>NC_046358.1:38401288-39058233 GCF_004027225.2 Strigops habroptila | reverse complement strand
CGTTATTTACAGGAAGGAATTGCCTAAATCCTCATGTCTCAGGGGCCCTGGAAAGTAGTTGCATTTTTCTGAAAATACTAAGACTTAATAGAATCAGAGAAATTAGAAATGGAAAAGAACCGTTAGATCAACTTATCTATCCCTCTGCCAGTGCAGGAGAGTTCCCTACAGTATTGCTGTCTTACAGCTAATAGTCATGGATTTTGAGTCACTGTTTCTCAACTACATGTGAAAGTATTTGCTGTGCAAGCTGCTTGGGTTCATTTTATCTTCACTGATGGGACTGATAGCCTTGTGTTCTAATATTCTTATGTTTTAATAGTCTGTGATTCTAGATGCAATGTACATCTTTGTGTCTCTTTAAATACATACTGTGCATTTCTGTCATGTAAGGTCTTATTAACCTGAATTTACTCAGCATCTTATTTGACAAGTAGTCCCTTTGATATCATTGAAAACAATACAGAATAGCCTCAAAAATTAACTGGAATAAATCAGCATAGCCACATTGGTTTTAAAGGTGTAGAGTCAGTTGTGGGTTTGGCTGAGTACCTTTGCAATCACCAAGTCCAATTATGAAATTACAGCAGTTAAATCCACCCAGAACACCAAAACAATCTGTTAATTCAAATAAGAAGTTTCAGATGTGAACTTACTTCTCTGCAATTATTGATAGAGCTTAATCAGTTGATGTGTTTTAATAGAAACTGCTCCTGGTCATGGATGTCCTCATAATTGCTACTTCTGATAGCCCCAACAGTGTACGTTGGCCTTAATTAGACAGAAAAAAAAGTCCAACCCTGATATCTGGTCTTGCAGATGTAAAGACTAACTCCTACCCTGAGAATGAATACAACACATGAATTCTAATAATAATCAGAAGACAACCTTCTGGCACCTCATAGCCATAGGAGAAAAGATGACTCAAATATTAGTTGACTTGTGTGACAGAGTTGCTGTCCAGATACTGTACTGTTTTATTTTTAGGCAGTCACCTCTGCAGACTTTATGCTGTAATAGCATGGTGTATTTTTAAAGTCAGGTTTCCTTAAATACACGTCACACAGGAAGCTAGTGTTAATCATATCAAAGACGTGAACAACGTTACAGGACTGTTGTATTTTTTTCTAAGATGCATATTTTCTTCATACGGTGGACCAAAAAGGATTTAGGAAATATCATTAGGTATACGTTGTCTATCCTTGTAATATAAAGATGAATCTGAGCTAGTAGTATCTAGATTTTAAGATGAAACTCAAAAAGTTGTATTGGCTTGAAAAATCAAAATCAGACTTCGTACTGTAGTAGAGCCTGAAAATGTCAGATATGAAATATTTAAACTGTGGAACACAATCTTCAACTTTGGGCTATAAAACTTTAATTTTGTGAGTTGCTCCGATTGTTCGATATTTTTAATTCTACAAATCCATGTTTATTAGCTTTCAAGGTTTAAACAGTGTTACTGACTCTATTGAAAGTAAATGATACTGACTTCTGAGAAATATAATTACTATGATTTGTTCTCTATTTCTACGTTCAAGATAAAGGCAAAAGAAAGAATAAATAAAAGGAATTGATTAGCACAGCTCTGTCTTTTGATGCTTGTAAAATCACCTAAAGTGCTTTGCTATTTATTTTTCCGTACACTACAAGAAGCAGATCAAAATGGCCTGGAATATGATTTTTTTGAACAGTGATAATTTTAGGAGATGTGGAAAAAAACTTAAGCGTCTTTGTTTCTATATATTAATATTTTTACAATTATAATTTGTAAAGCCCAAATGAAATCTCCTTCTACTCTGTGATCTTCCCAAATATTTTGCAACAGCAGTTCTTGGTCCAAAATCCCAATCCTAGTTAAGTTGATAAACCAAATCATATACCTATTATAAATAATGCAGATCTCCAACTTCTGTAATTAAGTTGTTCCAGTATTATCCATAATGTTATACAATTAGAGTGGGGGTGAACATTTTCTTTAACTACATGACCTCTTCTTGTTTACATATGCATAATATTTTTTTCTTCTTTTCAGTGAGAAGTATAAGCTTTCCTTATACAGTGAGAAGATAGTTTGAAATATATCTGTTCTAGCATTTCCTATGTGAAATGCAACTATAAGTAATCCATTAGATAAATTCTTTGCAACAAAGTAGTCTGCCATAGTAAATACTGTAGATAATTTAGCAAAGTTTTCTTTTTTTTTTTTTTTTTTTACCATTGCGTTTTCAAACAATGAGTGCTGTTAGCTTTGGTAAAATAACAGCAGCTTTGTTTTGGCAGTAGCTGCTGCAGACTCCTAAATCCAAGTTATTTTATCTAACAGTGTTTTGATTAAATTTATTCCTCTCCATCTAACCTAATTTTTTTATTTAATACAGTTTTCAAGCTATGAAGGAAAGTAAGTTTACTGTAAATCTAGGCTCTTTTTTGCTAGCAAAGAAATTCAGTATATGTTTGCTTTATAGATTCCATTTTATATATATAACATATCCTACTTCCAAACTGAGACATTTCTCAGAAACAAACTCAGAAGTTATGCTTGCATCTACAGTCTGCAGGCAGCTTGGTACCTCCACATAAGGAAAATATATTTTTTTAATTGTCTGTAATTTTGGAGAGAAAATTTCCCTTGTCAGTATCTGCATGTGTATGTTTTTCTTCCATCTTAAATAATAGTTCTTACAATGCACAATATGTGTGCTGCAAATAAAACAGGTTTTGACACCTTATGTTTATTAAGTCTTTGCATTTGACTGGCTAACAGTGATCACACATCCCGGAAAAGATTTGGCACACTTTATTGTTTGTGCTCTGAACTGCATAATTTCAAACGTACATCATGTTCATTTTAAATTTTATGGAACCAGCCATTGCTGAAAGAAGATAACACCAGCTGGAAACAGTGGATGATGTTAGATCTTACTGATCATGATGTCTTTATGGGATAATTTGATGTCAGAATTAAGTCTTTAAAATTATTTCTTCTATACATATGGATATGTCTAGAAATCCCAATCCTTGCAGCGATACAAGTGGTTCATATTCAGACATGTTGGGCAGGGAAAGGCTAATGAGAGAGTAGTATTGAGGGAGATTGAGTCAATTGATCTAATTAAAGTATAATGGTGGATGCATTTGACTACAAGAAGTTTCACACCTTGACAAGTTTTCAATGAACACTTGATTTTTGAAACATCTCTGCTTCTTGGCACATAGAATTGATGGGTCTGTTCTCTACCTTAATCTTTTGTATGATAAAGGAGTTAGTTCAAAAGGAGTTATAGTTGAGGGTGTAATGTAGTTATGTTCGATATTATGGTGTAGGTAGAAGTATTCACATCACAAACTAGCACTCCTAATACTAATTGAGCTGAAATATTTTGAATGAAGAAAAGAGCTAAATATAGCACATACAGGGAAATTGTAATCCATAGATCCATTAGCGAGTATCCGTAAATTCATCATGACACTCAGTTAAGTAATAACAACCGAATAGCATCACATGTGAACTTATTAAGAGTGATAATGACTCTCTAAATGCTGAAGTTCCTGAGGTTATTGTGAAACTCACATCTTTCAGAAAAACTATGAATCCATCACAGTAAAGACAATACGAAAATGTCAAGGATGGGCAGTTAAATGCAAGGTGGTAATTTGGAGAACTATAGGCAGGACTGAAAAATAATTTGGGTTATCTGAAAAAAAATAACAATATTTATTGGTACATGCACATTAGCTACTCATTATACTGAACTTAGTTTCTTTCCATTAGTCTAAACCACTGACGTTTTACAATTGTTCACTGAGATCAAAACAACTGCAATCAAAACCTGAGATTTAAAAAAAGGAGGTATTCAAACTGATATGTTCAGGAGCAGCAAATCAGTAGGTCTAGATGGTATATAATAGGAGAAAAAATATGAAAGAAAAGTGAAATGGCCAAGGTGCTAAAAAATATACATTGTTCCAGTAAAATGGCAACCAGAAAGCTGCAGGGTAACAATGATTACCTAGGAGAGAGACATTTTCCTGATCTACAAAAATGTCTTGGAAAACAGTACTAAAATTACCTTTAAAAATTATGTGGTTTTATACACACTATTTCTAGTAACTCACATGTGACACAGAAGTATGGAATGGCTTTAGATTTGAATCACAAAAATTACTGGACCTACAGGAATATTTCTTTCTGAGGAAAGATGTTAAAGACTAGAATCATTTTCCTCACAGTACCCTAGGTGTCTTTTTACAAGGAGACAAAAGCATTCAGTAAAACCCATGTCAGCGAAACAGGTAAAAGGAAGCATGTTTTTTGAACACTGTGGACATGTGTAACTCATTGCCACTAGCTATTCCTGCAGTCAAGAGCAGAGCAGACTTTTAAAATATGCGGTCATTTATATACTGTGCCAGTATTCCCTTCTAATTTCAGTTAAACTATTTTTATAGAGGAGGTTATCATGCTGGAAGTCAATTTAGATACCGATTGGTGATTTAAGGAAGGGTCTTCTACATGCATATTATTATGTAATGGTGCACAACAGGTCTTCTGGCACTTTTTCAGAGGCATTTGTTGTTACCTATAATCAGAGAGAGATTGTTAACAAGCCAGTCCTCTCGAGTGTGCCCAGGCAGCCAAGAAGGCATCCTGGCCTGTATCAGAAATAGCGTAGACAGCAGGACTAGGGAACTGATCGTGCCCCTCATGTACTTGGCACTGGTGAGGCCACACCTTGAATGATGTGTTCATTTCTGGGCCTCTCACTACACGAAATACATTGAGGTGCTGGAGCGGGTCCAGAGAAGGGCAGTGAACCTGGTGAATGGTCTGAAGCACAAGTCTGATGAGGAACGGCTAAGGGAACTGGGGTTTTTTAGTCTGGAGGACAGAAGGCTCAGGGCAGACCTTATCACTCTCTACAACTACCTGAAAGGAGGTTGTAGTGAGGTGGGGGTTGGTCTCTTCACCCAAGTAACAAGTGATAGGACAAGAAGTAATGGCCTCAAGCTGTGCCAGGGGAGGTTTAGACTGGATATTAGGAAAAATCTTTTAACTGAGAGGCTGATCAGGTATTGGAACAGGCTTCCCAGGGAAGTGGTGAAACCACTGTCCCTGGAAGTGTTCAAAAACCATGTAGATGAGGCCCTCAGTGATATGGTTTCCTGGTGGTCTTGGCAGTCCTCGGGTAATGGTTCGACTTGATGATCTTAAGGGTCTTTTCCAACCTAGTTGATTCCATTCTATGATAAGTCCTTTAATAACAAGGTCGCATCTCGTCTCCTTTATTTTTCATTACACATTTGCTTGTATCAACACAAGATAAGTCTCATTCTGTTTATGGTTGAGTTTCTATAATACCACATAATACTGCATGGTATATCTCATGAGTTTCTGCAAGCTGGTCATTTCACATGTGACACTTAAGTCTTCTCTGAAGAACTTCCTCCCTGCTTCCTTCAGGCAAAAGGTAGTAGACCTTGAAAAATGGTGGTTAGTAAACGAACATCAAACTTAGAATATGCTATGCACGGAAAATGACTGGGCTGTGGAACAGAACCTGGAAATTATAGCAGACATTCCTCACTTTTCTCCCACTTCTCAGCAGTGGTGACTACTGTTGGAAGTCCATCTCATCTCTGTTACACTAGGGTCTATAAGCCCTCAAACCATTGTGTCTCTTCTGTGCCTCTGATCAGGACAGGTTGCCTATAGCAGAAGAAGTAACTTGTAGTACGTTGTCATGGTTTAAGCCGCGTTGTCTGGTTCAGCCAGAACTGAAACTCTGAGATCAAGCACAACAACTCTGAGAGCCAATAAATGAGCATTGTGACGAGTGACTATCAATCTGAAACAACGAATGCCTATCACAAATATGATTAGACCCACTCTGGTCAGATCTGTTGTTATCTCAACCCTTCGGGCCCCACGTTGGGCGCCACAAAGAACTGTCATGATTTAAGCCCAGCCGGTAACTCGGAACCACACAGCTGCTCGCTCACTCCCCCCCTTTTTCCTCCCCCCGCTCCCGGAGGGATGGGGAGGAGAATCAAAAGAATGTAACTCCCACAGGTTGAGATAAGAACAGTCCAGTAACTAAGGTATAATACAAAGCTACTACTGCTACCACCAATAATAATAATGATAAGGGAAATAACAAGGGGAGAGGATACAATTGCTCACCACCCGCCAACCGATACCCAGCCCAACCCAAGCGGCGATCTGGGCCTTCCGGGTAACTCCCCCCAGTTTATATACTGGGCATGATGTGCTGTGGTATGGAATACCCCTTTGGCCAGTTTGGGTCAGGTGTAGTGTCTCTGCTTCCTCCCAGCTTCCTCTCCTCCCTGACAGAGGATAAGACTGAGAAAGTCCTTGGTTGGAGTAAACATTACTTAGCAACAACTAAAAACTTCGGTGTTGTCAGCGTTGTTCCCAGGCTGAAAGTCAAAAACGCAGCACTGCACCAGCTACTAAGAACGAGAAAAAATGACTGTTGTAACTGAACCCAGGACATATGTCCGCAAAGACATTGAGCTATGAATCAATGTATTTAAGAGGCAGCATTCTTGTGCATTTGTTTATATTGAGATATGCATTATCAGTGCGAAAGAAACAAACACAATGAAGGTACCATACTTTCCTCTAAGTTTCAAGACTGTAATTTTGATTTTGGAGTTTCCCTGTGGCTTTGCAGTTCACAAAATCAGCTATAAAAGGCTATAAAATCACAGCTGCATTCCAAACCAGAGATGAGTCTAAATATAAAGGCTAGGAAAATCAAGTGTTGTTTGAAGAATACAGGTTGGGGGAGCTGGACAGCAGGGACAGGGATTGAACTTGGAAGTAGCACAGTTAATCATCTGTTCTAAGGATTACACTCATATACTCCTGATAATGGGGAGAGGGTGGAGAGAGGAATTTAGAGTAGCTTAAAGTCATTAAGACAGGAAGACTGACTCCTTCTCTGTAGCAACATAAAGTACCTTATTCAGGTAAAGAAGGGCTTTACTTACTGTAAATCTCACAAAGTTTATGCCACCTCAGATACAAACTTCACACTAACTTGTTCGCTCTGGGGAAGGTTCACAGTTTGGTTTTGTTTTCTCAGGATTTTTTTGAGCAATAATAGTCTTTGTAAGATGGCTGCAGTGTCAGCATTTATCTTGAAACTCTTGGATATTAGTTTTGACTGCAGTCACCTTTCTGACAAGTGTTATTGCGACTGTGTTTTATATCCCTGTTCAGGATGATTTCTAACGATAATGCTCTGTCTACCTCACTGCTTCACACTAAATTATAGATGCCACTATGACAGGACAAACTATATCCAAGTGCTAAACTCTACTCCCTTTGTGTGATGTCAGTGCCTTCACTACTTTGTGCCTGGAATTAAAAACAGGATAGGAAGATATGCAAAACATTTCTGCTTAAAAATAATGTTCTATCAGTTATTAAACAAGTGATATTTCATTTAATCATCTCAAGGGGATTATTTTAAATGAAAAGGCAAAGAGTATGATTTTATTAACACATTCCTGCCCTAGAGTCCTACTGTAATAATTCTTTACTTGAGTAAATTAAAAAGTTATAATTCAGTCCATCCACAACAAAGACTTATGGGTAGTTACATTTCATTAGTTTTTCTATTTTGAGTTGTGCAAGGAATAAAGGGAAGGAAGGCATCATGTCTCCAGAAAATATGTCCTGAAGTAAACATTACATTATAAATACAAACAAAACAGACTTTTAGTGAAGAATGTTACCTTATCCAGTTGCCACTTGTTAGACTGATACCTTCAGCATTAAAACCATGCTATTTGTGCTATCTCTGTGCAAATGTATGTGCTAAAACAAAGGCTTTTATCAAGTAGTGAATTTTTTTCAGCCTAGAAAATGTGAACTAAGGTAGACTAAACCTACTACTCTTATCAGTAATTACACTTGTTGTGTTAACTATAATACAAATAATGCTCTATAAACCATTTTGACCAATGATTTTTAATTAATTAGGCATTGGAAACACTACCGAAACTTAGCAACAGGATATGAAAAAGCCATTAGAATACACACATGTATACCTGCACTAGCAGGCACATATACATATTCATACAAATCTATCTGTAGAAGCAGATAAATAAGAAGAGTGTCACTAGTGACTCAGTAATTAAGACTGCACTGAGATTGGGAAGTGTACTTTAAATCTTGGTTTAGGTCTCATAAATGAATATTTCTGTGTAGATGACGATATACATAAGACTTTTTTCCTCTTTCTTCTTATGCAGTTGTAAGAAAATAGGGTATACGGCTGTCCTTAAAATTTTGGACGATGATGTTGAATGTTAAACTGAGAACCGAAATTTTTAATAGTGTTTTAGGCTAATAGCGTGCACAATTTTCAAAGTGGATCCTTATAATTGTAGCGCTGTGGGTCCATTTTCTGAAATGAGACCATAAATGTGTTTCACTTTCATCTTGTGCATCTCAAATTTAAGACAGCTGACCAAATTCTGGTCTCGTTTATAGATATAAATCTTAAGTAACTATACTGAAATCTTTGGTAATATTCTATGTTTGCTTCCATGAAAACTGAGACTAGAATTTAATCCCATTGCTATAAAAAGAAACTGGATATTACTCCTGGGAAGGTTAAAAACCTTCTGTCTGATATCACTTCAGATTGAAAACTGTATAATAAATAAGAAAACAAGCAATAAATCGGGCAACTGAAAGCAAAGAGTAAGTAGCTAAATATTGTAAATAGGATAGACCAAATTATTTATAAATTCCATCTCAGAGGATTACTTCATTTATCTTTTGAGAGAGACTTTCTCGTTACAAGAGGTATTTCACTAAAAAATTAATTGTTTATTAAGAATTAATTAAATAGGTTAGCATGGGACTATCTGATTGGGGAATATCAGTCTCAATACTTTGAACTTGCAGGTGCTGCAGTGGTTGTAGTTAAGACATTATGTCGGAGCTTTCCTTCATTGCAAAGGTTTGTGTCAAGAAATTCTTTAATATAAAAATAAAAAGCAGTTCATGCATAAAGCATGACGCCCTGAAGCATATTAGATCTGTTTATCTCTCTGTTTAAAAGGAACAGTACCTAGTATAGTTTACATAACAAGGCAGGGATCAGTTTGATAAAGCATTATATCACCTGGGGAACACGCTGGCTCATTTCCTCAGCACCTTTCTGCATGGCTCGTTCCCCAGCAAGTATAATAGCAACCAAAGTTTTAATAGGTCAAGAGCAGATGAACTGCTTGTGTTAAAGTAAAAGACATTTCAGTTTGCCCTTTGACAAATAGCTCATATTTCAAGCCCGGGTCTCTGCAACTGATCACTGAATGATAATTATTGATTGAATCTTTTATAGACAAATCTTTAATTGTATTTGATAATTTGCAGTCTTAAAGAGATTTTTTTTTTTTTTTAAAGGCAAGTTAAAGCCTAGTGCTTATGTGGTGTACATAAAATGTGTAAATTATCGGGGGAACCAAATAAAGGATCAGGATGGACTCTTGCCCCCCAGATGCAGTGGCAAAGCTCTAGTGACCTCATTAGAAACAGGATTTCACCTCAGAGCATTAACATTTTTGGCAAATACAACAGTATAAATCTGCGAGTTAACATTTGAAAACACTTTTTTAAACAAATGAATTTCAATTTAGTTTGCAATTAAAATCTGTTGTTAGACTAACAGATTTTTTTTGTCACTCTTCCATTTTGTTTAATGTAATCCAGGATATGAGTCACATTTGCTTGTTGTTTCTATATGTGAAGCAAATACTGTAGCTGCTGTTTCTGTCATAGCACATCTGCTCTGCTGAAAACTGCAAAATGGTAGATAAACACATGGACAGGAAAAGAAATAGATGAATAACATTTTGTAATTATTTTTTCAGTGAACAGTAATCATCACCAAATGTCTTTGCAGTTCAAAGGCTATTTTTGTTAAGCGGACATACATGGAGCTTCCATGCAGGCTATTGTAACTTTTTGGTATTTTTAAGTACTGAGAAACCTGTTTTCCCCCCACTGGCACTTTCAGGACTGCATAGTAAAAGCAATATTGTGTTCATCAGCTGTCCCATAACAAAGCTAAAAATTGTTCAGTGAAGAGAATTATTATTCTCTGCCTTTTCTGGACAGTTCAACAGTGGAATACATCTTCCTTAGATTGTAATTAATAACAATTTGTGATGGTTTTATGCACAGACACAATTCAGAGTATCTGTTCACTATATTTAATGTAACAAAAATAAGCTGATATCACTTACAGGATATGTATCTAGCATCCCAGTGGACATAAATCAATAATTGAGCCACAGATAAATAGATCAGACATGGCAATAGGAAGGCAAAAGAAGTGGAGAAGAAAATCCACAAAAATAACTTTGCAAAGCTTGTCTTATGTTTCCAGCAGAAACTAAGCAAAATAATCTGACAAGGGCAGAAATCAAGTCATCTGGCAGATTCTTGTACTTTACTTTTATCAGACAGTGTAATACAGCACATGACACTAAAAATAATACTGTGTTGTCCAAGGACAGGATGGTAATATTATGCCTTTTATTCAGAAGTATCCAGCCCCAACAGCCTCTATGGTAGCTTCTTCATATGCTTAGTGCTTTTCTAATCACACGGGCCCACGCACCATAATTCCTTCCTCCCACCAGATTTAACTTCCCTTCCAAACACAGGAACCCAAGAGAGCTGTTTAAATGGCAGCTCTGTTGTCTGCACAAAAGCAACATCCATGTCTTTGTATGCTGCTGTGCAGTTGTTAGATATAAACTCTTGGGAATACATGCCTCACACAAGTTTAGAGGGGGGTGTGTTTGGGCAACTCTCAGCACTCCAAGGTGCTCTAGAAGACCTGAGGAATCTGTATATATGTTGTGCTTAGCAAGATGCTTTTTCGATAGACTTTTTTTTGCGTGAGCTCTTTGTGAGAGTGTATGTGACTGCTGACTTCTAGCGGCTGGCCTGCAGATGACATCAGTCCTGGTACTGCTGGCCCGGATGGATTGTCCAAAGGCTCAAGTGTGAGGCAGCATGTGGCACTGGAGGCGAAGAACCTAAGCATCTCTGCCACACAATTCTCTACTACTCCATGGAGATGCATGGGGGCTGTCTCTGGAACAGGGAAGTTACACAAACAGGCTAACCTTTGACTGAAAATGGCAGAGTCAAGTTGTGTGCTATGAGTTCAGCAATTAGGTGGTACAAACAACATGAGGAAAAAAATCAGCAAATTGTTTTTCTTGCTCTTTATGTCACTTGCCCCCCTCTGCCTCTGAGCCTTAGGAGAATGCAATACATTCCTCAAACACCTGCCCCTGTTGCCATGCTGCATGTCATTTGGGTTTTTGCACTGGTTTAGGCTTTTATTGCTTCATGGTGCTATCCTTGTATGACCTAAATTTACTTCTGCTCAGTCCAAAGATCTTTGGCATTATGGAAGCTTTGTGAAAAAAAGGGCCATCATCATTCATACAGTTCAACATAAACTTAAAGAGTTGTATAATGAAACATGTCTGTAAAGGAACCTTTTAAGACAGATTCGCTTATTAGAATTACATTATGAATCTATTTCTATGCATTAGGTAAGAGGAATACACTGGCAAAAAAATGTAATGTGTGCCTCAAGTCATAACTCCTAAGTTCTTTTTAATGTCCTAAATAAGTGACCTAATTTTCAGAAATGGTGAGAACCAACTCATCTCTCACGTGATTTCCATGACAGCTTCCAAGTGCAATTTTAAAGCTGACTTGCAGGATCAGGTCCTGCTATTGTCGAGTGAGGTGAATTAAGGAAGCTATGTATTCCTCTGAACTGCTCAGCTGTGAACTGTTAGAGTCAAATAAAACTGGGCAAGGCAGAATAGGATTCCCGCATGGGAAAAAAAACCCAAAAAAACCCAAAAAACGGTGACAGTGAAATTTAGATCAGCAGAATACAGTTTGCCGTATTAGAATTCAGTCACAAATCAGCTCCAGAAATACTGCTCTAGCAAAGAAAAAAAGCTGCATGCTGTTCCTAACAATAAGTGGTTAGGGCTTCACTTATACACTTCCCCTGAAAGAAACGGTCTTCTAATTAAACAATTGTTCACAGAAATCACACCCCAAGAACTGAAGGAAAAGAAATGGAAAACTCATGATTTTTCCTTTTTATATTTTAATACTAGGAACTGGAATACAGTTTATCACAAAACTAGATTTTTCTTCAGTTCAGCCTGCTGTTTATAGTAAAAGAAAATTACATATTAACATAAAGCTCTGAATCCAGTTTTAAATTCTTCTGATGTCAAAAGGCTCTGCATATTCTTCAGATGAGCCTGGTTATATCTAGCTCCCTCTTCAGCCCCTTCCTTTCCTTACAGACCTGATTATGGTACCCGTGGTTGTGCCACTGTATCTAGGACTTCGCAGCTCAGTGATTCTTATGAATCACATTTTTATTATCACATAGCTAATTCTAACTTTTTAATGCTCTTGACCACAAACTGATTCGTTGGCCATAAAAGCAAATCAAGCATAAAGCAAATCAAAACTTGGAGCATGTCTTAATTTATCTGCACACTTCTCATGTTTACTTACTGGTTTCCCAGTTTACTCAGCAGCTCTTTTCCACAGAAATCCTACTTGCTTTTCTCTTTCCCTTTTTCCATCAGTGGCTACATTGTATGGGCTGGTGAATTTACTGGTGATTTTCCTGAATGGAGACAGAGACTATATACCAAATGTTTGTCATTCTTTGCATGAGGCTGGGAGGTTATTCATCAGAAGCCTATGTCTACTTTCTTTCTGATACCATGGTTTTCCACCCCAGACTGTAGACAAGCAGCTGTTCTTTCTCCTCAGAATATTTTAGTGGTGTTTAATTGCTTGCTACTATACCTAGTTGCTGTGTTGACGAACTGTTGCATTTCATTTTCACTTTTGTCAAACTAGAATTACTTTCAGACACCCACATATTGTAGTATGGTAAATCCCAACACTGGATGCATGCAAACTTCAGGAAGGAGTACTTTTAATTTGTAGGTTGTTCTGAGACAGGTCATAAGAAGGGTAATACCTCCCAGACTGTAGGCTTTGGTATGTGGCTTGATCTAGAAGACTCAAAATGTAAGGTGAGAGCAAACTCCGCTTCTAAAGCTCTCTTGTAGGAACAACAGTCATAACTCTTCTTTAACTTAGCATATGACTCAGCTGCTCATTAAAGACAGACCATTTAGGCAAGGTTAGGCTTCCTCAGAGAAGAGGGACCAATATTTCCATTTGCACGTAGGGCTGCAGCTTTTCTTTAGCTCCTCACATTTGAAGTCTAGGACAGGGAGCTGAAAGCAAGTAGAAGTGTTATCCCAGGAATGTGAATAGGGACAGTGCTGCAGCACGAGTCAGGGAGCATTGACATGGCTAAAACCTCTTAATCTTCCTTGATATATGCATGCCTAAGCATATCTTACTTCCCAAGTCACTCATGCAGGTGTGGATGGGGCTGTGCAGCCATTTTGACATTGCAGTATACAAGCAGGGACAAAGACTACAGGCTGAGTTCTGCTGTTTGTCAGTTATTAATGTCATGGCATTTATGCCATAAACTCTTTCTAGCTTAGGAAATCTCTTTTGGATAACCCCCAAGAACAATGTAGTCCAAGGGTGTTTGCTGTATCTGTTTGATATTTGTGTAGACATCAGTTGCTCATCATGGAAGGTCCTATATAAATTAATCAGCAGTATTACTAATGTCAGATTTTATGAACTCATATCTCTATATTGTATAAATATCAGCTGATCCATTTGCATGAGTCACTTATCTTCTAAAAAGAAAACTTTATGGTTCATGATTTTGCATTAGAAGTTAATAATTGTTGCATGGCTCCATTAGTGTTCAATAAAATGGACCTTCCTGGAGAACATTCAGTAAGAGGGATGTGACATGGCATTCAAAGTATAGCTAACAAAGGAAGAACAAATGGGCATTGCTTACATGTTCAGCATTACCTTTAGGAGGTCTACAGAGATTTTGGTCTCTGTTTGCACTAATCTTGTGTTAGTGACTGCCATATTACATTACCAAATTTAATCTTTGTTAATGTGATAGAAAGTTGCTAATACAATGAGACTCATTATATTAACAACTTTTGCATCATGTTAGCAAAAACAAAATTTGCTAACAGAATGCAAAAAATACCAATATGATGAGGTAATCATTATCATTGTTCTAACAGCTGATTACATTAAGCAGCTACTAACATTTTTTATGTGAAATCATTGTTTGCACTGTACTGGGATTTTCTAGGAGAATCTAGGGTGCCTGAATAGGAAAATACAAATAGTTTGTAACAAAAGTTTTAGAGATATGGGTTTTCTTTTGCATTGTGATATAAATATCAATTAAACAAAGTCATTCTGAAATTAAATTTCTTGACATAAGGAACTTTTTTTCCATAGAACAGTGAACCATATAATGAGCTATGCTGTGAGTAAGCCAGTAAGAGAGTATAAAGAGAATGTGGATCACTGCTGGTCTTATATCACTTTTTGGCTTTGAAAAATAATTTCACATTACAAGTCATGTTTTGTAGTATATAAGAACTTATGCAGTGTTTCATTAAAACATGTTCGTTTCACTGTTACAATTTTTTTTTTGTCGCAATACACACATGTTTTGTAGAATATATTTGCATGTAAGATTTATATTCTTTCCTGATTACCTTATAACTTTCCATTAAAAATGTGCCAGGATTAAAATAAAATTATGATGATAATATTTTTAGTATTCAGAATATAATGACAGCAAAACTACTTGATTTCAATATATAATATGCTACATCTATTATAATATCTTTGAAAACAGTCTGATTATTATTATTCTCTAAAGCTTTCATTCTTCTACACGCTATGTAATAACAATCTTTTAACTTCAAGGATTAGCTGTAAAGATTGAGGAAATGGACTTCAGCATAGAGTCTTCATCATCAATCCCAGAATGGTAATGGGCGAGCTTTGCAAGCTGCTTTCTGGCAAGCAGTAGTGTGGAGAAAACACAGAGAACATTTTGAATATATAATGTGTATGCAGCAAAGGCAGACATCTTAGGCCAGCTGGAGGATGGATCTTCTCAGTTATGAAGAGATGTTGCACTTAATGTTAAGTCCATTCAAGGACCTGTAATTACTTAGGCTGAAAGTACTTGAATTTTTCATTACTCATAAAGGAGAACCACTGGCAAGAGGTTCACCACAGATTTTAGCTTCAGTCCTCCCTTAGTACAAATCAGCTTTATGTTGCTGCTTTTAATTTCTAGAGAAAATGTATCAGAATGATCCAATTCAAAGCCAGAAAATGAAGGAATGAGAAGGTCAAGGAGTTGTGTATTCCTTCTGGAAAGACTCCTTTTTATTTTTTTCTGAGCTACTTATTACTTAGAAACCACTGGAGAATTTTAAACCTGGTGGTGGATGAGATAACAAGAGAAACATCTTCTGCCACAGATCTTTATGTATGAGAGGAATTTCTTAAGAACACGGGAATTCATATGAGTGAGCATTGTCTATGTAGCCCACTAGCTTGTCTTTTAGAGTACCTGATACCAAATATTTCCAAACCACATGTTAAATCTGCAAAATGGTAACTGTACCATAGAAGTTGAAGCATGACATGATATGTCCTGTAAATTTTTTTATACATAGTGTACCCTGGTTGTTCTCGTTAGCCTCATAGATATTTAGTCTTTCTTTTGAAGTTCTTTTATATATATATTGATTGTGAATTGCATAGATTACATGTTGTGAGGAAAAATTGTGTTTTCCCTTCAATTTATCGGAAATCTCCTTGTTCTTATATTATCTTCTATGTATCATATATTATTTTATGTACCTTTTGTCACATCACTTCTTATTTGTCTGTTCTCAAAGCTAAATATTTATAATCCTATTAATTTCTCTTCAGATGTCCTTCTACTAAAGATTTTCTGTTTCCATTATTCTCTTTTTTAATAGCAGATGACCAGAAATGAGCATAATACTCAATGTAAAGCTTGGACTATAAATTTACATAATGAAATTGTAATATTTTCTTTATTAATTTATTAATTTTAGATCCATTTTTATTGTATTCTAACATCTCATTTGACTTTTTAGTCATAGCAGTCTCCGTACAGAGCATGTGTTTTCACTGAGATATTTCCATTTCCTTTTATTGCCTAGTTATAGTTATTTAAAACTCCTCTATATACACGAGTAGTTTCTTTGAAAGTGTGTTACATTTTGCACATTATTGCTCTGTTGTTCAGTTGTCTGGTCTGATAGCTATTTAGATCTCTCCCATGTTCCTCCCGATCCTCTTTTGACATAACAGGTGCATTTTTAAGTCTTTCTACACTATTCAAGTAAAACACAGAGCAGATTTGCTTAGTTTAGGTATGCATTTAGCATGAACAGGTAAAACTGTTGAAACTGTCCTCTAAGACTAATATTGGAAATGATAGGCCAAAAACCAAAACCAGACTCCTATGTCTCACTCTTCCCCTCTTTTGCCCAGTACTGCATCTGAGGTGGAACACAGGTAACTTCTGTGGAGCGGAAGGTTGTCTCTTACTTGTTCATAAGGATATGGTGTCTTGTAAATTATAAAGTGAATGGAAATATCCTAAATATCATATAATAGAAGAAAATAGAATGCTGCAAAAAGAGATAAAAGCTAGAAGTATAACCTGCTGGAAGTTGGTAACAGAGAGGGAAAGCAGGCATTTGTGTAAACCGTAAACTCAGGTACGCTTTCTGGTTTTAGGCACAAAGTGAGATATATCAAAGTAAAAGTATTTTATACTCACAATAGAATATGTAAAGATAGATATATTTCTATATGAATATTATTATCAAGGATCAGATCCAGCTTTGCTTAAAATTTCCCAGAGGTATGTTTCCTTCTAATTCCCTTTATTCAGTATAAGCCTGTATTTTTTATTCTGTTGGCACTCTAGTAAAGCAACTAACCTTGTTAAAATACATAGTGTTTGGATCTATTGGAAGGAATGAATATGAATATGCTTTTCAAATTTCAAATTGAAATAATCTGCAGTAGTACTCTTCAAGGACAGAAGGGTTAGCTGGCACACAGGTGGGAGAAGAGTTGCTCATTAGGGAAGGTTTGTTATATGGTAACGTATAATTAAGGTAATGGTCACACCTTGTGTGACAGCAAACACTCTGGCAGTTGTTTGATTGCTGTCTGGGTCAGGAGATCAGCTATTTCTACAAGATGTATCAACATTACTGTGTTAGTGAACAGGTTAGAAAGCAAATTACAGCTGCCTTTCTTAGGCATATTACTGTCGAGGCTCATTGTTTTGGTTTTTTTACGGTACATCAGCAGTAATATGGCTTCTGAAGGCTGCATGTGACAGGTTAGGCATTTTATCCTTTGAGTAAACAGTAATCATGGTGTGAAGAAAGTGGGGCATTGGAGATTTTTCCCATTCTTTGAGAATTCCATTCTTCCTTTTTAGTTTGCTCCAAGGGCTCTTTGGGGATACATATATTAAGCCCTTTAAATAGTTCATAATAAATCTGTGTCTCAGGCTGATTCTGACAGTTTTTTAAAGAGTCTTTTAAGAGACAATCCTCAGTCATTTGTTAATCCATGGGGTGATCTTCAGACTTGGAGGAAGAAGAAACAGTGCGAGCTCCAGGGTTCTGAAAATACAATGTAGGAAAATTTAAACTCAGAAAAACTCGGGAAATAGTGTACCATGGAAATCTTACCAATCATACTGTGTTCTGCCTTTGTCTAAATGATCATTCTGCAAGTTACTTAGTTTGCAAACACTAGAGATAGAAAAATGAGCTAAGAAAAAAAAAGGAAGAGCAATTACTATTGATCATCTTATTCCTATTATCTTCGTTTTGGCTTTATTTCGCTTAAAGCTTGAATTGAAGGGGTATTATGGGAAAAAGAAGTAATTGTTCCCATTGTTAAAATAAAGCAAAAAAACCCCAGAATTCCTTCTGTTGTTTACCATTCAAGACTTGTGATAAATCTGCCAAGATACCTGCACTGTGGGCTGATTTTTAAAATGCTGTTTCCTGTGTAATATGACAGATTCTGATTGTGTCTGTCAAAAACCTTCTTAACTCCACAGTGCAAAATAAATAAATAAAGGGGAAAAAATAATAAAAGGTGTCCGGTTCATTTGACATTTGTTTTCACCAAATAATTTGAGTGAGTTGTCTCCTAAGAATAATGCATGGCTGCAGCCCACTGAAACTACTGTTAGGTATTTGTTTTCAGCAGTCTCAAGTCTGTCATTTTTGGATATACCTGTACTCAACTCTCTTTGAATTTCAATGGCATAGTGCTTGTCATTATTTTAGGCTTTTTTGTAAATTCTGCATAAGCAAAGAAATCTATAAATGCTAACTCACCCGTATAAGAACTTCCTTGGTGTATCTTGGGAATACTGTTGCCCTATTTTAATTTAATATGCAACCCTGAGGTGAAAATACTGTAACAGGAACAAGGAAGTGGTACTAATAAGGAACAAAGCTATAGAGAAACTTGGATAGTTGGGTTTCTTACCCCTCCTGCAGCCAGGAACATGGAGGTGGTTGAGGTGAAGTCTGATGCTGGAATTACTACCAGCTGAGCAGTACATACTAATAGCATCAGCTACCTGCCATGCCAACTGTGCCTGTGCTAGCAAGTGCCTCAGCAGGAGCAGGATTAGCAGCCTGCCTGGTTCTGCCTTGCCTGGATTGGGTCACAGAGTTTCTGTATGACAGATGTGAGGGAAGAGTTCCACAGTGAATCTTGTGATGATAGAAATGTTAACAACATGCTGAAATAAATTTGGATGCACGGCTCTGAGAACATAAGTATTTTCATGTTTAAGTAATGCTTTTATTCACAGGAGATTTTTAAGTGTTACTTGTTTGGGGCAAGGGATGGGAAAGCCTATATTGCTTAATTTTTTCTGTTATTCTTTTTCTTTAAAAATAACAGTGTTAGTCACACTGTTTTTTGACATGGATAAGTAGGTTCTTTCTGAGTTTATGAAATTATATTTTTTCTGACATTTTAAAAGTGTTGCTTGACTGTCTTCTGAACTCTGAAGCCATGCAGCTGCAGAAAGCAGCTCCTAATCTACATTAGACCGGGACTTTCTACAGATCCTGCAAAATCTGCAGCATTTCCCTTTAGCCCCCAAACAATCCGTGTAGCGTCATGACAGTTAGCACCATAGCTATTGCCACTGTCCAGTAATGAAGTTATCTGTGAGCCAAACATTAAACCCTATGGGGAAGACATTCTTCTTGACAATTATATTTATTTTCCCTTGACAACATATGGCTTTAAACTCCAACTCATTTTTTATTATTGAACCATTTAAAATAAGTTGTTTTATAAAGAAAATTATTTCTTGCCTTCCATACTTCAAAATATTTATAAAATACCAGTTTGCATTTAACACACCAATACACATCCAGGCAAGGTTCAAACTTGGAAAGGGGAACAGTTTGGTAGAGCCCATATGACTGAAGTCCAAAGAACAGAATGGAAAGCTGTTTGCAATTTTGAGTAGTTGCTCACTGTTAGCAAAGATGAACCCAGATACTTTCTGTGTTTGAAAAAAATAAGAGGTCAAATGATGCCACAATCTTACCACCCTTTTTTCCATTTTCAGTGTGTGAACAGAAAGTGGTAGGTCAGATGGTTCTCTATGTTTATTGCTGCTAAACCAGTAAGCGTTCGCCATTAGTAATGATCAGGCTGTGTTTGCACATGTACGCTTTGCTTGGTTTAAACATATGCCCAGTAGCTACGTACTTTTCTAGAAAGGTTATTCAGCAAGGTTACACAATTTGTGCAAAGTGATTTTTTGGTAGGATTCTATACACATTGATATAGCAATCCAGTAGATACTAGCAACCAGTTACTACCCCTTGGTTAGGCTGCATGGAAGATTCATGTATATAAAATAGTGTATTAAAGTAAACTTACAAAAGCGAAGAGCAATCATTGCAAATGTAATTTTTTCTTCCTCTTTGGGATTCTAATTTTAAAAGCATTAAAGAAGACAGCTGCTCATGCTGTGATATGCGCTAAACAGCCTGAAGGATGGAAAAAAATATATTTGTAGCTCATAATAACTATTGACCTTTCTGATATACAATGTTCTCTGTGTTAGCTATTCTGTTCTATCAACAGTGAAGATTGAACATGACTTTTTAATAGAAAACATGAGGTTTCAAGCTGCTTTCACAAAGGTGTTTATGTATTGTTATTTTGTATTGTAGTACAAAGACTAAGTCCTGATGCCCTTTGTCTGACATCATGTTCGTCATAAAAAAGCCCCACTGTTACTGACTGTTTTATATGAGGAATTGGCTCGTAACCATTTTTATAGTAGTGATAAAAGCATTGCTCCACTAGATCCAGAACACAAGTATTGAAAATAGAATCCCCCAAACATCCCAGCAGCACAAAAGGTATTTTCTGAAGAAACAGATTCCTCAAGTGGCTATATTTGTGAGGGTATTCCACTAAGATTTAAAATGCTTACTTTTTGCATTCATACTGTTTGTTCCTTGTCATACACAGGCTGCTGCTTAATAGCTTTTGCTGGATGTCATGTGCTCTCAAAGACTATCTTTATGATACTCTGTTTTTTCTCTTGAACTTTCCTATTGCTTAGTTGCTGACTACAGAAACATCCACTAGCAGCAGCTTGACTTTGACACTTGTGTATGCTTCCCCAGAGTGGGATCATGCAAAAATCAACTGAGCAGCATGAGGTAACTCGGCTGCTCTTCTTTCCCTCAGGGAAAAGCTTCACCAAAAACACCTCCCATTTGGCATATGCAAATCTGGAAAGCAACCTCTTTATTGTGCTTTCTAAGCATAAGCAGGCTGGCAATGTTAGGCAACATCAGAGGGGACTTTTTAATGTTTGTTGGGGAGTTTTATGCCATGTGCTGGGAGGAAACTTCAGTGGGCCATCATCGGCAGCTCTGAACCACAGTTATTTTCACAGCTATGCTCTGGAGTGTCAGCTAATGATTCACAAGTTACTAGGCAAAAGCAGAAAACTAGCAAGAGAGAAAAAATACCCTGAGTTGATCCTTCTAGGCCATGAAAGAGGGGGAACAGCATTTACTGGCAGTTTTGTGCAGAAACAAAATGATCAAAATTGTTTATAAGAAGTTGCTTGGTAAGATTAACAATTGTTTAAGTTTTGAAAACAAAGCACATCTCAAAAGACATTTAACATCTAGTCCTGTATTCCTTACAGGCCCATAAAGCTCTCAGGGAATTCAGTGAAGTGTTTACCCTCAAAACTAGTCAAGGTCCATTTTTAACTCTGTTGTTTTCTCATTTCCCAGTTTCTTTTCTCTATACCCATTCCCTAACAGAGGACAGATGTGCTATTACTTATGATCCTGCACTCTCCTAACATCAGGACCTCTCCTAGCCATTGGATGTGTTCTGCTTCAAACTTTATTAGAATTGCTGCAATATAAGTAAACAGTAAGGAAACAATACCACTGTGTTAACTTTTTTTGGGACTGTCACTGATCCTTGAAGAATTATGAGCGTTGCTGACCTCACATGAAACCAAGCCAACAGGTCAGGTCAGATTATTTATTCCATTGCTTAAAATAAATTAACTTTAAATGTAAAAACATAGCGGGAAGTTTGAGCTTCATACGCAGTATGGTTTATATACCACTCACTCACTAGACCATAACAGCTCTTAGAGAGTTGTTCCAGTCTATTGGATGAATGGGGATACATTTGTGAATGTTTAGATAATGGATTGAAGCCCAGTGGACTGTAACATTTCCAAAGGCATTTTCAGAGTTAAAGTTTCCTACCATGATTAGTTTTGTTAATAGCAAATCTTTATTATGTTGTTTTCAAACAGGCAAAAAAACCTCTATGCATTTCATAGATCACTGACCTACCAAAATTTGTTGTAAAATCTGTCTTTCAACGTTATAGGAGTAACAAAAATCTTACTCATAGATTCATCCTGGCAACACTTTATGTATTGCTCTATCCTGGCACCTAACTCATTCTATATTTTTACCAGATATACAAAGAATTCTGTGGAACAAGGTTTACATGGGAAGTAAATTGCATATGTCCAGAATTAATAGCCTAATAAAACATGTTTCTAGACTAGAAGAAGAAATAGAAAGGAGATGCAGAAGAAGAAGAAAGGAAGTTTTGAGAGGCATTTAATATTTCTTAGTTCAGTAAAGAGTAGTTCAGATTACTTTGGGTTTGCAAAGATAATAGAACATTAAAAAATTTCTCTGTATACTAATATGGAAAGCTTATCAATGAGTTTGTACTTTAGTTTGTCCTACATAACTAGAGCCAGTACATGGGCCTAGTCTGGATTTAAAAAAAAAACCAAAACATAGTAAACTCTTTATTTGTAACACTACAGGGTAACTTTTCAAAGCATGGCTTATTTCTCTGCAGGTGCAGTTTTTTGTGCACCCAAAATATAGTAGTGTTTTCACTCGTAAAACTTGCAAACTGAGCAGTAACAGTCACAGACAAATACAGTTTGCACATCCAAGTTGTGTCATTTGTATATGAATAGTAGTTATGTGAAACTGTAACTTATTTTGCCAATAATTGCATGCATAGTTTTGCTTATCCATTGGTAAAATAGCATGGAGCTCCTTTAGAGAATTCTGGCTTACTGTTGCCTGTGGTTAATGTTTGGTGTACTTTGGGGAATAACACAAGTGCATTTCAAAGTCTGGTGTAACCATATACATCAGATTGAAAGTTGACATCTGCAACCAAAGCCCTAAGCAACAGGCTGAGCAAAATGCAACAAATGATCAAAATTTATTGATTATTAATGAGCAAAATTTAGAAATGATAAAATAATAATCAGAAACTTGGTCCAAGTCCTACTTACCTAAATGGGATCAGGCTCTAGTGGCTTAAGCTTCCCAAAGATAGAGTACTTGTGCTACATGAGACACACCTGGCATCCATCAGCTGCTCCAGAAAGATTTGGGTCTTCTAGAGATCCTGAAATGTACACAGGAAAGTGCCATTCCTCTGCACATCTTGGATATTGTGGAACAGCTCACAAGAACACTGTAGACCCATGTGTGGGCAACTGAATTAAGCTTTTCGTCACTTAGCATGCATCTCTGAAATGAAGGAAGTGTTCTTAGTGCATTTCTAATAGTTTCTCCCATTAAATTTTATATAGTTACGCATTGGGGGTTTCATTGCTTCCTTTGGAGGCAATTTTCAAGAAATCAAAAAGTTGGGATTAACTATGCAAATTAAAAATACTAACTACACTGTGTTGTGACCAAGCAGTTCAAGTCAACAGATTCCTGTATAATAACCAAGTTCTTATAAATCCACAGTGTATCAGGCAAATCAGATATTAAACATGTTCTCCCACTTTTCTGGCTGTTGTATCTAAGTTCACTGCTATTTCACTGACTTGACTTTTGCCTGAACACGTGTACTTTTATCATATTAGAAAGATATACTGAGTTAGTCACTCAGTTTAGTCACTGAGTTAGTTCTCCCAGTTTCAGACACCTTATGCTTAACAATATGCACCATCGCATGTGTACCATAGCCTGGTAATTACAGATTTTGATTATATAAAACAGTAATATCTCTATATGTAAATATATAAAATATAATTTTGTATTATGATAAAATATTAATTCTATTTGTAAGGCTTCAATGTCAAATTAATTGTAAAAAATAAAGGAATTTATATAAAACAACCAAACTGAAACAATCTGAGATGCCAGCTCATTTCATCCATTGTTGGATCTGGAAAATTTGGAGGGACGAGAGAGAAAACAAACAAACAAATAAGCAAAAAACGTTAAAAGAACCAGCTTTCAACAGAAGTCTGTTAGGGTTTAAAGTTTTTATGCCTTTGAATTTCTAATAGGCTTATAGGTAATGAAAAGTGAATTGTCTTCATCTTGGAGGTAGAATGACAAGAAATAACAGTTTATTATCTTGTCTGAAAACATTACCTACCAATAAATTCTTTAGAGGAAGTCATCCTTCTTTCCATTTCTTTCGGAAGAGCTGCCCTGAGCCTTCCCCTTTTCAGTGAGGCCTTGACCATAACCCAGCATTATTCCCCCTGTGTAAAGGAAAGAAGGGAACTAAGTCACCAAAAGCCTGCAGTCCAATTCTTAACTTCTTCAGCTATTCAGGAAACAGTGAAACAGAAATTTTAAGAGTCTTAGCAAGTTAGGTACAAGTACCATGAATTTCAGATCCAAATCTGGTTATTCGGAATTTCAAGTTCCTGTTTATAACTGGGACAGCTTACAGCGAAAATATTATTCCTACAGCTCTTTTTAGAAATAGTATTGCCTTGGAAGAATGAACTAACCTCTTCTTTGCCACCCACTAAATATTTCAGGTAGTCCTTGATTTTGCAAGATGCTGAGCACACCAGCAAGGCCAAGAGAGCACCTGCAGAAAATTTTAACTTACGCTCATCAGTTGATCTCCAGCCAGGCTGTCCATGTGCATAAATGTGCCTAAGTGGTTCATCCAAATAGTCCAAGAATCTTCAGCACCTTCATAGACCAAGCTTTAGCTTCCAGTACTTGCTCATGTTCAACCTGCAATCAAACAAAACCCACTTCACTTAAAACCATGCATCTGCACAAGTGCTAAGTAACTTGCACTTATTGGAAATAAATTGTCTTAATTTGAAGCTTTTGAATTGTATTTGCTGGGCTAGTAGTTAGAAAAAAATCTATCTTTTAGCTTATAAGATGATCAAATTTGATCTGCAGGCTACCAAGAGAGAATGACCTTGGAAACAGTGCTCTTTTGAGAGTTACTTTTCTGATTAAAAACTCATTCTAAGAGGTAATAATATGAGAAAAACAGGACAGTTAACTACTCAAGGTTGAATTTTCCTAGGTCTTCTAATGCCTGGTTACAGGCAATAAACTGCACAGAAGAAATAGAAACGTTGACAAAGATGCATCTGGTCCAACTGAAAGTGACAGATTTATATTTCCTAATTATTCATCTGAACATAATGATTCTCAGTTGCCTATGTAAAGGATTATAAGACTTTAAAGAAAATGTGGGAAGAGGTTTGCAAGTGTAGCAGATAACATGAGAAGACAGCTTCCTTTTCATTACTATTTTGTATATTCTTTCATTTTGCTTCACTTTTAAGAGCTGTATAGTTGGTGTTTGAGTATGTCTCTTAAAAGCTGTTTAGACACCTGTTTCCAAGGAAGAGAAATGAAAGCCAGGTGAAAACTTCCTGAAATGCTATCAAATCCAGAATTTCCTGTATGTTAAACCATAAGCTTTTTCCCACCAATCTCCTGAAATTCCTTGTTGGTGTTTGGTTTTCCTTCTGTAGCTTTTGGTCCTCCTAAGAATAAGAAGCCTAACTTTTATCTGTTTGGCATGTGAAAATGCATTTTTCTCCTCTCAATTATTTTTAATGCATGTAAGGAAAAAAACACAGAAGTTGGTGAATATTTATTCAGGCTGCTTTGGCAGCATTTCGTTATTTAAGACATAAATCAAATTTGGAACTTCTTTTTTCCTGGGGGACATATTGTTTATCTGAATTTGAATGTGCTTGTGAATCAGTCATAGGGATAGTACTTGTGCTGTTGCTGTATTTATTTATGCTGTATTTATAGGAATTATTTGTATTGTTTTACCTTGTTTTGCTCTATAGCATTAAGGCAGTCAGGCTGCACACAGATGCACAGTACCTCCACATGTCACTGCAGGTTCAGAGCCATGGACCTCAGTCCTCCAAACAGTTATGTGCATGTATATCTATCAGTACACATTTCACTAATATCAGAGAACTCTTCCAGCATGTGAAGTTAAATGGTGGGTCTGGACCCAAGATTAATTCCAAGGTAAAGCCCATTGAAGGATCAGAGCTGCAAGGTTTGTTCATGGAGAAATGCTTAGGAGAAGATAACTAAATGATTTTGTGAGTTGGCCACTAGTTCATAGCGTCTTCTCATTTGGCTCTGTGGCTCTTGGTTAGCGTTTTAACATTTATGACACTTTTGTACAGGTATAGTGGGTTGCAGTTTCCCACCCTTTGGAATGGGCAGTGCATTCCTTGTGGCCAGAAATCTCATCCTGCATTAGCAGTTTCGGGAGTAGAAAGAGAAGAGGTTTATTCCTTTGGTAGTATCTGCCAAAGATATTTAAGGACACACAAAGGCGAGTGGTTTCCCAAGAGAGTACACAGTTATCTGTTTTGCAAAGACAATCCAGACTTACTTTTTATGCTTCTAAGCCTCACAGTGTATAGTGCTTTCATTCACACGCAGTGAGCATTGACTTTTATCATATTATTAGCATTCTAAACTCACAGTTTCAGAGGTTTATAACTCAACAGCAGATTTAGACTCAGTAAATTCAGCCCAGGAGCACGATTTTTCAGTGTAAAAGACATCTTTAGTTACTACAGTATCAAGCCAAGTAGACCTTGCTTTTTCGGGGTTTTTTAAAGGTCTTGGATTGCAAATTTAAGAAAAAAAAAAAAAAAAATCAAAAATGAAGTGCTGCAGAGTTTCATTTTGATGTTCGTCAGATTGCTAACCTCCTTTGACATAATTGGAAAAAAAATGAAAAGACTGAGTGATAGGCATTTAAAATCAAGTCCTGAGAACTCATATTCCATATATTCTTGTGCAAATCTCACTGACATCGATGGATGTGTTCTGTACACATCCTATTTTTAAAATCCTGCATGCATAATCACCGTTAGCATTGTTCCAGTATCTGTTGTGGGTGGGTGCAACTCTGAATGCAGATTTGTAATATCAGCAGTAATGGTTCTCTCCTGAGAGAAATTCAAAAAGCTGTTCATAAGCTGCTCTGGACTTTTAGGTAACTAATCCCATCTCACACATACACTCTCTCAGGTACATTTTTTAAAGAAAATCAAACTTCAGAATACATATTTATACGACAGACACTGCTGCAGTCTGTTAGATAAATTATATGCATTTTATTCATTTACAGAGATGTACATTTTCGCACATATTATAGTAACATCAATATAATGTTAAGCTTATGATATAAGCTGACATGATCCCAGAAAATGTCAATGCCAAGTATACTGTACTATATGTCACATGCTTTCCTTTTTTTCATGAAACTGTGTATGAAAGAGAAATTTTAATCTCAATTGCTTCGGAATGGTACATGTGTATTAGAGCTTGATCATTTTTCAGGCGTGAGATATTGTGTGTTTAATTAACATTACTTCTGCGTGTTTAGGTAATTACCGTTAGAACACGAGGACATATTGTACTTATTGCCTGTGCTAAAGCATAATGTGCTGGACTACTACTACACTTGTTAAGCTGATTTTAGCATTTCTCCACACAGCAGGAAGCACTCTTGCTGTGGCTTCTTAATGTACTCTTTAACTACTGCACTGTAGAGTACTGTACAATAAAAACAATAATTAATTATGATCCTCATCTTACCAGTATTGCTGGTATTCCAGTGACCCTAGTTGCTGTTTCAGGGTTCCACTATCCTCTACCCTGAAACACATGTCTTTTCTTTCAGAGTTTTATTTCTTAGATGATACTGCTGAACAGAACTGATTTTTTTGAGGACAGGTTTGTTGCATGGATTGTGATGGCTTCACATTTGTTCAGGTCTCCAAGGACCAGCACCAATAAATGTGAAAGAGACAACAGCAGAATGGTGTACTTTCCCATTTCCTCCAGGATGAAAAAAAAATACTCTAAATTAAGTCTAACCTTAAATGTATAATCTGTCCTTGGGAGAAAAAGAGAAAAAAAAAAAAGATACAGCATCTTCAAGCTCTTGGCATCCCTTACGAGAAAAAATTGGTTCTAAGGGTCTCTGATCTTGTGTTTTAGTAAAATAGAACTGCACGGCTGACTGACAGTTCTGATCTAAAGCATTTACGTTTAAGTTTTGATCTCTCTGCTTTTGATTAAAACTAATGAGCTCATTTAATTCAAAATGGGAATCTCTGATAAGAGAAATAAGGTTGATGTGATTGGATTAGAGGGGCAAATTAAACTCTTAGAGCAGAAGTTTGTGCTTATATAGTGTATTAAAAAGCTGTTGGCGTATTATGGCGTGTTAGATGATGAGAAAAATTTCATAGTAATTCATATTTAATCAGAAGAAATGAAAGTACTAAATATAACATGGCTCTGCTTTTCCCTCGAGTGATAAAGAGCTGTACATTTAAAATGACATCGAATTTATGCTCTCAAAAACAAAAAAATCTTAAGAAGAGACACACTAAAGAAAGAGGCAATGTTGTCAGTTATCACAATAGAGCTCAAATGCCACGAACACAAGACAACATGACCACTTTAAATCAAGGACAATTCAATATAATCCTTAGCTCACAAACAAGTTTATGTATTTCTGTTGATAGCATAACAAATGCTTTTTAAATACTTGAATATTTTCCACTAGTAGTTTGGTTAGTACTCCAAAACAATAGCAGAATAATTTCAAAATAACTTTTTTATTCAGTGTTAACTACTCACTGAAACTGAAAGTTAGTTAATCTCCAATAATGCTTGCTTATTGTAAACTGTAAAAATTTTCCCATGAACAATATTTTGGGGAGAGGTTGGTTATCAGGGCTAAAGACAGCAGTAATAAAGACTGTATAAAGAATATCTCAGTGCTGACTAGTGTTGTACCTGCTATTTTATCACGGTTTATACTAAAAGTATTTAGTAATTTAAGTTGCAGTTGCGTGAGTAAGAACCACAGGTGAGAGCTATAGTTTCGGGCAGGAAATATCAGACTTCAGTTGGACTACAAAGGTATTTCGTTAGTGACTAATTAGTCACCAATAATTAATGATGATGATGATGACAATAACAATAATATGTGTCATATACTTGAGCATTTTTGCCTTCAGGCTGCTCAGTTCTTTGCTGGTAGTAATTAACCCTCAGTAATAGGGAAACCAAGGCACTGAAAACCAGCAGTGACACACCACAGTATCACTGCAAGCAAAGAGTGGAGACTCGGGAATAAAAGCCTGCAGAATTTGCAGCCTAATTCAGCAGACAGAATTGCTAAAAGTCAGTGAGACTTTGCCTTTCACAAAACACTGAAGAACTCCCAATTTTTTAAAACAATTTCATACCCTAACAAAATAACTTCACTCAGAACAAAACTGTGCAAGAAAGAGTTAATGAGGCAAATCTCTGTTAATAATTCTATGGGAAAATAACTTGAAAATGAGACTTACTGAGTATACATATATTTTTCAAATTTTTTTTTTTGCTAGGTAAACGTTTTCTAAATGAGGTGAATTGATTACAACACTCTTAGCATCCATCAGTCATTTATTTTTAGTGAGTTCAAGGATTGCACCTGAAAAATAGCTTAGAGGGGATGTATAAAATCTAAATTATGTGTATATGTGTTTTTTTGTATTCCCTAGTGGAATCTGCAAGCCCCAGTTTACTAACCACTGACAACACTCTAGAGCGCTCTTTTTTCATCCGAATGAAATCTACACTGACCAAGCGAGGAGTGCACATCAAATCGTCAGGATACAAGGTAAGGGTTGCACTGTAGCATGAAATGTTGACATCTTTAAATTATGTTCATTCATGTTCCAGGGACACATTAACAGACAGAGAAAAGAGCTACTTCACATTTGCATATGTCTCATTCCTTTGCTTAAAAACTCTTTAATACAATATTTCCAGCCCGAGGTTTGGCTTTGGTACTACACCTGCATTAAATTGATCATTATTTTAATAAACATTGATGATAACAGCATGATAGCCTTCAAAAGAGTAACACTTCCAGAGTAAAGGTGTATTTTCCAAAGAAGTTGAGTCAGAGTAACATCACTTTTTCCACAATGGAAAACTACTGCTCATTTTGTTGGCAGTTAGCCGTCTTTGGGTTATGTTTTTCCCAGAGAGGTAGGATTTCTTCATGCAGGCAGTATGCTAGAGCTATTTCATTTCCCTGCCATTCTGGCTGAAGGAAACAACAAGCCACAAAGAGTACTTTTCCACCATTTTTCTTTCATTGTCTTTCTGAGGGGCATCTGCTGCTGAGGATCATATTTGCTGGATTTCAGACTCTTTTAAGATATGAAAGTCTCTTGTTCCTTATCAGCAGTAATCTCATTTTTCTTCAGTCATGTATCGCTCATAGTGCCTGTAGCTATCACTGGCTTTGCAGTATACTAAAACTAGAAGGAATAGCACATTTTTAACATTGTCAACTTGTGGAATGAAATATGTTATCCATTAAGTATTATACAAGATAAAAGAGTGGTGCAAGAAAATAAGTCTGAGAATGTGTGTGTATTTAAAGAAGTTGCTTGTCAATATTTATTTAAAAACTTTCACAAGCATTTTTTTTTTTTTTTTTTTTTTTAGTTTTCAGAGGAGGATTTAGAAGAGCTTTGAAGTTAAATCTCCCAACTCACTTTTCCCCAAAAATTCTCTGTGAATATAGCATCGAGGTAGTCTACCTGAGCAATAAAACAGCTGGTAGAAATGTCTTCTTTGCAAGCAAATGACTGGGAGTCCTTCTGTTGAATGATTTCTGGGTCAAGATTTTTAAAGTAGTTGCTCATGGAAATTTAGGTCCAAGCCAGTGGTTTCTTAAGGCACCACAAGTTTTAATCTGTGTACTGATTAATTGTCAACATCTGAAAGGATACACTCAGTACTTGTTCATGCTGACCAGTTTACTAGTCTCAGGAGGTATCAAGACCAGGAAGTACACTGGCAGTCCCAGGAGGAAAAAGGAGAATGAATGAATGGATGTGCAAGTCATTGAAGTTATACTAATTTTCATGATTAGGCATGGTCTGTCCAGGTTAGGCCAAAGTTAGATTGGCAGAGAACTTGTTTTGCTGGATATTTTTGCTATGGAAATAATAGAGAACTTGTCTGTGGATTTTGTACTCTGTCATTTTTCGCTAGATTTAGGTGAGAACAAAGGGAGGACACGTGAGTGACTTTGTCATTCTCTCTTCTTGCACTCCTGACAATCTAATATTTGTCCAGAACCAGAATAGGACATATTTACTGTTAGGGTGGTGAGGCATTGGAACAGGTTGCCCAGAGAAATCGTGGCTGCACAGTCCCTGGCAGTGTTCAAGGCCAGGCTCTTGTGTCATTGTGAGTGGGTTAACCATTCTGAATCAGTTTACAAACATTCATCAGGAGCAGTGTGCTGGAAACTCTATGTCTTACATGAGTCAGGTTTCAGCTCTGTCAAAGGTATTCAGCTCCCTGCAGATTCAATCCTCCAGCAGTGACAATACTTTTCATCTTTGTGAAGTAGTTGTGTCTTGCTCCAAACTCTTGCTGAGCTCAGAACCACATCTCAATTTTTTCCTTGCTTTGAGGACTGCTGATGAATACTTTCTTTAGATAGCAAATGATTGAGGTGGTCCACAAGATGCTTAGGCAATTTTCGGAATGAGTGATCCCTGCCTCAGGAAAATCACAGAAAATTGAAAACAGTCAGAGAATGAGATTGATTAATTATTCGGGTTGATCTAGTCAGGACTAATTTTCTATCAAAAGAAATGTTGGAACAAAAATCACACTGATAGACTTACACATATGTATACCTCAAAGAGACCCTGTTCCAGACAGTTCTGACATGAGATGGACCCTGTTTATAGTCCATTCCTGGACTGATTTAATTAGTCCTGAATTATACATAAAGATGGAGGTAATGGCCTTTTTTCCATTAATTATATTACCTTATAAGTCTGAAATGGGAAAGTGGTTACATGATTAATCCACCCTCTTTCCTTCCCTTTCATTGTTCTCCAGCACCCTCCTTGAATTGGATTTTCTCGTTCTTAGTCTCAGAGATTGTAGGAAAAGAGTTTACATGCAGTGCTAGAGAGCTACTCAGTTTTCAGTGAGTAAATCTACAATCTTTAAAAAAAAAAAAAATCAAATAAAATGTAGTCAGCTGATAAAACACATTGAAAACAAACAAAAAGAAAAAAAAATGGTAATTCCATTCACTGCAAAACTCAGAATGTATTACCATTACAGCTGCTGTCTGAGATACATGATGCAGAGACTTACTGATTTGCTCTGCTGAAAATGTATCACATCTTTTTTCTTTTTTTTTTTCCTATCAATAAAAAATAGGTTTGTATTTAATTTGGGGGGTTTTGCCTGCGTTTTATCTCCTTCTCCGCCTGTTTTCCTCCATTTGAGGGTCACTATTCTGTCTACTTAATAGTTATTCCACCTTCAGTGTTTCTATCGTCTGACTTACTCATGCATATGTCAAAGCTAATTTCAATTGAAAACTACTTTGTTCAAGTCCAGTGATAAATTTCGTACTCCCATGTAATATGCTATTGTCATGTTTACTTTCACATCAGATTGTGCTTGGATTTTCTTTGTTCAAACTTTTAGGGCCTGATACTGGTCTCTTGAACAAAATATAATTAATGGGATGAAGTAGTCATCAAAGCATTGAGCATCATAAGTAGTTGCCAGTAGTTTCAAGTTCATCATCTCATCAGATGTGTTAGTATACATCCATGCATAGTCCTCTACTCTTTTAGAGGGTAGCCCTCTCATGACAAGCTATTACAGAAGTGAATAAGCAAATATGAGGAGATTCCCTTGTACTTTTACTGTCACTGTGGCAATCTCTGAATATGGTATAACCAATATCTGTTGCCTCTCCATCTCCCAAGCAGCTGGCAGTCAACCTTCTTGGTGACCCATCAGCAGAGTTAAGGGCATCTTAAAAATCTTTCAGTCTCTTCCTAGTTTCAGTGGTACTTTGTATCTGCTGTGCTACCTAGATGCCTGCATTGGCCTGTTCAGTGTCAACAAGAAACAATCTCCATGTCATTAAAACATCAAAGTTATTGAGGTCGCAAAGCAATAAGTCTACTGCAGACTCTTCAGTAACTGGAAGTAAACATAGAAGCTATCATGCCCTGAGCAAAATCTTACTTACAACCTTAGACTTTTAAGCTTGTATTATCGAGAAAAGAATTATTTCCTAGGTTACTTAGATACTTTGGCTTTAAAGTGAGGCCTTGGTGTCTTTGAAACGTGCCTTAGAATTACGGAAAAGCACATACATAGTCTTTGGAGATGAATGAAATGAGCTTTGTTTCAACTATTTGTATATGATTTTGAGGAGTTCTGAAGTCCTTTAATGTGGCACAGAAGTGTTAGCACTGCATACAAGTGTAAGCCCTGCACTGCTGATTTACAGAATCACAGGTCTTATCAATGCCAAAAGCAGGTGTTTACACCTGGTTTTCTCTCTGGTGTTCTTCACATGCAAGAGAATTGTGGAAAGTAAGCAAGCTTAAACAAAGTGACCAAAACTCCATAAAAGTGTTTTCACAAATTAGTCTTTGTGGTCTGCATAACTTCATCTTTCTGTTTTGTGCAATGGTATCTTTCTACCAACTTGTTTAAAATCAAAATTTTCTGAGACTATCCTGTCAAATTTTGCATTTTATATCATAAAGTTATAATACTTTGAATGCTGATTTTGAAGATGGAAATCTGAATTTCTTGTTGAAATTTTATGTGCATCAGTTCTATTATCCATTTTCAAGCTATTCCTGACCTAAATCAAAATTTTAAATTAATTGTTTTTATTATTTCTTTTTTTAGAACTTGAAGAGTTGGGCAAGATTTGTAAATCTCAGTTGTGCACTTCAAGTAAGTGCAGGTTTTGGCAGAATTTAGATTCGTTAACCCAAGAGGGCAAGAGATTAAAAAACTCTGTTAGAGAGACAAAATTATGCCATTGAAATTTGCTTGTAATACTGTTCTCTTGATTCAATACAAAATTGAAATTATTGTTTCCCGTCTAAGTGAAAGGTTCACCTGGAATTCAGAAACAAGACGCCCCTATTCAAAAATCACTTTAAGGACCCAATATATCATGGGCTGGTTTAGAACACAGCAGGAAACCACCTTGCATTTCAGGGGAATAGGAAGGAGGAAGAAAGAGAAGGCAGCTGTTTTTTTGCATAACAGTCTAATGATCATTACATTTCTCAGATGTAGGCTATGTTAGAGTCAGATTTAATTCCCTCCTCAGCCAGAGGGAATTCACATATCCCACTTTCCAGCTTGGCCTAAATTCCGTTCTCCTCTTCTAATATCTTTCCCCCCTTGAAATCTTTTCTGTCAAGCATTTTACCCTGTCCCAGAAAGGTATCCTTTCTCTAACCTTTCTCTGTAGGAAGAAAGAAAACTGCAGAATTTAGTATTTCATCACATGGCTACTGCCACACCTCCTTAATTGAGTGAAGAAGGAATAAGAAACCAACATCAAGAAGCATTATGTGAAGAGTTTTCTAAATGTCAGCACATGCATTCCCCAGACTTTTCAGCACTAGGAAGACTTAAAGGTAATTTGTCAGAGAGAAAGAACTGATCGAGAATTCACCCATGTAAATCGATGACCTTTAAGTCAAAACGAAGTCTCTTAGCTAGTAAAGATGCAGCATTACTTATAAAAGAACAAAATACTAATGGGCCAATCTGAGTCTTATGAAGTATCTACTTGTAGATATAAAGATACGGTTCAAGAAAGGATGGTCTGCAACAGGGTTAAGACGACTAGACTTCATTTTATGCCTTGCTATAGAGCTCTAAGATTCTATTAGGAGAGCTGTCTGAAAAAGCCTGGTTCACACTCCGCATCTAAATACATTAGCCAATTTTTAAAAGTGTTCAGCATCTACTAACTCCATCTTCTCAAAAAAACATATTTAAAAGAGAGATTTGGGCTTTGATCATTCGTCATGATGACTGCAGCTGTAGTATTCCTGGCACCTGTGACAGGATGTGTTTCTCCTCCACTATTGTCTTAAATGTTCCTAGGGCTTCAGAGTTGTTCTTTTGTTGCAGTATCTTCCAAACTGTGTAAATCAGAAATCACAAACTGGATTCAGAAAGGGAAGAAAACATAAAATTGAGCAAACACAGGTAACTTTCCGGGAGATGTTCTATTTTCATGAATTGTGTTATTAAAGAATAAGTGATATAATATTATCACCAAATTAGCAGCAATTGCCTTTGATTCTAATCTTTTGCAGTGTAATTCTGAAGCTATCTTTCTTTAAAGTCCGTGGATATAACAGTGAAAGAAAACTATTAGATCAAGATACACTCTGATACATAGTAAAATATTCAAAATGGGCAGAGATCAGCTCCAAGCCACATCTGGTTTTCTTTCTAAAACCAAGCTTTATTGAGTCTTACAGATACAAATATTTGTTACACTTTCCTAAGTACCACTAATTATCTAGATGTCTGAACTAACAGTGCAGCGTGAGACCCACTGCAGTATTTGTCAGTAAACAGAGATCAGTGAGTGGGATGAGAACAATGAGATCTCACCAGAGTGAGAAGCAGAGAATGCTTCCTACTACAGACTGGGAGAAAGTTATTGTGCTCCCAGGTGTGAATGCCTAATGGAAAGGGAGAGGTCTTCAGTCCACAGTGTTTTCCGGAGTTATCCACTGATGTTGTCTGCCACTGCTTATTGTCAGTGATTGGTAATATGCTTCAGGTAGGAACAAAGAAAACCACACAGTGCTCTGTGAAGAATCACCAGCCAGAATTTGCTCTAGCACAAACAGATGCTGCTGCCAACATCTCTGCTCCGCTTGGCTGTTTTGTAACTGCTGCCAATGGATATTTTGGCCCACCTCCTTTTCATAATGTAAACATTGTATTGAATGTGCAAATGGAGACACTAATAGCTTTTTTAATTATCTCTACCACTTCCAAGAGTTCAAAGTTTTTGTCCAAAGTATGTTTAGAAAAGACAATAAGCTCATACATTGAAAAAAGTAATAATATTAAGCTAATGTAGATGAATACATATCTCTTCAGCAGATACTTGCAGAAGCAGTATCAACTTTCCACTGCAAAAAGCTTATGGAGGGTAAAACAGTCAATGTAGTTCAAAACTTGGATGAAACTGAATGCAAGGTTCTTAAACTTGCATTTCAGCGAATTTTGCATTGAAGAAAATGTGGTTTTCATTGTGTTTCTCATTGTTGCACATTGTCTTGATCTGATATCATGAGCTCAATAGCTGTTGAATAGAAATGTAACTTGAATTGGTAGTCATAAGCATATAATCCTGACATTTTATGCAAACACATATGTGTATTTAGCTTTTGTAGAACTGTGATAGATTAACTAGAGGGAGAAGACCATATTTTTTCAAGAGAGTATTTTTCACTGTTGCCTCTGCAAGTAAATATTTTCTTGAAGAATTGCATGAAAATTCTAAACAAAAATATCTTCTAAAATAAAGTTGTTCCAGAAATGTGGAACTTGCACTCAGACATTGATTACACTGATTTGTCACAGGATGTGTTAGTGGGCAAGCAGAAGTTCCTTTCAAGTGTATCATTCATTTGTAAGTAACGCAGGCATCAGGAAAAAGCATACTCTTGCACTCAGGGAGGTAAAGCTGTGGGTATTGCCTGTCTCTACATTTACTCTACAAAGGAAAGGCCACCATTGCATGTTCCCTTGAATACCTAAGGTTGTACAGCACATTTTACATACCAGCTACACAAGTTGGGTCTCATTAATGAATTTTTACAACCACAAAGTGTTCTTAGAAATTTAAAAAACAGTAGAGAAAATCTCTTTTACAAACAGCTGGAAAATTTTAAAATGCTATTTAAATATTGTCATTATGAATTACTTCCCTGTAATTTTTCCTTCATCATTAATTATTGTATTCAATATATGCTGAAATGTTAACTTTCCACAGGTCATGAGGATCAGGTTGTTTCTTTGTCCTCTCTAAGCTGAATCATCTTAAAAGTTCTTTTTTTTCTTGCTCTCTACTTTTCATATCTTCTTAGCAATATAATACCTGCATTAATTTATTTGCATTGTGTAACAATGAGATAAACACTGAATTATTATTTCACCTCATCATGAACTTGGAAAAGCATCTTTACTTCTCATTTATCTTTTAACCCATAATTCACGTGTGGTTTTCAAACTTTGTTTACCTTTTGTGCAGGTTCTTGTGCAAATCATTATGTTTTATTGGCTTTTTCCTGATGCTTATAATGTCATTTATATTAATGAATGTACTTTCACAACACTCCTCTGAGGCTGGAAAGGGCGGACATACCAAGAGATCAAGTAACTTGCCGAAGATAACAGTGGCTGTTTGTGTCAGAGCCAACTGTGATTGCATACTGTACTTCATCCTCAGCCTTTCTTCCTAGCACATAAATATTGTCAAATCATCTCTGTGTTCCAGCACATCACGCTTCATTTTCTCAGGCTGATACTTCCTTTGATTTGATGGTTGCCCTGAATAGGCAAAATGAGATGCCAAATAAAAAAGTACTCAGATCAGATGGTGTGAAGTTTAGCAGAACCTCCACAGAAAACTCAGAAAAAGATGAACTCTTACTCTCAGCTGGGCTCCCACTGGGTCTAGAAGAGCTACTCCAGAATACTTTTCCTCAGAAAGAAAAAGAAGCAATGTATCAGGAGAAAAACACGTTTTCCTGCTGCTTGGGTTTAGACCAGGGGAGCTCCCTGAGGCTGCTGTTCCTGCCACCTTTTAGTGGAGAGGAGCAGGGCTGGTGGCATCCTGCTCTTCGGCTGGCAGCTGGCTTGGCTCGGCTCCTTGCGAACTTGGCCTTTCTTATTTCAAAACAACAAACTTTATATAGAGACTTCTTTTTTTTTTCCAATTAAAAAAAGCAATGATGAAGCAATACATGTAATACACACACTTAAAAATGGTAGGGTATCATTATACACTGTAGCTCTTTATGTTTGGACCAAAGCAGAAGTATTAGCAAGTCAAAATGCCCCATTTGCTCACACAGATGCCCCACTTGCACTTTGCAGCTGCTCTTCGCTGGCTTTCTATATGAATAGGTGGTTGCATAAGGTTCAAAGCCCATCATTTACTCAAACACCAAATTTTTTTAGTATAATTTGCAGTCATATGAAGCAAGGTTTCTCTGTACCTGCTCATTTGACAGTATGGGAGAACAAAGACAGAGCATTTCAGTGATGTGTCCATCCCCACTATGCCATACATGAAGCCAGTAGTCAAACAAGAACCATGACATGAGGCTTTCATTACCTGTAGCTGTTGACTTCACCTGGTGCAATGATGTCTGGATATTGATTTGTACACTGATTTGCTGGTTTTGCCTTCTAGAACAGAAAATTTATCATAGCTGTTTCAGGCCATATTTCCCAGAAAGAGTTCCTATACTATAAAAGTCTTTTTTTCACTGTTGCCCAAAGTGCATACACACCATTATATAACCAAATAAGCCATTATGTTTCTGTTTCTAAATGATTAAGCATGCCTCTTGATTTGTCTGTTTAATGCACTGATACCAGCTGAAGAATGGTGCTTGGTCTAGCCCATCTGCTTTACCCTGTGGAGAGGGCAGAATATAGATGTTTGGTGGAAAGAGTTTCAGTTTCTCCTTTTTACAACATCATTAGGAAGCCGTCATTCTAATAATAATAATTCCCATTTGACATCATGGAGGTAAAGAGAAATCATTGCTGACATCAAAAATGAGGTGATATTTCAGCAGTATTATTTCACTGAAGATAAAATGGAAGTCTTTATTACTCCCAGTGCTTTTAAAAGAAAGCTGAGCAAGGCTTATACTGACCCTGGAGCTTATATACCTTAATGCATCTATAACCAGTATGAAATAAGAAATTTTAATTGTTACTCTATATTTTTTGGCTGTCCCATCTTAGAACCACAAATTTCGTGCCTGCTTGAAGGAAAATAATCACTATCTGAGAATAAGCTTGGGAGAGCACAATTATCTTAATTTTCTCCATTGCTTAAATACGGAAGACTCCAAACAAGTGAAAACACTAAGTATATTACAAAAAGTGGTAATTTTCTTATGAACTTCATATTGGAGCCTTTACTTGGAATCCATACAGGTCACATAAAGAGGTCTGAGCTCTGAAGAGATTGCCCTGAAGAAGGTTACAAGTTTTATTTCACTTTCTATGAATAGGCATTTTATTCTCTCTGAACTTCTTGTGCACATTGCTATGTGAATTGCTTGCCATTAAAAGGACACAGCCAAGGTCTGTTTCATCAGTTGTAAACAATATGTTTTCCATTTTTGTTTGTGATAGCACATTAGAAGCTCCCATTCCCCTTCCCTTTGTACAGACATACTCAGTTTATAATTCTAGTCTTTGTATGTTTTTCCATCCTAAATCAAACCATATAGCACATATGTGACTTTATCCAAATATACTTGGAAAAGAGTGCGTATGCCTAAGTTTGGCAATATTTCCTAAATTTGAGATCTGTTCTTGGTCTACTGCTGTTCTTTATTTTTTTCCTTTTTTTTTTTTTTTTTTAAATTTAGGGTACATATGAAGAGTAATAAAGGCTGCAAACAATTAGAGCAACAGGATGCAAGCCTGCTGCCTTTAAAATTGACAGCAATGCTCTAATTAAAAGAAAGTTCAGGAAATACATGTTCTTCCCATGGCTTCACTTTATAGAATTGGTCACATACTTGCAAGTAGCGTCTCCTCTGTATAGCAAGAAGAGCCTAATCAAAATGTTTTATAACCTTTTCACAATGAAAGTTGTTAAGAAAGTTTTGCAATGGAATATGTGGTGGGATCATCACGTTATTTTGTTCCAGGCAAATATGCTTATAACCGAGCAGTCACAGCTCAACTGCTGTTGAGTTACTCCTCCTCAGTTATTCTCAGAAATAAGATGTGAATTCTTAGAGGCATGCAAATATTTAATAGTTATATGCCTTAAAAAAAAAAAAAAAATCAAAATTAGTAGCTACCAGTTGCAGTAAAATGTTTCAATCCAAAATGAACTCTGCATTTTCAATGTAAACAGGACTCATTCTATGTACAAATAGTTTGGACATTTTCCCCAAGAATTTGAGCGTGCATGAACTGAACGCTTGATGTTATTTCATATGAACACAATGAGCCCTTTCACATGACATAGTTTGGAAGGTTCAGGCATGGTTTTCCTCAGAAATATTAGATAAACATTTCTTTTCTTGAAATCATTACCTTATTAGCCTTTTCATTCGTTACTCCTTGCTCAAGTGCTCAGAAATGGTTGGTTTTTTTTCCTAACCAATCAACTGCTTTCAGTTCTTGTAATGCTTCACATAGTTACAAAGACTATGTTGATTAGGTCAGTCCACCACAAGACCTAACACTGCGTTTAAGAGATACCTAAATGCAGAGCCCTGCTTTAATTAGCTCACAGGGCACCACTGAAGCCGGTCTGGCTCTCCCACAGTCACATGCCCAGGGTTAGGAATGGGGCACTGGACACCATTTTTCCTGAGGAAGCAAGGAGCTGAGTCACAATACACAAACATGCATTATGGGTTGTTTTCAGTTACTTTATAGTCATATGCATTCATAAATTTTGTTATGGTTGTAAGATGCAGACTTTGATGGTACAAAACTCACAGAAGAGCTTTATATCACAGGGGCAACCGCAGACAAAGTTTATGTTGACAATTTATCAGCTCTTCTCCATCAAGGAAAATTGTTTTTTAGTGTCTGCCTATTAGCAATCACATGCATATTATGAAATTGAGTTTTGGGGAGGACAGCCTGCCATCTGTCTTTTCTGCATTTTTTCACAACGCATCACGCTAAAGTTAAAACTTTCTGTGCTTCAAATTGGTGTAAAATATGAGATGTCTGTAATAGAAACACTTGGAAAGAAAAATATACTAAGTAGAAATGTAAATCTTCATAAACTATACAAAGAGGCAACTACTGATGCTATACTTTGTTTTATCTTCAAGTGCCCTCCACATTTTCCATACACCATAGTGCCCACCATGTGCTTTTATTCCAGTTTTCAGAATTCCTAAACTGATAACTAATTAATATATAACTCAAGGAGGGTGAGAATGCTTTCTTCATAAACTCTTTCTGGTTCAGGTTTTTTTGTGTGTGTGAAATGAAACTGCAAATGCCTGATGTAGAGAATGAAAAAGATATGTTCAGTTGCTTTTCTGTGTTCTGATACACTAAGATTTTATCAATAATATTGTTTTCCTGTAAAAATGTCTGCCTCAGAGAAAATCTGCTGTGTAGCTGTCAGGATTACACCTCTCAGAATATACCTGTTATGATTCCGTTAAATTGATAAAAACAGAACACTCTGCTATGTAGAAGGATTGCTGAAAAGAATATTCCGAGGCCCTTTCATGTGTAACAGCACTTGTATGGCAGTACATTTATTGTGCTATAAATTCCATCACTGATTTCGGCCATTTCAAATTGATTCTGCAGTAACTGTAAGTAATGAACCTTACAGACAAAGCCAAGGAAAAAAACAAAACAAAACAAAACAAAAGAAAACAAAAAAACCCCAAACCAATAAACTTGTGCCTGTAGGAATACAAATTGTAGAGTTCATTTAGCCTCAGTTTTTATCAGATCATGCAGCCAATACCCCACAAAGCCAGAAAATACATCCAACAAAATATACAGTGCCATAGCCCTGTCTTACTTTGAATTTAGCAGCTAACGCAGAGAGTCAATTATTCGAAGCGCATGTTTGTATAAAGTCTCCTGTGGATTTCACCTGAAATTTAAGGAAGGTGCTCAACATATGTGGATGACAAAACAGGAGAAATTATAATAGAAGTGACTTAAACATGATAATGAGCCAGATCCTGAGCTGTTTCACATGGTCTAAGCAATGCCACTGCATTTTGTAGGGGTTTAGATCAATGTGCAGGGGGCTATTAATGACTCACCAGGTGAAAATATATAAAAGGCTTCAAAATTTATATATGTTCCTGGCCTATTTCCCTTTCTTTACTGAGAGGTTCTACCAGGTTAACAGGAATGATGTGGTAGCTTTTCTCCAGGTATGTTTAACAATCCCATAGGTGTTAACAGAGAGTTTATATGCTTGCTGAAGATTTCCATAGGATGGTTTTAAAACCCATCAAAAAGATGCTGTTCTAAGGCTTTTCACAATAGTTGTAAATTTCTGTTGTATTCTATGGGAACAGACTGATCTTGATTTGCTAAGTATTGTATAAATTTTTCACAATCTTATCAGTGGATGCCAAGATCATTTAGACTCATTTTACAAATAGACCATGGATCTAGTCCCACTAAATCAGTGGGCTGGTCATGTGATTAAAGCAATATATGAATGTACATACATGTTCTACCCTTAGTTGTGACATGAAGAGCTAACTTCAGATTTTAACTCAAATGCTGAAAAGACTGAAGTTTTCTTCTACATAGTTTTCCCAACATTACAGGAGAAACAAGACTATGTTTTATTTTCTGTGCAAAATGTCTGGGTTTGGGTTTCTACAAGCCTTGCAGCACTTCCATGCGTCACAGCTTGCACGCTCATGTATCTTACAGTCTGCATTGTGTGCTGAATTCATTCTGTGTGTCTTCTTGTACCTAACTCTGAAGATTTATCTGAACCTCTCTATTGTCTGTGAGAGATACCTAAATCCTCATTTTGAGATCAAAATGCTTGGGCCTATTCTCGCCTTATATAGGCCACAGAGAAGCTCATAGTCTAAGGCATATTCCTTGCTTCTCTCTATAAAAAAGTCTATTTTGTCAATTTGTCCAGTTTACAGGAGCTTAAGTGACACACAGAGGGAAAAAGACAGAAACTCAGGCTTTCAGTTAAACACCAAATATGGTGAAAGACATAATAAAATAACGAGAGTTGGGAATGCTATTTTTTCTCTCACTATCTGCTGTTTTGTGTTGCAATGAGGAACACAGTGAGCAAGTCTGAAGTCTTGTGAATAGCCCCTGGTAACCAAAAGCAAAGAAATCTTGCTCATTATCTCTACTCCCCTTCTGAATAAACATTTCAGCCATCATAAATGAGTGTGACATGAAGGGCAAATGAATGACTCTTATTCCAGATGAGAAACATTTGACAGCTGAGCAACCTGAAGGTTGTGAAGGTGCAGGTCCTGTGACCGCTGGATGATGGGGCAGGCATACCATTTATTTCAATACAGCCTGAGATGCATCACACTCTTAAATGAGAGACTGACAGCCTTGCAGAGGATAAGTCCTAGGTGTTCAAACTGACTTTTGGTAAGGACTGCAGTGAGTGAAAGACAGAGCTGTCCTAGTTTTTTCTTGTTGTTTTATTATATTACACAGATTAGTCATATATAAGGAAAGGTTCAGTGTGGACTGACAGATGGCATGCAACACCCCTACTGTATCTTATTTTTAAATATGATTGAGATGGAGGTAATTTCTTGGTAACCTGTTTTGTTTTTTTTTTTAAATTGTATTCTAGGTGGCTTAGTAAAAGAAAATTAATCTGTGCATATTAAACTTGCCAACTTTTGAATTAATTGAATGACTATGACAATCAATTAATAAATGTTAAGCAAACAACAGAAAATCAGTGAATTAAAAATTACTAAATTTTTCCAATGCGAATAAAGCAAGAGGCTGCCATAATTCTTCAGTGTCAATTCAAGAACACGAATCTTCTCTCATCAGTTCTTGCTCTCCATTTATCCACATCTGGCATTTAAAACAGTGCTGGTTTATTATGATTTTTACAAATACATTGCTATCTATAACCTAGCTTGATACATTAAGTGAATTATAGAAACAAATCATAAATAGTAGTCCATTTGTAGCTGTCAAGGAGAAGGTCAAAGCTTTGCAAAGACCATCCATCTCCAAGTGGAATAAAAGTTTTTTCTTCAAAGAGAAATCACATACCTTGTTTAGGTGGACTTCAGCTAGTAATGACAGTACTATTTCTTGAAATACACACAAAACCCCTCCTCTACAGAAAATTAACTTGATTTTGGTTCACATGTCTTTTGTAAAACTGGGGCAATTTAACATGAAACAAATCTCTTCACTGAGTATTTCTGGGCAAATTTTATTTGGTTGAAGGTATATGTATTTTCACATTCTTCAAATGTTTCAGGAGAAGCTTAGGATGGCACTGGAGGCTTACAGGTCACATGGCCATGAAAAGGAGCTAGATCCAAACATTTATGACCTATTGCTTTCACTGCCACTGAGCACACAGTTTGCATGTCTCAATTTATTAGTATTATTTCATTGCATTTCACAGAGTTGTGCAAAATAAGACTGTATACTCATTTTTGCAGGAAGTCATACAGAGATTTGTTTCAGGAAGGACATCTCCTAATGGACATGTTCCTTTCATGTATGTTAATTTGCAGTGCTTAGTAAACAGTAGGTAACACCTTCCTTGTGTCTTAGAGTGAGGGAGCTCATAACCTAGAACACTTCTACTGAAACTACAAAGAGAATTGTAGACATCTGAGGAAATACATTATGTCAAGGAAAAGTCAAAGACTTTTGCAAAGATTTCTCAAGCAAACGTGTCTACAGGGGATTTCCATTTAATTCAGACTAGCTACTGAACCAGCACCATCCCTGAGCAAAAGTCTGCATTTATACCGTGGTATAAATGACATTCAAATTGTAGTTCTTAGCCTTTTTCACAGTGTGTCCCTGCTTTACTATGAGAAAAATTCAGATCTTTCCACACATTTAGCCACAAAATAAGGAAGAGTGAATATGACTTCTCTTGACTAACTTCAGAATGAATTCTGGGGTTGCAACCCCGGGTGGAGAGCTTGAGAAGAACATAAACATAACTGTCTTAATCAAGGCTAAGTTGACAAATTCATTTCTGTCTTTACAGACAATAGCATTTTCTACATTTTTCCTCTCTGTGTGGGAAAAATGCATGAATATCAGATATTTTGTTTTACTTAGCCCTTGCTCACTGTGCAGAGAATCACCTAAGGTATCACTGGACTGCTAAGAACTACATCAAATAAACCAGTAGGGAAAGAAAAAATAAACAAACAAACAAAACACCTTTATTTCTCCCTCCAAAGATAGAAATAAAGACACTACATCTGAAGAATACTTATTATTGGTTGTCTTTAGTATAACAAGATTTGATTACCCTGACATAGAGGATCCAGGCTAACTTTTTTTAAAAAACCTTTCCACCCTTTCTGTTGCAGAATGATGTAGCCGGTTTCCACCCCAGCCCCCAGTACTCTGGTAAACCACATTGGAACTGATCCAACAAAAGTTCTTCAGGTTTAATTTTTACTGTTGGCAGGAGCACCAGAATTCTGGAATAGTGAGTTCTCAGACAGTTTGCTTATGGGCAGGGATGACAATTCCTTTATTACAACCATGCACACTTCAATAGCTAAATGCTTTCAACTTTCTTTAAGTAGTATTAAGGAAAAAATATCCTCAAGGCATTATTTTTAAAGGGGACTTCAAACATTCATGAGGAAAAAAGAAAAAATGCAACACATTTGAACACAGAGGGATTTGCAGTAGAAAATCTGTTAAAGTGAAGCTATCTTTTGAGTTTCAGGGTTAAGTAAGTATTGGCCATAAATACAGGATGCAGACTACCAAAAATTCTGAGGCATTCCACATTCCTAGCTTAGGCCAGCAGTAGCCAGATTCTACAGTATATCATTTAGAAATAAGTTAGTTACATTAGATAAATTTTAAATCAGCTATGTTTCATTTATTCCTCCAAGTTGAACATACAAAATCCATTATCACATTTGCTTGAAGTATAAGAAAATCGTGAGGTTTTAATCTTTTTTACTATATAGACCTAATTCTGCAATAACTGAATATTAGATATTTTAGTGTTTATATTCAAAAGCAGCTGTGAAGCAACCAGATATGCAAGGATAAATCTGCTCACCTTGAATCCTTCTGCAAATGGTCTGCTCTGGAGGTCATATCAAAGAGATTCTTTTTCCAGCTTAAACCTGTCTTTTCTAAATAGATCTCAACCTGATGTCATTTAATGCATTGATGTCTGGTTTCTTAGTCATTATATTTGCTGTATTACATATCAAAAGGACTCTTGAGAAATTCCCCTGAATTGATAATTCTGATTTCTTATGTATAGCTACTCTATATTCACTCTGAGGAGAGCTGTATTGTATGCTAAACCACGAATTGTAAAAGTTGATCCCTTTGTATGTAGGTTTGTATTAAATTGAGATACTCTATTTTTTCCTGTTTCTTGCCACACATGGGTTCCTGGTGTCAGTTTGTATTTGACTGTTTGAGCATATTAAAGTTTTGCTAGTGCTTATGATGTTCTTGCCAAGAGCGCTCTTGCAGCAATCTGCACTAGAACAGTCTTTGTGCCAATTACTTCAAAAAGTATTCTGTTATAAAACCAATTTTTATGGCTACTTTTTTCAGGTTGCAGTGTGGTGATTTTGTTTAGTTTCTTCTTTTTGCATTTTTTTTTTAAGGTTGATTTTCTTCAAATGCTCGTAAGTTTTAGATTATGAAAAATAATGCGCTCTTGATAGATTGAGTTGTTAATAAGACATCTTAAAAAGGAAAAGGGTTCAAAGGTATTAAAATAAAACCTAGCATGTTGAATTACTAATCATATTATGAGCCTGATTTCAGGAGTGCCAGCTCTAAAACAGCTTTTATTTAGAGAAAACCAGCTTGCTAATCTATTGAAATTACTAAAAATTCACAGCACAGGAAAGGAAGGCATGACAACATCTTTTACAATACAAATATGCTTTTGAATGGAGGGTCTTGATCATGCAACTTTTACTACCATAATGAATGCCTATGCAAGCCTGGACCTCAGAGTTCCGACCTGAGAGCCAGCATGGTGATAAAGATATACATGTGTTCATATATAGTTCAGGACACTGTGCTATGCCATACTAAACAATAACTGCTTATCTATTACCCCAAATAATAACATGGAAATGCTGTTATGTAACAGAATGAAAAATAAGCCTTAAATTGAGGATCTAACAATGTCAATCTAAAGGATATTAAAATGTTCATAGCAAATATATTTTTATTAACTATTCTTGAGCAACCTCTGCTCTGCTGTTCATTTCCCAGGCTATTAAGATTTGATAACTCTTGAAAAACAGCCTGTTGTACACTCTTGAAAAACTTTTTTTAATGGCAACTTTAGGAATTGTTTATTGTACCATGGTCTTCCATTACTCCCACTGAGAAGTTGTAGTTTGCTCCTCAGATAACTCTAACCTAGCCACATCCAGATCAGGGAGCTTCATATGATAGAAGTAATGTGGGCAATGTCAGGTTCTTGTTTTGTCTTCATTCTTTTGGAGAGTTAGAAAGCTGTCCGCACTCCCTTTCCTTTAGCTTGTTATCTAGTGAGAGGCAAGTGGGAGATAAGAGGTTTTGCATCCTGAGGTTGAGAAACAAGAAGCTTTTTGCACAAGTACTCAAAACAGTAACTTTTACACAGAAGAACAGCTGTTCCCTGTGGTGTACTTGAATGAAAGTGGCTGTGGCTATTGTGCTTGCTGCTGGTCTCAGCATTCATCATATGCAATGAATGATACTCAGGTCATTTTAGGGATTGAGCAAGATCTATGAACTGAGCCTGCCAATCCAGGGTGTTTCTCATGTGATGCTTGTCTTTAAGCACCAAATGAGTTTGAGGTCTCATAAGAATACTTTTTTTAAATCCCTTAGGATTAGCCTAAATTCTGCCTCTGACTGTTTTAAGCAGCAAAATATCTTTTGAATATTATTATTTGGAGACAGTGATCTCAGAGGAAAGATGGAAAAAGCTTAGAGCATGTCCAAAAACTGGTATTGACTTTTTAACAATAAAATACATCCAGAGACCAAATATGCTACTTAAATGTAAATACCATTTCCAGTTTCAGACTATCTTTTGCAGGTGTATTTGAGGGGATTTGAAATGTACTTGTAGATGGAAAACAGGCTATTGACCTTGAAAGTACGTATATGTTAGGAATAATGTTTGCCTTCGTTGAAATCAGACTTGTGTTCTTTCAATGGGTGCTCAAGACCACAACTCTTAACAGTGGTTGAGGTAGCATTCGGTGCATAACTGTATTAAGACTGACTGCATTTTAGTTACAAAGTTGTTTCTCAGGAGTTATAGATTACTGCCTAGTCTCTTTTTTTTTTAATCCTCCATGATTCAGAATGACTCACTGACAGCTGCACTAACTACTAGTTTCCTTTGTTCTGGTGTAGAATTGATATGATAGGACAAGGTTTGTGTATAGAAGCAATATCTTTTACTAGATGGACTACTATAGTCAGAAAAAAAAAAACCAAAACAGGTTTTTCCACATACAAGCAGTTTTTCAAGACTTAAACTGAAGCAGCAAACTTCTGAATCAGATGAGAGTTGAGAACAATTACTGTTAAGTAGGCATGTTATTCTGTTATGCTGTCTGAGAGAAAAAGTAAGTGATACTTGGAGATGGGTGAGGTTAACAAGGAAAAAGGTGGTATGATGGTTGTTTTATAGACGAAAAGAGATAGTATATCTAACATTGATATAACAGGAGCATACATCTGCAAACTTCACCTTTCACGACTTCATTATCTGAAGTGTGTTTGATCAGGTTCCCAGACATGCAGGAATCCCCAAGAGTTGCCACTGGGCATTTACAAACTACTTGGCATAGCTCATGCTGCAAGCCCAACATGTCCTCTGTGTGTTAAGCTAACTGTACACAAGCTGGATGCATGTGGGACACATCAAACTTGCTGCACAAATGCAATGTTCCAGCATATTGCAGCTGTAGTGATTCACTCCTTTTCAACACCAAAATATCATGCTGCATGGGACCTCCTGTTAGGAATACTGCAGTGTTTATAGAAATGCAGTAAGTCTGAGAATGGGATAAGCATGTATTACTGGAGCTGTGTAAGCACAAGGCCTTACTGGATCTCTCTGATCCCAGCTGCTGCTGAATGATAGTATAGGCACGTAATGTATTTTCCCAAAGCCTTCTTGAAGAGTGGAAGAGCAGAGCAGACTTTGGTCTCAATGAGGATGGGGCTATGGAACCCCAGAAATAAATGGCTTCTGACCATGAGAAAACAAATAGAAATGTTGTAGTGAGTACTCAGGGGTACAGGGAGGAAAAAAGAGAACTGTGGTAGATTTAAAAACCTATACTGAAGTTTAAGTTAGTAGGCACGGATATATTTTGTGTCAGAAAACGAGAACCTTTATCACTGTGTGAACTCCAGGTGTGACAGTGGACCCCATTTTCTTTGAAAAGTCCAGAGGAAAACCTGTTTCCAAATGTTCAGTCTTAGGTTAGAAATCATCTGAAACCACATAGGACCCTTTGCCTTGTGGACTGTTAAAACATTTGTCTCGCTAGTGTCACAGGCAGGTTTTGAGATGCATGTCCATGTATGTGTGACTGAAGGAGCACACAAATCTGACAGAAAATGTAAAAACATGGCTATAGTTTGTAGAGATATTTCATCAGCCAATTCTAGCAGTACAAATTAATTGTGTTCTAAGGACTTTGGGTGTTGATTTTAAAAGTATGAATAATGTCTTTGAGAGACCAAAACAAATATAATATCCTTATGAATCACAATTGTTTCTGTAAAGAGGGATAAATGTGTGTGTGAATTGTTTGTAAGACAGCTAAGTAAATATCTAGGCACACAAACTAAATTAAGATGCCTTCATACATGACTGTCTTCTCAAAATTTGGGTCTAAGCAATAATTTTAAGGCTTCAAATTTAGTATCTTATTAAGGGAGATGAGGTGGAGGGAGCAATTCGGTCAGTGTTTTGGTGTCATTCCCATAATAAATCGGCATAGTGATTTACACAAAGAACAAAATAAATAGTTTAGAAATTTCTTTCTAATGGAAGTTTAAGTTTTGAAGAACACAGAAACATCTGAAAGGTGAGATTCACAGATTTTTCATGCTTGCAGGTTTTCATAGCCTCTGGTAACGCATGTCCTTACTTCTGACATGACATGTATGTGAAAAAATTGATGTAATATTTAAAGATGTCTTTTGACAAAGAGAGTATTTCCATCTCCAGAGGTGAGATTTAGCTTTAAAGGATGATGAAGAGGTTCCAGATGTGTTTTTCAATGGCCGGGCTTTCCTTTCCTTAAGTATTGACAGAGGGAAGGTTTTATCAAGGTCTTTGTGATATGCTTGTTTATAATGAATAGACATTAGTAGAGCACATCTAACTGCTTATCGCTAACAGATGACTAAAGAGAGCATATGGCAGGAAAGAGAAATATATATTTGTCCAAACAGTGTGGCTTGTTAACACTCCCACATTCATAAACTGTGTTTACATGTACTTACAATATTTTGCAAATCCCTTTTCTAATCAGCTAAAAATAAAAGCCAAATAATGATTTTTTCCAATATTGGAGTGTCAGGCAAAGTTGATTTAGAATTTTTTAACAAAGCAATTAAACAGTATAGAAAATTTTTATAGTATTTGTTTTGCTTCAGCATGACATCTTTACAGCTGCATATGTGTTATTTTCATTTCACATGGTTAAAAGTTTTATTGTTACAGAATGCTTTTTGGTTCACCCACCTGTCTATCCAAATACAGGTATTACACAACTCGGTTACACTACAAGCAATGGCACAGGTCAGAATGGCCTATGTCAAACCCTGGTCTAGAACAGGTCACAAGGTTTATTTTGGCCGTAAGATTTCCCTCTGCATGAAATCATGCAGGTTACTGTACCTGCCAATAAACAACTTGTAAGCAAAAGTCTCTGAACTGTTAACCCAGTGCAGTTCCCATTAGATTAAAAAAGGAGTCTTGCTACTACTTTCATTTAGGAAGTGCATGGAGAAATTCTGAGGAAATCTGTACAGCTCTCGACATACATTCTGATGATCCCTATGATCAGGAATATGGCATTCACCCAAATTTTATAACGGACAGAGCACATTACCACTGTTTTCTCCTGCTGTGACATCTAAATGTGCCAGTCTATTCATATAGCATTGTTAGAAAGAAGACAATTTTATTTTAAAGATGGATTTTGACCGTTGCATGCTTTTCAGAAGAAAGTATCTATAAAGAAAACTGCACAGAAGAGCTGCATTTACTTTTAATTTTCAGAATACTCCTATCAAATTTTTGTTAAATATTTACATCTAGATCCAAGTATTGTCCTTCATAAAACAGTTTATTCTTTCAATTTAGCTTCATTAAAGTCATAATACTGCTTTAGGATATGATAGACTGGTGCTGTGGGATTGAATTATAAAGAGATTAATTTTAGCTACTGGAGATAATTGACCCTATAATTCCTATCATCACCCCTAATCCCAGTTCAAATGAACCAGTGTTAAAAGTGACAGTACTCACAATGTAGACAAGGTCATGACAGCTAGAATTGTTTTTTACTACCAATTAGATTTCCCACTTGGTGCGTTTAACTAATGTTGTCATAGAAAGGGATTTCAGGCATGGAAATACAGTTTCTTTAGAGGCACGCAGGCACTGGAACTGATGAGTGGTTTGCTGTACATTTCCCAGTGTATAGAATCAGAATGCAAGTGAGTGCTGACCCCTAAAATTTGAAACCATGTGGGGATTTACAACATGTTTCGATCCATGATATAGCTAGGAACAAGCTAAATAATTTGAATCCGGAAGCAAACTCTCTTGAAATTCAACAATGTTAATATATGGTGGGTCTAGCAGGTTTGCAACTGTCTCTTGGAGTAATACTACATCTGAGGTGTATTTCAGATGAGGAATCAGAAAAAAGTGACTGCATAGAGTTGTTCAAAAACAAATCGTGTTGATATTTAGCTGCAAATGACGTGGAGGTTTTAAAAAATACAAGGAAGAGATAAACGGATTTTAAGTATGATATATCTTAAAAATTCCCTCAAGTGATAGTGCCAACTTCAAACATATTATCATAAGGACTCTTATGAAAAAACAACAGAACAACAATACTTTTGCATAGCATGTTCAGTATAAGATTATTTTTCACGTTATTACTAGTTATCCATCAGCACTTTTTCAAGCATTTACAGATTTGAATTTTGCAGTAAGCTGAAACTGCATGATAAAAAGAGACAGATAATGATAAAAAGCAGATGTATGTGCAAGTCTAGCTAGAAGGAGCATAATATATTATTACTGCCCCTCCTGTGAAGTTAATCCTATTTCTTTTAGGTATTTCTTCATTAGTTAATGAGGTCTGGAAGAAAAAAAGTAAAAATAAAGTGTGCTTGAAATGGTGTTTTTGCATCCTTGCCTTTAGGAACTTTTTCAAATATTCATAGAATAGTTTATCCTTGGAAGGTGCATTAAGTGTGAACTAAGGCAATAATTACTTCAAATGTGGATGGTCAGAAACCTGCAACTGAAATGGACAAACACAACAGCTAATCACTTTCCTCATTCAGATTCACCACACTGGCTGAAGTCAAAATGTAAAATAATGGAGAAGGGAGATATTTTAATGATTAGGTTAAAAAAAAGAAACAAACTTCAAGGCTTAGATCACAGATCTGCTAGCATGAATTAGATTTGAACTTGGATGCACTTTGGTTTGTAGTCTTATTAATGAAAGATTTTCTTCTTTCTCACTTTCTGTTAACAATCAATCTCATATCAGAAGCAAGGAGTTTGGCTGCTGTCTTTGTGAGATGAGTATGAGTGAACTTATAACTACATCCCATCTCTGTCACCTCCTTCTGTGCACCTGGTACCAACCAACATCTCTGTTGACCACTGGGTAGCATGTCTGGGATCACAGTGAAGGGGGGCTCCCATCTCCTAGAAGCCTTCTCTTCATGTTGATGTTGTAGCACACTGAGGGTGAAAATGTAGGACAGCCCTCAGCTGCCAGTTCTTATGGCTCTTTTATCCATGAGTACAGCAACTGCAATTTCCATTTTCAGTTTGACATTTTGCGTCAGTGCTGTATTTATATTCTTTTATTTAAACAAACAAACAAGCAAACAAACACCTCTTTCTTTATCCACAGAACACCTGAAGGGCGAATTATTCTTTTCCCAGTTTCAACTTACCCCATTTAAGCAGGCAGCATTCTTAGAATTTCATTCTCCAGGGGTGCAATTGGATCTCCCAGGCATCTTCTGGCATTGTCTTGTGAATAGGGAAAGAATCCATCTGACCCCAGAACTCTCCATACGTACATAGTGTGCTAGGCAAAGGCACTACATGTCTACCAGCTCTTAAAAAAGCTTGCTGTGGCTGCAGGAAGACCATCCTGCAGCTGAGTTCATTGATCACTTCTAGGCAGTTGCTTCTCAAATTGCCAACCACAAGGAAGTAATTCAAGGCTGTGAGAAATGTCTCCATGGTATAGGTGACTAGCAATTCTATTAAATCCATTCTGGAAAAGTTTCAAAACTGCCAAACTTTTTGTCTCATATTCAATCTCCAAATGTTATAAAATCAATATTTTGTTAATTTCTACTTTCTACTTTCACTATTTCAGTTTTATCCCACTCTCTCTTTTCTTTTCTTGAATTTGTAGTTTGGTTTTTTCTTCTTCTTTCTGTAACTACCACAACAAAAATCAATACCACAAGAGTTCTGAGGTTTTTATTTGATGAATGTGAAGCATTTGCTTGTTAATGTTCTTGCCTTCTTTTTTGTCATGAGGACATATAGGACATGTTGACAGCCAATATTAATAAGCTTAACACTAATACTGACAGTCACTTAGTACAATTTTTGGCTGTGTTAAGTGGTCTGTAAGGAATAGTAATGCTATCCGTTAAAAGAAACTGATGTCACAGTTGCATCCAGAATTCACTGGGGTTTCTTTTGTTGTTTTTATTTTCCAGGTGATTCATATAACAGGCCGGTTACGTCTGAGAGTGTCACTGTCCCACGGACGGACAGTACCCAGCCAAATCATGGGACTTGTTGTCGTTGCTCATGCTTTGCCACCTCCTACAATTAATGAAGTCAGGATTGACTGCCACATGTTTGTCACTCGTGTGAATATGGACCTCAATATCATTTACTGTGAAAATAGGTACAGCTTTTAGCTCCTTTTCTCTTTGTTTTAGCTGTGTGTATTCTTTGTTCTATGGGCTTTGCAAAAAGTTCCAAAATTTGTGACTCCTCCGGTGTCATCCTGGTGTTGTACAAGAGCATTGAATTCACTCTTGTCATCATCACCTTCATTTTCATTACATTCTTAGAGGATAAAGGTAAATTTAAAACTATAATTTGCATGGCATCTTGCTCAAATAGGAGTGGATAGGCCAGGAAAGATTCTGCTAAGCTTTCCCTGCTTTTTACAATCTCTCACCGTCCTTCTCAGAGGAAAGATTTGGGACTAGACAGACGTTGGTCTGACCTGTATGGCTGTCCGTATGCTCCCCCGTCCTCCCCTCCACAAGTTGTTCTGTCTGAAGTTTTAAAGTTTTCCATTTTTGAACTAATTTGCAGATTACAGCACATCGTGCTCAGTGTTTAATGGAACAGAAGCACAGATGGCCTAGATAGTAGGCTAGAGAGGTGGGATCTGTTGCAGTAAGAGGTGGGAAAACTGTAGAATAAAATCGGTTAAGGGCATACTGGGAAGACAGCAGTGAAATGGGAACAGGTGATGAGAAGTTGGTTGGGGGGGGCCTATGTTCAATATGACAGTGACACGTCATCTAGGAAGGTGAAAGATAGGATTTAAATTCAGCTGCCTGCTCCCTGGGGGCTGAGAGCTGATACCATCAGGAGGTGCCTGTGGGGGTCTGTCGGGGCAAGGCTTGGCAGCCAGGGCCCATCCCACCACACCAGCCCGGAGCAGGGCAGCAGGGGGCATGGGGCAGCACCAGCCCCACACATTGGGCACCTTCCTGGGGACAGGCCGAGGCCAGGAGCTGGGCCAGTGGCCAGGCAGGGCAGGGCTGTAGGGAGCTGGAGACAGGCCCTGCTGCAGCATCGCTGGGGTAGGGGCTGATGCCCTGGGGGGGCTGACATAGTGTTCTGGGCTGTGGACAGGGTTTGGAGAGCCCTGGGAGGGTGAAATGACGTCTGGGGCTTGTCAAGACCATTAAGGCTTGTTGGTGTCCTCAGGGGCCTGGAAAATAAAACTAAAACCCAGTGAACAGGATATCTGAGGAAGAAGATATAAGTAATAAAGAAGTTTGGGTCCACTGGTGGAAGTCTGAGGTGTGGGGGAAAGCTTGGAAAGGAGGAAAAAAATTAATGCAGCCAAAAGAAATTTTGTCAAGGGGAACTACCATCAAAAAGTGGAACAAGCAAGATGGCTAATGCAAGCTTTTCATGTGACAGCAGCCATGGCATATTATAAGTTAATAATGGAAACTCTCTGAAATGAGCAATCATAATTGTTCAATCATAACAGAGTACCTATGATCAGGATAGCACATCAATATAAACTTTTATAAAAATGGGTAAGTGCAAATGCTTTGTTGAATGAGAGCCTTAAACGATTTCAATAATCTTGGATTTCAGTTACGAGATTATCTTTGCTGTCATGTTGCTGAACTGCCACAATAGTGTTATTAATAATATTACTTGGCTACTAGAGAGAACACTTCATCTAAACTTCCAAAGCATTATCTAAAAGAGAATATATTAGTCTATTTTTTAAGCTTAGAAAGTGGCTTGCACAAGGTCGCAGAGAAAGCTTCTAAGAGTATTAAAGGGCTGAGTTTTTCTCTGTGACTCTAACCAGTGAGGATCTAGATTCTGTATAGTCTGGCAGCTGGTGAAAATGCTCTGGGGATTAGAAGCAGGATCTAGAAGAAACCTTTTGGCTTTGATTTGACTGCAACCTACCTAGGTAGTAATGGAAAGCTGCTACCACTGCAGAGCTCTCCAATAGCCTCTGTGAAATATTACTGGTATCTGTCCAGTTCCTAATGAACGTATTTCCTTTTAATAAAATCACCTGCACTTACTGTTACTTTCATTGGCAACCTCAATAAAAAGCCAGAAATCAAATGGATGTGAAAAATGAACTGTTCCATTAGGTCAAGTATGATCTGAATTTGTGGGCCATGTTAGAAAGATTTATACTTTCTCTGCTGTCAGTTTGGCATTTTTATGAGCCCTAAATTGTGGTTGTGTTTTTTTTAATTAAACATTTTTCTCAAACCTTCCCTTTATGCTCATGTAGCGCTAAAATTTTCAAATGCTTGAGAAAGGCATCACTGAAAAACGTAAAATGCATCAGATGTGTAGTGCTAATTGGCAATCACGTAGATAGGGCTGATAACATATGATAAACTATGGTAAGCCAGCTGACTTATGCACTTAAGTGTTGAGCTTACTAATATTTTTTGTTCATTAAGGTAAAGACAACATTATAAAGTAACTTTACATTTTTTGCGATAGATTTTTTCTTATATACCAGAGTAGAATGCATATGATTCTACTTGAATTTATGTTGCAGTAGTGAAGTGTGTTAGTGTTAAAAATACTTTATAAAAGGAATTTCAAATAGTAGAAACACTTCTTCAGGGCTGGGAGGTAAATGTTTGCTTACTGAGGCAGCGGGATTTCCACTGATGGAAACTGGAGTAAGATTGACAGGACTTGGATTTCATAGAAGGTACAAAGCAGAATATGACTGTAAAAGCTGGAGGAATAGAAAGAACAGAAGAAGGGAAAGAATTAACTGAACAGCTGATTGAAACTGTCAGATGAATTATCTGGGCATTTGCCAAGGCTATTCTCCAAGTCGGGGAAGTTGGGATCTCTCTTCTGGGACTATAGAAAAGGAGATAAGTATCCCATCATGAATAAATGGGCTTGACTCCTGGCACTTGTGGGCAGCCAGGAAATTCTTTGTGGTGCCACAGTAAAGAAAGCACAACATTGATGAAAACAGAGAAAAATGGATCCATGCTGGGGAAGTTGTAAGCACTATTTATGGAGCAATGGGGAGTTGCTGGCAGCTGCAGGGAGTATAGAGCAGAAGCCATGCTACTTAACTTAAATGAATGCTCACAGTGGACCATTGGATCAGCAGGGGTGAGAGCAATAGTACTCCTAGTTTTCCAAGTGGCTGCCTGCCTGCAACAGCAGGGAGCAGGAGTGACATTACTCAAGTCTTTGGGTGCATCTTGTTACTTTCCTCTGAATGAAGAGATCTGCATCAAAGTCCTGGACTCAGTGCACAAACCAGTCAACAGTTTGTTTCCCTTTGGGACAAGATCCATTAGCTAATACACTGACTTTTTCTAACATTTAATATTTTGTTCTGAGAGTGTTAAATGGGGATGTAAAATTCTGTTGTCTAAAGTGTGGTATATTAATCCATGTCTGTTTTCCAAATGTGGTATTCATCATCTGTATGTCACCTAAACTTCACTATCTAATCTGAAATAGTCCAGAATAGTCTAGAATTTCTTTAGTAGTCTATGGAGTGAGAAAAGCACCTGCAGAGGACAAAGCATCTTAGACAAAGATAAATAACTAAAAGCAAAATAAAGAGACTACTACTAGAGTACAGCATCAGTCTGTATTTTCAGTGTCAGTGGTTAGTGACTGGAGACCATCTGGGGAGAGCCTTTAGTCCAGTTTAATGTGGACTGCTATAGCCATATCTGCTAATATATGCCCAAAAGGAAATAACCCAGTGCATGTGGTGCTTTCCAAATGGAAGAGGTTTTGGCCTATTTGCCATGACAGTGGTTGCCGATATGCAGAAAGAGTCTTGTGTAGGGAGCCTCAAGCCTACAAATGTGTGCACAATTTGGTACTAACTCAGCAAAGAACTGTACCACATACCTACCTTTAAATTTCAATCACGTTAACAGCCCTGTAAGTCACTGGAACCACTGATCTGCTCAAATGTAAGTCTGTGCTTATGTTTTACAGGGTCAGGTCTAGGTATGCAGCTGAACCGAGTTCCTACCTATCAACCTGTTGCTTTATTTTATCAAAGAGCTTGGGAGACACAAGATCTGCCTCCTAACTAGTGCTCTAAGATACACTATAATATTCCTTTTTTTTTTTTCTTCCATCTGTAGTACCTTTAATATAAGCATAAGTATCCTATTTGGTGTTATTCGTTTTGCTTCTGGTTTTGGTGTCATTGCTTGCCAGTGATCATGACTTACCTCTGGATATTCTTTCTGTTTCTTCTAACACTTTTTTCATTTAAAAAAAAAAATCCTATGGCCTTCATATGTCTGAAACAACTTTTTCTTAATATTATAGAATTGTATAACCATTTAGGTTGGAAAAGACCTTTAAGATCATCAAATCCAACCTAACACTGCCAAGTCCACTACTAAACCATATCCCTGAGCACCTCCTCTACACATCTTTTAAATATCTCCACGGATGATAACTGAGCCACTTCCCTGGGTGGCCTGCTCCAAGGCTTGTTAACCCTTTCAGTGAAGATTTTTTCCTAATATCCAATTTAAACCTTCTCTGGCACAAGCTTAAACTTAAGGGATTGTGAATCTGCTTCTACTGTTGCCTTGCTGTGTTCATTTTAATCTGTGAAGACTTTACGCAAACATGATGCTGAAGAGAAACAAAATACAGCTGAGTCAAATTTACCAGAGGGGCAAGCAGATGATCATCTTCCGTTTTAGCCCTATGAACTGTAGCACTCACAGCCTGGGTACATCACAGATCAGTGGCCTGCCTGGGGATTGCCCCTTTCTACTAGGCTGGGCAGGGTGGGATTTCTTCTCCCTGAGCTTGAAGCAGAGCCCCTTCCTAACAGAGTTCTTGGGCCAGAGAAGCAACAGCAAAGTGTGTCAGTGAGGAGAGTCATGACATGAGATGGAGAGAAACTTAAATTCTGGTTCCTGCTCCATGGGCTGTTTATACACTTAGTTTAGTATAAAAAAGATATATACAGTCCTGGGGTCAGAAACCTTTAAATATAAGACTCTCTTTGTTCTGGTGAGGTTTCTTATCACTGGGCAGATATCCCAGGTCCTTTGTTTCCAAACCCATAACTCACTGTGCAACCAAAGCAGAGGAACTCAGCAGAAGGGAGAGGGAGTCCTGCTGGCAGTTTCCAGACTTGTCTTTGTCCTTGTGAATCATGTCCTCTCTAAGAAGGTAGGAAAGGTGCTTTTCAACTGTGGTTTGTGATAAACATTAGATGGGTATCCCCAGACAGATGGGTATCCCACATTTGATTAAGTTCTGTAACTACTAGGCAGTTGTTTGAAAGGGCACATCCTTTCATGCTCTGTCATGAAAGTGGGAGATGGCTGTTGTGTTCCGTGTTAAGCTTGATTTGACAATTCTTACTAGCATAGAGTCCACCTGCTTTAACTGTGGTGTTTCTCATGTTTGGTTTTATTTTTAACTGGGACAAACCATCAGTGCTGCCGTGGTGCTTGCTGCCTCATGCTTCCATTCTCCTTCAGTCTTTTTGGTCTATGCATTCTCCCTGCCTCAGACACCCAGGCAACCACAGCCCTGCTAGTCAGTGACCAGGTGTCTGTGTTTATCCCTTCTGCCTGCTTTAGGGAAACCCCTCAGACCTAAGCAGTTCAGTTTCTGGTTTTGCCTCCCCACTGCCTCCTTCAGGATCACACTGCAGCTATCTGGTTATGTCAAGATGTTTGGTGTTTCTTACAATGGCCTTAAATGTATGGCGATTATATCTTACAGTTGCAAAGTAGGGTTTAACCCCAATCATTGCAGCATATTTCAAACCCTAAAACATTATTCTCTATCTATAAAACACACATACTTTTAAATGCTTGTGTGAGCAAGGCATTTTCCAATTGTTATTTTCTCTACTGCTTTTAAGGACATTGACACCTTGACACTTCATGGCAGAAGTTCATACATGCACACAGCTACAAGCACGCAGACACACACACAGACGCACGCACACAAAGGTCTGCAGAATAGATTTTAAAGTTTCTATGTGCAATAAACAACAAAGTCCCAGTTGAAAGGGCCCAGAGTGAAAGCTGAGCTCCCAAATGAATTAGACTAAAAAAGATAACACCCTGAGGCATCTGTGTGTCTCAGCATTTAAATTATATCCCTTGAAATATCAGTTTGGACATGGTGCCAAGAAATGGTTGAAGAGGTTTTTCATGAATATACCCAATAGAAGACCGATCTGCTGAAATGAAATGTGTCTCTAATCATTTGGTATAAACATAACATGTTTTTACTTTATTATGTAACCTTGAATCATCTTGGTCTTTTAATGAGGATTTTGGATTGTTGCTAATGCTTTACAATTTCATGGAATTATATTGTCTTGGTGTTATGCTACAGGGAGAATATGCACTAGAATTTAACTTTCCACTTACTTAAATGGATAAAAGGATTTCAAGGTTTCTTTAAAAAACATTTTCTTTCTTTTTTTTTTTCTTTATTTTATGGCTGTGTCTTGTTTGTATAGACATTCCATCTAGATTGCTCTAGTGGTGAAAAAACTTCTTAGCAGGTTTCAATTTCTGAGTTATTTGACAGTTCTTGTATTCTTTTCCTTCTTGAATTATAGGCTGGTTTTTTTTATCTTTTTAGGATTAGTGATTACATGGATCTGACCCCTGTAGATATTGTAGGAAAGAGATGTTACCACTTCATTCATGCTGAAGATGTGGAAGGCATCAGACATAGTCACTTAGACTGTAAGTACTTCCATTTTTGTAAAAATAATCTAGTACAACATTTGATTGTTCCTAAACTATTATTCGTATTGCACAACTGGGGTCTTCATCTTTCACCTACTTTTTTTGTAATAGGGTTTCATACAGGGTAGCTCAAATATAACTTTTTGTATGATTTATTTTCAAGTCTTTTTAGAGACATATAAGATTTTTCACATATGTGGAAATAAAAAATGATATTTGTATTACCAGAATTTCCAGCAGCTGTTCATTTACACATGCTGTGCATTATTTTACTCTTTCAAAGAGGTATTGCTTGAGTGAGAAACTCCCTCCCTAGCACAGAAAATGAACTCCTCTCTTTGTTTTTTATTTCTGAGTCATAATGGGGAGGTCAAAAAATGCAGCATATTTGGGGTTTCTCCAGGTTTTTCAATACAGAACTGAGCTATAGCTCTATCAGTGTTTTAACCACCCTGTGTATTATCATCTAAATGGCCCTCATCCCAATAGCATCTAAGTCCCTGTTATTTGCACACAGGTAAGTATTTGATCAGGGTAAGGGTAACAGAAGTGCAAAAAATATGACAAGATACAAACCTTACCAGAGAGCATGTGCATATATCTGTGTATGGGGGAAGGAAGGTTCAGCTTGGTTCTTTGTAATTAAACTCTTTGTATTGCTCTTATTAAAAGCCATAGGGCCTAATTCTTTTCTTGTTGAGATCTGTTGACTTCAGCGATGGTGCTCCTGATTTACCCTGGTGCGAAAAGAGACTTAGGCCCATAATCTCTAATTTATCTGTGCCTGCAGTGAAGCCAGATAATTCTTTGGAACTTTGAGTGACTGACTGCATTTATGATTGACTTGTGTGTTTTCTTCATGTAAAAGACTGTCTGCAAACTGCTTCTTAAATTCAGAGTCCCAGATTTGAATAATTCTGCTCCCTCTGAACCATGTCCTGCTAGCATTTCATAATAAAAGGGTAGCAACCCAAATACAGCCACATTTAATTAGCTTTTACAAAACCATATGACTACAATAGAAGGCAGTATAAATCTTACATCCAAAAGTACTTTGCTTGATCTGCAAGGGACAATAGAAGGATAACTGCAACTGGAAAGCAGGAGAACAGGGACAGCTTCTATGATAATATATGGCAGACAACAACAGTATAAAGCTCTGTAAAGCTTTCAAATAGTCCCTGAAGTTTCTAGAAGGTGAACTGTGTTTGGCATAAGAAGGTCAGCCTAGGTATATTTCTGTGGAAAAAAACAAAATCAACTATCCAAAATGAGAACAAAGTAATTTTGCATCATTTGCATTTTGAGCATTTAATTTTCAGGAGAATATGTCAGTTGCACAGAAATGAAGGAGAAAATTCTGAAAGTTACTTGGTGCTCTTGAAACTGGAAGTCAAAAATGACAAGTTGCGCTTCCACTGCACTATCTGACCGAGGAAATAAAAGATATTTATGACTCAGACTTAACATACCACCTGGCAGAGATGAACATCCCATTTGAAAAAGACCTTAATCTTCTGAATGACCACTTCTCTCTGAAATAGAATATGCTTTATGAAACATTCATCTTCAGAAAACTTAGAGACCTGTGCAGATAGTGTGAGTGCAGTGTGATCCAATGTATAAGCACTGGACTACGACTCAGGAGACCCTGGAGACAGGAATGACTTCTAGAAAATCACTTCGCCTTACTGGGTTCCTACTCTCACTGTATGTCCAGTTTAGCTGATTGGATTACAAGGCTTATAAACACAGGGACTTTCTCCCCTTATCAGCATCCAGCACAGTGGGGTTCCAAACTTGGCTGTGTGGCTATGGAATAATTATTCCTGATAGGCTATTTTTTTTCAGTAGTTGAGGCTGGTTGTATCTTTTATGTTTAGTTGTTCTCTTGACTTATAGGATATTCATAGAATCATTCAGGTTGGAAGGGACCCTGTGACATCATGTAGTCCCACCTCATGCTCAAAACAGGGTCAACACTGGTTCAAAGCAAATATTTTAGCACAATCTTGAAAACCTCCAAAATCAGACTTTCCATAACTTCTCTGAGTAGCCTGTTCCAATTATCCTTAAAAGGGCTTAACTATCATCACAGTGATTTTTTTTTCCCCTTTTATCCAGTTGGAATTTCCCTGTTTTGATTGTACAGCTCATGGCTACATCTTTGCAGTAACCTCCTCGCAGGTATGGTGTCAGGTCCCCATGAAGCCACCTCCGCTTCAGGCTGAACAAGCCTGGTCCCACAGCCGTTCCTCACTGCGCAAGTTCTCCAGCCTCTGACTGTCTTGACAGAACTCTGCTAAGCTTACTGAAGTTTATCAGTATATTTCCTTTGCTGGGAGCCTAAAATTAGATTCAGATTCAATCTAAAAAGTGTTGAGTGAGGGGAAATAGTGACTTTCTGTACACTTTTTAGTACAGCCCATAGAGCGCACTGGTGATTCATGCTTAGCATGCTGTCCACCAGGACCTCCAGGTCCTTCTCCACAAAGCAACAACTCAGCCAGTCAGTCCCCAGCCTGTACCAGCAATATCATGCAATATTTTGAAGAGGAGCTTCAAGATAAAGTAACAGGTAGAAAGCTGTCATGAAAAGTAGAAGCAGAACCTGAGAAAGCAGCAAACTGAAAAGCTTGTGTATGATGGAGGACTGCAGAATGCAGCTAAAAATCTTGATGGATTTTTACAGGAGAGAAAACAATTTTTAAAGATTACAAGAAGAAGATTACAACAAGAAGATTAGAACCACCAAATTGCAGTGGTAGGTCTGAGGGTAAAAAGAAACATAAATAAAACTACCACTCTGCCTATTCACTGTCAACATATCAGTAAAAATGGAAAAAGTAAAACCAGTACATCCTGCCTTCTCACCAGGTTGTTCAAAGACATCGAAGAGGAAAACAAGCAAAGAAGATAACATTTCACAAAATCACACATAAAAAGTCAAGAGGGCTGTTGATGGCTTCAAATCATAGCAGCCTATCAGAAACTTTGAAAAACAAGCCTTGTTAACACTATCTCATCTCAGACAAAAGAAGACAAAAGCAGTTTCAGGAATGTGATCATAACAAGTATAATGGTGAAGAATGTCTGCAAAATTATAGCAGTGACAACAGTCTTTCATAGGGAAATTGCTGCCCTAATGAAAGGTCAGTTACAGTCAATTGAAAAGCTTTCATTGGCTTCAGTGGACATGGGAATTATGCCCTAAAAAAGCAAATTTATATGGACTAGAATTCTGACCGCAGTGAAGAAAATAGCAAAAACTTCATTAGGTTCAGTGCAGTCAAGACTTCTACTTAGAGTTTTTTTGTTAGTTATAGTTTGATTACCTTGTGGATTAATAAAACAACATTCATGCTCTAACTCTACATATGCCTGCATTTGTTCCAACACAGTAATATATGGTGGTGATCCCACAAGTTATTGAAGCATCAGTTTTTTTCAAACACAAATAAAAAGTTTAGGGATGTTGTTTCTATCCTGTTTCATTGAAGACTTCAGTGGTCATGCTTTTTCACAAATCTCTCAGCCAGTTGTTTGGTGTTACAATTCTACCTTATTAATCTGTTTCCCATTTTATAATGCTTCATGGTTTCACAAGTTTGGGAAACTTCTTATTTGTTTGTCTTCACTGTGTTTATTGAACGAATCACTGGTAGAATCCTGACAGATAGCACTTATCATAAATCAAGTCTCTCTCTCTCAGAGATTATAGTTAAAATGTTCTCTAGCCTAACAGCTTGTATAACATCCAGCATCATGGTTTAGCTGTTGGCTCAGCTGACACACAGCAACTGGCTAAGCTGCAACAACTTGTGTTTGAATCCAAGCCCTCAAAAATTGCACGTCTAGCTGTACCCTGGCTTAGATACAGTCCCTAATCCTAACTTTTCATTAGGATATGTGGCGCGAAAAGAGTTGACATTGCATGTTTTACGTTTCATAGTTATGCATCTAGAGCTAACACCCCTCATGCCCCCAGTTCCACTTTACCACTTGTAAGAATGAGGAGGGTGATCAATCCTCTCTTTTTACTTACCTCTGCATAGAAACACTGTGGGGCTGAACTGCATGTCAAGAAGACACTTTCAAGTTCATACACTTTCACGAAGCCATGGGTAAAACTGCCCTTGTTCCAATGACAAGAAAATATCCCTGATATTTCGATATTAAAATATCCCTAGAAGGATACATTTATATCAAATCAATATCAGAAATCAAGCAGATTAATAAAATTACTGTTGTATCAGGTCTTAGCACCATCTGTAGAGCTCAGCAAGGGTAGAAGACACTGCTTTCTGGAGTACAATGCTGTCCTTGTGTGCCTCCCTTTAGTTGACACTCTTAGCATACAGAGATCTGTAACATCCCTTTTTGATTTCAGAAGTACATTTCTTGCTAGGAATGCGTGGATGTCATATGCTCTAGGAGTATACATCTTCCACTTAATTGAAAAAAATTAATGATTTTCATTGAACATCAAGTGTTTAATGTTACTGTTCAATGAAGGTCATTAAGAAAGCAGCAAGGAACAAGGAAGTCAAGACATTTGAAGGCAACTATGAATATACTTTTGGACAAATATAGGACAATGTGCCACCATTTGAAAATTAATATACTGCTTGCAAGAACACTGTGACAAGTATATATTGGTATATAATATGTGCTTTTTCATTTTGGAATCCTAATTGAGGTCTAAATTCAGAAACCTGACACTAGCAAAAAAGATACTTCTTGTCCTCAGCTATTGCTTAGAAAATGTCATCCAGTTTCTTCAGGTTTTGACTTACAGCTATAAGAAATACAATTCCTCAGGGTGGTTCATTTCCCATAAAGCAATGGTCTCTGATGAGTGTGTTTGGTAGCACTCCCTCTGATCTGCTTTATCTGGTTTCCAGTGGTTAGAATAATCCAGTCTTTCTGAAAATAAACTATTCTACATTCACCTTTTTCACAGCTCCCCTATTTTTCAAGGGATATTACCCCCTCAGTCTGCTTTTAAATCAGTTATATATTCATGGTTTGTTTTATGTATGTTCAGTAGAAAAATTCTATTGCTGTACAAAATATTGCTTAGTGGTTTAGCCTACCAGCTGTAGTTGAACTAACCCTTTTAACTTATGCACATCAGTTATAATTTTTTATTCTCTTAATAACCTCAAACACATGAAAAACAAATAGAATGAGTTGATAATTTCTAACAGTAAAATACACTTCACATATTTTGCTATCATGCTGTGGAATAACTCTGCAATGTCAAGTAGCACACAATTAGTAAAACTGTAGGGGGAAAAAAAGAAGTGTTTTGATCCTGAGGAATTTTTATCCTAATCAGATCGAAATTTCAATGCTCTTGTAGTGCTTAATATCTTCAATCACCAAAAAAATCAAACTGATTCCAATGTCAGGTTTTGCATTCTGGGACTGAAATGAAATGCTAAAATATACAAATGAATCTCATGTTTGTACAAGTTTATTATCATCACTAAAAAGCAAGATTGATTCTAAATTAGGCTGATAGAATGTCTGGTGTTTAGCTAATTCTTAAACCAAGCCCGCCTGGCATTCTGATGACAGTCTAGTGTATCGTGTTTTCAGAGTATTGCAGAAGAGTTGGTGTGACCACCTGCACAATCTTCTGCTCTGTCCATACTATGGGCCAGCAAAGATTTCTGCATTGAAGACTGACATCCCTATGTCCTTTTGACTGGAGATAGTGGTGAGAGAGCAAGATCAGGGAACATGAGATGAGAAACTAGAAGAAACAGAAGCCTATAAAGAAAACTTTTTTTTTATTCATACAAGTTAAAAAAGGAGCATGGACTCTTTTTTTAGCCCATGTCTAGTGCTTGTTTTTCAGTCCTAATGAATCTTAAAAGATGTACACCTAACCAAGAGTGTGCATGTTTTGTGTCCTTTAGCCATGCTCTGAAATCCTGCAGTCGTTGTGTTTGCTCCTGCAAATGCTTCTTTGGGTTATGAGAGACTCTGGTGTGTCTAGTTTAATTTCTTTGTCTACTCTCTGACCAAAACCAGTTACTTTACAAAAATGGGGAAAACACTCTGCAATATATATGTATGTACGCCTTGCACCCTTGTTTTCTCCATAATACACTGTTAACTCATGGTTGGTTCATTCATTGAAAGGTGAAAATTTATATCAGTGCTTACATTTCTGTTTGTGGAGAATAGTTATTTCTATTGTATTGTTTGGTATTCTAATTATCCATATAAATATTCAGAGATAATTTTAAATCCTGATAATTTTCTACTCTTCATAATTTTTTGTGGCTTTTTTTACATACAAATTGTGTGCTATTGGAAAATGTTTTCTGTATGTAAAGGATATAAGACAGTTTACCAGAAGCATCAGATCTTTTGGATAGTAAACAAACCATAAAATGTTACAAAGTTAAACTTTTAAGCTATTTAAATCATTAGCTGCTCAACCTAATTGCAAAGTATTGCCTTCTGTATCTTAGCGATATACAGTTATTTTGCAAGATGTCTCAGGTATACTTTACATCAATAACTCTTTAATTTAATTCCTGACACTATTTCATCTTCAAGTTATATCTAATGCAATACTGATTAGTATGTTCCCATGTCAGTTTGTAGGCTCTCTATTGTAAGACTTACATAGCTCATAGTCAGTTGAAATTTACACCTAAGCTCTTCTACTTTTACATTAAAAATGCATGTAGTACCAGCTCTGTAAGTGCAGCTACTGCATTAAAGGGCTGTAGAGTGAAGGTTGAGTTCTGACTTCTGCTGGGAACCTCTGGTTTCCCAGTTACTCCCTTAAATAATTTTCTTTATTTTTTTAAAGTCTCTTCGTGCTCAAAATTTTCAACCCCAAAGATGAACTTATACTTTGATATTATTCTTGTGATAGATTGCAGAAGCACATGATAAATTGCAAAGCCATGGGAATAAAAGGTTTTACTGTGCACCTCAAGCAGCTTCACCTTCACTCTGTCCACTATTTCTGTGGTGACTTTTGCTACATAATGTAAATGTATGCCATTATAAAATGGTGGGGAAAAGTACTTCAGCCGTATATCTTTTTACCTTCATTACTGCAGTTTGCTTCAAGATTAATGAGACCAAAAATGTTCATCATCTTGTAATCTGAGTCAGAAACAGTGTTGCTCCATTGAAAATCCAAAGATTTTGTTTGTAGCTTACTACACCTGGAAATGTCCATTGTAAAATGTCACTGTGTGAAGGTATGAAGAAATTGTAGCAGAGTTTTAGAAGCACATCAGTGCTACTGTGATTTTTCTCTCTTCCTTTTATTTTTCAAAGGTCTGGGCAGCTGACCTTGTGTCTCTGAGGGATACAGTTTTCAAAGCCGGAAAGATATGAAAATAGTATCAGTAAAATATGTAGCATATATCAGATATGTGACAGTGGGGCAATAGGTCTTATTAGCACTCATTTGAAAGAACCTGCATAAATCACTTGTGGCTTTGCCACCTATGAGTGATGTGGCCAGTGGCGGATCAGTGTTAGTTTTGATGTCTAATAACTTATAAAGTGATTCTGGGACTTTTGCTCAGTGGGCTTTTGGGAATGCCCTGCCAAACATCTGGAGTGTTTGTACCCAGTGTCCACAGATTGCTAGGTATTGGTTCTGAGATCATAAAATACTTACTTATTCAAAAGTTCTTTTATTTTTATTTTACAGGGATTTTTTTTCTTTTTTTAATTGGCTTGTGGAGAAAGGTTTGGAGAAAGTTTTGGTTCACTCCTTTTTCTTTTATTTTTACAAGTCGTGATATAAAGGGACAATATGCTTCAAAAATATCTGTGTCCAGCTGAGCCCTGCCACCATGACACTATGCTGTGGATCCCTTTCCTCCAGAGATTAGGCTGAGAAGCCCGCTCATTTCACTCAGTCCAAGTACACAAACAGGGACTCTTATCCCAGAAATTAAAGAATGTTTAAAGGGATCCTGTCCCTTGAAACAGACCATCCTTAACCTATGAAATTCAAAGAGAAAATTCATATTGCTGCCAATCTGCTGCTGTGAAACTTCTATCTCTTTTCGTATTTGTGGGAGATATAGTCATGTATAATCTGCTGATGCATTTAGCATAGAAAGGGTTATGTTCTGAAGTCATTAATCTTACATAGGTTGTCATATGATGGACATACATCAATGTTAGTGGAGAGATGGAGGACAGATTTAAGTTTCTTGAGCAAGCAGGGCCAAATTTCTCTTCTGATGTTGCATTTTAGTAGCTGAGGGCAAGATTTGGATCTGGGATTTCATTTTCCCCTTCAGTTTGAACAGAAAGAGTTCTGTCTGAAGTTGGTGTTCAAAGCAGGCTTGGGTTTCTGAATGACTATTTCAATGTTAGCAGAAAGAAATCATTTTATGGCAGGATGGAAGTTCTAAAAGTCATGGGGAGACAGACAAATCATGAGGGAAAAGAAAAGTTAAGCAAGAGAGAAGAAATCCTAAAGAATCCTAGATAGACAATTCTAGTGTTCATTTTTCAATCCAGCTTATCATTAAGTAAACTTACTGTATTTACATCATTTTTATCTATAGAAACAACAGAAAAGTTTTCTGATACACATGCTGTAAGCTTCCATGGAAGACTGCATCTAGTGATACATTAAATATTACAATTCTGTCATTATAATTCTGTCAATTTGATCAATGCCTACATAATGTTTTAAAATAAACATCCTACCTGACATTATATGTTCTTGTTAATAGTTATTGTTAAGCATAATTATAAAATTAAAATTTTAAATGATGCACCGTGGGCAAATGGTATGTTAAAACCACCATGAGAAGGAGAGGGGAAGTGTCTGTTGTGCAAGTAGGAGATGATGATTTGTGCTTAGTGCTGAGAAATACTTATGGTTTTTCTGTGTTTCAATAAATTTGTACTGCTGCTGTGAGCTGCTGCCATGTAAACTGATAACATAGGGTTGAAGTTAGACAAAACGTCTTCCTGGTCCTTATCTGAGATAATTTGGAATCAAATGAAGGCAGAATCTCTGGCAGAGGCAAGGAATTTTCAGAGGGCCAGAGTACCACTGTCCTGGGATTAAGATAGGTTAAAAAATCCATGAATGTTTTTCCAAACTCTTTTCACTATTTAGAGTTACTTTTCTTCCCTGGCTGGACATGTAGCATGCAAGACTTTTCTCACTGTATTTGGCAAGTGATGACCTTGAGCTACAAACTTCAATCCTGATATGAACCCACTTTTTTTTAACACTTTGACTCAAACCACATTTAACATTTGATTTTCTGCAAAGTGAGGCAGAAAAAATATTGCTTAGTTTTTAAAGATTCTTAAGCTTTCCAATTTTTGTAAATGGTTGATTAAGGCTTTTTTTTTTTTTTTTCCTGCAAGGTTGTTGATACTTATTTTTGCCTAATTTGTCAAGTGTTTATATATGTAACATCCCTACACTGGAAGATTAAACAGTATTCCATATTGCAGAAGTAAGCAATGAATCAATTGCCACACTTGGCATTTTTAGAGTGATTGTATATGCTTAAAAGGATTATCCCAGGTAAATGAAGAAGTTAGGTGGGAGTTTGGATACCAGGGAGGTAGTTTTCTTTCATGAATCTGACCTGCTGCTTCATGCTTGACATTGGAAAAGACGAATTTATGTTTAGAAGTCAGCAATTATTACTGTCTAATATTCATATCATTATAATAGCCAAGTCTTAGTCAGTGTTATTGACACAATACACTGCATTCTTAGTCCAGCACTCAGGGTTTTCTCCTGTCATATGGTGTGAGTAAAATGCACTTTTCTAAAGCCTCACAGAACCAATATTTTTCTAACATTATCTTTCTATTTTATTTAAGAGAACTCTGTTGAGATACAGTAAGTCACAAAAGGCTGGTAAGCAACTCTCTGCAATGAGGGGAGGTAGAGCAACTTGACCCATGGGTACTTTTGTGATGGGAAGGTGGCATTTTTTCGCAAGCAGTCTGCTGTAGAGGCCACACTTCTGGCCTGGTGGATAAAGAACACATTTGCACACTGTCTTGGCTTACATACCCTTCTCTTCCCTTCACCCTGTGTAGTAGATCTGAAATAGAAGTGTTCATGGAGAATTATATAGAAGGCACACGTTTGCTCACCAAATATCTACAAGTCTCCTATCATCTAGCTCATAATTCTGTTTAAGTAACAAACATCATTTAACACTGCTAAATATTTTTCATTGATAAAATCCAATTTGTGGATACCTGCTATTTAAAACATCTAACTCACTAATTACAAAATCTATAGCAAAGTCCTTACAACATTAAAGGCTCACTTGATCCTCAGAGCTTTACGAATAAAAAACTGTCTCTATTACAAACAAATAAGGCACTTAATGCACTCTTTCTGGCTGTGATGCTATTTTTCCTGTGGGTTTTGAAAATGACCTTCCTGTAAGCATCAAGGACTGTAACTTTTCAGATAAAGAAACTTGTTCTTGTTTTAAGTCTATACCAGGTTCATTCCCCTATAGCCCACAGTTTTCAAAGGTAGAAGAAAAAGTAATCCAGAATTAAAAAAAATAAAAACCCCTCTGTTTCCAGAACGAAGTTACCCTGTCAGCTTGCCTTGGGCCTTAGGTGGAGAAGTGGAGATTAAAGAGTCAGTATTCCTTTTCATGTTTCGTCTGCCAGTTTTGTGAATGTAGAAAGAGTACTTGTGGCTGCAGCTAACTATCCGACTATGGTATTAAGTATGGCATTTTCATCCTCCTGCAGTAAATTAAAAATATTCTTAAAAGTTTACCACAAGAGGAATTCAGTATCAATACCATCCAGTCATTGATAAAGGAATTTCAAGGAGAAGGGTGAATAGCACAGCAGATGTAACCTCAATATTTTCACCAATTATAAAGAGCCTCTTTGTGAAGCTGTGTGAATATGTAAGATGATCTCATCATTTCCTATTTACTTGATACTTACCTGAATACGCAATATAGTGTAGCTTTTAAATGCATATGCACATGAGTAAAATGTCCTTTTGTAAGCGACTTCGCTAAAAGACTGCTTTTGATACAGAATTTCTTCATCTCCTCTTCAAACTGAATTAAGCTACTTCCTTCTTTTAAAACACAACTCACTATTTAGAAGCTTTGGCTTTGATTTCTCAGAACAGCTTACAGGAAGAAACTATGTTCTTTTTCTTTTTGTAACCATATTTCTGAAGACAAACTTGTACTGATTTATTTTGATTTTCTAACAGAAATAGGTTCCTGCAAAGAACACTGACTGTTTCTTCTTTCCTCCCCTCCTTCACTCCTCTGCTGCAAGAATATTGTTGTACGCAAAGCTACCAAGGAAAACTGAAATCGCTCTGTTGGGAACTGTGTAAATAGCAATATATTCATGCTTCGAGAAATAAGTGAGATTTTTTTTAGGTCTTAACATGACAGACTGTGCATTTCTTGATGTTAAGCACTGAATTCAAATTGAGTAACTAGGTAACATTTGAGCAAATTTTAGTCAAGTTTATCATCCACCACTTTAGAGAATATAGCTGTGCAGCTAACAAAGGTCACGAGTTTGAAAACATTAGCCCTCAGTTATTCCCTTTGATTAAAGAGTGTTTATATATAAATGTATACGTATAATTATATAACGCAATCCTGCATAAACTCATGTAACTTCACTCACATGAGCCATCCCACCACTGTGGTCATAAATCCCATCTTACCCCATCCTACATTGTCTGCCAGACTGGGTTCTCCATGTGTAATACAAATAGAAATTTAAAACTCTTTTCATTTCTCAGTGTTCAAAAATATGGAGCTGAACCCTGATTCTCAGTGAGGGGTTTGCCTTACAAAGTACAGTCTGAATAAGTTCAGGATATGGTCCACGTGGCATTACTTTCTCAGAAGTTTATGCTAGGGTGAAATATGTAGTCTGTTGCTAGTAACAAAACAACTTCACAAGCAGATCTTAAGGTGGACTAATTCTTCACTTTCATTTCTTCTCAAAATCAGTAACTTTATTAAGGGACTCCCTGCACCTGCAAACTGAAGATGTTTAAAATGAAACTGGACTTTACTCAAATAACACTAGGTTATCAATAAACTAGATATATTTCCCTTCCTGATGTGTCCTTCTAGTTGCTTGTTTTCTCAAAATTCTCATCCAATTTCTAAGTTTCAGGTTGGCTATGCGAACAGTTAAAAAATACCATAAATTAGAAAACATTACAATATTTTTTCACTCCTTCGCTTTTATCACATAGAGAAATTTCTTCCCAAGCTATAGTATGAGCTTTCAGAACTGGCTTGGGGGTGCCTAGTGCACTCTCAAAGGATTTAAGAACCAGATTTAGCAGCACGGCACAGCTGGCCTGCCAGAGAATCTCTTTACAGAGAGAATTTTTATATTGAATCGTGGGACTTCCTTCAGAGCGTGGTCCACAAATCTCTCTTATGAAACGTGCTTTAGACAGATGCAGGAAGGAAAATCCAGTGTATGTGGTAATATATCTGAGCTGGTCAAATAGAGTGGGAATTTGCAGGTAGGTGAACTTCATGGAAAACTCATTTTCAAGACAGTATTTCAGATATTCTTTGGATGTATAGTAATTTGGGAGCCTGAACTCTGACTGTAGGTGGTTTATATACAACTCTGATGCACTGAATTCTCTTTCTTGGAAAAACAAGCCCCTTTTCCTTCAGAAGTAACTTACAAGGTTTAAATTTCCCCCTTTTTTCCATAGTTCTGAAATGAATGCTCTGTTCAGCTCCTGATACAGACTTTTCACTGGTGCAACAACCAATATAAAAGGTACTGAAGGAGGAAGGACTTTTCTAGGATGAAATGAACTGAAAGAGCTGGAGGATCTGCATCCTCATAGCTATCACTATGCAGAATTGCAATGTGCTCTTGAGTCACTGGCCAGTGACTCACCTGGCACCCTGACTTTCAAATGTGCATGTGGGCAGTTGTGAGGAGTCATCCTTTGGTATTTGTATAGCATGGTAAACTCCTCAGGTAAAAACTTCTATAAAGAAGACAACAGTATAAGTAGTAGACAAAAGCGCAGGTAGATTTTGCTAGTTCCTGCACACACCTGTGGGTGTCCACATTTCCAGAAAGGAGACAATATCACTGCAGACTTCCAGACAGATCAGTTTTACTGTCAACTGTAAGCAGAATATTTTGAATGTCCTATTTTACTGAAATAGAGATGTCTACCACAATCAAAACTTACAGCAGTAGTTTTCTTCTTCATAACTGATAAAGTTGGGCTAATTGATGTGAGATTGTTTTCTAAAGTGGCACACAACATTGGTTTCGCAAAATTGTTGGGTAGTCAGTTATTCATATTTTATCTTTATTTTGCTGTATAATGAGGTTTTGAAGCCAATGAATTATCATAGCAGGGTATTTAGAGCTTGGAATACAAAACTAAAAATTTAGGGAAACTTATGGATCTCTGCTAGAAACAAACCTGCTTAGCTAGAGGTAGCTGAAAAACAACAGGATCCAGATCAAAAATATTTTTTTCTATTACAGCTGAACCTAACTTGTGCTTTAGATTCACTTCACATTGAACTTTTTTACATGCATTTTTTTATTCAGTAGTTGAAATATTGGAGTGGGGACTGGGGGATCTGTCCAAGGTAAGAAAGCATCTGTGTTTGTATGGCTGCCTTTGTAACTATCTTTTTCTGTAGATATCTGTTGTAGACAGATTTAGATATAGATACATTCATATGTAAATTAGGGGTATAGATATTTGGTTAACTTGAAAGCTCCAAAGTGTCATTTGTCACATTTATGATGGGAACTTTAACTGCCTTAAATACTTATTCTTTTCCAAAGTGACTTTTTTCTTTCCCTCTACAAAAAAAAAAAAAAAAAAAAAGAAAATGTACTTCATGAAACTATTGTATATGAAGCACTTATTAGCCATAATTAAATGGACAATATGAATTTACTACGTCTTTAGGACTCTGGCTTGTTCTGGTTTAGAGCAAGATGATTAATGCAAATACATATTACTTGAGATAACCATTTAGCAGCTAATTTAGCCAAATTTATTACAGCAGTTAGAGGTTTTTCATTTTAGCAGACGGAGACAAGGACATGACAAAAGCCGAAGGTGTATATGAATGCACACTGCCCTCTAGTGCACAAAGCTTTATGGGATTAGTGAGAAACGCAAAGAGTAAGTGCTCCAGTAGCAATAATACCCAGATTTTGTATAGTTTAGGTTTTCTGTAAAACCCTGCTGCTCTTTTCCACTGAAGTTTTGCATTTCATACCCTTCTCCTGACACTGAAGCATCAGATACAAACCAACTCCGTTTCAACTTGGCAATATTTTGGCTGAAATATTAAACATCTGTATTTTTAAGCCTTCTTGCTGTGAGCATTTAATAATGCCGTTTGACATTACTGATTGCTCTTAGTTGTTTCTCTCTTTCCTAGCATATTTCAAACATCGGCGACAGCTATCACTCTTTGGCTCTAACCAAGCCATTCTGTGCCTCCCTTAGGCCTCTTTCTCAGTCTGCTGGTGGATTTACTTTGCTCTGGTAGAAAGTAAATTCTCCCAAGACTTTCCCCCCACTGACCAGTGGAGATTTGGTTTATCTGAGAACTGTAAATTCTGTTTGACAAGATCAAAGAAACAGATGTATAAGTTCAGTGGTTGATATCGCCTGCAATAAGGAGAAATGATCAAAGCAGCAGGGGTAGAGTATCTTCCCAAACCTTTCAAATATCCAGAATCTCAAAGAGGTCTACCTAGGAGCTATGAATAAATCACATATAAATTTGCCTCTTTTTTTTCTTTTTCTTTTTTACAGTTTGACATTGAGTGCATTGAAAATGTCCACACAGCAATAAGTATTCTGTGAACCAAAGAGATTTGTAGTGCTTTTTACTTTTCTACTTTCACTAGAGTTTCCAAAAACAGATTAAAATTATACTTTACAAACTTGTAAAACATACAGATAGTTATACTGAAGTTAAGATCCTGTTTGTCATCTCACTGGCATGCTGCATTAAACCTAAAGGAAGCCAAAGGTCTTCTGCTTATGCTTGTGGCATGTTTTACTGTAGTTCTAACATGTGCTGTATCTTGCTTCTGTTTTGTGTTTTTTTGCCAGTGCTGAATAAGGGTCAATGTGTAACAAAGTATTACCGCTGGATGCAGAAGAATGGAGGATACATCTGGATACAGTCTAGCGCAACCATAGCTGTCAATGCCAAGAACGCAAGCGAGAAGAATATCATCTGGGTCAATTACCTTCTTAGGTAGGTCTTCCAGTCACTTCTCTCACTTGAACTGCTGCCTCTGTTGCTTGTCCCTGTTGGTGAGAGTTTTAGGGAACAAACAACTGCCTACTGGAGAAAGCTAAGGAGAAGAACTCTTAATATGGTCCGCCTCAAAACCAGTGCCATTTGGTTATATTTTTTGAGACAATCTGCCATGTCTCAGTACACTGGAATACTCTCGAATTACTATGCTGCTTTAGTCTTCAAATAAACCCTCCATCCCTTTATTGCATGCCTCTGCTACCCGGAAATCTACTCAACCTGAGCTCAAAGATAAAAATTATCCACACCAACTTTCAGAAGCTCTGTTATAAAATCTGGTGTGAACTGTTGGGCACTGGTTTATTTGGTTATTGAAAATGCATGGAAGCAAACTTCTGGAATTGTACATAAAGGTCTTTCTGAAAGGTGTTTGCCAGTTCACTCCAGAGAGAGGAATTTTCTCAGGAGAGAAGTCTTGAATTAATATATTGCTCCATTTACCATCAGGCAGTATTCACACTGAAAAATGTAAAGTAGGATTTAAAAATAGAAGTAGAAATTAAAACTATTTTAAACTATTAGAACTATTTTAGTCAGAAATAGGGGTAATATCTGGAATGTAAGACTCTTCCCTGAGAAATTCCATTTTACCAAGCCTCAAGTATTTTCTGAGCTCAAGAGAAGACCAACAGTCACTGAGAGACAGTGAATTATAAACCTGACCTTTCTCATCTGAAAATACCTTTCAACACATTCTGTTTTGTGAAAATGTTCAATAAGATCATGGAATTTTCTCTTTCATTCCAGAGCAGAACAAACAAACAAATAAAATTTGAAACCTTGAGATTGTCATGAAATGCAATTGTCATTTTCTGGTCCGTTCTCCTTTTAAGTTGCTTGTCATGGTTTGTTACATTCCCTTTGATGCCATGAGAGTTCAAAGTGATGTCTAGGGGTTGGATTGTGACTTATTATGCCAAGTCCAGCAAGCCCTGAAGAGGCTGTGCCTGCCTAAACTTGCATGTTGAAGTAGTTTTGATTGCCCTTTTGGGGAAGAGGAGGAAGCAGCCCCTGGAAGGAGAGCATTGGGGGATACTGTAGGAAACATTCTACAGCAGTGGAGTGTTCATTGAGGCTTGCATGTTTCTGTCTTGCTATGATTGAGCACAGGTGTTTTTTAATATATCCTTATCCTGCTACTTTTTGGTCTCTTTTTTCAAGAGTGAGGCAGAATGCAGCATTTCAAGAGAGCTTAAGCCTGCCAGTTCTGAACTAGAAGTACAGCTTCACTGCCCCAGTCCTAGCAGGGCTTTAAAATGCCCAGAAATGTGCTCATATTTAGCTGGAAAAGTGGTCCATAAGAATCATGAACAGTTGCTTCTGTCCCCTTTGCTGCTTTCCAGTGAACCTAGTCCACAAACATCCCACAAAATTATTTTTTCTGCCAACAGAATACACCTAAACAAAAAAAAAAACCCAGCAAAGCAGTGTGATCTTCCCCAGCTCCTCTCCCAGAACTTGATTTTCCTGCTGCATTTCCTCCACTGGTCTGTTAGAGCAAGATTAACTCCTCCACTGAATTTGTATTTTTAATTTAGATTTCTCCTAGTACTGGAATCCACAAAAGATCTAAACGTCCAAATAATATTTTAATGACAGATCAAGGCATAATTAGGTCTACTCTTAGCAGGAGTACTGCTCTGTATACATTTCCATGCATTAGAAAGTACGATTCAGCTGTCTGTAAAAGGATAGACTAATTATAGTGACAGGGAGGATTAATGCTGTTCTTGTTCTAGCAACTTGTTATTCACAGTGTGAAAGCCCTCAAACATCTTTTGCTGGGAGGAGCAAATTTGAGGACTGCCCTGGGATGCAACAGAATAAAGTCACTTTGTCAGGACAAAACCATAAAGATGATAATCGTAAGAATGGCATTTCAGTGTGAACTGTGTGAACTCTGAATTTTCACAGTACACTGTAATAGGCAGAATATGGGCAGAATGTCATTGTGATAGTGTGTCAGTCACCCCCAGTGCTGCCTCATATTGTCCTGCACAGGACTGTGGATTTTCTGCTCTATCACCAGGCTGGAATTTGAGCTGCATAGAAATGCTCACCTATTCAAAAATTATTAAAGACTTTGTTTATTTTCAACATTCCTATTCTACTTGTGTCTGGCTGTGTCTGTTCCCCTGCCTTTGCACGGATTTGGGAAAGGAAAACAATTTAGAGGGTGCAAACCAAGAAAAAGCATCGGGTTGGGTTAGGGTTTTTTCAGTTTCTCTGGTAGTGTAGCTTTTTTACATTGCAGTCGTGTTCATTGCTAACAAGTCACAGGTGAGCACCACATGAGCAGATGAAGATATGATTATAATGGGTGTGTTGACAGTTCTTTATCCCTAACATATGCATCTTAACATGCACATGTGCATCTGTCATATAGTTAGAGTGGTTGCTTTTGGTTTCTTGGTGATGTGGGTGCATGTGTGCAGTATTTAAAAAATATGTAACCTTTTTTATGCATTTTTTGGCCAAATTCTTTTAAGCAGTGGCCATTTGCTCTAGCCCATACTGAGCATCTTCTTACTAACTTTATGTATGGTCTGCTTGATTAAAGTGTGGAAAACAAGAATGTTCAGAAAAACAGGTATTGAAAGGGCTCTGGCAAGGTCGATAGAGAACACTGTTACAGAGATAACTCTAATAGACATTGCCGGTGGGAGAGAAACAGATTGGAAAAGTTAAAACATCCTCTCTGTCCTTCCAGGCACAGTAATGGGATCGAAATCGAGATATTTTGTTGTTGGATGATTACACAGTGTAGCTTTACTGTTAGATATCACACAAGCCATGGTGCTCCACTTCAGTAAGAATGCTTTGATAGCTCTAAAACTTCCCTAGAATGAAAGGAGTTTTAGTACCTGGTCAATATAAGTATTTGACGGCAGTATTAAAATAAACTTTCATAAAATCCCTGCTGTGAAGCTCTGAGAAGCCAAAAAATGTATGTGTCTGTGTTTGCTCTGCTATTTTTCCTATTTATGTTCTTTGTTCCTGAACTTTGATATGAAAAGAGGGAAAAAGCATGAAACTGCAAATCATCCAATTGTACTTGTATTTGCTGTTTTCTTTTCAGTAACCCAGAGTACAAGGACACTCCAATGGATATTGCACAACTTCCTCATCTGCCAGAGAAAACCTCAGAATCCTCGGAGACCTCTGACTCTGAATCGGACTCAAAGGACAACTCAGGTAACACACATGTGGTGTGCCTTCACACCCACAAAGGTTCATACTATGTGAGCCACAGTTGGGTTTCCAGTTGCTTTTACTTCTTGAAGATTGTTGCATTATAACAAAAAAAAAAAAAAAAAAAAAAAAATCCTGTAAAATTAAATTGAAAAACCCTTTAATAACTTCAGCATTTCTACAGTATCTCCATTTCCTCAGTATTTCTCTTCACTCTGTGGATGCATCCTTGCCTACATTGCACTGAACTGAATATTTAATTGCCCAGCTAAGCTTCGTGAACAGGTATTGTGCCTCGTACAGAGGACCTGGGATTGTAACTGTTGAATATAATTCTAGTTCTTATCTTTCCATGGTAGGCATACATTCTGAAGATAAGTGTCTGCTGTCAATCTTTATGACACTTTTTTCTGTATAAATACGCTTTTGAAGAGTCTCGCTAGGGGGCAGTGAAGATTGCAAAATTTGAGGGGTTTCCTGGGTTAAAAGAACTGTATTTTATTGGGAGGTATGGGTTCAAGCACTTGTTTCTAAGCTCTTTAAGTCTGGGACTTCGACTGTTTTTTAAAAGCTAATTGTACTTGTCAAACTCAATGTGTAAATTAGTTCTACAGATGGTTCAGTGCACAGATGGCTCACACATTCCCCATTAGTTTTGAAAGTGGTTACCTAGGCACAGGTACAGATCATCTGGCTTTGAAAAGAGTGTGGTTTCCTGTGGTCCAAGAACTAGGGATGTTACTCTGCTGTAGTATGCAATATATGTATAGCTGATTTTTCTCTCGTGTCTAAGATGATAACAAAAAAAAAATCTCGAGAAAATGGATCACAGTGACATAAATCAAGCAAAAGCAAGAATAGGATCAGGCCTTAATGTTAGGTTATATGATGTGGCTGTTCTCTTTCATCTTTTGCCTTTGTTTGTTCTCCTTTGACAGCTTGGTTTGATGGCTTAAGTCAACATTAGGCACACATACAGGCTTGTTGCCCACCATTGTTGGGAATTTCTTCATCTATTCCCAGTGCTTCCTTTATGCTATCCTGTTCCTAAATAGCCAAATAACAGACATGTGGAGAACAGTTTGCATTTCCCATGTGCACTGTAAGTTTCTCCAGGTGAGAAGTACATGTGCATTCATCATTCCTAAGGCTGATACAGAGAAAGAGAGCATTCTTTAAAGGTGTGCAGATGTCTACATATCAGAAGGAGGCATCAGGGAGTCTTGGCAGACAGCAGAGGCAGTGGGTTGTTTCTTACAGAAGAATGAAATAGAAATGCCAAAGGACCTGAAGCAGCAGGTCCTGGATGAAACCGACAAGTTCAGTTCAAGCTCTGATAAAATCCCAGTTGATTTTTGTGCAGCTTTAGACTACATCACCTTAAACCAACTCTTGACCAGCTAGAAACCATGGCCTTAAAAGAAAGCATCTTCAAAAAACATTAAAAAAATGTAGAAGAAATTCAGCCCTACGTGGAACAAAAAGCTGGATGAGATTTATGGCTGTTAATTTGCTTCTGTGGGTTTTATTTTTCAAAACAGAGGGTCTCTCTGCTGCTGGCAACTCAACTAAAAGTCACACAAAGTGACTTGTGAAGTTCACTGCCCTGAATCTTCAGGCAGCTTCCCTGCCAAGCCAACCTTCTCCAGCACTTCTGGGAAACTGTTTGATATTGACAAGGCTCCAGGAATAACCGATCTTTAGAGGAAAACTGGCCCTTCCCCTCTCCCCCTAAAACAAGTATATTGAAAAGGGTAGTACTTGGCTCTGATGAGTGAAAAAAACATCTTTTATTTCCCAACAAAAGATTTCTGGCTGGCCTGTAAAACACAAGGTCTCCTGAAGCCTTTCATGACCCTTTCAAACGCAGTATGATAATGGAGTGTATTCAGTTTTAAGACTGCTTTCACTGTCTGAGTCCAGTGGACTAGAGTGTTTATCTCATCCATATTAGAATGAGGTAAAAGTCTGAAACCCAACTAAATGAATTCAGGCAAGAAGAGTGACAGCTTCTCAGTGCTGTAGCTGGGCTATTTTCAATGGCCCTTAGATTTGGATCAATCAAGAATTTAAATCACTGCCTGATTATTTAATTTTTTTTTTCTGGTTTGGGGGGAGGTTTGTGAGGGGTTTTTTTATTTATTTGATGCCCTTCAGGGGAATATGAGAAGGCAGTCTAGCGAGGTAACAAAATTGTTTAAACTGGTTTATTCATTCAGATTTATACACGTATGACCTGCTTCTCCTCTCACATGCGAGGAAATCAGCAGTAATTCTGCTCAAGTCAGAGACACTATGCCACTTTGAAAGTGGCAATGATGAGAGGAAAACAAGATGAGGACTAGAATCTTCATTAGTAAATAGTGCTACACCTGGATGCCTGCCCACAGTAGGAGAACACAGATGTGAAAGAACCATCACCAGAACATAACAATCATAATGGAATTGTTCACTGCCTCCTCTTTGGGTGACACAGCTACAATGCCATTGTGCTCATAGTTGTCAAAATGATTCTTGTCCCACGAACAGATGAAAAGCCCCCGTCAATCAAGGTGCAGGACATATAGCATAGGCTATTGGCGCATTAACAGTCCTGAATCAGAGAGATTCATGGTGATCAGAACTCTCCCAACACAATGTTGCAAAAAATTGTGGCTCCACAAGAGATTATGCCTCTTGCAAAAAAAAAATTTACAGCAATCAAATCTCATTGGCAGGTAGAAATATGGACTTGTGTTATAATATTTATATAATATTAGAACATAATATAATTATAATACATATAATTCCTGTTATAATATAATTCCTGTTGCTAATGGTTTGTTTCACTTTTCTTTTGCTCCAGAGGACAATGAGAACTCAAAGTCAGATGAGAAAGGAAACCAATCAGAAAACAGTGAAGACCCTGAATCTGACAGGAAAAAGTCAGGAAATCAGTCAGATAATGAAATGAACTGTAATGATGATGGGAACAGCTCCAGCAACCAGGACAGCAGGGACAGTGATGACAGCTTTGAAAACTCTGACTTCGAAAATCAAAAGGCCCCTGAGGACAGTTTTGGCACTCTTGGCTCTATGCAGATCAAGGTGGAGCGCTATGTTGAGAGTGAGTCAGATTTGCGGTTGCAGAACTGTGAATCACTGACCTCGGACAGTGCCAAGGACTCAGACAGTGCAGGAGAAGTAAATGCCCAGTCTTCCAGCAAACATCAAAAGAGGAAGAAGAGGAGAAAAAAGCAAAAGGGAGGCAGCATGACCCGGAGAAGGCTGTCAAGCACCTCAAGTCCAAATGGACTTGACCCAGCTTTGGTAGACCAGCCCCAGCTGCTCTCGTCACCAAACAGTGCCTCAGTGCTCAAAATTAAAACAGAAATCTCAGAACCTATCAATTTTGATAACGATAGCAGTATTTGGAATTACCCACCCAACAGGGAAATCTCAAGGAATGAATCACCCTACAGTATGACCAAGCCCCCCAGCTCCGAGCACTTCCCTTCCCCCCAAGCCAGCAGTAGTTTACATGTCTCCATTCCAGACTCCGTTCTCACCCCGCCAGGGACTGAAAATACTGCCAGCCGTAAAACTCAGTTCAGCACCTCATCCAACTCGGCCTTGGCTCCTGTGTCCTCTGACCCTTTGTCACCCCCACTTTCAGCATCTCCACGGGACAAACATCCAGGAGGTCCCACAGCTTCCAACTCTTTGTTGTACACTGGGGATCTGGAAGCCCTTCAGAGGTTACAAGCAGGCAATGTGGTGCTTCCTTTGGTTCACAGGGTAACAGGAACCCTAGCCGCGACCAGCACTGCTGCTCAGAGGGTCTACACCACTGGCACTATTCGGTATGCTCCAGCTGAAGTTACTTTAGCCATGCAGGGCAACCTCCTCCCCAACACCCATGCTGTTAACTTTGTTGATGTTAACAGCCCCAGCTTTGGGCTGGATCCTAAAACACCGATGGAAATGCTCTACCACCACGTTCACCGACTCAATATGTCGGGACCGTTTGGAAGTGCTGTGAGCGGGGCCAGTCTGACCCAAATGCCTGCAGGGAATGTGTTCACAACTGCCGAAGGACTTTTTTCCACTCTTCCATTTCCTGTGTACAGCAACGGCATTCACACTACACAGACTCTGGAACGGAAAGAGGATTGAAATATGACCACATACTGTGTTCAGTGTTATACTCTGAGGCATAGACTATGTTTTAATTTAGACCTTTAATTCTAGCACTTTGAATTTGAGCAGGTCAGCTTATTCTCTCAATACGATGGTCCCCATTTCATTCCCTTTAACTTGACTTATTCTTTAATGTAAAGATATTTTTTTATTTTTGCCTTCAGAGAGTCGAAGTACCAGTTGCCTGCCATTTTGTCTTCTTCTAAGATGTGTGTTTTTCCTTTGCATCTTTATTAAGATGCCTTTAATATGTGTATGCCTCTGCCATAGAATACTCAGTGTTGTGGTAAAGAGATTTTAAAGTGACAACCATTGGTTTTACTTCAAAATGATCTTGATATGATCAAGATTAAAAGAGACAAGCATAAACAATGTGCCCTGTTTGACTAAGTCAAATGAAAGGGGGTTTTTGTTCCTAATTAATTCCTTTAAAAATAGGGGATAGTATTTTAGAATTTTATGCAGAGTTTAATTCTCTTTTTATGGTTAAGATTTTCTTACTTGCACATAAAATAATTTGGGTTCTTAAAAAGTTAATTTCTGGCCTGTGACTAGAATGTTAAAAAGTTGGACTAAATGTTAATTACTGAAACTTTAACTTAATTTCTAAAACCATGGTGCTATCATTTATTAATCTGTAATGTCTTCATACAATATGCAGCTTGTGGGCTGGGGTTTTTGGAAAGAATGTGTTCCGTACTGGTTTATAGTCGGGTGCTGCAGTCTCCTTGGTTAGTTAAGACAAAAGCCCTCATTAACATTTGCTGCAGGACTTAAAATTTTTTACCTCCAAACTAACAAACATAGCCTCACATCAAATTTAAATGGGTCAGGAAGCCTTTTTCAAAAAGTGCTTAAAAACAAAAAACTCAATTTAATTGACGCGAGGAGCAGTTTCTTAGGTGCATATTGTTTTGCTTTATTTTTTTCTCAGTGTGACTGAGGCTAATTTTACAACATCAAATAACACTTCAGAGTAAAAATAAAAAAAAAACAAACCAACCAGAAGAACTATTTAACATGTTTTGTTTTGGTTTTCATTTAATATTATAGAGGGAAGGTTGTAAATTTATTTTTGTTCTTTGATTTGGGTATTTTTTTGTTGTTTTTTCTTTATTTCTAGTATTGAAACCAATATGTTTTAAAACTAAAGAATGGGTTAATAAGCTTGAAATAGATAACTACAACTGAAAACTGCACATTAAGTAAAAGGAAAGAAATCTCCTATTTTGTCTTTGTTGCCAGAAATCACAGTGTAGTGTCAAACACTCCAAATGACTGTCAAATATAAATTCTTCTTCCACTCCATCTTTGGCAGCTGTTTGTTAAGGCATCTAATAACAGATGTGAGAACTGTAATGTGTACAATGTGTAAGTGTCCTTGGCTGTCAGTCCCATTGCAGTTTCAATGTGTGTTACTATATGCAGTATATACTAAGCTAATGTAGTTGTTTTGTCCTTTGTCTTCTCTGTGCTTTATCTCTAGTCTGGAGTGGTAAAGTCCCATTCCTGCAGTCCTAGTGAACCAGTGATTCTTGGGGGTTAGTGGTTTTTGTGTGGTGGCCTTCCTCTGTAATGTCACCTTATGCTGCTTCCACTGTCTGTATACCTTTTCATTTCTGCTGTTGCTTTGCTGTTGTGTATTCTCAAACCTCTCTCTCCCCCTTCCTCTCTCCCCCACCCTCTGCACTTCTGCCCTATCTCTTTCTCTCGCTCTCTCGTTCTCTCTTCTTCACTCTCAGAGATAAAAGACTCTTAACTAGCTCAAGGTTAATGGAGCCATTTTTCCCACAGAGGAATTCTGGGTATGACTTACTCTTCCGGTGTACCCCACAATGCACTATGGAGTAATGCTCAGATATATTAAGCAAATTGACGCCATATAGCCTCAGTTGTTAACATTCCCAGAGTCCCTTGTGCTCAAACTGTAAGCAGAGGGTGCATTTCTTTGGTTTTCTCCCAGGTGGGCTGGCAGAGTAATACGTAGAGCAATTACCAGTGAGATAGGAAATGCTTTCAAAGGTCGACCAGCATTGTTTAAAAAGGAAACTGAGCTTAGAGTTGTCATATATATTTGCTTGTGTGTGCAATGCTAATCTATTAACTCAGCTGTCCTTTGAATTTTTGATCACTCACTGTGTTGAGTCAATTCCTGCAGTAGCTTTGAATTTGAGAAGTAGGTCCAAGCCACAGCGGAGTAATAGTGAAAAAAAAATTGGACGCCAGAAATTTAATTAATGAGCTCTTAAATGTTCCATTGGAAGGATTTAAGTAGGTCTAAAAAAGGCGAGAAAGTTGTTTGGGAAATTCAAAGTTTAGTTTTGGAAGCTCTACTCTAGCTATGGAACAATCAAAGGAGTGCACCTATCAGCTACAAAAAACAGCTAGACAGCTGTTGTTTTGGGTTTTTTTTATAAATGTTTCTGTGTTGTGTCAAAATGATTTCTGGTGATTTAAACTAACAGATAATCACAGCTGCTGTCTAAATCCATAGTGTTTAAAATTACAAAATGAAAAAAAAATTTCATTACCTGTGAAGACTGTGTCTGTGTTTTTAACTATTTCTTGTACAAATATATGAAATCTTTTATGAGGAGACTGGTGCCAAGTAGCTGAATAACGGGGAAAGGGATTCTGTTCGTATAAATCTTAGCAGTGTTACCAACTCTACAATATAAAAAAAATTAAAATGTTAAAAAGTGACAGCTATGGTACATTTATTTTGTGTTAAGCTAACTGAATCTAACTTCTTGAGTGCCTGGCTTATTTGAAACATTTTTTTCATTGATCATTGATAATGCTGCAAATCAGAAATGTACATACTTCATTTACAACAGGGTTCTTTTTATACTTTTGTAGATTCTCATACATGTCATACATGGTTGTCTTTATGTAACTTAATTTTTTTTCATCCCGCAGGTGCCATTTTCATAATAAACTTCTCTTGGATTTGTTACTATCTGGCATCATTTCTTTTACATATAACCATCCTGACTAATGAGTGCTGGTAGTATTTGTTTGAGCAGGTATTTTTTAATTGTTTTGGTAAAAAAAAAAAAAAAAAAAAAAAGAAAAAAGAAAAAATTAAAAAAAATTAAAAAAAAAAAAAAAAAACAAGAAAAAATAACCAAAAATCAAAGAGGATAAAGCTAGATTTTATTAACGCTTGCAAAATGAAGAAAAGAAGCTCTGAAGATGTAGGTTAAGAATGCTAATCCAAATACTACAACAAACTTGCCACCATCCTAAATTTTCAGCTACCCCAACTCATTGTCATATTGAGCATTTTTATGCACATTATCAAAGCTGAATAATGGACCTGCAACATTAACCACTATAGAAAGTGTGCATTTTTTCTTGATTAATGCACACTGGAAGAGGTCAGCTTTGGTACATTAATCATTTAAAATGCACTTTATATTTTCATTTTTGTACTCTACAATGTTATAGCGAAACTCTTCAGTCACATTATATCCTACCTAAGCTGCTGATTCTTTTGAGTGTGTACTTTCTTTCCCCAGACTGGCAACATGCAAGTTGGTGGTGGTGTGTGGTTAGACTTACAAACTGAGGACAGAAACATTTACCAATGTAAGAAGGAAGAGGTGAAAAGCCCTGACCTCACAACTGAAGAGAAAAAAAAGTCAAACACAGTTTTGATCACACAAACATCCACACACAGTTGTTGACCCTAACAGGGAACAGCCATCAGCTATTATGCCTGTGTAAATTCTGAGCAAAGCCCCAGAGCAAGCGTGCTTGGTCTGTGCTGTGAAAAGCAGGGAGAAATCATGCAGCAGGAGGTGCCACCCCCACCACGGTGCGCTGACTCTGCCGGGCTGGGTCCTGGCATGAGAGCGGAGCGGGATCCTTCTCACCGCCACTCACACAGTCTCTGCATTTCTCCTTGGTTCTGTATAGTGCTTCCACCACCTGTGACAGTGATTTCCAGATTTCATACTTTATTTTGTTACTGCTGCGTATGCGGTCTCTAAGAACACATATCTGGGGCATGTAAAATCAAGACAGGGTTGCTCATAGCCAAGATCCGTAAGCAACTTTGCATGCCCAAATCTTTTCCCCTCTATGTCGACTTAGAAGTTAAAACTACTGGGCTAGTCAATTCTGAGTCAGATTTTGGTTGCCTTATTAATGCTGATTAAAACTGTCTAATCAGTTGCAAAGTTTTCAGCACTTTACAGCAAAAGATGCACTCAGCTGAAGTGAAAACATGTGAATCTGGCTTGCTGGGCTGATAAAACAACAAAAAAAAAATCATAAAAAATGTATGTGCAGTTGTAGCTCAGTGAGCCAGCCCAATAGCTTAATAGCCTGAAGTCTAGCTCTCTGAGTTTCCAAGCAGTTCAGGATTCCCACTTCCCAGGCTCTAAGCATTGAGTTTGATACGTCTCCAACTTGCAGGGGGTAGAAAGGAGCAGAGGTCAGCAAGTGCTGCTTTCAGCTCTGCTCGCATGTTCCAGTTGGCAATACGTCTTGTTTATGAGGTAGCTGAGGGTATGATGCCAACTGAGAGGAAAACAGAATTCAAATGGATATTGGAAGAATGACCAGAATAAAGAGTAATGGAAGAATAACATGCCTGTTCCAAATAAGTGTTAACCAATATTAACTAAAGCCACTAATTCTAAGGAGCTTGAAGGGGGAGCATTTCTGAGTTGTTATAAAGGCTTTTTAAATCTCAGCCATACTATCTATGCAGTGCACCAGAGTATAGAGGTAATGGTCAAAATGCATAGATTGCTGTAAGACTCTCAGTTGAAGAAGGAAGTTTGTGTATTAAAGAAAATGATGGAAAGGCTATTTCATGGGGGTTTTTTTATAGCTGTGCTGTTGCACTGGTTTAGCTCTGGGGAACGGATGTAGTAAAATGTTATTTGTAACAACTTTAAGAAACAAAAACAACTGCTTGAAAAGGTTGAACCCTTTGAAAAGGGTTCTTTGGGGTTCACCTAGTTGCTATTTTTATAATATTTGAGAGAAAACTGACATGTAAAAGTTGGGCGAACTTTGTCAAGTCATTTCATCAAAGAACATTTCCTAAAACAACTGATCTCAGTAACTGCCGTCTCTGGAAAGTTTGTTCCAGGACGACTTGTTTTTCAAGGTGATATAGGCAGGTATCTAAAAGCCATCTGGAGAGCTGCAAGGGGAAAATGGCTCGTTTGAAGTGTCATGACTCAGAAAAGTTACAGTGATAAAAATGTTTTGGGACTACTTAGATAACCAGCTCTGGCAGCTTGCACTGGTGATGTTGCAAGGTGGTATTGTCACGGGAGTAACTGTGATGCCCCTGACAGCACATTTATTGTTATGATTCTAGGAACTGCGTTAGCTTAAATGTGTCTGTGCTTTCAGAACTATTTGCATAGTGTTTTTCCTTCTTGCCATTGTAATTTCTTTATTTTTACTTTAGGGCTGGGGGAGGAGGGTGGAAAGGTTGGATGTGCATTGTCAACTAATTTAATGAACTGTCACCTATCCAGTGAGTTTACTGAGGAGCCTACAGAAATATGAACAAATGGGATGTCACCAGAGCCACGGATGCTCAGGTAAGATCAAAGCATTTATAAAACATGCTTATGCATGCATACAGACATATAGGTCTGTTGGGCTTTCAGACTGGGCAGGGTAGTACCTATATCCTAATAAAGGTCCTTTCTTCCCCTCTTCCACCTATTCCTTCATCTTTTCTTCAGAAAGCATGAGTACTGGAAGCTGTTTTCATAAAGCATATCAAATCACATTCACACTTTTTTTTCACCAAACCAAGCAGCATCTTTCTGAAAGAATCAGATTCAAGATAAGCCAAAGATACGGAGTTCTGATTTTAATTGACCCAAATGAGGATGGGTTTTGTTCAGAATCCTAAATTCAGCAAGAAAGAGTGGAAGAACAGCTTTTATTTCCATAACTATCATGAGGTGAGTCTTTCAGCAAAACAAAAGCCCAGAGTACTTCAGAATTATTTCATATAAATAATCACATTTCTAGAAGTATCCCATTCTAGAAGTAAAACTAAGAGAACTTAGTGACTCAGGTCCAAAGCGAGGCAAATGAAAATAATTCTGAGTTTAATTACATTTGTAGGGAGTTAAAAATATTTCCTATCTTGTAGGAGTTGTGTAGACTAGATGCAATGCAGAAAATAAGGGATCTTTTAACAGACACCAGCAGTACAGTGAGTACTGGCTTAAAGCCCAAGCAAAAAAATCATCGGGATCCAATAAAGGTTTATGGGAAGTCAGTGGGAGAAGGTTTGCATTGGTTTGCAGATAGGAGACTTTATTGCTGAGTACTTTGTCTCAAATTACCTTTCACTGACTCTAGAAACATGGAAAGTATTGAGATTACCTTTTCCATTACAAGTTTTCCTGAGTAAAAGGACCCCTGTCTTGTTTGTAATAAAAGGGAATGTAATATTTTCTTACAAAAGGAAGGGAATCAGGTTTTCCTCTTGCTTTAAAAGCATTCACAGATTTATAGCGGAAATGACAGGAACAGGATGTATTAACCATATGACCCCTGCAAAATGAGTCTACACCCTTGATTGATTTAAAAGTTTATCTGTGTCCTCTGAATAGCCACAAAGGGTCAAGTCTTGGTCCTGCTCGCATCAATGAGAGCTTGACTAATGACTTTAATGGCTTCAGGAATAGGACCAAAGTTTTGAGCCAATACTTATAAATGAATAACAAAGCAAAGCCTATAGCAGGAACTGCAGACAAACGGTGCCAGGCTAATTGGTACAATGCATCGAGTTTCCTTTCTACTGTGCCACACCACTCACACGCTAAGAGAGCAGCTCTTTTTTGTTTAATTTAAAAGGTCTTTCCCAGTCTTACCAAACTGCATGGTCTGATCCTTCCAGAGAATCCTGCCTTTGGAACAGGTGGGAAGGGAGGCAGAGGCACAGATAGGACTGGGAGGACTCTGTCTTCTCATGTATGCTCTCTGGGAGTGGGCTTGGCTGCCTGGGTCTTTAATATGAAATCAAAGGACTCTGAGGTGGAAACTCTGGTGGACATCAAAGCTTGTATTTTCTTGAACTATCAGCAGTGCTACCTGATGGCAGCACCAATACCACCAGTACAGCTTTCCCAGACTCTCTTCAAATATCCTAGAATCATAGAATAGTTAGGATTGGAAAGGACCTTAAGGTCATCTAGTTTCAACCTCCCTGCCATGGGCAGGGATTCCTCACACTAGGCCATGTCGCCCAAGGCTCTGTCCAACTTGGCCTTGAACACTGCCAGGGATGGAGCATTCACAACTTCTTTGGGCAACCCATTCCAGTGCCTCACCACTCACTGTAAAGAACTTCTTCCTTATATCTAACCTGAACTTCCCCTGTTTAAGCTTGAATCCTTGTCCTATCACTACAGTTCCTGATGAAGAGTCCCTCTCTGGCATCCTTGTAGGCCCCCTTCAGATACTGGAAGGCTGCTATGAGGTCTCCATGCAGCCTTCTCTTCTCCAGGCTGAACAGCCCCAACTTTCTCAGCCTGTCTTCATACAGGAGGTGCTCCAGCCCCCTTGTCATCATTGTGGCCCTCCTCTGGACTTGCTCCAAGAGCTCCATGTCCTTCTTGTGTTGAGGACACCAGAACATCCAAAAGATGGGAAAGTTCAGCACACTGTAATGAGGTGAGTATTCACTGAAACCAGTTTCCAGTTTCTGTTCAGTACTGTGAATGTCTCAGGTCTCCTAGCATCCTTTGCAGTCTCTCCTGCACCTCAGATGAAAATTCATTTCTTTCTTCTAGCCAGTTCTCTGCGTTATTACAGCATGTAAGATAATGTCTTGCAGGGTAGTGAGAAAAGCTGATTTCAGCTCAGGAAGTGCGCTCTTCTTAGATTATAGCAAACGGAAATCCCTCAAAATTCTCCAAAGATTTACTCTGAGCTGAAAACACACCTTAAATGCCATGATTTATCCCCATAGCAAGGACACATGGACCTCCTTTTCCCTTTGCAGGGAAAGATCAGTTTCTGAGAACATGCCCCTTGCTTGTTACTCACTGGTATTTTGAACAAGCTCTGATTTTTGCCCTCTTTCCCACTTAAAAAGAAAGGTTCTTGCTACTTTGTATGCTTGCACTTCTGCTGCAAGACCAGCAGCTGGTGGGCCTGGTCTGGCCCTCTTCAGTTCCTGGATCATTTTCATCAGAGAACATTACCTGAATTTTCCAATTGCATGTGGACAGGGTCATTTGCTCCCCATGAGGCCATACCCTTCATGTTTTCAGTATGACATCATTTTTTCTCTTTTTAATACCACTTTTGGTTTTGGCTTTGCCCATCCTTTTCAGCTTAACAATGTCTTCAAACACACACCCATGGTTGCATAGCACTTCCCCAGCGCGTTCTATAACCATTACTGCAACTCCCTGGCCCTTGTTACCAAGCCAGCTTTATATCCAATCGAGTATTTTACCATCAGCCCCATACTTGCTAACCTTATAAATTAATCTGTTATGTGGCACTGCATTGAATGCCTTTTCAAGTCCAAGTAAATTATGTCTCCTTCTTCACTCCTGTCCACTTTCATTGTCACTTCCTCAGAGAAATGAATCAAGATTGTTAAGCATGACCTCCCTTTTGTAAATCCATGCTGACTATCTCTAACCAATCTATATTAGATTGATATTAAATCAGGACACAGACTTAAAAGCAGCCTGCTATATAAATGCAACCTAAGGTTGCTCCATGTGGAGATGAGGGATGGGAATCGCTGATACACTGAAGTTGACAGTACCAGGTCTGGTGGTTTTCCAATAACTTTTTAGTAGCCTCATCCCTCCCCAGGGTCACAACCAGAACTGCCCAGAGAAAACAAAAGCTTTTATCTGTATTTGCCTAGTGAGTCTCCATTGCAGCAGTGAATGTGATCACTAAGGATGAGAACTGAGTTCTGCTTTTATTCATTTAAAATTAAGTCAAAATCACAAAGACATTGCAAAAACCTAATTTTCAACAGAATGTTGTCCCACAGCTTCTGGGAAGAGCTGTATCTGTGTTGCCTAAGGCACATGTCAAAAGACAGCATGGGCATTTGCTTCTTATACAAGCACAGCCAAAAGATAACCAAGAGAGTCTCCCACCTTGGCCAAGGTGCTGGAGAGAACGAGACCTATGTCAACTGCAACAATTTTTCCAATATCGCATTAAGACATTTGGGATCTTGCTTCCCTGAAGCATGTGCTTCCTCTGAGTGTGTGTCACTACTGACTGATGCCAGAAAAGCAACTTTTTCCATGGAAATTAACAACAGCGAAAGGTATGGGCTCAGGGACTGCAAGATACAGCTGAGTGAATCACGTATGAAGATGACAGCCTTCACAAGTCGGGTGAAGAGGCTCTCAGCAGTGAATCCTGGCAGCAGTTTAGGCATAAATTAGGTATATTTTGCCAGCTTTTCTAGCTCCATGACTGGAAATAACTCGCTCAATGCTGTAAGCATAACTAAGGTCTCTTTAGTTTGGATGGAGTAAAAAAAAAATGATCCCAACAGTCTGTCTAGAACCTGTTTGACAACATACACATCAAGTACACTGAGATCCAGAGGAGGTCAAAGACATCCCTTGGGAAACTAACCTTTGGCCTCCTGCCTCATGGCACACCTAAGGTGCACATGGGAAGCCTTCTACACCCTGGTTATTGCTTACATCCTATATATACAAATGTATGGTTCCCTTGTGCCTTCAAATCAGAACTGCGGTAGTCCACGTACGGTGAGAGAGAGGTTGTTCCGTGAGAGTTCAGCACAGTCAGTGCTGCTGCAGGACTTGATATTATGGCAAACATCCACTGATACAAAGGAAAGAGGCCCCCAGATCAGTTTGGCTTGCTTTCAAGGCCTTGACCCTGTAACAGCCAGTACAGACATGCTCAGAAAAATAACTTGCAAAAACAGTAGGTCAATACAGAGAAGCATAACTTAAAGATAAGGGTTATAAGGGTATAAAGAAATAGCTGGAGCATGTCTTCCCTGTTTGGAAGAAAAGATTGCTCACATACTTAATGATGAAAGAGTTCTGAAAAGGAAGTAAAACTGTCATATGTTTCTTAGGTAAATAAAAAGCAGAAAAGTAAGGGGTAAAAAAAAAAAAGCCCAACAAAAAAAACCAAAACAAGTTGCTAGAGTTACCGCATCTCTCGTATCTGCAGCTAAAATATGTAGTCTTGTTATTGGCATAAATACATCACAGCTGTATAGAATCCCACAGTCAAAGAAGCAAAGGGGTTGGAACTAGATGATCTTAAGGTCCTTTCCAACCCTAACTATTCTATGATTCTATAAACATGGTTTAATATCATGTGCATCATATAAAGTTGGACATAGAATCCAAGTTACCAAACATCCTTAAGGAATCAGCTATTGGATAGGCACCACTCTAGAAAGTTACATCAGACAGCAAGTTATATACCATATCCTTCAAGAAGAAACTGTATAGGTAGTTTTCTGAACAAATCTGATCATGTATGACAGATCACATGATGGTAAACATCCCTTCTCACCATAAGACCCTGTTGAAACAGTGACCTTGCTGACCCTCGTAAGAAATCTACTCTATAAGTGTGCAATTTGTAGAGGTAAGGATTAGACAAATTCGGAATAAAAAGTCAACAGAAAATGTGAAACAAAACCAGCAGCAGAATTATTTGTCATGACTATAAGTTTCTGCCTTTGATTTTCACCTCATTTTTGTGAGCAAATCGTGAAGCTTTGTGAAGGATCAAAAATAACTTCTCATTATTATGTTGTCTCCATGTTCTCCTGCAGCAGGTGAGTTTTACTTACAGGAATCAGCAGTGCACTTCAGAGAAAGCATCCATGGGAGGAGAGCATGGGAACTGACATTTGAGATAGGAGATAACCTTTCTTTCCAGCATTGTGTGCAGGGCATCTACCCTCCCTGCTTCCTTGGTTCATGCTCAACATCTCCACACACCAAAAGTGACTGGTCGCTCCATGCTAAGCAAGGACTCACACCAGCCAGACAGCTCAAGCACTGTGTGGCAGTCACGGTAGGGCACCTTGGGGTGCAGCACTCCACTGCTGGCCTGCCTTGCTGACAGCCACCAGCTCTGCTCGTTGTCCCTCGTGTTCATCATTGCTGGTTGGCAGTGTCAGGGACATACGGGCTCGGGTGGGTGTGGGCACAGCACAGAACTTCTAGACACTTGGAGCTGTCTAAATTAAAATCAAGTTGCTTAGAATATTAGAATTCATGTGACTGGAAATCAACCATGACAGCAATTTTCCCAAACCACAAATACTAACTTCACCAGTGGCTTAGTACCAGGCTCAAGCAATACGAAGCTCATAAACTCTTCCATTGCTTTAATGGCATGTTGCTGCGGTGTACATCATCTCAAATATGTTCCACGTCAGCTTTGACGTGCCTCAATGAGACACGGGCTTTGTCACCTAGTTATGCATTTATTCCTGTTACTTAAATTCCTCTTCCAATTCACGCAAGTGTCTTATTCCAAACTAAATTAAGTTGCCACAATATTCCAGACCCTTGCTTAGACCATGAACACAAACCTTTCTTCCCCTTAGAGATTCTCTGCAACTAAGCCACTACTGCCGATGGAAAGGTATCTCCCTGGAGTCCACATGTCTCCTTAAAAGTGGGAAATCCCAAATGCCTCCTTGGAGAGATTCTTGCTTCGGCTCAAAATACCTTCTCCCCTACTCTTTTGGCCAGGTCCAAAAGAATTAAAAACATTACAAAGAGTGGTAAGTAAATGAAACTAAAAGAAAACCATCACTTTTAATTAAAAAGAAGTGTGTGGTGATACTAAGTAGTACTGCTTGGCAATTATCCTGCTAGTATTAGCAGCAGTAGCTGTATTACCATCAGCAGTAGTGGCGTTGTACTGTAGTAGTAGTATCATATCTACTATCCTGTAGTAATGATAGTAGTGAAGATCAAATAGTTGAGGTATCAGGATAAGTTCAAAGTATTGCTGGATTTTCCTGTGTTTATGGAAGTGTACTTAACTGGGAATGTTTACTTCCAGCTTTCTTGACCCTGTGCTTGCTTCTGCCCTTTCTGGTCACTGATAGACTCCTTTTTTCATTTGTGTACAAGATTATACACTGTCAGAGGTTAGCAAAGTAGGCAATTTGGAGGCTTCATTTTGGAATATTATTTGTCAGTTGACCTTGTAATACTATCATCATTTCACAACTGCATATGACACTAGCATTTAATACTCTGTGTGGGCTGACAGATAAAATTCAAGGCGGAAATCAGTAACTGTCCAAGGATCTGATCACCATGAAGGTGGCCTGTCTTTCCACGTCATGCTCAAAGTAACACTCCCTAAAGTAATCTGCATGAACAATTAGGAAGGGTTCATCAGAGTGGGTCACTGATTCTTAAAATTATTCTGTTTATAATTTGCAACAGGGGAACTTGACATCTTTGTAAGGGGCATGCAAGAAGCTTTTCTTTAGTTATCTATAATGGCTGATAAATGCTATATGACGTTATATGTTAGAAGTAACATTTTCTTTGGCAATATGTGGGGGGTGTGAGGAATTAAAAGACAATCCTCTGCTCCATACTATACGAAGATGTCACAGACAAGGGCTCAAAGTGTACCAAAATGCTGAATAATAATAATAATAATTATTATTATTATTATTATATAGTAGTAGTAGTAGTAGTTACACCAGCTTCTTCACAATTACTACTTAGAACTGAAATCTGATTAGGTCTTCATACACATCCCATCTGTATACCTGACAGCCCTCTGCTGAGACACAAAGGTGAGCGGCATGTGCTCAGCGAAGCTGACCCAGATAGCGAAATAGTTTATGAGAAATGACGATATATGATGAGAATACAGAACTTGATAATAGGTTTATTTATTGATTGAAAATAAAATTCATGAACTGTGAAACTGAAAACTGCACCATAGGGAATTGGTCCAAGAGGACATTAGGGGGAAAGACAGATAGCGAGAGAGAGAGAGAAAACGCGTGTGCGTATATATTACACATAAGTTAGGGTTGCCCAAAGGCTTCTGATTCCACAAGCAGAGCCTCTGAGGATAGGATCTGAAAGCCTTTAATGCTACTAAGGCTTTGTCAGTAAGACATTTGCATATTTTGCCTACAAACCCAAAATGCTGTATTAATTCATTTTTATTTACCTTTCTACCGCTTCCAAAAGAAACCTCGCAGGAAGCCATTAATGACACAGCTTCATAAGAGATAAATTTCAGAGAGGCTTTGCAGGTAGTGACTGAAGGGGGAAAAGATGTGTGTCAAATATGGGTTATTAACAACATAATCCTTAAACAGACGGTATCTCAAAGACTAATTCATCTTCAAATTTGACTGTAAAAACTGCATGATCCTTCGCTCTGTGTGCATGCGAATTTATATTGCATGGTTTTATTTTTTCTTTGTGTTTACTAGAAAGGGAAGCAGGAGGATTTTGAAGCACTGGAATTCAGGATGGAAAACTCAATTTCATCTTCATGCTATCGCACCTTCTGTTCAAATTTGGGTCCCTTTCTCCACAGTCCACTAGCAAAACTGCTGCGCAAGCAGCTTTCGCTCACAGTTCGTGTGCAAAGCCATTGGGTAGTCACAGGCCCCTTTCCAGCAGCAGCTGCCTGGGGAGGACTCTGTGGGAGCTCCCTGCAGGACGCCCTCAAGTCCCAGTAAGTGACAGCCCAAAAACTTAGCTCACTTGGGGTGCATTTGCCATCTCTGGCATCACAAATGTGTAATCTGAATTGCCACAACAACTCACCACAAGCCAAATCATGCTGGTAGCTAAAACATCCCCCAGGCTCCCACACGCAAAATTGGAGCTGCTGTCCCTGATTTGTCTGCAACTCACAGCAGGCATTTGGGATGAGACTGCTGTATTTTGTTACAAGTTAAATAATACTTTTTGTTTAGTTTAGTGCCAGGTTCTTGGTAGACAAACCTTTCGACAAGCTGAATGAGAAGCAATTGCTCTGAAATCTATGGTTGCAAGAAAGAAGGAGTCCCATTTAATACAATTTTAACAGCATGATTTTTTAATCATGAGACAGCAAAAGCAGTCTCAAACTTTTCCCCACTTAAGCATAAAGTACTGAAACCTTTGTGTCTTCCAACACTGAGAGAAATAAAAACCTTTTTTCTCTTGTGAATTTAGAATATTCAGTACAAGCTTATTTTAAACTTTCCTGTTGTTGAAGGTACATCTTTCCTCCCTCTTAAGATATATAATTTAGAGGTTTCCTCTTCCTTCCTGTACTTTTCTGCTCTGGATGCTCTATTTATAGTCTTTGTAATGTCAAAATTATCTCTGAGGAAAACCACAGAGACTCAGTCATATACATAAGGCAGCACAAATGGTCCTGTTCCACTGCCCAGTCCAGCATCTTTGCATCTCATTTGTCCTTTAAACAGAGGAAACCTTTCTTCTAATTTATTTACATGCTGATTTGTCTACATTTAATCTACATTTGATCATTTTATCTGCATCTAATTTATCTCCATACCATAGCTCTTGTCTCTCTGCACATGCTGCATAGACCCAGCTTCCCATTGCATTCCTTGTTGGGCTGCCACACATGTTGTACCCCTGTGTACAGGTGAGTACTGTATGCTGGTTACAACCTATGTGTCCTGGTTACAACCTGTCCATTTTGTCCCAGAGACAAAATGAAAGGTTGTATGCATGAACCATATGAGGCACCAGGCCCCACTGCCCCAGAGGCTGGGCAGAAAGTGGGAAGAAGCAATATCTTTATTGCACAACTACTCTGCCTCCTTCGCCACAATGCCTGGTTGAAGCCTGTGGGACTTTGTGGCTCCATGGGGATGGGGCAAGGAGGAAAAGTACCACTTGTTCATGCCTTGCCACCTCCATCCCTGCTCCCCAGTTGCACCAAAGTGGGTCTGCACCCAGACTCTATTTTTTGTTCAGAAAAAGACCCATATTGTCTTGGAGGAAGACAAAATGCCTCTATTCCTCACAGATTAGTTATTCCCAGAAGCAATCGCACTGAAATCAATAGCACCCCTCCAGCAAGTCCCTGCACTGCAGAGCAAGTATTTCAAAGCCCAATCCCTCTGCAGTGGATACACCTGAAGTCCATTACAAGCCCTCTTCTTCCTGTGATAGATGAGCAGCTGAAATGTGCTTAAACAACAGCCCTGGCCTTTCTGGGTGCCTGCGAGCCCCAGGCTGTGTTGGCACAGGCAAGGTGTACGGGGAGGGCAAAAGATGGCAATGGCAGCAATGACAAATGGCAAGAGAAAGGCCTCGGTTTCTAGTGGAGTGTTACACGTGATTTAGGAAGGGTTTTGCACAGCTCTGTATAGAAAGGCGACAGTGCGTTGCAGTTATATTTGTTCTTTGCAGGTGCTGTTCTGTTTTCCTAGGGTTTTTCCGCACAAACCAAGGAAGCATACCTGGAAAATTACAAGGTCAGCTCATGCCAGTAGCTATTGCTGGAGAAGCAGCCCTGTGACACCATTAACCAGGGCACTGCCACAGCTTATTAGTAGCAAACCCTGAAGATGTTTCTTAGATCACAACACAGAGAGATAGTGGAGAAAGTAGGAGAAAGAGATTTCTGGTAGGGGACTTCAAGCCAGGACATTTCCTAAAGCATTTAATACAGGGGAAGAAAAAACCAAAAAGCTCAGAAATGTGTGAATGTCAGCCATTTCCTCCTCCAAATACAAGTGCATGATATATCTTCAGAAACTAGCAGCTGCTATGTGTGACTGCATCCTTTCCTGCTGTGTGCTGTCCTGGGGACATGAATGAGAGGGGAAGGTGCCACAGCAGTGAAAATGGGTGTGTGGAAAGGGGGTTCCCCAATGCACATGTGTCCACTGGGTGTGCATGAGTACTATATGAAAAGGTCTGTGCTGATGTTCATGCCATGTAATTCTGATACGACAATTATTTTATGATTCTTTAATATATTTTTAACTAATTTAAAGTTCGGGGCTGACAGTAGATTAGATATATAGCTCAATTATTTAAATGCTTAACCCTTTCCTGACATACAAAAAAAGCGGGGAATTTAGGTATTTCAGCTTTAATGCTCCATGATAATTTTTCCCCCTCCTTCAAAAAAGACTGCAAAACAAACAAATAAATAAAGTGAAACATTCAGGGCCAGAAACTGTTTCTCTTTGCTCCTCAGAAGTCATTACCAGGGTTTAATCCTAACTTGTAGTTCTGTAAGACAAGCAAATCACAGGCAGTGATAGAATAGGTCTTGGGGCTGTCTGTCAGCACAAGGCCAGTCTATCCGACCCAGGTGGGCACCCTCCTTCGCTGGCACCACCAGAGGTGATTCATGCCAGGCAAGACATGGGTTGTGCTCTAGAGGTGTCGGTCTCCAGACTGGAAGACTATTTAGCTAATTCAGCCACCACATAAATCAGCAGTGGCAAATCGACGCCATCATCCCCAATGGATTGCATGCTTCCTGGCCCTTGTAAAGTTTCAATACATATGTTTCTATATAATTGCCAAATACCTTTCTTAAAACTGTTGTTTGTCGATGGACAGAGTTTTAGTTGAAGTCATAGAAAGTTGTGCAGTGACTCCTTTGTGTTTCATTTCAACACAGTTTTATATGACATTTTCTATTTATGTTTCTACCTCTTCATTAAGAGAAAGAACTTAACAGAGAGGAAAAAAGTATATATTCTGCTTACAAATGTAGGTGTGACAGATATACAGATATGTACCAGATATAGCCATGTACAAACAACTGCGTCATAAAAATTCTTCTTCTTCCACCTGCAAAACCTCACCGGAAAATAAAGAAAGCCTAATTTTGTTATAATAATTTCCAAAATAATTACTTCATCTGCTAGTGAATTTATTAAACCAAATTATCTGCTTGATTTATCTGTGTTAATTATTTTTTAAAGGAGTAGAAGTAAAAATAAGTAGTGGAAGAATGTTATTTCTAAAGAGCAGTCATCATATTGGAAAAAAATTGGCTGTTCATAAATGGTCAAGTTAAACTTGCTCTGCATAATAGACTAAAACGAGCCATTTCAGGCAAGTTCCCCTGCTCCTGATGAGACATATTTTAAATAGATCTGATATCCTAATTATAATCTTTTCCCTCTGGGTAACAATGTTAAGTGCTACTCAGGTTAACATCCCCCTTTACGTTTATTTTCTTTCTCTTTATAATGTGAAAAAACAAACAAACAAAACCAAAAAAAAAAAGAAAAACAGAACAACAACAAAAAAAGTTGAAATGTATTCACACTTACACTTTTAAGAGCTTTGGAACTTACATGCAAGATTTTTGGAGACTTTTTTCCCATCAGGTTTCACTAATGCATACATTTGCCAGTTCCCTCCTAGAGGTTCCTTTCGGGAGATCAGCTGCAGTAATTTAACTCCTCTACTGTGATTTGTAGTTAACAGAGGCTAAACCTGGGATAAAAGGAGCTTGGTGACTGCTTCTGCCTTTTGCCATCATTTGCTTGGTCTGAAGATAATAGTGGCAGCACTGACAATGTTAAAAAAAAAAAAAAAAGGAAATGAAAGAAATGAGTACTTCAGGCTTTCACTTCAAGAAACAAAAGGCAATTATCCAAAGATGGAGAGAAAGGGAGAGGCTGTTGAAAGACAGCTAAGAAGTGGTCTCTGCTGAGAAAAGATGTCAGCTTTGAAAAAGCATCTTTTTGACCTAAATCTTTCCTGTTGGGCTCTTATTCCAGGTGTTCAACTCACCCATGTGGCCAACACAGCACTGCTGCCACTGCTGTGTGAGGGCCCACCACAACTTTCAGTTCTCCAGGTCTCTGCACCACCCGCACCTTCCCACCCACCACAGGAACAGGACCCTTCAGCTGGTGGTTTTCCCGGTGCCGCAGCCACGCTGCATGGGAGGCAGAGGGATATGAGACCTGGAGACCCTCCGCATCACCAGCATGTGCTGGGATTCAAATGTGCATGCCCAGAGGTGGCATCTGTGTCTGTGTGTGTGTGCACATGTGTGCATTGGAATGATCTCCCCAGGGAAGTGGTGGACTCCCCAGTGTTGGACATTTCTGAGATTTGGCTGGCCAGGGCACTAGGACATCTAGTCTAGGTCACGCTTTGCCAAGAAAGGTTGGACCAGATGATCCTTGAGGTCCCTTCTAACCGGGTATTCTGTGATTCTGTAATTCTACGTGCACAAATCTCTATATCCCTCACTTTGCCTGCTGCTGCCTCATACCCTAAGCAGCTCTGGCCCAGTCCCCATGGGAGAGGCACCTCTCAAGAATAATGTCATGTGCCTCACAATATAAATAATAAAGAAGCTCCTCAGTCTTCTCTACACAAAAATTCTCCTTTTTTTTTTTTTTTTTTTTTTTTCTAGGCTTTCTGAACAACAGGGAAAAGCAAAGGGCATTATTCAGCTCCTTCACAGTAAAGAAAAACGTGGCTAAAGTGCAGCATACTTAGTATTTTGGCTGAAAAACAGAACACCTTACTTAGCACACACAGAAGTGCCACCAAAAACCTTACAAATTTGCAGATGATTTCAAAAGTCGCTCAGGAGGGGCTGTGCTGGAAATGACGGGTGTGCTGGGACATTCATCAGCCAGTCATCAGGGCCTGAAGGGCACGTTCCCTTACAGGGCCACTGTCTCCGCTCACATGTGAGGTTGCAGAGGGAGGGATATGCCACATCCCAACAGGACAGGAGACTGAGTCAAAGACAGGCTGAACAATCCCATACACCTAAAAAACCCTTCATATTTGCCTCTCCACAGCCTGCAGCTCCATAAGAAGCTGAAAGAGGTATGGAATACACACCATGGCTGCACAGAGATGGGTGCTAGTTTGATCGTATAACACCATGGGAAGTAAAATGTACCACAAAAAGAAAAAGATAGGTAAACAAAGTGAAAAAGAATATTCTTATAAATACATCAGGACGTCTCAGATACAGAAGTGATCTATAAATTATGAGCCATTGCCTAACACAGCTTGTACCACTTGGTGGCAACACTTCCATGTTTGATTTATTGAACCTTTCTCGTAATCTTTCTTCTGATACTTGAAAGGACAAGTGTAGGTCCTGATACGTGCGATTCATTACTGCAGAGAATAAAAATAAAAGTTTTGAATGGCTTTACTACTGCTTTCTGTCCAGGAAGCAACTAAATAGTTTACAAGAGCATGTTGCTTTAGGTCCTGAGATATTTCTAACAGGAAACTCACATGCCACAGACATCACTGAGCAGCCTTGTACAGCAATCTCATCTTAAATATTGCCAGAAAACAATTTCTTCCAATGTGCAACCAGAGCCACAAAAGAAAGCATTGACCAGCTGCTTGCAGAGCATCAAGTGCTCTGGAAAGACAGGGTAGGTGGCTATGACTGTGCAAGGTTCTCCATTTCAAGTGTTTTAAGACTGCAGGTACACATCTGAAAGCCATTCAAGCTGTAGTCTTGCATTTGTTGTTGCAAACAACAGCCATGACATGGCTCTTTCTTGCAGTTTGAGTTTGATCTGTAAGACTCATTCTTCAAGCAAAGATCACTCAGTGTTCTGACCTGCTCAACCTGGGCCCCCTGCTAAACCTGACAAATAATGTCATTAATGTCAATAATTTCCCGAATTGCAGGATGTCCAAACTCACTGGCATTGGGCCCATACATGCAGTTTATGATGTCCTGTCTCTGGCTGTTGTGGTTTGAGCCCAGCCGGTAACTCGGAACCATGCAGCCACTTGCTCACTCTCCCCCTTCTTCCTCCCCCCGCTCCAGGAGGGATGGGGAGGAGAATCGGAAGAATGTAAATCCCACGGGCTGAGATAAGAACAGTCCAGTAACTAAGGTATAATACAAAACCACTACTGCTACCACCAATGATAATAACGATAAGGGAAATAACAAGGGGAGAGGATACAATTGCTCACCACCCGCCGACCAATACCCAGCCCGGCCCGAGCAGCGATCTAGGCCTTCCAGGTAACTCCCCCCTGTTTATATACTGGGCATGACGTGCTGTGGTATGGAATACCCCTTTGGCCAGTTTGGGTCAGGTGTCCTGTCTCTGCTTCCTCACGGCTTCCCCTCCTCCCTGGCAAAGCATGAGACTGAGAAAGTCCTTGGTCGGAGTAAACATTACTTAGCAACAACTAAAAACATCGGTGTTATCAGCGTTGTTCCCAGGCTGAAAGTTAAAAAACACAGCACTGCACCAGCTACTAAGAAGGAGAAAAATGACTGCTATAGCTGAACCCAGGACACTGGCACATGTCACTCCAAAGCTATCAAGGGGATATCTCTGGGAAAACCAGCCTAAAGTCTCACAGCATCCCAGGGGTGGTACTGAGAATGGGGATGCTCCTGCATCTCTGTTCACTGGCACGGGCAGATTCTGGGTAGGAAAGCAGTCCACAGACAACCAGGTGAGGTTTATGTGCTGCAGTAGCCTGCAGGAGTGCTCTGCAGCCCGGACCACTGTAGCCTTAGGCAGAACAATGCAAAAGGGACAACGCAAAAGGCACTTTCATTTGGCTATTCCTCACCTCTCAGGAGACAGAGCGCAAATGTAATAGCACAAAGTCCTTGAGAGCAGCAGCTGATACAGCAAATGGAGACATTGTTCGAGTCTTATGGCCACAAGGAAGAAGTCTTCTAGATATTCCCATGCTGTTTATGCCTGCTGTAGGGGGTGATGCTGGCCAGGATGCTGGCACAGGTGCTCTATCCAGAGGGGGCGGCAGTGGGGTCTATCCGCTCCAAAGTGTTGAGCCAGCTTGGAGAGGACATGCCATCTGCAGAGGCTGGGGAAACCCCCACCTCCTCCAAAATGGCCTCATCTACATCTGACCATGATTTGCTGACAAGGAGAACGAAAGGAAGCTGAGACTCCAACAATTTTCATGTGCTCCCTGGGCACATTCGCAGAGACTAAGCAAAGGAAATACACGAACAATAAGGGGGGAAATGTTTGGCTTATGATATTTACATATTTATAGCAACAAGAATACTATAGGTCCCAACCTTCCATAAAATTTTGATGGAATGCCAGTTTTAAAAGTGAAATAAAAGTTTTAAAGTATTACCCATGGTATTTAATATTAATATTAAATGTATCTAGACTCAAGTACTGATATTCCAAACATTTGAATTTATGACCACATTAGTTAAGTTCTTTCAGATGTGTTGAAAGAATTAATGACTCAACTGAGAATTTACTTACAATATACTCGGAAATCAACACAGCTTTGCAAAGGGGAGAAAATGTTGCTACCTCCCAACAGAGGTAGCAAATGTTGCCTTTCAGATGGACACGCACACATTCTCTTTAATCAGGACATGAATTGGGGAGGGTGCAGAGATTCCTGACTTCAAAACTCTATATGCTCCTGAAGGCTAACTTCTGATACCCCACTGTATATATCTTCATCATTTGCTCACCTTCCAAATTATTATTTCCATTTTTAATAAATGATTGAAGATGACCTATAACTCAACATTTCCTAGAAAACAGAGAGCCCAACCAGCTGCACAGCTGCTCTGGATAGGAGGTAAAGCAGGATGTGCTCCCTGCTCTTAATCAGTTCTCTGCTCTACCTTAAGGCTAGATCCAAAGGAGCACCAAGCTTAGAAATGAACTTCCTGAATCTGAGACAGGAAAAAGAGGATGAGAATCCACAGCCTTATGCGCTAGATCAAAAGGCTTGAGCATTAAATAGTAGGGTAAGTGTAACCAGCATGAACTGATAGGGAACGGTACACAAGTTGCTACCAATACCTCATGGCTGTGGAAAACGTTGGTTCAGCTCTTTGCTGTGCAGAAAGATGAAAGGTGATGTTCTGCACAGAGCAGTGCCAGGCTGCAGGGTCCTCCTGAGGTTCATGCTCACCATGCCTGACCTGCTGTGCAGTGTGTACACCATGGGAACCTACAAGTGTATCAGGCCAGAGAGAAGAGGGCAAGGGAGAACAATTGCTCACAGTAGTGTCGGGCTGAATTTCACTCCTGTGGAAGGGCAGCCCTGGGCTAGTCCTGCATCAGTGAGGTTCAGTGGTCCCCATAACCATTCACTGGAATAGGACACCCCCAAATCTCTTCCTTTCCATGGAGTACCTCAACCACTTAGGCTCCAAAATCATAATTACATTACTCTGACACAGGACATGTCATCTACTCTGGTCAGCCAGGTATGAGACAAGGGCAAACGGGGCAGCTCCTCTCCCTTCTGCTATGGTCCACATGGAACCCAGGCCCAGAAGATTCATGTCTGCTCGGCACTGTCAAGACTGAGGCAGCTCTTGACCAACTAGCAGGAGATCTGCTGGTGCTCTGAGAACTTTGCTAAAATAGAGATGTAGAGATGTTCCAGCTGCCCCAGCCATTGAGTCGGCTACATTTGGAGCTCGGCTAAGGTGCCTCTATACAAACACCCATAGTATGGGGAACAAGCAAGAGGAATTAGAGATGTGTGGAAGGCTACGGGAATATGATGTCATTGGTATCACAGAAACATGGTGGGATGGCTCCTATGACTGGAGTGTTGGAATGGAAGGTTACAGGCTGTTTAGAAAAGACAGGCCAGGCAGACGGGGAGGGGGCGTTGCCATCTATGTCAGTGATAGGCTAGGGAGTATGGAACTCTGTCTGGGGACGGGTGATGAGGTAACAGAGTGTTTGTGGATCAGGATCAAAGGGAAAACAGCAATGGGGGACATTACGGTGGGGATCTGTTACAGGCCGCCTGATCAAGAGGACTCTGTGGATGAAGTGCTCTACAGACAGATAGGAGCAGCCTCACACTCGCAGGCCCTGGTCCTCATGGGGGACTTCAACCATCCTGACATCTGTTGGAGGGACGGTACGGCCCGGCACAAGCAATCCAGGAGGTTCCTCGATTGTGTGGAAGACAACTTCCTCTTTCAAGCAATGGAGGAGCCGACGGGGAGAGGTGCCATGCTGGACCTCGTGCTCACCAACAGGGAGGGGCTGGTTGGAAATGTGACGCTCCAGGGCAGCCTTGGCTCTAGTGATCACAAGATGGTTGGGTTTGAGATCCTCAGGACAGTGAGAAGAGCATGCAGCAAGCTCACTGCCCTGGACTTCAAGAAAGCAGACTTTGGCCTCTTCAGGAACCTCCTTAGTAAGGTTTCATGGGATACAGTCCTAGAGGGCAGGGGGGCACAAGACTGCTGGTCGGTATTCAAGGATCACCTGCTACGTGCTCAAGAGTGTTGCATCCCGACTAGAAGAAAGTGCAGCAGGAGGGCCAGGAGACCTCCATGGATGGACAAGGAGCTGCTGAGGAAACTTAGAGGGAAAAAAGAAGCTTATAGAAGGTGGAAGCGAGGACAGGCAGCCTGGGAAGAATATAGGAGCATTGCCCAAGAAGCTAGGGACCAGGTTAGGAAAGCTAAGGCCCAGCTAGAATTAAGTTTGGCAAGGGATGTAAAAGACAACAGGAAAGGATTCTATAGATACGTAGCAAATAAAAGACAGACTAGGGACAACGTGGGCCCTCTCCGGAAGCTATCAGGAGAACTGGCTACCATGGATTTGGAGAAGGCTGAGGTTCTTAATGACTTCTTTGCCTCAGTCTTCACCAGCAAATGCTCTGACCACACAACCCAAGTCTTGGAAAGCAAATGCAGGGACTGTGAGAATGAAGACCTTAGGCCCACTGTAGGAGAGGATCAGGTTCGAGACCATCTTAAGAACTTGAACGTGTACAAGTCCATGGGACCTGATGAAATCCATCCACGGGTCCTGAAGGAGCTGGCGAATGAAGTTGCTAAACCACTGTCCATCATATTCGAAAAATCCTGGCAGTCAGGTGAAGTTCCTGATGACAGGAAGAAGGGTAATATAACCCCCATTTTCAAGAAGGGGAAGATGGAAGACCCAGGGAACTACAGACCAGTCAGTCTCACCTCTGTGCCTGGCAAAATCTTGGAACAGTTTCTCCTGGAAAACATGCTAAGGCACATGAAAAACAACGAGGTGGTTGGTGACAGCCAACATGGCTTCACTAAGGGGAAATCCTGCCTGACCAATTTGGTGGCCTTCTATGATGGAGCCACGGAACTGATGGACAGGGGCAGAGCAGTTGACGTCACCTACCTGGACCTGTGCAAAGCATTCGACACTGTCCCACATGACATCCTTGTCTCTAAATTGGAGAGACATCAATTTGATAGATGGACCACTCAGTGGATCAAGAACTGGCTCGATGGCCGCACGCAAAGAGTTGTGGTAAATGGCTCGATGTCCAGTTGGAAAACAGTAACGAGTGGTGTCCCTCAGGGATTGGTGTTGGGACCTATCTTGTTCAACATCTTTGTCGGTGACATGGACAGTGGGATTGAGTGTGCCCTCAGCAAGTTTGCCGACGGCACCAAGCTGTGTGGTTTGGTTGATACGCTGGAGGGAAGGGATGCCATCCAGAGGGACCTTGACATGCTTGTGAGGTGGGCCGATGCCAACCTAATGAAGTTTAACCAAGCCAAGTGTAAGGTCCTACACCTGGGTCGGGGCAATCCCAGGCACAGCTACAGGTTGGGCAGAGAAGAGATTCAGAGCAGCCCTGCAGAGAAGGACTTGGGGGTGTTGGTTGATGAGAAGCTTAACATGGGTGGGCAGTGTATGCTTGCAGCCCAGAAAGCCAATCCTGGGCTGCATCAAAAGAAGCGTGACCAGCAGGTCAAAGGAGGTGATCCTGCCCCTCTACTCTGCTCTTGTGAGACCTCACTTGGAGTATTGTGTACAGTTCTGGTGTCCTCAACAGAAAAAGGACATGGAGCTGTTGGAGCGAGTCCAGAGGAGGCCACGAGGATGATAAGAGGGCTGGAGCACCTCCCATATGAAGACAGGCTGAGGAAGTTGGGGCTGTTCAGCCTGGAGAAGAGAAGGCTGCGTGGAGACCTCATAGCAGCCTTCCAGTATCTGAAGGGGGCCTACAGGGATGCTGGGGAAGGACTCTTCCTTAGGGACTGTAGTGGTAGGACAAGGGGTAATGGGTTCAAGCTTAAACAGGGGAAGTTTAGATTGGATATAAGGAAGAGGTTCTTTATTGTGAGGGTGGTGAAGCACTGGAATGGGTTGCCCAGGGAGGTTGTGGGTGCTCCATCCCTGGCAGTGTTCAAGGCCAGGTTGGACAGAGCCTTGGACCACGTGGCTTAGGGCAAGGTGTCCCTGCCCATGGCAGGGGGGTTGGAACTAGATGATCTTAAGGTCCTTTCCAACCCTTACTATTCTATGATTCTATGATTCTATAAGTGTAGATGACTGTGGTGGTAGGCAGGAGGTTGGGAAGTTCCAAATGTAGGTCTCTGGCACACAGTGTAGCACTTCGGCACCCAAGGCCATGTGTACACCAAGTAGTTATTACAGTTTAATAAGCTGAGCTGCTCAACTGATGGTGACTGAGAGTCCTCCACAGACCCCGCCCTGGGAGAGATTCACACCCCAAGCACTGCCTTAATACAATTGTACAGCAGATAACAGCACCAGCTTAGCTCTAGTCCTGCCATGGCCATGCATTGGGATTGCAGTACAGGGAGCTAAAAATAATCAGTTTTTCACAAATTGAGGAAAGATATTGCAGGTGAGGACCAACAGAGTGGGAGTTACGTAGAAGGGGAAATAAAACATTTGAGAAAAGAGAAATCAAAACAACTTTCTGCATTGACACTTGTTTTTAAACTAAAGACATAATCATCCTGTTGCAAGCCTCGGCTACAGAGTAAAGCATCTTGTTGGGAACTAATTAAAGAATTAGTCAGTGTTTAGCTTCTCATAGATAAAGGAGCATAAGCTTCGAAACAGAAGTGTTTGCAGTGAGCTTTTGAAAACTCTCTGAAGACAGCCGAGCTTAAGTCTGTTAAGCCTCTTCCTTCAACTATTAAATGTCTGTTCAGACATCTTTTTTTTTTTTTGTCTTCCTTTTTTTCTTGAGTTTCCCCAGGTACTTCTTAAGAACAGGCATTTTCTCTCTTGCTTGGAGAATGGGGTGATGTGCTACCATGCATCACAGCGATGAGCACAGCACATCCACTGAACCCCTGTAAAGATGGACAGGTGACAGAGATGGCACAAAGTACAGTATTTAGTAAATAAAAACAACCCACTGTTGCTGCATGCCACAACATCGCTCCTAGGTTGTATTCTGACCAGACCTTTACCAGGCACAGCCACCTTGCCTGGCCTGCCTGCATCAGCACCGCATCCCTGACACAGGCGACCTCTTGGTGCTATAGGGGATACCCAGTCCAACTGCCCCCTAACCTAACACCGTGAGAAACCTTATTTTCTAAGTATGTACTTCAGGCATTGAATCTGTGCTTCTCTCAGTGCCCTGACAGGAGTTGAGCTTTGCCCCATGGAGGCATTTGATGACAGACAAGAAGATGCAGCTGAGTTAAACAAATCAAAAGACTGCAACAATGTCATAGCATCAGTTTTATTTCCCACTTTGCATTCTCCTGACTGACATGCAGCAATGCCATGTTGCAAAACAGATGACAGGGGATGGGGCAGGAGAGCTGGTGACTGCTGTGGTTTGTGGTTTATTTAATTTACTACAGTGCTGCAGACCAGCCTGAGCCTGCTCACTCACAAGACCAGCACCAGCAGGTTTTAGTTATACCATGAGCAGATGCTATACTTCTATGTTTTTCTAATTGTCTCTCCTTCAGTGTACTTATGGGTGGAAAAAAGGCAACTTCAAAGATGCACCTTTCAGGAAGAGTAAATATTTTAACTATAGATCCCTTCCTATGTCAGCCCTGGCAAAGGGAGTGAGTCCCTCCTGTACACTGGAAAATGCAACATATCTTTTCTCCAGTAACAGTAGCTCGTGAAAGAGCCTGGAGGTTAGCTGAGCCTTTATATAGGCTTGATGTTAAAATGACTGCTGTCTAAATTATACTGCAGTATGTGGTTTCATTTTGCAGTCCTTTTAGGAAAAAGCACTGGTTTATATTACCAACATTAGTTGGTAGCAGAGGAGCGACTTCCAGTTTTCTCAAATTAATTCCCCCTGGAAATTAGGCTTCCCTCTAGCTGCACAGGGGAACAGACACACACTCACGCACACGTACACACGCACATGCCTGCCAAGACCAGCAGAGCCTCAAATGCTTTTATCTTCTCACAGGCAGCGGCTGCCGAGTCCCTGCTACAGCACTGCAGAGATGTAGCTGATTTCTTGGACTGGTATCACAGGGAGTGAGAGCGGGTGGTGACAGTAACGTATCATCTTTCATAAACTTTAATAGCTCGATGTCCTCTGCCAGGGAATGGACAACCCAGCCTGAAGAGCAGGGGCAGCCGGCCTCTGCACAGGCTCCCATGTGTGCTTGGCTCTGGGAGTTCTCCTTAGGGATAACTGGGGCTTGGCTTCAAAAGTAGCTTTTCTCCACCATGAAAGCCTCCATGGCAGTGGCAGTGGGGCTGAGGAGACAGTCTCTGAAGAAAGGAAGTTCAGTTCCTGGAGCAGCTCCATCCCTAACACCCACAAATAAGAGACAGGTACTTCCGCATGCTACATTGGCCAGCAGCCTAGGCATGCAAACACCTCAGCCAGGCCACCACTAATGCTGAATATGTGATGAAATGCCCCCTTTTTGCACAATTCCAGCTCAATTTCCAATTCTTGGACAAAACTGAGATTACTTCCCAGGGCAGGATTTTTACTGCTGTGCTGCTGGCTCACAGCTCATGCAGCTCCCACACCTACCTGCATAACGTTCTGGTCTGAAAGAGAGGCTTGGGTGGAGGATGGTTCTGCTCCCTCTGCTCCAACAGGAGGTATGAATTCAATCCAGGAGCAAAGGGAAAGCCTGTGGGGGGTGGTCATGGCTCTGTGTGGTAATCCCTAAACACGTAATCTCCAAAGTGCTCAGGCTCCCATTCTCAGCTTTCTGCATCAGACTCCCCAGCCAATTCCTGGGCTTTTCTGCATCTGCAGGTTGACATGCCTGGTCACAGCATACACTGGCAGAGGTCAGCTCAGCACCAGTTCTGGGCTGCTGTTCCCAGGGTCCAGGACAAACTCATCCACCCCACTTTGAAGCCCACATCACTGCACTGTGGTCAGTTCTTGTGCTAGCCCAGCTCTGCTCTCAGCTGTTGCTCTCAAATGTCCTATCTGTTAATACATAAGCACAACAAAACCAGCTTGCCACAGCACCACCACCAGCTCTATAGAGCAAAGGAGAGCTCTTCTGAGTACTGCCATCCCTTCCCTTGCTTCCTTGCTAAATTGGACTGTTTCTTAGTTGAGAAATCTTCTGTGCTGCATACAACATTATGGTGTCTGAAAGATCATGCAGCAACAATGCTTCATAGCTCATGAGGCACCAGGGAAGAGGAAAATGCTTTAAGTCCACAGTTCTGGAAGTTACTGAACAACAACCAAGACTTGTAAGGGGAGGTAGTATTTCTTATTAATCAGACTGACACAGCTGGGAAAAAAAGGGACACATTCAGATACAGAAACACTTCTGTTTAAATGTGCTAGCTCTACTGTTCGGAGATCTCTTTCCCCCTAAGTGCTGTAGTTTAAACCTCCATTCTGATTTCGCTACTCTGAGGCATTTAAGCACAAGACGCTCGGCAGGTATGAGCTGAGAAAATGTCAAAATTACAGGAACCAAGAACAGCCGCATGTAATCACAAGCAATCTTCAGAGCTCTATTAGCTCAGTCTACAGGGTCCTTCTTTCCATGCTTCTCACCAGCCACCCATACAAGAGACTTTTAAGAGCCAGTCAGATTACCACTTTCCCAAACCTTGGGACTAGGCATCCACACTGACTCCACTCCTGCTAAATCAGTCTCCAAGGTGCTGGCTAAGATCCAGGACCACAACCTGCCTCCTCTCTTACCTCTAACGGGACAATTTATTTCCGTGGGTCTTCAGCAAAGCAGCAGGCCTGCACTCTGACACTGAGTGGGTTTGCCACCACATGAGAACTGCTGTTGACTGTGGTTGGCCTGGTGTAGTATATTTAGCACATCCAGCACTATCTAAAATAGGCACACATGCAAATGAAATTATCCCTCTTTCCACAAGACATATTTAAAAACACACATTTCTATCTATGCTTTGTGAAAGAGGATGGGAGTTTTACCATCTCTCTGAAGTACTCCACAGAGACAAAATTATGTGGGAAAGGGAAATCAATTTTTACTAACCTCTCCTCCACTGTCATTCTACTTTGTAATTTTCAGTGCAACCTCTCATATCAGATGTATTCTCAAAAGTCATGGGAATTGTCAGGGCAAGTATATTTAGCCATATCCCTTTGGATAGGTGGGGGAGGAAAGAGACCCCTAAATAGCTGTAAGATAACAATTACTGCAAGTATATTTGCTTAGAGAAAGTTTAGGCAGAGTTCAGAGAAAAAACAAGTTCTTGGCAGCTGGATAGCCAATGGTCAACTGCTTCTTCAGCTGTGCCTACAAACCTTTACTCAGGGAGGAGCCTGCTCAGAACAGAAACCCCTCTGCTTTACTAAGGTCTTCGCCATGTGCTCCAAGCACTCCTCAGTCTAAAAGAAATGCTTAAAGTGGCAAATGATCTAGAATTCTCTCCCCTCTTTAACAAAAAAGTCGAATCCAAGCCCTCCACGACAGAAAGCGTCTTTCACATAGTGGGGGCGAATTCCCACTATTCACAATATTGCAAAAGAATCAAAAAAGTCCACAGCACTTTAACAGACGAGTGAAAATGTCCTGGATTTCATTCAGCTGCAATGTTAGTGGGAGTGGGCAGAAGCCTCCCCCACAGCTGCAGGAGAAAACTGTGGGATTCAGGCTGGAAAAGTAGAAGGCGGAGGATGTGAACGCTGTTATAAATAAAACTTATCAGACAACAATTGAATCATGAGAATGTTATCTGGTTCAACAGGAGTGTGAAAACAAATAGGCATTTCAAGAGGAGGGTCGCTAGCAAGGTAAGTAACTTCAAAATAGCAGGAAATGACCAAAGAAATGTGCAAAGCTGATGGCAGCAAACAGAACTCTCTCCAACAGCACATTTCAGTGTCATCTGTGTGCAGTGCCACCACCCCGCACCCAGCTGTGTGGTCCTGCACCCACCCACACCAACCCTGGCCATGGAATGACACAAGACTGAAAAGAGGTGCACAGGACATTTAACATGACCCAGTGTTTATTGACTCCTGCCACAGTTTTGTTTTTGTGTTTGATTTTAATAGTAACAGGAACACAAAATGTGATGTATGGTAAAATATTACTAGGGAGTTCTATATTGATCCGAAGCAAAGTGCCAGCATTGTTGACCAGCATACAACCTGACAAGAGAAGATGTAGTCATAACTCACTCTCAGATATCTGCTGGGAGTATATCACAGTGAAAGTAAAACTAGTTATTTGCCTGCAAATAGATACATTTTCTTCTAGATGCAAGTGATGTTAGAGCCAGCTATTTTGCAACAACAACAACAAATATATATAACATATTCCAACATTTTAAAAAATAGGAAAGGACTAAAACTGTTTAAAAAGAGAAGGAAAAGAAAGTGGATCATTTTAGATAGTACTCTGCAGAGGCCATTCCTCATAGAACCAGAAGTAATCAAGAGAAAGCAAGATATATTAGAGGCTACTTTGCTCAAAAGGCCAGTGGTTATAAGTTTAAGAATACAAATACTATCTTGATTTTCAGCACTGTCTCCTGGCCTTTTATTCCCTGCTCAACAAAATCCACCTGTAAGAAATTGTGGCCTGGTGGCTCTGCATATTTTTCCAATGCAATTACATTTGGAAAGGCAACTATATTTCTCATAGAGCCATGAAAACCTTACATGACACACACATGGTGGCAAGTAACATCTTCACAGATATGAATGACGAAGGCACATTACCTAAATGTTGAGGAAAAAAGAAACCAGCAAAACTTTTGGCGGTCTAAAAAATTAAATGCCTTAGAGAAATCACTCTTCTTCACAACTGGGTGACAAGTGCTGTTTAGCCATAGATGTTTCAAACAGCTTGCCACAAAGACAAAACACAAGCAAGGGAAAGTCTCCTTCAAATGCCCTCCCTACAGCAACAACCTGCTTCTCCCAGAATTCTTCAGAAAAATTCATTCATGCAGAACAGTTTGCAACAATTCCAGAGACAGGCAAGAGAAATCTGTGTAGAAAACATCAAGCTAGTGGATTCCTACATGACCAACACCCTTTTGCCCCCATTAAACTACATCATCTTCAAGGAGATCATTCCACTGATCTGGAAACAGGGTAAAGGGCTAGAATAGAGAACTGAGGAACTGGTTCCAAAATCCTGTGCCCTCAACTTTTTCGTACTTAATTATGTGTGTTAATAAAGACTGCTCTCTGAGAATAATTGCTTTCTCCTCTATCTAGATCAGAAATATATTGGCCAAAAATGAAAATGTGTACTTTATTTACAATAAAAATCTATACTGCTCTATGCTCTACCCACCACACACATGTTGCTGACCACTGCTGAAGCCAGGTGGTAGCACTAGTGGTAACTGAAGTACCTTTCTTTTTCAGCCTTTATACAAAACCTTCCCCTCCCACCTCATTGTTCTTCTGCTGTTCTAGGCTCCAGTGAGATGTGTACTAACATCTCTTTCTAGTGCATTTTTTTTAGGTTACAGTTTCTAATGGCAAAGCAAGACGTGTTCTGCTCTGGTTTAGGTGTCTTTGCCCCTTTTAAAATCATGTAGAAGAGTCAAATTCACATGCCATTATCAACTTTGCATAGCAATACAACAGGTTAGCTTTCCCCCCCACCCCATTTTTTAAATAATAATCCTGTGAGCCCCCCTTTTCAACACCTCCCATCTTTCAGATGGTTACCTCACTCTCAGGGAAGAGCCCTAAATCTTTCGCCTCCTACATGAACATTGCAGAATGAGAATTTCAAGTTATTGTCAAGCTTCATTCAAGTCTATTGCTGTGTTACTTAGAAGCAACTGTAGTAGAATAATGTTTTTCCTAACATAAAAGGACATTTATCAGATTATTTGTCTTTTTCTAGTCTTGAATTATAAGAATATGTCACATGTTCCCTCATATTGCTCTCTTAAGGTGCACAGTGGTCAGGCGGAAATAAGTCCAGCCCGTAAGACCACAGCTGGATCTCTGGGAGAAGCCAGAGAGAATGAGGTGTTTCTTAGCACTACTGTACTTACATTCAGAATTCAAGGACAGGCTGAAGGATGCCTAGCTCTTTCTTTTTTTTTTTCTCTCTCTTTAGAGACAGAACTGCTAAAAAATACTCCACTTCTATTACCATTTGTTAAGTCACAAAAGTTTTGGGTTTTTTTCTGTCATATACAGCTATTACCCTTCTGTTGCTGATGTTTAATAGTTGCCATTGCACACTACCTTTTCATTCCCCAGCTCAAGCGCAACAGAGCTGGCCTGGAGACCCATCACCAGCACGACAGCCTAGCACTGCGTGGTGAAGCAGTGCAGGGGCTGGTGGTTCAGACAGACCACCTTACCCACTGTGGGCTGGTGGCATGGCAACACAGGTCACTGAAGAGGGTGTCTGTCATACGTTTCGTAGGGTCTGACATACACTCGCATTCATTTTTGTCTTGTGTATTAGGTTAAGAACAATTATGTGAATCATAAATACATCCACTGCCAGCTCCCAGCTTCATTGAGCTATTCTGAACTGCATAGTAAGTGCTGGTCAAAAAAAATTAAAAAAAAAAAAAAAAAAAAAAAAAAAGGAAAAAGAGAGACAAAAAAAAAGGTGCTTTGCCATTTGAATAACTCCGATCTCACAGCTTGGGCACAGCAGAAGTAGTTATCTGGTGTAACAGATCTGTTGAAACAGAATTGCTGTTTCATTCAAATTACATACACATGCAAAGTTAAACAAGTGTGTTAACTAAGGATAAGCAGCATAGAAATAAAGTCTAAGTTACCCATTATTTGTCATACACTTGCCAGACTGCCAGATGTACTTTTCAGATTCATGTCTGTGTCATACAAAACATAGTAGATGGAGAAGTCATGAAAACAACACTTAACTCTATGCATCATTGGCCTTTAGTGCTAACACATTGTGTGCCATCAGCCTTCTAAGTTCACTAAACTTTTGGGAGAAAACAGCTCCTTTACCAAACCATGAAAATACAACCCATCCTGCTCAGAACAGGAAGGAAGTGTTTTTACAAAAGTTGTGGACAGATGCATAACTAATTCCCCTTCAGTCCTGGGACAGAAAGGGCAGTGCAACTGCACAGCTAGAACTTGACTCTTGAAAAGCAAACAAATTCCAGGAAACGCAATGACTGTGTAGACGAAAATTCATTTGGAAAGTCATGCTATCAAAAAGCTGAGCATGGCAAAGTGATGAACAGTACGTCAACAGGCCCATGTGGGACAGACCATAAGATGACACTCTACAAAAATCCAATTTAATTTCAGATTTCCAATATCTCTCCTTGCCCATTAGCAGTCTGTCACAGATTTTAAACTTGTAAAGCTCCTTCCCATTGAGCTAGATTTCCCCTACCCCCCCACATAAAGTGCAAATAAGACTCAGTATTTTATCACTAGTTCCAATGATCATTATCTTGGTTACAAGAGTGATCAAAAGCCAGTTGGCTGAGCCACTACTTATTGATACTCTTTTTTTTTTTTTCTTTTTCCTTTAACCCTGGTTACTTTTTCCAGCAAAAGGCAAATAGAAAACAAGTGTTCCTTCTACCAGGTGCAGGCATGACAGAAAGCTGCCTTAAGTACCATCAACGTAAGATGCACATGCTAGACACAACCAGTGCGTTCTCGTGCATAACAAGCATTTGCCCTTGTTCGCTGGAAGTGGAAGTCATCTTTGGGAATCTTATTTCCTCACAAGGAGTTCAGGAACAGTTGATTAGTCTTCGTTAAGAGGTGCTTCTCTCTTCCTTGCATCTACATTGAAAAGACAAAAAGGAGAGGCTGTTAAACTGAGCGTTCTGACAGCATTCATCTGAAAACTCAGAAACAGAATAAAGTTGGTTTGTTTTCAGTGGACAGCACTTTCCATCTCACACTCGTACATGGAGCGTAATACTGTATGAATCCACAGCATGTTAAGGAGACAGTCATATCAAAGTTTTGTATATTTGCCCTGTTGAAACTGAAGACATTCATGCACCATTTAAGTAGACCAAGAAACTTTCAGATTCCCGATCTGTTATACTTACACACACACACGCACAGAGTCATGGCCCCTTGCTCATGATCCCTTTTAAAAGGGTGAAGCCAGTATTTGCTTTGCATACCAACTACAGAGATGACAACAGCCAGCTCTGAAAAGCATTTAACTAATCACAACTTTGCTGGTCCTCAGCTGCATAGCACATACTTTAAAAAAGACCAGTGCTCTCCAAACTGTATTTCTAGACCTGCCTGAAGCAGTCCCTGACCTTAAACTGCTTCAAACATCAAACCTTTGAGCATGGTCCCACCTAGGGTGTTGAAACACATCTGGACAACTTAGTTCATTACTCATATGCCATTACTACGGTAGCAGGCAGTGTGGCTGCCTCTAGGAAAGCGGGGGTCACCTCTTTCCAGGGCTTCTGCAGAAGTGTCTCTGGGCTGACTTTAAGCTACCCGTGAGACCCAGCTGAATGTAGGTAGCTTTTGAAGTGCACCATAATCACAGCTACTGTAGCAATTGGTTTCCAAAAGATGCACTTATATATTTCTAAATTTAGTTTCTTTCCAATTCATAATCTACACATTCCCAGGTCATTATGAATATCCTCACTCAGAAAATTACTTGTAAACTAAAGACAAATCCCTTCTGCATTACTGCAGGCCCCAACTGCCCTTCATTAATATAGTATATAGACCCTACTCAGCCAGAATGTTCAGAGAACACGATGCTGAAACTGCTTGAGTAAATCTAATGACTTTGTGCTAAACTAATTTTGGAGGAGACAAAAATATACTTCCCAAATAACAAGATTTGCTTAGGTCCTCCCAGTGACTGCAACAGCCACATAGGGTGCGACAAAATCTCAGCAGCCATTTGGGAGAGAAATTGGCAACTTCCTCTCTTGTTTTCCCCCCATCACACTTATGAGGAATACTGAGGTCAGGCCTGAATCTTCTTCTGTCACAACTTTTCCACTTCGCATAAAATAACTGACTAGTGATTAGAGAAGAAAAAGCTTTCTAAAAATGAATGTCATAACCCATCTAGCTATAAAGTTATTCCTAGTCTGTCTCCGACTTCAAAAATATCAAAATGCATTAAATTCTTTCTGGTGAACACTTATAAAAGAACCATACCAGTTAAGTTCCTGAACTTCTTTTTGGCTTCTGCTCTTTCTTCGGCATCAAAATACCACACAGTCATGGCATATCTATAAAAGAAAGAAATCTTGTGTTTGTTTCAACTTTTGCTATTAAAATAGTTTTATGCTCATGGAGAAAGCAAACAACAACCTGGATTAGCAGATAATAGGATGCAAATGGCACATCTTTATAGATAAATATAGAAAGCATTTTAAATGTGTATTTTATTATCAAGTAAGATAGAAATATAGGTGAGAATTTCTGCTTGGAGGCACAAGAGAGTGCACAACCCCTGGTAACAGAGGACAAAAGCAGCTTACAGACCTTTGGCTGGTTTTCTTTTCTGGGATGCCTGTAGGCAGCTTGGGGGTTGCCCTACATCACATTGGCTTTTTGTAGCCTGTTGACAGATGGTAGCCTTAAGAATCCCTATAGTGTTAGAAGGGCAAAAGTATAACCCAGCATCTCCCAGCTAAATAGCTATGCCTGGCTTGGAAGATTTCTCCTGTCAATAGTAAAAGGGATTTTTTTCATCACACAAGGAATCTTATCATACAAGCTTGTTCTTCCTCATTTGATGAGAGAATTCCCAGTGACTCAAAACCAGAAAATTCACTCAAAATCTAGCCAACTATTTGTTATGCACGTATATTAAAAAAAAAAAAAAAAAAAAAAAAAAAAACACAACCAACCACCATGGCCATAATTTTAGATACAGATACTGGTAGAAGAGATACTTTGTTTTTCCCTGGCCAAATGTCAATACTAAATGTACTACTTACCTGGTTGCATAAGAAGGCTGAACTTCATGTGGGTTCCTTCGATCTGACCAAAAAAAAAGTAATCGGTCAAAAATCGGCTCAACATCTGCTACATAGGACTTTCCTTCTGGGAATATCCGGAGAATTCCACCATGCAGCTGAAAGAAAAGGAAAGGCTGCTTTTTACGCATATAAACACTCACATATTCATGCAAACAATGACTTTCTTCTTCCTCAGCACCCAACACATGGGGAATAAACATCTAATGATAATGAAGACAGCTACATGACAACACTGGAAAACCATACACTGAATCTCTTGGACACCTTGATTTTCCAAAACAGTTTGTAATGTTTCAGCATAAACATCTGGCTAAAGTAAATGAACCAAGATAAAGACAACACTAGCTCTGTAACAAACAGTGGGAAACCCTGGAGCTCCCAGACACATCCCCAGAACCAGTGAATACCACAAGGCAGGTAAGGCTGTTCCACCTGACCAGACTGAGATCAGACTCTCCTCCCAGCTACTGCTAGGTACTGCTTAGGATATTTCAGTGCCTGCATCTGATCATGCAGGAGTTAACTTTAACACCCTGGGAAGAGTGAAGTCTGTTCTATTGTTGGATTTGTAATAAAATTCTCATAAATGTATTATATCTGCCAGCCAGTATTTTCCCTACTTATGACATAGCCTGGTCTCTCTACCACCTAATTTCTCTTTCCATGTGCCATGAGTTTCAGAGAAGTCTGGTGATTTCCACACACTACAGAAACTTCAAAAGATGCAAGTGGACTCCGCCTCCTCCCTGCTGCTGTGAGAGGACTCTTCGTAGGCTTTTATACTGCACCACATAGTGCAGGGAAGATGTCGTCACCCAGTACCAACGTAACTTAGTACTTCCATATGGCATACAAACCTCAGCAAGAAACTATTAGGTCAGGTTTCACAGAATCATGGAATGGTTTGGGTGGGAAGGGACTTCAAAGATCATTTAGTTCTGTCCTGGGTTCAGCTATAGCAGTCATTTTTCTCCTGCTTAGTAGCTGGTGCAGTGCTGTGTTTTTTAACTTTCAGCCTGGGAACAACGCTGATAACACCGATGTTTTTAGTTGTTGCTAAGTAATGTTTATTCCAACCAAGGACTTTCTCAGTCTCATGCTTTGCCAGGGAGGAGGGGAAGCCGGGAGGAAGCAGAGACAGGACACCTGACCCAAACTAGCCAAAGGGGTATTCCATACCACAGCACATCATGCCCAGTATATAAACCGGGGGGAGTTACCCGGAAGCCCCAGATCACTGCTCGGGTCGGGCTGGGTATCGGTCGGCAGGTGGTGAGCAATTGTATCCTCTCCCCTTGTTATTTCACTAATCGTTATTATCATTGGTGGTAGCAGTAGTGGTTTTGTGTTATACCTTAGTTGCGGGACTGCTCTTATCTCAACCCGTGGGAGTTACATTCTTCCCATTCTCCTCCCCATCCCTCCGGGAGCGGGGGGAGGAAGAAGGGGGGGGGGGAGTGAGCGAGCGGCTGTGTGGTTCTGAGTTACCGGCTGGGCTCAAACCACGACAGTTCTTTTTGGCGCCCAACGTGGGGCTCGAAAGGTTGAGATAACGACAGATCTGACCAGAGTGTGTTTAATCATATTTGTGATAAGCATTCATTGTTACTACTCGTCACAATGGTGATTATTTGGCTCTCAGACGTGTTGCGCTTGATCTCAGAGTTTCAGCATGTTGTACCTTACTTACAGCCACTATTTGCTGTTTTAGCGTTTATCGGCTGGGGGGCCTGGGCTAAGGTTCTTGTTTCACTGTACTTCATGGTAATGACTTGTAATACAATAGACTCATTGATCATGAAACCCCCCTGTCTTGGGCAGGGACACCTTTCACTAGACCAGGTTGCTCAAAGCCCCATCCAGCCTGGCCTTGAACACTTACAGGGATGGGGCAGCCACAACTCCTCTGGGCAATCTTTCCAATGTCTCACCCCACTCACAGTGAAGATTTTTTTCCTAATGCCTAATCTAAATCTACCCTCTTTCAGCTTAAAGCCATTACTCCTTGTCCTGTCACTACACGCCCCTGTAAAAAGTCTCTCTTCTGATTTCTTGTAGGCGCCCTTTAGCTGCTACAAGGTCTTCCTAGAGCCCTCTCTTCTCCAGGCTGATCTGACCAAGCCCTACTCTCTCAGCTTGCCTTCATAGGAGAGGTGCTTCAGCCCCCAAACCATCTTTGTGGCCCTTCTCTATTTAAGGGAACATGGTTGCTTTCAAATGCCAGTATGCATCTCCTCCAGCATACATTTGCATAAAATTGCCCTCATACCCACATAATACTGTCCACCAGCATCCTGGATTTCAGTTAAGACTTCTTAGTATCCACTTGGGTGCTTTCTCAATGTTAGAATAAGAGCAGTGCACAAAATAAATTGGGATATTTGCATTTCCTCCCACATCTCCTCTTTCATTTTATTATATTGAGATCTTTCATTGTCATACTCTCCATAAAGGAATGTGGTTTTCAAACAATGTATTTTGCAGTGGCATTGCCTCTAAATCTGAACTCACTTTCGGGGGTTCATAGTATTTACATGTGCTTAAAGAGCCTCAACATGGAGGCTAAAGTGGCTAAGACAGGTTAGAGAGAAAAAACATCTGGCAAATTTCAATAGATAACCCATGTGAATGGTTTGTGCCACGTTATAACAATAGAAGTGTAAAGAGACATCCTGAGATTCTACAAACTCTTATTTTGTTTCTAACATAAAGGTACAGTAAATTCAAGGCTGATTTTACCGCCTATAGTAATTAAGGCAGAAATAAGAGCAGCGTCCTGTCAGGCGACCCATTGGTGGAGTCAAAGACGAAGAGGACAAACCACGTGCTTGCTCCTCTTACTAAGCTCCATCACTTTGTAAGTAAGAAAACCACAACGGCAACTGCCTGAAGATCTTCTGCAAGTTAGCCTGAAGGAATGGTATCAAGAATGCTGAAGTCCCAAATTTGGGCTGTCATTTTATTCTGCTCCTAGAATCCACTTATAGTTTAGTGGATTATGTTTTTCTTTCTAGTGCTTCATTGCTTTTTCCTCTAAACAAATCATAAGAGCCAGCAGTCCAGTGCTTAGAATCTCTATTCTATAGCAACAACACTGTGTGTGGGATGGGAGAGAGAATGATAAGGCAACAGTTCAGATTCTTACTTCCAAAAGGTTGACATAAACACCAAGAAAATAAATGTAGAGATGAAGAATGGAACAGCTGTTCAGAAGTTCAGAGTTCATGGAAGAAACTGACAGCACCAAAGCTCTGTAGTTTTTCCTTCTGCCTGTGGCTTACTCACCTTGGAGTCCCAGTTCTTATTCAGGTAATAAATACAGGTGATGCAGCGCCCATCGCCATTTGGATTGTCCACATGACGAACATACCCAGTTCCATTTCCAGGATAGCAAGCAACCATAGCCTGAATGAAAGATAAAGATTGTAAAAAAAAAAAATAAGTTCTGAAAGATGCTCATCTCCAGTTTTTCTTTGCCAAATATCCTTCCACCACCAATTTGGTTTGGTATTTTTCAACAATGAATCCAAAACCTACAGCAGACACCACCAGAAAGTATCTTTGCACAAGCTTCTTTCACTGGATAAGTAAGCCAGCGTAAAACTCCAAACCAGATATAAATACACTTCATATTTCACTATATATATCATTAAAGTTGGAGGAAAAGAAAAATAAAAACACTAAAACACTGGTATGTATGGTACAAGCTTATTCTCTACAAGCTATGTGACTCTGAGGCAGTTTCAGCTAAAGTTTGCTTGGGTTTCTAATGATGAGCAGTCATTGCAAAACTGATTTGCCAGTCATAATGAAAATAGAAAGCAATCCCAGGATGTCATGCTTTACTACCACCGTATTTCTCTATTCATATCTTTCAGTTCCCATCTAACACATCCCTATGGCACAACACAAAATGAGGGTCCCCAGAAGGTGTGGGTAGAAGTCCAAAGAGCACAGTCTGCAAAACCCTGCAACTCCTTTGAACTGTGTTTGCACAGGGCAGTGCATGTCTGCTTTCACGCACTGAGCCACAGAAGTAACCAAACAGCTTTCAGACACATACTTCTCTCTTTGATCATCTCCAGACTTGCTGATACAATCGCTTAATTCACAGGTTGTTTAAATTTCACTTTGAATAACAAGATAAGCCTAACATTAATTACTTCAAACCACATGACACTCAAAAGGTCTTAAGAGAGTTTCTACAGCAAAAACATATTAAACTTGAGTTGATACCATTAGCAACCTAAGCAGGATTCAAGGCAAGAGCAGGTGAAACTGGTGGGGATCCAGATCTTTGTCTCAGAGTCACTTCTTCACTAGTGGAACTACTTGGTAGTGGTACCAGTCACCTTCCATGGAGTTTACTCTACTAAAGCTGTGATAATAGAAGTCTTGTTCCCACTCCTCTGCCATCTGCTTTCATTGCTTGCCAGTATTAGCAGCAAGAGTGGTGGGAGATGGGCCAAGTTCAGTTGGAAAACTGGACACAGTATCCAGATGTGGCTTCCCCAGGGCTGAGGGCAAGACTCACTCCCCTCAATCTACTGGCTCCTGTGACTATTGTCCTGGATTCTGTCATGCAGGGGCACACTGCAGGCTGATGTTAAGCTCACCGCCCACCAAAATCAAAACAGCTCCCCTGGGGAGCAGAGCTGCTCCCCAGCCTGGCAGCTCCCAGGTCTTGTTTTCTGCTTCCAAGCACATGCTAAAGCCATGCTGCTCTCACAGGACACCAGACCAGCTAGAGTATAGCAGATGCTCATTTAATCACAAAGGTAATGCTACTGTGCCAACAAGCACCAGCACAGAAGTTACTGCCAACCAGCACAGTGCATCCCTTTGACCCTCTGTTACCAAGAACAAAATCTACTCACAGTAGTTGGCCAGTTAGGACAGGTGTACATATACTGCTGAAAAAATACTGCTCTGCATTTCAAGTCATGTACGAATTGACTTTCTGCCCTCCCCACAAGCACCAGCAGAACAGTACCTGCAGGCAGCACTAACTGACCAGAGCCTGCTCCTCACTCCAACACCTGAGGCCACAGCTGCTTGGGGGCTGGTGGCCTGCAGGGGCAGGAGATTATGCTGAACAAGACTAAGTACCTCTAATTCTAAGTAATAAGCCCTCTTCCATCATGCCTGGCAGTTGGCTGGGTGCCTTGCCATAGATCCTGTCTGCTCTGCTGTCATTCTGCTGTTACAAACTGTTCTGCAGCTTTACTTACATTTCACTATCAGCCTGATTACAGCAGTAAGGGCCAGCCTACAGCCTAGTGCTGAAACAGGTTGGTTAGGGGCATAAACTGGGTGGAAACCGCAAGTGAACTGTGCCTGCAGTGTAGAATGGCACAACAGATTTGCCTTGGTGAAAAATATTACTTTAATACTGGAGTATGGTAACAAGAAATAAAACCAAATTCTAAAAACACCTTTCCCACCCCTCCCTTCTTCCCAGGCTAAACTTTACTTCCAATTTCCTCTACATCCTCCCACATGGCAGCACAGGGGACAGGGAATAGGGGTACTCATCTCTGCAGCAAGCACAGCTGCTGCCAGGATGCTGCAGACCTACACCACCAGCACAAGGCCTAGCTCAGCAAGGCTCTGCTAATCACACCAGAGGGATGGTGCATGGTGAGAATAAAACTTTGTTGACTGACAACACCTTATTTTTAAGTTGATCATAGATGTACAACACAAAATCATGGAGGCCTTAAAGAATTCTCTCTTTGAAGAGCAGACATTACTCCAAGACCACTGAACTGCCTAAAAATCAGTCCAATATTACTATTTTTTAATTTGACAATCAAAAAGCTGCTGAAGAATAATAGACTGCAGGCCAGGTCCTTGAAGGGATTTAGGTGCTTTACTTACTATCGAAATCTGGGCAGAATGCCAGAGTTTTCTCCGGCCTCCACCATGTAATATGTTCTCTTAGCAGAACATGTGCTTTGACTCCGAGGCATTGATGCATTATTTATTTACAGTGTGCACCTTTTGCATCTGTAATGCACAGAGTCCCTGGGGACGAAAAAGTAGAACAACTCCCACAGAATTCAAAAGCACTGGCCATGCTCTTGCTTAACTTTAAGAGGAAAAAAAAAAAAGTTTTCTAGTAGCAGCAGCTAAGGGAGAACAGCAGAAGTGAAATATCCTTTTTCCTGGCATGGTGAATATTTGAATGAAACCTTAAACAATGAAGGGAAATCATTCTGGTCCTCCTAGAGCCTGTTGAAATGATATCAAGTTTTATCAGAGCACTGGCTGGAACAGCTCCAGAGCAGATCAAGCTGGCCTCAGCAGGGATTCCAGCTGTTAGCACTACTTTCGGATTCATTCAAAGCAAACAAGAAACGGGAGATGAGATACATGACCCAGACTTAATTTAGTTAACTGGTGAACACTGGCATTTGCCAGCTTAGTGCACGGGCCAGCTACAAAAGCCAGAGGCTGGATCATAATAATCAAACCATTTACCAGGTGAGAAAGTGGAGTGTCAGTAAAACTCATTTCCTATACTTTCAGCTATTGTGTCCAGAAAAGCACACTCTCGTTTTGGAAGCATCTCCCTTCATTAACCATCTCCAAACCTAAACTAACAATAGCCAGCAGCAATAAGCAGGAATGTACCCTACTTTTTTTTTTTTTTTTTTTTTTTTTTAATATGATCCATTATCCATTACAATGGCTGTTACTTGGCTTAACTTCCTGGTGTGACAACTCAGAGCAAGTTTCAACAACACTGCCCCTCCTCACCACCCAGTACTTTAAGTTAAAATACATAAGTTTGTCTTTAACTGTTCAGCTGTTGTTTAAAACTGACATACAGATGCATGCCTTTTATGGCATGTTGCACACACACATGCCATAGCTTGAAGACCAGTGCTCTGGTGGTCTAGTTGACAGTCACAAATTAAGCCTACAAAACTTGGAAAATGAAAAGCAAATCATTAAGACTGCAGCTCCTGCACTGTCATTTTTACAGATATTAGGTTTCCCAAGAGGGTGCAAATCAACCACCAGTTAAACAAGCAGTAATTACCAGCTTTAGTCAGGAGCCAGGAATCATCAGTAAATTCCACACTGCACAGAAGCTTGCAAAAATAAGTTATTCATCATTCACTTTAAGTATTACACTCAAGTCAGCCAGAGAAATCTGCAAGTCAAACTGCAAGACACCAGCAAAGTTTGGAGGCAGATAAAAAACAACAGTTCCATAGAGAGGATTTTCCCCTGCCTCCCAGTGCTTCTAGCAAGGGGAAAAACAAGTTCTCTAAGCTGATAGCCAGGACCATGCTGTGAGGCACCATTCTGCTACATTTCATAAAATAAGCAGAGCTGGAGTGGACTGATACTTGGAACAAAACGCTTCAGAGAATACCTCAGCTAGAAGAGGTTCATAAGCGGAAATGAACACTGCTTAATAGGAAGCAGTGATGACAGCAGGCCAGAAGGAGATGATACCTTTGCCTGCTAGCACTAAGCAAGGGCCCCCATGGACTCCTAGCGCTGACTGTATAGTTGGTATTGTAACCCTATACTGATCCTATATTTTCTTCTCAGAACTAGTATGACCTTTGCAACCAGCAGAGAAAATTCTGACCTGCATAATTATCCTACCAACACCAATTGCCCTTGCAGATTAAGCTAAAGACTCCATAATATGTTTTGCCATTTTCTGTACCAAATTTGTCTTGTATGGCACTGAACAGCTGCTAGTTTTGATCCCTAGCGTAGATTCTCTCTGCATACGGCTTGTACATCAAATAGTTGAATTCAGAAATTACTTGTAAAGTCTGTTAGATGAAAGGTGCTACACAAACACAAAGCAAAACTGACTTACAATATCACTATTACAGGTATCTAGAAAACCAAGGTGTTAATAAGAATTGATGCTATAGCCACTGCAGCTTTCAGATACATTTTTATTTGGCTGCACACTTCCAAGTTCCCCAAATCTCAGTCCAATATGTGGTTCTCAGTCCCAAACTTGAGTACAAGCAAAAATCACTTGACCAGACTTCAGGAAGACTACCAGGATTCACTTGATTGACTTAGGTCTGACTGCATATTGTACACAACCTGATTTTAGTTTGTAGATGTGCACAGTCTGTACAGCCAGAAAGGGAAAGGCACACAGCATGTCCTACATTAAAAGAACATGAGTAGTCTGACATTTCATGATCAAAGACAAGAGATTCTCAGTTGAGGATTGCCTGACACACAGGCGCAATGGGGTGTTTCTTAAGTACCTTCTTGTTGCACCCAATTGCACCCAAGTGTTTTCTACTGTGTAGCTTATAATGGTTAAGTGTGAAATACTTGTGAAAATTATTAAATATTAGTTTGTTTGAATTTATGGAAGTTAACACACTCAACTGCTATATATGAAGTAGCAAAACTGGTCTAATTTAATACTCTGTAGAGATGGGAGGGAACAGAGGGAAGAAAATTATGTTAAAACAAAAAAAACAAAAAAAGAGACATTAGATTCATTGGAAGGGGAATCACTAATTCCAAGCGAGGCGCGAGTGTGAAACCCTGCTTGCTTCAGTCAAAACATGAAATGGGCTTCATTGGCAGTATTACATGAGAAACCAGTACCTCATTTCCTCACCCATATCTTGAGTATCAGTCTTCAATCAAACAGCTATTATGGAGCTAAACCTAGCCACCTCCTCTTTGATCAGCTTCTTGCTCAGCGGTGGAGGCAAGAGAGGGAAAAAGCTGTGTGAGGAAAGAGCCTATTTTCAGAAATTGAGAAACACTTGGGAAAGTGCTAGAATTTGGCAGGCCAAGACATTTGCAATGTTTCACTTCAACTTTCATCCAAAGCCGTATGGACAATACCTAAATAGCACAAAAAGCCAATAGAAATAACAGTAAAACCCCTAGGGCGGTTACCTTCTTTCATGAAATGCAAAGCAGATCAAACTCTACAAATTCAGCTACAAGCAGAGTTTCCTGAATACACCTCTTTCATTAGCTTGCAGTAGTCCTACACAATGAACATACCTTGGATGCAAGTATGCTTGCATTCAAGTGACAAGCATGTACTGAAGGGCCAAACAAGCCATGACAAACAAGATATGAAAGACTGATAGAACCAGAAGGCTATTATTACCTGATATTATTCTAATTACCATAAGATGGAAAACTGTTTCTGCTTATTAAATTTCTTCTAGAACTAAGGGTACCCATGAAAGCTCTGTTCAGGGATTATCTCCATGCCACTCAGCTGTTGATGACTGGCATGTTATCTAGAGGTAGCTCAAGGAGCACCCAATAAGCTTTCAAATCTCATGGAATCTGTCTTTAAGGAAGCTAGATCACATATTGATGCTGCTTTAAAAATTAGTTCCCTGTTAAACGAATCTGTGATGGGACTTAGGAAGCTTTTCTTCTGATTGACAACAAAATTCAGTTCTTCATGACCCATTAATGTGAAGGACAGCTGAAGTTTGTGACTATTTTTTATTCCTTTTCTTAGCAGAACAGCCACTTAGAGATAAATCTGAATGCCCTTCAAGTTCAAGCTGGCTGCCAGGGCAGTGCTACTGTGAAGTGGAAAGCCATGCTTCGTGTCGGCAGCAACTATCTGCGACTGCCAAGAGAATAGGGAGCATTTGCAAACCAAGTTTTGGAGACAGTGGTGAGTTTTGTTGAGCTGTCCCCATTGCTAGGTATTACCTGGGATCCTGAAGTGAAGGGGTAGTTCAGGAAACTATGAAAGGACCCAGCCAACGGAGTTCTCCAGGCTTCCAAGGAGAGAAATTGGACTTGTGGTTTCCTGGGCAAGAGTCCCAGGCATTCATCTTCCACTGTACACTGTCTACACTGCCCCCCCCCCCTTTTTTTTTTTCTTTAAAAAAGCAAAATAAAAGAACACCTCTTGCCTTCAGACCACCACCCAAATTCTCTGGCCATGGCCAGAAGGAAAGAGAATACTGAAATTTAAGGTAACAAATCTAAAAGCTCCATAGGAGCCCAACTGTCCTTTCAGTGAGCATCTTTATCTCCACTAATAATTAAAAGGATTAACCTCCTTTCTTGTACATTTAATTAATCTACCCATTTCTGCATGTATGGCAATTAACACTTTTCTCCAGTTCCTCAGTGCTTCTCTCACCTTCTGCAAGGGTAAAATCCCTGGCAGTGTTCAAGACCAGGTTGGACAGAGCCTTGGGTGACATGTCTAGTGTGAGGAATCCCTGCCCATGGCAGGGGGGTTGGAATTAATGTCCTTTCTAACCCAAATCAGCCTATGATTCTAGGTAACATTTTACTTAACATCCTCCTCTGACCCAAAACTACATTTTAGGTTGAACCATTACTCGTTGTGGTCATTGTGCCTTGCACTCTCACAGAGACAATACAGTTTCAGAAGAAATTAGTGTGCTGTGAAGAGCAGGCATACCATCACTGCAGGACCTGAAATTTAAAGGGCTATTGCCAGTGAATTAGTTCAGTCAAGGATATTCAGATTAAGTCTCCAATTAGCAGCTGTAAACATGCGCAGTGCATCAATGTATCAATAAAGGCTGTTTCAGTACAGAAAGCCCGCCCGCCCCTGTGCCGCTGAGCCCTGGCTCAAGGCCAGCGGGATGATGGCTTAACAACAGTGCTACGTGCAGAGCGTGAGGCCATCCGCGATCAAACGCAAACTTTACTCCAGAGTACACTTCACAGACACACTGTGGAGGGAAGAGGGGGAAACCCACGTTTGCAGCGCACAGACTTCTCTGTTCTGGTTCTTACTGGTCTCCCTCCCCCTGCTGCTGCACACACGCTTATTTCCCACACTTGAGAAAAGAAAATAATAATACTGTTTAATCAAATCTCAAGATTATTTTTCTGTGTTCTTGAAGCCCTCTTTCATCACCCGGGAAACTCTTCCAGTCCCCTTCTCTCCGCCAGGAGACAAACCTGGCTGAGCTGCACTAAGAAGAAGGCATCTCAAGCAATCAACGCAGACAGAGACAGCATCTCCTGTAACGAGTCCCGGGGGACAGGTGACGAGCGCCACCCCTGCAGAAAAGCAAATTTGTAAGTAAGTACAGGCTTATTATGGAAATCTGTAAGGACCGTTGCTGTACATTCAGGTTCTCAGTGGGGAATAAAGGCATAGTAACCAGCATAGACATCCTCTGTGGAATACCCTCATCTGTGTGGTAGAAAGATAATTTAATAGTTCCTTAAATATTCCACCAGCCTTTCATTCTTTGTCAGCACTTAAATCCTTTTCAGTTCTGCTACTAACCACCCAGAGGATTATACCACTTTTTTTTTTTTTTCCCCTTCCTCCTGCAGCACTTAAAGAACTGCACATATTTTGATGCTCTCATGAGATAAAAAAGGTCAGGAAAGACAGCCACAGCACAGGCAAACTGTTTTGCTGGTGTCAGAGTCACCCAAGCTGGACAACATCTCTTTTTTGCTATTATTCACTTATTCTTAGCCTGTGGGCCCAGGACAAGTGAGCAATGCTACCCACGAGACTTATCAGTTCACACATAGCACGCAGCACCCCTAACCCTTCCCCTGAGCATTTTGCTTTGGAGGCTCACAAGGGCAGCCCAAGGTGTAGGCAGGAGGTGATGAGCCACCACCTCTAAGCAGATGTGCCATGGGGACAGGGAGGCCCCAGCTGCACAGCACAGTCCCTCCTTCGAGGCACTGCCCGGGACACCTCTCGCGGCCTTGCATGCTCCCACTGAGGTGGAGGCAGCAACGCACCAGGGAAGTGTTTTTCTTTGTCCCTTTTGGCTCAATGTAAGTCTCTCTCCACCGCCAGAGAGGAAGACAAGGTTCAGACCAGCACCATCACACTTGGCGGGTACCCCAAATATGCCTCAAGGGCCCTCCCAAAACTGTCAGAGCTGTCTGGCCTTCTGAGGCTGCTAAGACATTACTGCAGAACATAAACAGAGAGAGATGAATGGTTCTCAAGTGTTTGTTATCACAGCAGTAGCACCAAATTAACGTTAATTCATGAGACCAGTTATCTCCCATGTTAACTTTGCAAGGAAGCGGTCTCACATCCCCCCAGCCCATTTTTTGCTCCCCCACCACCTTGTCAGAGGACCTTGCCTGTACAAGTACATTTGTTCCCACGTAAGATTTTGTTTAAATGAATATCTGTATTATCTATTTTAATGAGTTTTGTCCATAATCTATAAGATTACCATCAGAAATAATTTCTGCTATGCTTAAACAACACATGTAGTCTCTACCTCTAAGGCTTTGCCTGCACATAAAGTTGTACTGCTCTGACTACACTGTACATTACAACAGCACAATCTCTCTAGTATGTGTGCAATTCAAAGGAGTGAATGTATATACAGTGACAGCACCTTTCCATGCAGGAAGGGAAATAAGCTTTTCAAATTCAAGACAATTTTGTAATAATATAATATAATGTAATAACTATACACCTGTTTTAAGGTTGGTTAGTGAAAAGAAAAAGAAATCCTAAGGGTCGTAATACCTCCAACCGCACCATCTACACAGTTGGTGCTTGCCCCAGTAAGATGCGTGTAGACAGAAACTAGGCAACTCTGAGCAAAGAAAACATGCATAAACACAGATATGCATGCACACAACAAATTGAGTTCCAGCCTTACATTTGCACATCTTAAAGCTATTCACAAAAGCTCTCAACTCATAGACAAGGAAGCCTGGTCCCAAACTCAGCTGCAGGCAACATCAGACTCCAGATTTGAACACGGGCTGCTGAAATCCCATTTTTCCACTGGTCAAGCCTCTCCCATGGATTTATGCTGCCACCACCTGACAGAAGAGACCAAGCCTCCAGGCTGGCTGCACAGTGGCTGCTACCACAGGCTTCAACCCACTGGCCAGGGCAGTGGCTCTGCACAGCCATGGGACGCAACCATGCCTCAAGGGTTCCCTGCCCAGCTGCCCTCCAGCCCATTCCCGCCAGCTGCTCTGCTCCATCGCAGTCCCTTCTAGAGCCTCATCCAGCCGTTCCCACTGCAACTCACTGAAGAAATTGCCCTTAGGAGGTTTCTCAAGACCCACTTCAGGACTGGGTCTTAAAATAATAATATTCTTTGGCATTCAAGGTAGTGAATGCAGGAAGCACAGCAACTTGAACAGGGAGGTGTTCTCCCTGGTATGGGTTCAGGATATTTCCTGAGGATGCAGAAAGCCTGGAGTGGTCTTTCTGGCTCTGTTCCCTCCTTTTTCCTTTTCCTCTCCAAAACCTTTCCTCTCTGGCAGCCAGTGTGATGAGAGCAGTATGTACTCAGAGCCACCGCAGGGGCAGCTAGGGGTGAGACAAGCTGGAGGTTGGATGGGGGCTGCTCTCACAGGATGCCAGCTGGTTGGGCAGCCAAAGAAAGCAGCCTTCATCCCTGTCGCTTCTGCTCCCTGGGATGGAGATGAGAGATGGTAGCTGCACAGGCATGACTGGCTGTGGCAATAGTGGTGGTAAGAAACTCCCTGGTGAGGGGCTGCAGCTGGCTTTGCTAGAGGTGTGGGGTGCAAGTGCTTCTCTGCATTGGAAACACAGAGGGGAAAGCATGACGTAGTGGCAAGTCAGAGCTATAGGTGTATATATGCATATTTAGGAGTGGGGGTGAAGTAGGTACTAGGTATGCCCTTAACTACGGTCATTCATCGGCACAACCGGTGCCTTTCCCAACTGCAACCAAGACACTGTACTAATACTGCTCGTAATTAGCAGCAGTAGCTTCTATAGATGGAAACAGGCCTTTTACCAAGTGCCAGCAAAAGACAAAGTAAACTTCAAAAAAGAAAAAGTTTCAGTTGCAGACATCTTAGGTAAGTGTAAAGAAGCAAAAAACAAACAAGTCAACTACATTTTTATACTTGCCAAGAAATTATCACTGTGAATGTCAGACTGACATTGAGCCTTTAGGTCACCAGTGAGGCGTCAGGTTATGTACTGAGAAATAGAATGGTAAAATGCACAACTTTGACACTTCAGCCTTTGACCACCATCTAACATTAAATTACAGTAAATTTGGCAATGAGGACCGGCATTTGCAAATCCTCTCATCGCTCCTCTGTGAAGAGGAAGTCTGTAAAACAGTTAACCAGGCAGTGACCCTTCCTGTTGGTCTGCTTCAGAGACACCATACACATGCTCCACAGACAATGGAAGAGAGAGGACAAGTTAATTTAGGGAAACAGAAACATTGGTGAACACTGTAAAGAGAGTTATCAATACACCCTGGGGACCCTGTTCTGTTCGTCCACATCTAGTCATGTGCCATGGTTTATGTATCTTAACAGCAGGACATGTTACAGCATTTACAGTAAAGCTGCTCCTTTTTGCACTTCCCAAACTGCTTCTACCAGATTCCCTACGGGAAGTCAGAAGGGGAAGGTGCAGTGCACATGTGATCTTCATCAGGAAGCACAACACCCTAAGACTGTTAACAATCTAGGAACAGGCAAGTTGAGGACTAATTGACACTTCTGCCCTCCCCCTCCCCTTTTTTTTTCCTTAATATCTCCTCTCCCAAATTCCTCTTGTTCTGCCCTTTTTTTTTTTTTTCCTCCTTTCTTCTTCTTCTACTCCTCACATGGCCCAGCGAGGGACTGTAGGAGACATTCAGCACTCCCTGGCACCTCAGAGCAGCCAGGAAGCTCCATGCTGGCATCCACCACCTTGGAGCCCGCTGTCCAGCAAACAGTGCCTCGCACCCTAGACTTTTCCCATTACAGATGGTGTTCCCCTGCCTGCACTGACTGGCACCTATCTCCCTGTATGCATTACTGCAATAACTACTACTGCTGATGGTATAAAACAGGCTTGCCACAAGACAGTCAATTGCAATGGTCAGATAAAAAACATACCTATCTACAACTTCCATCATATAAGGCTCCTTGCTCTCTCACAAGACATCATGTAAAAGATGGCCTGTATTTCAAATCACAGACAAAAGGTATACAAAGACTGGGCACAGCACAAGAAATCACTGCACATTTCAAGTTTTCTGAACACATTCTAGCACAGCCTAAGCCAAGCATCAAAGGATGTGCTTCAGGCCCACTGATTTAAAAGAGCCTTTAGAAAAAACTACTTAAGTGAATTGCTGAACTGGGGCCAATATTTTAAAAACATTTGCCTTATCGATTTGTATAAAAAAATTACAGTGCAAGAAGACATAAGCAATGATTAATTATTATTATGACTTGCAGACAGAAAAATGCAAACATATTTCTTGTCTGGATTTTCAAGTCCAAAAAGAAAACACAGGAAAGAGTCTATCGTGACCGAAGGATTCATATGAACTAGATATATACAAGACTCAAAATGGTTATCTTTTTGCTTCAAAGTAGGATGGAATTCCTTCATGTTTGGCAAAAGTTGTGGCTACCCTGACATTTCCAGCTGACAAGGCTTCAGACAAACTGTTTCCAGCCTGTGCAGATCACGTGCTAGGCTGTACTCCTGCAACTTATACTATTCATTTTAAACAGGGTGGCTTTTGGTATGATAGTGTAGTAAGCCTCCATGGAACTATTATGGTCAGCAAAATCTCTTGCCTTATTTTATTTGCAAAAAATCAGAGCAACAAGTAGCTTGTTTAATCAGCTGCTTTCTACTAAGTGCTTTGCATGGTGGCACTAACTTTCTTTGTCTACTAATCTTATCAAAACACAATGACAAGAGAAAAATGACTGTAGGGAAAAGCTCCTTTCTATCACTGAGAGATAGTAGATGCATATGTGTGAGCAAGTGATGGAAGGGAAATAGGACTTACAGCTCTCTCCAAATCACTCACAGGAACAGTCAGGAGTGGTGTGCTGATGGGATGACATGCCTGTGAATAGTTTAAACAGTAGGAGATAGATTGTCTACTTGGCATGAGCCTCCTTCATTCGTTTCCTTCCTCCACCTCACTACCCAAACAGCTAGAGACACCTTCTTGCTTTTCTGACCAATTCCCTGTCATCTCTTCTCAAAGCAATGAAATGTCTGAAACAAATTGTTATGTAATGTTATGTATCAATAAAAATCTTTTGTCAAGCCCTCCCTCTCTCTCCCCCCCCTCCCGCCCCCATTCTGTGTCAATGCATGTTATTCACCCCTGAGCCCACCACAGAGATCATCAGCTGCCCTAGGCACAGGTACCAGAAGCAGTTGCCAAAACACCTCTACCCGAGAGCTCCTCTACTAATCCAATAAAACCTTTTCATAGAAGCTTAGGGAGCCTTGTGTTGCTGGCAGCTTTCTAACAACGTTGTTTCAGTCTTCAGCTTTGTGACAGAAGGATTACAGTAATGATAAATCCAACCCAAGGCTTCAAATTCCCTCGAGCTGGTATGCACACATCCTCCGTCTCCATAAATCTAAAACCAGCACCACTTACTTGCAGGCTTCCCTTCCTGACCTCCTCATTCTCACAAGCCATCCATCGCCAGATGGATGAGCACTGTGTGGCCTGCTGGTGCCAAAGGACCACTTGCCCCTGACCAATTACACAATGAGAAAAGGCAATCCAATTGAAATACAAACAGGAAAAAAAACTTTTTAAAAAGTGAATGCCTCAAAAAAAGAAGTACTTTGACTTTGTAAGCATCATCTTGAAACATTTGATAAAAGTATTGATCTCTCCCAAGTGTGGCAAGTCTGTCCAGTCAGCATCAAGATTTCATCTGATTAAAAATGCATTCATTTTTGGGTCATTGTGGTTTTATCTTCTCCCTCTATCCCACCCCTTCCACATATGGAACAGAACTGCTGAAGGGGTACAGACATGCTTGAACATCCCCACCACCCCAGGGAAAAAAATGAAGAAAAATCTGTCCAGCACAGGAGAAAGAAAAAGAGGGAGATAATTCCACACACTAAATCAAGAAAATTGCTCAGGAAGCAACATGCAGGTTAAGGCTGTATTATTACACAGAGACACCATCCAGATAAGTCTGCAACTCACTCAAAGAAAGAAGAGTTTACTGTGAAATCAAATAAAGACACTGGTATTAACACAGGCAGCTGGAATCCTTCATGCAAAGAAACAAGTTCACTTTTACTGTACACAGGCTGCCCTGCATCAGTGTTATGAGCATAAATCCTCCTCCATTTAAACATATACTGTTATTAGCAGTGAGCTGTAATGAACTGAATTATTCATTAATAATTACCTTGGGAAAAGGCTGCATACAAATCTTAAGACCAGCTCCCCTCCCTCCCAGAATGCAAGCTCAGCAGGGGGGAACTGACCTCTGAATCTTGCCTTTTCTCTGGTGGCTCTCCCAAGGATACTATGCCTTGCAATGCTGTGCACACCCCTGCCAGTCCAAAGAACAAACACTCCCCATACCAAGAGGCATTATGCCATCTGTATTACAGTGTTCCTCCCCACATGGCTGTGGTAGGTTTACACTGACATTTAATAAGCAATGAGCCCTCATAGAAAGACAAACTGAGAAGCACATACTTACTTAGGTCATACTGGCAGGCACAGCAGTAGGGCGACCACTGCAAGTCTCTGGCTTTAAGAGCTGATGTAGTGGTGCTGAGAAAGAACAGTCACGACAATGGATAAGAAGGTACTGACGAAAATACACTACCAGAATGGGAGAGATTGCAGAAAATTTCACTGCTTTTCCATCGTTGTCTAACTCTATAGTCTAATAAGACTCATTAAGCACTGCTTAACTGCAAAACTACACACAATATATAAGAAAAGTCAAGTAACCTGCCCTGATGCCACAAACACATGCGCAAACTCAGGATAAACAGACCACTCTGCTCTTAATGTCACCAGAAAGTTCAAACTTATTTTCTTTTACAGGATTAGCCACCTTCTGCCTTACTCTGTGACTACCTCAACTGTAAAGCACATGGACAGGCTCCTAACACAGTGTAAGACAAGTAGCTGGGTGGTTACAGACTTCTTCACAAGAGAGGGAAAAGAGATCCAACAGCAGCCATCTGCTGCCAATGCCTCTGGTGTACACACACTGATGACAGCACATTTTTTCCCCTGCCTACCACGGGATAAGTCTACCAGTGCACTACAGTCAGGGTCTTAAGAGTAATCATACATAACAGGTACCAAACTCAAGCTGATTGTACAACACCCAAGTATGAGCCCAAACACCATTCCATAGAGGCTACCCACGTTTCTGAACCCAGTTACAAGTATATGCATCATTGTCTGTAAAATATTGACCCATTTCTCCCATACCCTGTCCCTGCTGAGTGAAGAACCAATCTGAAAGATTCTCCAGGTGTCACTTTCAGAGAACTATCTTCTGAAAGTTTCAAAAAGTCATTGAGAATAATTTGATGAAGAACAAAAACAAGGGCTAATATGCCCAGGTTTATATTCATCTAATGCTCCGATTGTCAAGTAAAAATTATACACTCCTGTGTATAATTAACCAGGCTAACTAATCTTGCTTGACAAATACAGATATAAACATCAGCTTCGACACCGAGCCAAAGCAACCACTCTAGGATCTGTGCCAATGTCAAATTCCTCAGTCTGATATCATAAAACGACTTGTCTGTTGTATTTACAGTTCCAGTGGCTCTGGACTCTGCCGGCAGCCAGCCAGAAGAACAGATTTGAACTTACCCATTATGCCAGAACATGTGCATTTGATTAGAAGAAAGAGAAATTATGCATGTTTCTTCTGGATAATGGTATTCATCAGACCTCCTATTGTAAACTAATTGCAAGGCATGCTGCTACACAAGTATCAAAAATACTTTGTAGCATATAATAAACCAGTATATTTCTATAGGCAGTACTGCTCTTCAGCTTTATCTCCAGTTTTGTTTTTCTGCTCCTTACATCTGTACCTTGAATGCAAAAATTCAGCATTTCACTCTGTTTTAGTTGCAAAGGATACAATTTGAATGCTATAGAACAGAACTTTTCTTTCTTCATACATAAATGCAAGAACATCTCACCGCATTACTTGAGTTATGAGGGGCTTGGTAAAACCACTCAATCCAAGCCCATAACCATTTCACGCATTTCTTCAGCCCTCGGGCAGAGAAGTTTTGGTAACAACCTGTTAAACAGACTACGTTTCAAAACCTACCTAAGAACACCCTGTCATGTGTGGTAGGCAGAAGGACCCTACCAGAAAACCCTACTCAAGGCTCTGGTTTTCAGCGCTCGCTAGCCATGAAGTGCCACCACAAAAGCCCTGCTTCTCCTGTGACAGTCAGAGAGAGGCCACTAGGGTGAGCAGGGAGGTGTCATGGCTACATGTGGGGGTGGCAGAAAACATCCCATAAAAGAAGTGAAGGGTCCACACAGACTTTGAAGCAAGTTCTCAAGAGGGTTTGCATCCCACAGGGACTTCTAAATTAACTAATCTCACATTGAAAACACATTTTTTTCTCTTCAGGCCGTACACTAGCACTGAATGCAAGCAGCTGGGTTCTGAGCCAAAAATGTCAGTCACGGGCTTCCTTCAACACAGGTCAGCTCTCAGGATTATGACTTTCTGCCTTATTTTCTAACCAGCAGGACTCACTGGTGCCAAGCAGGTGTAAAATGAGCTCAAGGTCTCCAAAGGCAGCCCTGACATAGATTTCAACCCACGATGGCACCCAAGAGGGTACCAGCGACTCACAGCGGGACACAGCCGTCAGGACCAGGGTGCAGAGTCCACGCAAGGCGCAGCCACGCCAGTTCAAAGTACCTTCCACCCCTCGCCCATGAGGACCAACGCAGCCCACTGGCAGCACGTCAAGAGCTGACTCAGCCAAGGTGGTCAGAGAAGCAGGTGCTGATGGCATCACTGTGGGACACTGCCTGACCACAGGGAGAGCTGCCCTCCTCCCACAGAGGCAGAGTGTGAAAGGGGCAACAGCCTCAGCCTCTCAGCAGCAATGAGCTTCCCAGCCACCCCGACACAAACATGCCCACACACCAGCCAGCCGATCCGGTTCCTGCAAGCCCCCATCCCCTGCTTCCCCACAGGAGAGACTTTCAAGGCCCAGGGCTCCCCAGGCTTTGTAGCATCTGATGCTGACATAGGGACAGATATCCCAAACTCCACAGCACCTGGCACATCTGCAACTTCTTGTTGTTGCTTTTAATTATTTATAATGCATGGCTTTTTCTACAGGGCACTCCCTCAAGCCCCCAAAAATGCCAATTAACCCCAAGAAGAGGCACTGGGACCTGAGGGCACAGAAGCTGCAGCACATCACCCTTTCACCCCTGATTTCCAGAGCATCACGTAACTCAGGGGCACTCCAGATGACTGGCCTCACAGACCAGGCTGCAGCTTTGCTTCCAGGCCCCCAACCACCCACCAGCTTTTCTCCACCAAGCATCAAAGCTCCAGCAGAAGGGAGAGGTCCTCAAAACCAGAGCAACCTCTGTCACATGAATCTTCTCACTCTGAGGAAAAGACTAAGCCCAGTTCAGTGATGCCTCAGTGAGATCCTTAGCCATTTACCTACTAGAAGACAGGAAACATTGCATTCTTTTACTATAAAATGGAAACTCTAGCTGAGGAGAATGCAGAAGCCAACAAGCAGTATGTTAGGTCTGTCAACAAGAGTCCTTTAGAAGAATGTTGCCTGGTTATTTCGATCATTTAAACATGTCAGCTAATATTTTAAAATATGACTTACTCCAAAGACAGATTTGGATCACTGGTCTGCAAAGATGAAAGGTTACATTTCATTATCAGCCCTCAAATGTCAACCAACAGCTCTTAAAAGAGTATCCAGTACCCTTTTAAAGTTTTACTTCTGTCCATTCTCTTTGATGCAATCTTAACTTTCTTGTAATGCTGTTGAAATTCATTTGGGAACAGCAAAATCCTAACTGACTCATTTCTCTCATGTAGCTACAAGGAAAGTTTCCTTTATTGGACAAAAGTCCTTCTTGTCTTCTTATGTTTGTGTAGCTACAAAAACAATATAAAGCACTTCATGCTAAGCAGACAGTAAGCTGACAGAAGTTCACTTACTAAGCAAACTTCTCCCCCTCTTCTAACACTTAGGCTGAAGAATAAAGTCATACTATTGGTTTAAAAGCATAAACCTCTAAATAATGATGAGGCTGATACTACATAGATTCATTTTCAAGACAAGAGGAGTTAGCATGCAGCCAAAGGCTTAAACTTTATTTTAATTGCTCTGGGCTCTTAGCTCCATCTAATACCTATATCCCAAAACAATAAATTATAATAGCACTTGTCCAGCTAAGAAGTTCTGGTCCAGTTGTTCAGAAACACCCCACAACCTTCCAAATGTTATGCTCTGGAAGTTTTCTGGGCATCCATTCATGTGTATAATCTAGCAGATAAAAATACACTGAATTTAAATGTAGGATTTTTGTGTATGCCTTCACAAGACCAGAAGACAAGAAGAATAGGCAGACTGAATGGTAGAAGGGAAATGTCTATAGGTGACGTGGGAATCTGCACGCACTGTAGTAAGTCAGTTGGTTAGTCACAGGAATAATCTTCTGGCTGAAAGCGTCCCATATCTCAGTTACAGATGGCAGCGGCTATTCAAGGGCCACGCATATTCATGGTACTTATTATTATAATAAGGGGATTGGTTACTATTAATTTCTGATGGAAATTCCTCCTTATAGTTTTACAAATGATACTGAGTCCCTTTCAGAGCTGGACTGTTGTATAGCGCTTCCATTGGCTGGAAGAGAAGACATCTTCCACGCTAAAGCACAAGGGCCAAAAGTCTCTCTTTATAGCAAGTAGCTATTTATAAAATGCTCTGTGCTGTCTGTTACTGCTATTTGAAAAAAAATGACTGCAAGAACACCACAACTCGGGTTTAAAATCATCTCTACAACCCCAAAAACACCCTTCTCCCCACCCAGTGCCAACAGCCTTCATGCATCCAGTTGACTTTTTCCAAATACTGTGTGAGAAAACGCTGGACAACCTCCTTTCATTTCAGTCTAACCTTAATGTAAGCCCCTGTTTCCCCCACACCCAGGTAACCAGCAATGCAATGGAGCAATGCACTTTCAGCAGTAATGAGACAAACAGAAGTCACCCAGAGAAAAAGAACTAGGATGACCTTAAAGGCATGCCAGAGCAGAATGGTTATTTATACCTCATAACACCAGGCTCCCACCAGGAATAAATTAAATCCACTCTGCTCACATTTTAAACCAAATCTACCCAAGCTTTAACTGAATTGCTTATCAGTAGTTCAGTGGAGCTAATCACAGGAACAATGTTTCAACCTTTTATTATTCCCACCACCTTGCGGAAGTGTGCAAGGGCATGCACACGCAGGTTTTAAGGTGTTCCCAAGCACTGGTAAATATCACCATACTGCTTGCTTTGTTTTCTGTAAAAAACGTAAGAAAAGAATCTCAGTAGCACTCACACATCCCCTACCCAGTGCAAACAAGGACCAAAAGAAATGACAACTTCTCACTTCTGTATTTTTAAAAGTTTCATCATTTCTCTTTCTGGCATATCACTAAAAGAAGTAGGTGTTTTGAAAATGCACAATAAATTCTAGAGTTCAAGTCAGAAATAAAGAAATAGGGATATTTTCAGCATTTGGGACAATGAAGCAAACTTAGTTACAAACCAGTACACTTTGCCCCAGCAAAACTGAGAGCAGTCCTGAGGTGAAACACTTGGGGGTGTTGGTTGATGAGAAGCTCAACATGACCCAGCGATGTTCAGAAAGCCAGAAGTACCCTGGACTGCATCAAACGCAGCATGACCAGCAGGTTGAGGGAGTGTCTTCTCTCCCCCTTTACTCTTCTCTTGTGAAACCCCACCAGGAGTACTACACTCAGCTCTGGGGGCCCCAATATAAGAAGGCTGTGGAGCTGTTGTAGGCCAGAGGAGAGCTCCAAAGATGATCAGAGGGCTGGAGCACCTCTCCTACGAAGACAGGATGAGAGTTGGCCTTGTTCAGCCTGGAGAAGACTCCAGTGAGACTTTAGAGCACTCTTTCAGTGCCTAAAGGGGGCCTACAAGAAATCTGGAGAGGGAGTTTTTAAAAGGGCAAGTAGTGACAAGACAAGGAGGAATGGCTTCAAGCTGAGAAACGGTAGATTTGGATTAGATATTAGGGAGAAGTTCTTTACTGTAAGGGTAGTAAGGCACTGGCACAGGTTGCCCAGAGAAGCTGTGGATGACCCATCACTGGAAGTATTCAAGGCCAGGTTGGATAGGGCTTGGAGCACCTGGTCTAGTGGAAAGCGTCCCTGCCCATGGCAGGGGGTTGGAACTAGATGATCCTCAAGAACCCTTCCAACCCAAACCATTCTAAGATTCTTTCCTTGCCTGTTTTCATAGAATCACAGAAAGGCCAAGTTATCCCAAACTGAAGTTATGACACTGTAAGTGCAAATAAGCTTCATTGGCCAGGAAACCTGTAATACAAGAGTCGTCTCAATTTCCGATTTAAAAAAAAAAAAAAAAAACAAAGGCGCACCAAAGAGAAAAAAAAAAAAAAAAAAAAAACACACAAAACTCCTCTCCTCCCAAAAAAAAGCTTCCTCAGCTCAAACTCTCAAACTGAGCATCCCCTGTTTTGTACCACATTCCCAACGCAGCGACGATAACCTCTTGAGCTGTAGGATGCTGGCATGAGTTGGACCATCGAAACTGCTTTGGGTATCTCATGGGCAAACCAATCAAATAATGGGATCCGAGCCGTGTACCCGCTCAGGGAGGAGGCAGGTGCTTCAGGTGCTTTTTCCTCCACCTGAAGCAAACCTCCAGAGTAAAGGCATGATCAAGCGTAGACCTTTTTCGCGGGGTACTACCCGCGTTGCCGGTCCCCCCTTCTCGCAGCTGGGGCGAGCGGCAGACAGCGAGGGGTGCAGCCGGGCTCCAGCCCCCCCGTCAGGAGATGGGGGTACGCCTGCAGCCCCCGGGACGGTGCTAAGTGATCGCGGTGTCACAGGCAAGGGCCCGGCCAGGGTCCGTCAGCCAAGTAGCCCGGCGCAGACCCAACCACTGGCAGGGCGGCGAGCCGCCCCGGAGCGGCACGACCTCCGCACCAGGACGCACCGGCAACAGCTAGCGAGCGGCCGCTCGTCGCGGGCGTCCCCTGGTCAGCGCCAGCGCCTCCGCCATCCGCAGAGGGGCTGCGGGGACAGCCCAGCCGGGCTGCCTGAGCCGACACTCGCGGACACTCAGGACGCGACACGGGCGGGCGCCCATGGAAACTTTCTGCCAGGTCCCACCGGCAGCTGCGAGGCGGGTCGAGCCGGCCGGGAGCCGGTGCCTGCAGGCGGGCGCCCCGCGGCCCCTTACCTTGGATCGCTCCTTCACGTAGTACTTGCCGAGCCGGCTCCCGCAGTACATCACCAGCCGGTCTATCAGCGTGAGGAGGAAGTTGATGGCCTCGCAACCCTCCTCCGTGCCGCCGATCCACTTGATCTGGTCGCCGCGGAGGTGCCGCTTGGCCACGCCGCGGCTGGGGCCGGCCAGCTGCCCGTCGGCAAGCTCCCCGTCGCGATGCATCCGCTTCACCCGCTCCAGCACACAGTCCCCCACCACCTCCCCCAGGAAGTTGTCCAGGTAGCAGAAGCCGATGTCGTGCAAGCAGGGCACGATGTACTCCAGGGCGATTCTCTCCAGGTCGAGCCTCATGATGTGCCCCAACGGCATGGCGCGGCGGGGACGGACAGGCGCGCCGCTGCCCTGCCGGCGCCCACGTCGGGAGGCGATGCCGCCCGGGCCGCCGCGGGCTCCAGGCCGAGCCGGACAGGGGCTCCGCCGCGGCGCGGGGCTAGGCGAGGCGAGGCGAGAGAAAAGTTTCTCCGCCGCGGCAGGCTGGGCTGGGCTGCACTCCGCGGCCCGTAGCTGCGGGACGGCAATGCTTCGGGAGCCCGAACAGCGTGCAGGATGCAGAACCGGCGACCCCCGACCACGGTGCGGCCGGCGCGGCAGATGGCCCCGCGCTGATTAATACGCCGGCTACGTGCGGGATGTGTGCTCGCGCCGCCGCACGTGGGTGGAGCCCGCCCGCACGGCACAGCGCGGCACAGCGCGGCACGCCACGCCCACTCCCCGCCCCCGGCCGGCCCGGGAAGCCAATCGGCTGTCTCGGAGGGCGTGGCTATCCTGAGGGAGAACAAGCGGCGGGGCTTTACACACGTGCGCGCGGGGGGCGGGGCCTGCGGCCCGCGAGCCCCGCCTCCCCGGGGAGTGGGCGTGGCCAGCGCCATTGGGGAATTCTCCCGTCGCATGTCGGACGCGCACCGGCCCCGGGGCCCTGGGCCGGGCCAGGCGGCGTGTGCCGGCGCGCCCCGGAGCTCTCCGCCCGCCTCTCGCTCCGCGGTGGCGGTTTAAGCACCTGGCGGAAGTCTTTCGTTAGGCGGCAGGTACAGCTTTCTCGGGCGAGGAGTGCGCTCTTCTGTGAAACGTGTGTACAATAAAGTAACACTTCCCTCACTCCTTTCCCGGGCTGTCGGCGACTTCGTGCCACGCCGCGACAGCGCGGGTCGAACCGCGACAAACTTCGTTCCGCGCTTCCAGGCGACAACGTGTCTTTCCCCGGCGTAACCGGCTTTCGGTAGCACCATACCGGCACCGGCTGACCACGGAATACCATCCCGCTGCCGCTGTTAAGTCCGTCCCGGACCGAAGGGCGTGCGCTCGGCCCAAAATGCCTCACGAAAAGTGAAAATCAAGAACTGCCCAGCTCCGCTCACAACAGCCGACACGCCCGGGATTTGCTAAACAAACAGACCAACCAACCAATAAAGTCTCCACAGAGACCAAAACTACAGCAAAGACACGTTGCGGAGAGACGGTGTGTGCGGGCGAGCCGGGCTGGAAACGCGGCGGGCCAGGGCACGCGTGGAGGAGCGGGGGACGTGCCCGGAGGAGCCGCGTTGCTGGCGGGGGGCAGCGCCCGTCCCGTCCCGGCACAGCGGCCGGTCACGGCGCGGGAGTTACACGCGTGTCAGTTGGAACCCGGCACACTTCACCCCCCAAAAAAGGCAAAATCCATGCTGAGTGTTCTCCCCCCCGTCCCGTCACGAATCCTGCCGGGGTTGCACGCAGCCCGTGTTGCTGATGCTGCTTGAGCTGCAAACTGCGAACCCGGACGCACGCAGGAGTGGGTCACGTATCCCACGTCTGTTCTCCTCGGGCTCAGCAGCTTGTACCCCGCAGCACACAACACCAAGCACAGGTCGGGTCCTCCAAAGTTACGCCCTGAGAACTCTGTCGAGAGCCAAGCGATTAGATAAATTCTTACGTGGTGAGATACAGATTGTCAAAGGACTTTATTCGATTTAGATACACACTTCACATTAAAGTGTGGTTATAATTAATAAGATACAATTCTGAATCTTATTAATCCCTTAAGGCTTATCTGAAGAATCAGTCAGGCATGGTAAACTAAGAGCAGCTGTAATAATCAGCAAGAGATGCAAGATTAGTTCAGCTGCAAAATGTCAATGTTATGAAATTTGGATATATTAGGAAACATTATGGCTGCATTGTTGTACCGTTCACACATTTTTGTCATGTAAAAGCCCCAGAGTCCTTTGACTTTCTTGGGGTTTTCCCCTTCTTTCTTGTTTACATGTACATGTGTGCACACAGCCCTGTGCCAGAATCAAGTATTTGTAGACTCTGAACATAGAGCCTTTTTATCAAGTGTAATGCTGCCACTTTAGCAAGTCGAGGGCTGAGAGGGCTATCTTCTGCCTGTGGCTGAAGCTGGTTATCGCAGCTCTATTTTTCTCCTGATAGTCTTTTTGCATCAGAAAAAGCCACCTTAGAGAGTCAGAGATCTGTCTTAGAAAGACGAGTCCACAGCCTCACTTGCACAGAGTTGTGAATGTTTTTATTCCACAAGCATCGATAAGTTGTGTCTTCCTCAGGAGGGCTTCTGCTGCTACTTGGCAACGCAGGTTTTCTGTTGGACAGCGTGCTTGTTTCCTCGAAGCGCGTGTTTTTCACACCTAGCATTTGCAGTAGCAGTTAAATGCATTACTTTGCCATGTGAAGATAAAACACCAGGAGAAACAAGCCCCAGGAATAGTGATTTTATCTATTGGTATTTAGTGGTGCTATTTTACTTCATCTGTTTGCCCCCTCCCCTTCCCCCCCTCCTCCCCCCGACTTTTGTGGGAAGCGTGGTGATGATGATGAAGGTGCTTAATAGAGACTGTGACTGCTTAGGTTACAAACTCATTCAGGATGATGATATGGGAAATATTGCTGGGTGCAACCTGTAAGTATGGGAAAAGAGTTTCTAACCTAAGCAATCACAATCTCTATCACACATAATCATCACCAAGAAGGGCAAATTCCTGCCTAGCCCACAGGCACTCTGCAAGAGCTCTCTCAATCCCCTTAGGGCTACCAAAGCTGAGTGGAGAGATGCTGGGCTGCAATTAGTAACTCCCAAGCTAAGCCATGAACTCGCCAATGAAGAGGCAAGGTAATCCTCAGTGCATACTATCTTGCACAAGGACCACCCAGAGAAGTAGGACAGCTGGAGCAGGACCAGATATTGAACCTTCCTGAGCACTTCTTTTGACCACTCCACAGCTCCCTAAGCAAACCTATCACGTAGCACGTACAATATGAGTATTGCACAGGTCGTGAATAAAGGCACGAAGGTGTGAAATAAAGCAATTCACAATGTCACCAGCACCTTTGGAGATGCACAAAGTTTGTTTACAGTGCTGTGTATCACGGACATGAAAGGCATCACCACATTTTAGTTAAAAATCCTACATCATTCAATTATATATGAGCTATCCCTCTGCCATGTAAAGTTCTATTTATCCTTATACTGTAGAAATTTTTATTTTCCATTGTAAAATGAATTCTATATTTTCTCATTTTCCACTCTAGAATCTCATTTCCAAAACTTTTGAGTCCTGCATATCTGCTGCTTACACCTGCCTCCATGGTACATAGTGATAGAGTTCGATAGACTAAACCAGGGCATAACCATTCTGGCAGAATGGTTTTAAGGAGTTTTGGTTTAGAGGGTGAGGGTAATTGGTAAGTGTCAGTGAAGCCTGCATACCTCACACACTAAAGCTTTTTTTTTTTATTTTCTTTTTGACAGCAGAGTTTACAGATGAACTGCTTCACACTTTTTTAGGGCAGCGAGTTCTAGACATTTTGAGTCTTGTTTTCAGATTCTTCCTTTCAGAAAGCCAGACCGCTTCAGTGCCAAGAGCTGAATTGCAAAGGATCCAGCAAGAGGAAGGGAAGAGGAAAAGATTATTCTTTATATCAGTGAGAAACTGAGAAATAGTACTTTTAATACCTCGCAATGTGATTCGTAGAGCTGATGTCTCACAATCTAGCAAGACAATAGTTGAAGTCCTGCCTACAGAAGGAAGTTTTCTGATGATGTGGGTCCGGTAATACAATCCCTCTTACAGAGGGACAGGCAGCATTTGTAGGGGGGTGACATGCCAGTGCTAGAACACCTTGCCATGACTGCCTGAGAGGTCACAACACACCCACCCTTCCCACTCCTCTGCTGCAGGGTTCATCCTCTCCTCTGCAGGGCTGACAGAGGGAATGGATGGTTTTGCCTCAGCAACTTCGAAAGCGCAAAGTCCAGAGCCTTAAACCCACCTTCACTGTGGGCTTAGCTTTACACAGAAGCAGCTGGGGCCTCAGCACCCATGCCGTTCCTCTGTCATCTGTGCAGGTAGCAACTCCTGGCAGAGCAACCATGTTTTGGTGCGGTGTCTTCTCTGACTACAACAGTGAGACTCGCCAGAGCTCCTTTGTCAGCACCCTTAATATTATGTCATACTGAAAGCAGGTGTGAGGGCAAAGGTACGTGTCATGGCTTGAGCTGATCAAGCAACTCGTTCAGCGCCTTTTCCCCCACACCCCTCTTTGCACTTGCTTTGGCACACTTTGGACTCCTCCATAGCTGATTCCATCTGCTAAGGTGACAGAAAAGGAACCCTGAGCAAAACAATAAAGAAAGAGTCACTGTCTATCAGGTCAGGGAGCTGAATTGTCTTGGGTCAGGTCCAGTGAGATCTGCTGGAAGGATGTGAACCATCAGGACTGACCCCTCTGGGTAGGGGTGAACGATTTGATAGCTCTTCCCTCACCAGTGTCTTTCCTTCACTACCACAGTCATCTGACCTGCACCAGGGTTCAGAGTTACTTAAAGTGTGATAAAACTTCAGGGTAGGCTTTGATTCAGCTTAACATCTACTAAAGATGGCCTCGTTTGTAGTAGACTGAACATGCATGAACTGATGCACTAGTATCTTCCAAATCCTAGTCTTGGGAAAAAACAACTCTATAAACGCCAGTGCTAAGGGAACTCAGCTAGCATCAGCCACAACTGTTTTCTCAAAGTTTTTCTAAAACTTTCTAGGTGTAAAAATGGCCCTTTGGGAAGCAAGATTTCCAGCTTCCTGATGGGACTAAGTACCCCCGTCTTGTTCCAGCAGTCCCTGAGATATGTTGAACCTTAAATTTGCAGCTTTTGCTGGCCTGACGTGCATCTCTTCTGGAGGAATGGATGTTTGTGGCATGCTGTCAGCTGGTTGAAGAGCATAGGGTGTTCAAAACTGTCCTGTAGGGAGTTAGCAAGTGAGCAGAATGCAAGTGGGGCAGTTGTGTAGTAAATGCAGTTAATGCACAGTCTGACAATATAGCATTTGGCAGTTAATTTCATGGCTATCAACTATGATATTATTAAGAATTTGGAAGTAAGTATGGCTGTGAGGAAAAAAAAGGCAACTATTGAGACTTTCATTATGTAAACAGAGAAGCTCGATGTGGTAAGTAAACCACGCAAACAAGGGAAAGCAGTAAACTTTGGTAGTATAGTATTTTTATAAAACAAAGATTAAATTATTTTTAAATTGTTAACATCTTTTTAAGAATCTGACTGTACAGACATCCTTATATATATATTTCCATGTTTTGGAGAGGTTTGTGCTACCTTTTTGATTAAGAATTCTAAATTAAGAACTACTTCTAGGGCAAGTACTTATATTTGAAATTAAATAGAAAATTACCATAAGTAACATTATGATTACTTTAAAACTGATTTCCTTTTTAAATAGATATTCCTCCCCAGAAACCATATCCTTTACTACTAAATGTATCTCAGTGTTTCTGGAATTAAACAAAAAATCCTGACAACAGAGAAATAAGTCTCCCCCAAACGGTGTATTGTAATAAGATAGAGAATATGTCCAGGAAAGCAATAATCCACCGATCAGAAGACCAGAGCCATAGCAAGGCAAGCTGACCTTGGCTTAGCTTGCCAAGGATTCAAGTCAGAGTAAATTCAGAAATATAAATTTTGACAGACTAGATTTTAAAGTTCTCAATATTATAGAAAACCAAGCCTTGAAATTTTTCATATGTCTTTTCTTTCTCAAAGACAATAACTGGTCATTTAATATCAATATCGGTAAAGAAGAAGAAAGCCAGAAAGAAAGTGTTTGTTTGCAGTTGTTGAGTTTTCAGATTTCCAGTTCTCTCACAGCTCCCAAGGAAAACAAGAAATAAGTATATGACGAATAAGTATATGATGTAAACAAAAATCCCTTTTCTCAAAAAAAAAAAGTAAAAAGAGAGAGTAGGATCTTTGGGAATGGACAGTTTTAGGAATCAGACTTTCCACGTTTCCAGTCCTATTAGTCAACGAATAAGCAGGAGTTTATTATCTGGATTTCATAAATAAAGCGTCTGCTGTGTAGTTGTCAGTACAGGCAAACTTCATTTCTGGGAAATCTCTAGCTGGCAATGAAAATTACGGTTGGCTTTCAGAAGTTACTGTCCTGCTGAAATGCTGGGACATGAAAGTGAGACAATAGAATTGTCTGGGTTGGTTTGTTCTTGGGGTTTTCGCTTTTTTGGGGGGGTGATTTTGGTTTTATTTTGTTTTGTTTGGGTTTTTTTGGTTTGGGTTGAGTTTTTTTATGTTGCTGAAACAGAGAACACAAAAGACCTTATAAGTGAAGAAAATCAGAATTCTGGTTCTTCTTACATCTTTCTGATTGAAATGGCTACAAAAACATGGTCTTCAGTATGGGTGAGTGGTGATACCACCTTATCTTATTTCATCTCCTTGACCTTTTATTTAGAAAGTCCCTACGTACTGCTGGAAAATTTTTGAAGGGCTCAGTGAGTATACATTTTAAGTTTCATGCCTTATCTCTCAAGAATTATGGTCCTCCACTTGTCTTTAGAATATGGTATGTCGAAGTTAAACAAACAAACAGAAAACAAGATTCTTTAAACTACCTGACTGAGAAGCCAAAATGTCTTCCTGTAGATCACTTAAGACAATTAAAGCAGTGTATTTCTGCCCTTTCTTTTCTATCCTACAACTATGGGTGCATTTATATACCTACAAAGGTGCTTCATACTAGTATATAGACTTTTTTTGCATCAAAAGGAGAATAAATCCTATAGAATATAAGACACATTCACATTGCTGTAATTATATCCACATCAGTAGTTGTAAAGATGTAATTATTCTGTCAAAAAAATCTAACAAATACTGGTTATACCTGTTGTGTGTAGCCAGGCCATAAAATATGTGGTACCTCTGCCTAATGAAATGCCTATCTATAACATAAAAAATTTTTCACTTGTGTTAATGAAAATATACTTTGCTTTTTTTTTTTAAATTATTATTTTATTAAAAATAGAGTTGACATTTTTGCATAAAGATCACAATAAAATAGTTTGGATCTGGGTTTCTGTGATAGAAAATGAATACAAATGTAAGCTTTTTCTGTATACTGGGTTTGATGATTAGGAACAGATGTTCATGGTCTTGGACATCTTATTGTATGTATAATTACTAGAGCTGTCCTCCTAATCATAGCATGCAGAATTGATCATTTACCATATCTAATTAAAGCAATTTTTCCTCCTAATGCAGACCAATGAAAGTACTGTTCTCTAAATTCTCTTCTGAATGGCTTGCTAATAAAACTTATATCAATGATTTGTTTTCCTCTCTTAAATTAGTGTTTCTAATAAAACTCATCTATTTTGTAGGTTGTTTGCCAGATGTTACTCTGAGCAAGTACTGTCTAAGTATTATTTTGACTGCATAAAATGTAAAATACGTGTCCATATCAAGTTATAAAATTAATGACTTACTTACACCTATAAATAGTTGTAGTACCAGCCTTAAAACAGAACTGCAGTCAGTTTTTCCTGTACGTAGTTCCAAGCACCCTCATGGCAGGAGATACACTTTGTTCAATTTAAAATATGATTTGCTTTTTTTTATTTTTAATAAAGTTTAATTAAGATCTTGACACTCTTACTTCTGAGGATCTTGTTGGTGCCTACCTCTTGTTCACACATTTGGTTTTCTGATTAGCAATTTCTTTCTTTTAGTTTTTTTTCCTGCCTCAAGAGCTGATAGCAAGCTATCCAGCCACACAGTAGCAGCAAAAATCAATGTTACTAAGTGATTATTGTAAATTAAAAGTTAACAGCAAAATTCACAGTAGGTATCAATCACACTTGCACAGCTTCCAGCTCATGCTGGGCAAATGCTACACTATTCCTCTTAAATTCCTTGTCCTGGTGTTTGAATAGGCTGGACATGGCTTTACCAGCTCTGACACTGGGCTCCCACTCTCTTTGCTGGCCAAATGACATCACCTTTCATGAACCTCATGCAGCCCAGCAAAAAACCACCACTTCTAATTAAAACCTGCCTTTTCAAACATACTTTGCTGTTTCCAACTAGCCAGCAGTGTCTCTCCCCAGCGAACCTTTCAGAGGCAATGCAGAAAAGAAAATACAAGACTTCACGTAGTGTGTAGGAAAAGCAGACTCTTAAAGGAATTTCAAGTATTGTGGAAAAAAGATAGTGTTGATATCTTTTCTCATAAGTCTTGTTTTTGTTTTTTTTTTTTTAATTGTGATTTACAATGTCCTGTGGGAAAACTGAAAAGGAATCTATGTGTTGCAGGAACAATATGGTGACTTGACTGGAAGATAAAGGTGCTTAATGTAGAAAGACCTTGTGGAATGACTGTCTTGCCTAATTAGTTATAGAAGCATAAGGAGTGAAAAATATTATAACCAAAGGAGGTCACCATTTATTTAAAATGCTGTATTTATTTAAGAAAAAAAATTAATTAATATACATTAAAAGCATTAATTTGCTAGACAACCCAATGTTCCTACAACTCATCTTGTGGCCAAAGCAAGGTTCCAGTTACTCCTAATTCATTGTCACAATGGATTAATTGACCTTAATTCATGTTTTTCATCATCTGGCTGTAGAGACTGATGTTAAATTATTTTTTTTATTGACTGCTTCACTATGAAATGTTATCATGTCAGGATGCTAACCGTATCTGGTACCCCTAGACACAGTGACCATAATCTGCTTTTGAAGAGGGACATTTTTGTCCCACTTTTTTTTTTTCCCCATGAAGGACCTTTTGAGCTGTCTTTCCTGCACAGAATTTGCCATAATTAGGCTCAGTTCAAAATGTTATTAGTTAATAAACAGATCATTCTCACTTTGAGTTCATTCATTACCTTTCTGGGGATTTGCAAGTCAGAGAGTAAGTAGCTATTTACTGCCAAAAATCCCATGGAGGTTCAATAGCAACCTCAAGGGAAGTCAAACCTGGAGGTTACAGAGCAACACCACTTAATGGGAATGTGGGTGGCCCAAACCAGAAGGGAGCAACTAAGATCTTCAGTGAAGATTTATCTTGGCTTAAGATAATTTGAACATATACCAGGTAATTGCTATATCCAGAGATTGGAGCAGCTAAGATACATGATCAAGGCTTTATGACTATGGTAAGCGAGCCTCTACATGATTCATTCTTTAGTAACTTTCAGAGAAAAATATCTATTTTTTTATGGGTTTATGGACAATAAAAACACTCTGAGAACACTCATGACTAAGCTTGTCTCCCCATTGTGTGGTGATGAATGGAAACTTCATCTGGGCTCTTATCTGTGCTGATGTGGTCTGAATGGTCTGGTGTTATGACCAGAAGGAGAAAAAAACTCCAGCCTTAAAATCGTTCGGTTTCTCCCTTCCCTAAGGAAGAAAAAAGTTGATTATGTTTTGCAAACAAAGATTTTAGCAAGTGACCGCACCCTCACTTAACTAGGAATTATGATGTGATCATGCCTTCTGGCTTGGGGGTGAAGAATCCCCTGAAGAAATCTGTGCCACATGGCCTGTAATTTGACAGGTTGATTACACGAGTTTTTAGGCTTGCTCCAGGTACGAGTCTATCCAGGGGGCCCAGGAACCTATTCTTAAGACCATGTTGTATCCCAGGAACTACTCTGCCTTTTAGATGTAAGAACTGCCTAATGAAAAGCCTATTGAAATCTAGCATGTGATCTCAATAAAGTATCAGGGAAAACATGCACATTTCTTCTGACAGAGTTGTTTTTCTAGAGGCCGGAAACTCAACAGATTATAATACATTGATCATTGAGTGGATTGATTCATGTTCATGCTTTTCTTGATGTTTCTGTTAAAAACTATGTCGTTTCCATGAAATACAGAAAAGATGAATTGACATTTTAAAGATCATCTTATAAGTAAGCTGCTGTTTCAGCAACAAGTTGTCCAAGTATAACTGAAAACCCACCTTTTTTGTTCAGACATGGACTTGGGTAGTGGATCGTGCCATGCAGATTTCAGGTTATGCTTTACCTATCTTGCCTTGTGATAGAAGAAGAATGTATAAGGGCAGTATTTATTTAGGGGATGGGGTGCAGAGGCAACATCTACACTGTAACGTGGCTGTGCTCTAGGGAGCTTGTCATGGCCACTGAGGGTCTGCTGTCATCTCCCAGTGCAAACACTCCAGCGCTGGAGAGGGAGAGGAGGGCAGGGAGCCAGAGAGGTCACTTGGCAGAGGCCTATAAAAACTCACTGGAGGTAGTCACACTCAGTCCTGTGGCTTATAGCCATGGAAAACTGTTAGCATGCATGTACTTAAAGGCAGTATTTTACAGGATGCTCAACGCTGCCAGCACAGCACACAGGAAGAAACTGAATGCCGCAAGAAAGGAAAACGCGTCTCATATTAATCCACCAGCCCTTCTCAGAATGCTGTAAAAGATATTGGCTGCATATTTTCCCAGCTTGTCTCCTACCACCTAGGGATTCCTCTTGAAAGATATTCCCTTAAGGATTCTGCCTGGAATAGTTTAACATCTTTCATTAAATACTTCCTTTGCTCACCCTTCCCTATCCCTTTACTTCAGTGTTCCCAGGAGAACTTTTACAACATGCTGATCTTGCACAGTAGGTGAAAAAATACTCAGCCCCCAAAACCTTAAATGGAGTATTTGCTTTAAGACTCTAATTAAGGTTTAAATATCTGTTTTAAAGTGGGGAAATAAAAGGACCAGGACCTCAAGGACCAAATTTCTGCAATATCTTTCTACACCTCTGCAAAATGTCTTCTGAATCTTTGAACCACAGTGGGGGGGAAAAAGCGGTGAGCATGTATTTTGTAAGCTTATGTCCAGAGGCCAACAAAACACCAACAGAAACAGGAAATCCTACAGTGTTGACTGTGGCAAGTTAGGATGGAATACCTGGGAAAGTATCCCTCCAGAAGTGTCATTATTATGGACTTTCCTAAAGCATATACTTTTGCCACAAGGAGAACAGTAAGTAACTGGACTTCTGATCCAATCTAGTGTGGCCATCCTTCTGGGAATGCCAAAGAAGACATGCAGCTGGATGCAATCCAGACAATGAAACACAAGACAGAACTACTGGAAACAATAGTAGGGAATACGCTGGCAACCAGAGGAAATATGACCCTAGAGCTAGATAGCTGAAAGCATGCAATACGTACTTAACACTCTATCAAGTCATACATCACACTCCATCAAGTCGCCTCTTCCTCCTATGGAGCTCTCAAATGACTTCATCATCCCACAACAATACCTTGTTAATAAAGTTCAAGTGTTTTGTAAATCAGTGTCCTTTTATTGTAAGTGATAACCATAACAATAGACAGGAGATGAACAATACAGACAGTAGAGATAAGCACCAGGGTGCAGCCTTACAATCACTCGGACAAGGAAATACTGTATCACAGTCACCTACTCTCAAAATAAATCAGTCCTGCATCTCCTATCCCCACTCAAAATAGCAGTACACGCCATGCTAAAAGAGAACTTCACAAATGCTGTGTACCAAAACCCAAGTAGGACAGGCAGCCTAGTGTAGTTTTCTTGTTGAGCTTAAGCCATTTTATGAGATGCTTCCATTTGCCTGTTGGCTTTCCACAGACCTACTTCACACCCTCTGTGATTACCTGCCACTTGTTGCCCCTTTTAGCAGGAAGAGAGCATTGCATTTCATCAGCCTGGAAATGACAAGACAGGCAGGAACATCGAGTATCTTGAATATCAACTAGGTGATTGGGGAAGGAACAAGTCCTTACTAAAGGCTTTGCCAAATGTTTCCTGGATTGCCTAATGCTCCTTTCCAGCCAGGGTTGATAGCACTGAGGCATTTCCAGTGACCTTCTACAACATGAGAGTTATTTGCTCCTGGTTAACTCCCTGGCAGGTGGGTGCGGGTAACAAAAAATAGAACCCACAATCAATTAGGAGCTTGGAATGAGTGTATGTGGAGACTATAGTCTCCCTGTACGTTTTCTTTCTGAAAATTCACAGCTCCAAAGACGTGATGGTTTGTTTCATTGCTGGCCAATACAACAACCAGATTCACCAAACTCTATGTCTGTCCTGCAAACACAGCACTCACAAGCAGTTATGCTTAATTCCTCTCACACATGTTCTCAACCCCTAAGCATAGGTTCTTCCAGCGTCCTTCCCATTGCAGCAGGGTATATCCTGACCTAATGATGGGAAAAGGCTTAATTACTCAGTCCTCATCCATGCAGGTGATGATAGGCTCAATAATGAGACAGCCAAATAAGCTAATAAACAGAGGAAAAGTCAGTGTTTGAACCTTAGCTTCCACTAATGTGATAAGAGCTGGTATGCCACCAGGGACCCAAGAGCATTCCTGCTCCCGCAGGGTCTAGCTGCAAGATTCAGGGTCCCTTTGGTGGCTGTGGGAAGAGGCTGCCAGACAGTGCTGCTGGGAGCCTCAGCAAGGGCTGACCCCTGCTTCCCATGGGGGTAGATAGCAGGCTCAAACCTGCTTTGAGCCAAGCCTCTACCATTTGCCTCCCATCAGTTTGGCCATCCCAGGGCTATCTGACCCTGGTTCCCCTCACTAGGCCTGATCCTGGACCCCATCTGCAGGCTGACATCTCAACCTGGCCATATCCCTGTCTCAGATGCTCACCAGCCTGCCCTGGTCCCTGGCTGGGGATGGTGGGATGGTCCTGGCTGGGAGAACATGCCCTGCCTGCTGAGGAGGAGGGAGCCCCAACTGCTTGCAGCACCTTGATGCACAGCTGGTCACACTGCTGACATTTCTAAAGAGGCATGGCTGCAGTAAGATTGAGGACATTGGTTATCTATGCATTTTCACACTATTCGTGCAGAGAGAAAAGCTGGGTCATGACAAGGGGGCTCAGAGTTAGCCACCAATAACATTTTTTTGGGTGAGCAAAATCATCAGCCTTGTACCTCAGCAGCTGCATTTTTAGCTAGCTTCTGGGTAAGTTTGGAAAGACAAAAGCATTAGTACGTGGCTTGTGCTAATACAGGTGTATCTGATGCTACCACCCGCAGCAGACCACGACTGGCACAGTACTACCCAGTGTCCATATTTCAAAAGAAAATGTAAAAAAGAAATCTAAAGGTTTCTAAAAAGAATGATAGGAATGGCAGAAAACCTGCTTTACAGGGAGCCTGAGGGGACTGTATTACTTTATAGAAAGAAAAGTCTTCAATTTGATATACAAACATACAAAACAATCCAATGGCTAGAAGCCAAAGCTTCAGTTGCAGATTAGCAATAAGGGACACAGCAAAGGGAATAACTTACAAATGCAGAAACAATTTTTCCACTACTTGAAGTACATAAATGAGCATTAGAAACTTTCCAGTGTCCTCTGTCTTGACCCAAGATAGAGGCTAAACTACAAAGTGCCACTGTTAAAGTTCCATGGTTGCTGCTACCCTTGTGGGCAGAAAAGATACTTCCAATGGGCTGCTCCAGATTATCAGTGTACAGCTATCAAATATTTTATTCACAGGGGTCTGACAAAAATAATGTTATTTTATTTTTTATAAGAGTAAATATCTTTTATCAAATTGGGGTAAAGATAGTGGAAAGTACAATTCCCTTGATTCTAGTTTAAGAAAACTGAAGAGAAAGGCAATGAGAGGTGATCCTTCCCCTCTGCTCAGCTCTGATGAGGCCACACTTGAAGTACTGCATCCAGTTTTGGGCTCCCCAGTACAAAAGAGATGTGGACATACTGGAGACAGTCCAATGAAGGGCCACAAAGATGAAAAAGGGACTAAAGCATCTCCTGCGAGGAAAGGCTGAGAGAGCTAGGGCTGTTTAGCCTGAAGAAAATAAGGCTCAGGGAGATCTCATCAATGTATATACACAAATACCTGAAAGGAGGGTGTGAAGAAGACGGACAGAGCCAGGCTCTTTTCAGTGGTGCCCACTGCCATGACAAGGGACAATGGGCACAAGCTGAAACACAGCAGGGTCCATCTGAACATCAGGAAACACTTTTTTTACTGTGAGGGTGACCAAGCACTGGCACGAGTTGCCCAGGGAGGTTGTGGAGTCTCCCTCCTTGGAGATATTTAAAAGCCGTCTGGAGGTGGTCCTCGGCAACCGGCTCTAGGTGGCCCTGCTTGAGCAGGGGTTTGGACCAGATGATCCCCAGAGTTCCCTTCCAACCTCAACCATTCTGTGGTTCTGTGATTCTGAGAACAGACAAGACTGAGTGGGTCATGAAGGTGAAACAAACTTGTAGTAGCCACCAGCATTGAGTGCATGTATTTCTGAAAATGACTCTTTTTTACTTGTATCACAGATGGTTTTTTCCTCTGGTCTGTGGAGCTAGATTTTGCTCTGAGTTTTATCAGTAGAGTTTGAAGCCAGATCGCTCCAAAGAGCCTGTGATCTGGAGTCCTTCCTCTAATCAAAGATCTACCTTTTGATATGGTGGCATTTGGCCCTGGGGACAGAATGAAACGGAACCTATGTGAAATGTCCAGCCAGTCTCTGCCAAACCTCTTTCTAGGGAAAAAGTACTAACACCTTGAAATGAATGAAAACATTTAACGTAAAACATCAGATCCTGTTCTAACACTAAAAGGGTTAAGCCTTCTATTCTGTTAAATGAACAAAAGTTCTGTTACTGTTTCCTCCTTGCTTGCCAGTGTGGTTTCCTCTGCAGAAACATCTGTGACACCACAGAATTTTTTAAGACCTAATTAGTGATTTTAGAAGAGAATGTTAGTTCACCAGGCAGTGTGGGGAATAATGTAATTTTTATACATATATATCTCTGTGTTTGTTAAGCATCTTGAATATTCCTCACATCCCCATTAATCTTGTGTGGTAGCAGCCATGGAATGCAAAAATCATCTAGGGAATTCCTCATTGCTAAGTTTAGCGCTAAAGAGCTAATGGCTTCAGTATGCTGTATTGTTTAGACGTGAGGTTAAATTCAGAGATCAAACTCGGCTTCTTTTATGGAAAACCAGTCTAAATACAGCCAGGGTGTGGAAGCTCCATTTTTGACTGCCCTGCATTGGACTCCTGGAGGTAGAACGCTTTTTTTGGCAGAGCAGTAACTTGGGTGAAAAAGAAAAAGGAGTTAAGTCAGTTTTTCATTTCTAATTCTTGAATCACTAAAATATTATCTGTCACCAGGAGAAGGAGCAGTGTTAAAAAGGACCACTGACTCCAAGGAAAAGCACATTCACTGAATTCTTCAGAAAAACAGAGCTTACACATAAATTTAATTCCCACATCTTCAAAGGAGCCAGTTTATGTAAACTAGTTTATATAAATCGAAAGGTGCAAAGGATCTAGATCACTGTAGTTCCATAAAATACGTCCCACTTTAGTTTTATAAATTGTTATATATAGAATTTACTTTCTAACCGGTGATAATGGCTCTCTGCCTTTGTTCAACTGTTTTTAATCTCCTGATCTATTTTCAATGGACAAGAAATTGCCTTTTGGTCAGATTCCCACATCACTGAAGTGACTGATGAGTTTGGCCAGAATTCTGTGCCTTTAGAATACAAGAGCTGAAATCTGCTGTTAATGGCTACAGCTATGCCTAGACAGACTGTGAAGTAAAACCAGAGCTGTGCAAACTGCTAGACTTACAAAAAAAAAAATAAAAACCCAGAAAGTAATTCCTCACTGGTAATAGCTGGCCATCACTGGGAAACAGAACATAAATTCATTATTTTTAGCTGTATTTATGCAACCAAGGCAAAAGACAGTTAAATTAATAAGCAAGAAAAAAGGTTACTCAAATACAGTCTTCTGTGACCTGTGCCAGATTACAATAATGAAAACAGTTTATCAACAAATATTGTAAAATCAGCAAAAGATATAAACCCATATCTCCATGTGCTTTCTTTTATGTAACATTGGTAAACTCACCAGAATGGTCAAATACGATGATGTGAAGATAATCTGGAGTTATAGAAAGTGGTTCCCATAATACAGCAGCACCAATTATTCCACACCTTTGCCTGACCAGCTGATATTTTAGATGTCTTCTCTTGGGCAATCTGGGAAGGTTCACTAAACCCATAGTACAGAATGTTGGTTTTGATCTCTTTTGCAAGGCCTCGCAATGCCTTATATGCACTTCGCATAACCTTTGCATATGCTAATGAACATTGGCACAAGGGGGTAGCCCTTTCAAAAATAGCATTGTGTCCTCTGAACTCCAGACATATTCCTATCCATAACATCCTCCTCTCTTTTCCTGGCTGCTACCTGGCAATAGTCTCCTCTGCACAAAAAGTGTCAGCCAAGCCATTTAAATATTGAAGCCACTGTGGCTAATGCAGATCTTGCCGCCTTGCTTTACCCCGGCTCCTTAGAGGAGGAGGGAGGGAGTAACTGTGTCCTCTGGTTTGAGACAAGTGCAGCACAGGGCTCCACTACATGCAGCACAGGGCTCCACTGCACACAGCACTCAGCCTCCTGCTGCTGCTTGCAACCAGCAGCAATCTGTTCACAGGCCTTTCAAAGGTGCATGTCCTAAATGTTTTGTAATATGAAAATTCAGGCAAACTTTGTGATTCCCATAGGTTACTTGTGATTTTTCTTTTGTGACATTATTTTGGACAATGGAAGGTGTGCTCCTTATGCACCTGCTCCTGCCATAGCCCCTGCAGTCGAGGGCAGCCCCTGCAGGTCCCAGGGCTGGGTTCCAGTTCAACTCAGCATTCATCTGGACTGGGCAGTAAACAGAGATGGGATTTTGCTCCCATACCTGGAGTCCTGCAGTAAGTGCTCAGCTAAGGCCAAGAGATACCATTAATAACTGCAGATTTTGAAAGAGTTGAAGCAAAACATCAAAACATTTTTTGATAAAAAAACCTCTTAAAATACATTTATCCATGCTAAACAAAAGGGACTGTACAGTAGAGAGAATTTTCATGATAATTCAATAGTAGATCATAAGCTTTCCACAAGCTATTTTTAAAATCCTATGTTTGTTTTTTTTTAACTGGTGGTATGTTTGTGAAAGTTGTACAGCATGCATTTAATGTTATACATAGAACTGAAAAATCAGTATATATGAGAAAGACAAATTTCCCTACCTATGCTATTTAATTTATGCTGAGAATGGTTACAGTTAAGTAAGGAAGATGAGAAGAAAATAATGTAGGTCTTCCAATGTAATACACCTGCCTTATCATTCCTTTCTCTAAGTAGGTTTAGATAGACACGGTGCAGAATGTGAACCCCTACTGACAGATAAGCAGAAGTATAATATTGCAGTGAAACTGGGAACTTCCGCATTTCTAAAGAGATTACCTACTGTTCAATGAAGGATACTTTTAACAATCGAAGAAAAATCTAAGTTAGTTCATTTTGCTAAAGACTCTGTCATTTTCTGCTAGCAAGACACACTGCATTTTGCTATTTTATGGCCACTGGCGCTATTCTATCATTCTGTAGGAAAAAAAAAAAATCATCTAAAGAATTATCCATTTCTTTTTGTGGTAAGGACAAAATAAGCTTTCCACACTAAATTAAGGTAGATTTAGATTGCATATTGAAAAAAAAACCAAAACAAACCCTTCTGATGCTATCCAAAGCCAGCAGCAGGCTGCACCAACTATTACCATTTTTTTTACATTTAAAATATTGTGTGTATAGTAAAGGTAGCTGATAATAGCAGTTTAAATCAGTTATGTTAAATACTGAAATGGGAAGTCAGAAGTACATAAAGGAGTAGAAAACAAGCAAACAAAAATTCCATAAACTGCATTTTAATGTGACAAGAAAAGTTCGGCTTTACGATGACGAAGACCAAGCAGAATATGAATATTAGCAACTTTTTTAGTAAATGTGCACTTTGAATACAGAGCTTTGGGCATAACACAGAAGTTGCTTTGTAATGACAAAATTTCATTCACCCCAAGGTGAATTTGATGCTGGAATACATTTCTGTGAAGAATACTGTGGTTCTTGTAAAAATTGAGATATTCATAATGACTTTTTAATTATTAGCTGAGACTTAGGACAAAATGTCTTCACCCAGTGTTGCTAATAGCACCTGGTTGATGTAGGTCTTTGTTCCTTTCACACAGCTCAAGTCACATGAGGATAATTTTGACCCTATTTCAAGGAAAAATTATTCATGTCACTTCCTTTAGTTATAGAGGTTGTTCACCCAGACATGCCTCACTGAAATAGAAAGGATGGATTTAGAAATTCAGTGCCAGGCACAGCGAGTTGACAAGGTACTTTGTTTAATCTGTAAAATTAGTTCCAGAGCTGTAAAAGGCAGAGGAAGAGACAGATCCAGCACACTCACTGAAGAACTCTAATATTATTTAGGACCTCAAGCATCCACCCGTCAACTTCTATCCCTAATATAGTCTACATTCTTATCTAGCCAAGCTGCTCCATTAGTAGTTTTTTTCTCTCCACTTTCACTGTGGTATCTGCACTATCATCTCTCACACAGCCCAGCCCCTCAGCTCTCTCAGTTCCTTATTTTTTCCCCACCAGAACCTCTGGAAATCTGACATTCTTGAAGATGTCTTCATAGGAGTGGTCTCTGGAAAGTACACTTATTCCACACTCCTTAGTCTCCAATCCTTTTCTTTCTTTTAAACTCCGAGGAAAGGAGATGGAAACTCTTATGTGTCAAGGTGACAAAGGAAAGCTACCTTTAAGCAGAGAATAAAGTTCAGGATATCTACAGTCTTCACAAGTGGACATCCTTAATATCTTCCAAGTCCCCTTCTCCTCTTCCTTAAGTCCATTCTTACTGCTACTTGGAATTTAGCCTGAACAAGTACAAATTATAAGAAGTCCAAATCTTTTCAGTCCTAAGTTTCAAATGAAAGAAATCCCCATCTAGCAGCTCTACACTCCTAAATCCCTGCTTAAATCTAGCCTTAAGAGAAGAAATTATATGAACCTACTTTCATTCTGAGTAGAGTATCATGCAGGAAGATAAATAATGTTCAACCACTGCATTGTGGAGTGTCATTCAGATTAGTCAAATATTCCTATATACAGGAGCTTTAATGGATTTTCCATGCAGGTACTAGTCAAGTCAAGCCCTCTTCAGCATTAGAAGTGTGCCTTATATCATGAGAAACCTTATTTTGCAGGTATATGTTCCGTGTTGTCTACATTCAGTATGCTATGGAGCATAGCATTAGGTACCAGTCATCTTCATGTTTATTGACTCATAAAGGTTACAGAATGACAAGAAATGCTTGTTATGTCATAAACCATTACTTGTGTGGACATTACAGTAGGCAGTGCTTCTACTCACATTTTAGTCCAATGCAACTGCTGTTTTCTGCAATTAAGCAGTAATAGGTAGTAACTGCCCCATGACAAGCTCGTTTTGTAGAGCCTGAGAACCCAAGCAGTGAAGGATTAGCAGTGCTGCTTTTATAGTTCATGTTCATATTGGTATAGTAAGTAGATAAGCTGACAAAATGGCAGTATTTCACTGACATATCTTTCTATTTTCACGCCTTTATGTAAGTGCATCTGTTTCCATGTATATTCCGTTATCATTCACTAATACAGAAAATAATTGAGACAGATTTTCTTTAAAATAGAGCTCTGCATCATTGACTTTATTTTAGCTTTGCTGTAGTTACACTAACAAAAACAAGTACGTGAGATATGAATGGTCTTGTCACAGCCATTATCTTTCTCCTGGTGGCTTTTTGAGTTCAACATGGACTGTACATGTAGCTTTTGGAATCACAGAAATAAAGGCAGGAAAGGACCTCAGGAGGTCATCCATTGCCTCTTCCTGCTGCAGGACAGAGACAAGCAGCCAAACCACAGCTAAACATGCTTGAGTTCTCCCTAGTTGTTAACATCTAACCCATGCCCACATGAGAGTCACTGGTAGCTGTTCACCTCAGCTTCAAGATCTGATCTATTTATAGATGCCATGATTTTTATTAGATGACATGATTCATGCCGTGCACTGCATGTATAGCTCTTTTCATTCCATGCTCTTACTGTCTCCTTTCACAATGCTCTGTGTCCTCTGCAGGTCTGAAAATGTATACATTGCAGCAGAAAGGCATTTCCACTGTCCCTTTACCCAGTGCTATGATCTGCAAATAGTTTACATCAGCCTCTGTGTTCTCTGATAAATCGTCTGCTTTCACAACCCTGAGAAGTTATAAATAGCAACATGATACCGTGTCTTGAAAAAGCCACCCAACTTCCCAAGAAACTGACTGCCCAACTGAAAATGCAGGAAAAAGGGCAAAACTAAACGTAATGTACCAGGTAAACAAAACACCTGAGACTTTGTTTCATGCTTTCTTTCATTTGCAAAGCACTCAGACACAAGCGTGATTTCTAAAATGATGAAGTTCGCTGAGGCTGCACAGAGCTTTCCTTGAAAATCCTTTTGCACAGTGGGAACTCCACTGGGAGAATGTGGCTTGGATAATGAAGTGGTCTCAAAGCTGGTGGTCTGTGTTCTTGCAATACATTACTTTCCATGTGTTGCTTTGTTTATTTGTTTGTTTTCCTGAGGCTTTCATCATCTTCATACTGCCAGGCATTGTTAAAATTGCTATGGAGCTGCCTATATATACTTGTAGGAACTTGTATGCAACTATATAGAATTTATCCACAGCAAAATGTGCAGCATGGGAACAAAATTCTACTCAGTGAGTGGGAATTTTGCCAGCGAGTCTGGGATTTTATCCTTGGGACTGTCCCTCCCTCCAGAGTTACAGATGAAGTATGAATCTATTACTAGCTTTGCTTCAGAAGGGGAACATCAGACAATGAGCAAACTGCTCTATCACTGTAGCTGAGCAGGTCTCAGTAATAACCCCAGCTCATTGCCCTAGAAATCTTGTCCTTGTGCCTTTTCTGACAGAATAGCATTAGCAAATTGTACACTTTAAAACTTTGTGTGGGTTTGGTTGTTGGTTTGGGGGGTTTTTTTATTATCTCTCTGGGTGGGAGATATTTGGTGCAATGTGCTTACATGATGTCACCACAGTGAACTCTAGCTAGGGTAATCCTAGGGAGAAGAGCTTGACGGTGTGGAACAGATTTAGAATAACCAGAAAGGGCACAGGTCTGAAGTGTAATGATATATTTCAAGTGCACCAAATACACAGGATTTTTTAACATATTAAAAATTATGAGCTTCAACCCACTGTGTAGTAAGAAACATATAAACCATTGAATCATAGAATCATTTAGGTTGGAAAAGACCTTTAAGATCATTGAGTCCAACTGTAAACCTGACACTGCCAAATCCAGCACTAACCATCCTAACACTATTGCCTGCTTTTAAAGGAAAGCCTCATAGCCACCTTGACAGAACTTGTACCCAAGATATTAATTTCCAGACATAAGTCCCAGGCAAAATTTTGAGAACTATAGTCCATTCCCACCTTAGGATGATGCCCTATGATATGCTGTATTATAATGTATCTCAGGGTAGGACAGCATACTAGATTCACCGGAGAAAAACAGTTTCAATCCCATCTGGGTCTGAAAAATCTATGGCCTGATCTTGGGAACAGCCACTGAAATAACTGACTCACACAAAGAACAAAGTTGCTCCTATGAGCAAAGTTGTTCCATGTCTTTAGTACCAAGCCTAAAACTTGATGTGTCAGAGACAAAAATGCACTGGTACTTAGTTGCCAGCCGGGCTTAAACCACAACAGTGATATATACTGGAAACAGTTGGTTCGCAACACCCCAACTCTAAACAGTTATGTCATGCTGCAAATATTTCCAGAGACACTCACAAATGGCAGACACATATCTAACTGCCTGTTAGTATAAGAACATGCAGAGGAACAAGTTTCCAGCTCTTCATCATCAGAAAGTGATTGAAACAATGTCCTAAATTCCAGTGATACAACCGGAATGGATGCACACGTAGGACCCAATGCATACAAATCATCCCACTAGACTCTTCACTTAGCTTGTTCAGTTCCTTTTCAGGCAAAGTTCCCATTTATACTAATGTGACTACTTTCACAAGGGAAGGTCATAAGTGTAAGAGTCATTGCACTGCTCCTAAAGATAGGTCATGGCCCTTAAGTACACATTTATCAGAAAGCTGATAGGTAACAGATGATGTAAGACTGCTGATTGAAGAAGCTATTTTTTGACAAAATAAATTACATGGAGTGAATTAACTTTATGGATCAAAACCCCGTAAAGCACAGGAGGCCAACTGAAGAATGAATGTTTTCATTATTGAATGCTTCTGTTAACAAGAACGTAATGTACAACCTGCACAAGAATGAGCTAAATCCTTTGTTACTCAGAAAAGATCATTAAGGTCATTGGGATTGCTTCTAAGAATGGTAATTTTAGATGATTTTTAAAAGTTCAGCTGAAACAAAAATACTCTTCTTAGATTTTAAGGACCCAGAAGAGTTATGTACAGCTTTCCTAAGAAGGAGTACCCAAACCAGCTAGATAAACTATTTATAATAAATGTATATTGTCAAAATAAAAACAGCCAGGAAATCTGACCACATCGTGGATTTCCAAGTCTCAAGCTTAGGAAGATGAAAACACCAAGGAGCTATTTGCCCAACTAAACACATGTAGTGTGGCTTCAAGAAGAGGCTCATACCAAAAGGGAATGGGAACTTGCCGGAAGTACGTTTAACAGTAGGGTTGGGAATGGAACTGTGATTTTAACTGCTGCCAGTGGAAATCTGAATCGATGCTGCTCTTCCTTCTTCTGCAGCTATTCACCTATGTACAAATACATATATGCCTGTCACAGCAGTACTGCTCTTAGGAAGGGAGCCTAAAGCAGTGGTTTCAGAGTGTTACAGAATCTGGTAAAAACTGGTATTTATGCAGAAAGGTATTTGTGATTTTCTGAAAGAAAGGACGTGACAGCATAGTATTTGCAGAGGATGCTCAGCTTTGGAATGATATGGGCAGAAAGGACTACGAGTATGCAATTTGGCTGAGGGTATACGGTGTGAAGATTACAGCTCTTTCTTTGGCTGTACCTGTCTTCCAGGTTGCAGACATCTCCAACACCAGGGCTTCTAGCCTTGCTCTGAGCTGGTCTCATCAATAAGGATTTCAAGCTGCCCAGGGCATTCAGTGACTCATCTTATATAATAACTCAGTGTTGCAGCTGATGGAGCTCAGCCAGACTCAGTAACAGTGGAAAGTTTTCAATTTTTTTTTTTTTTTTTCTTTTTTTGAAGCTACTATCTACCCCTCTGCTCACAGAGCCCTGCTCAGAGCCCACTGACCATCCATTCCATATATCTCACTGCAGGGTGCTTCAGTTTTGAAAAATATTCAGTTCCCACACTGATACTATTCCTAGCATGTGAACAACATAGCTACAGCATTCTTCCTGGGGGACGTCCCTAGGAGCATATGATGTTTTAAAGCAAGTTGGAGACCTGAGAACCACACTTGAATGATCAGATATGAACTTACAGGATTGTCCTAAGGAGGAAGTATGATGCAGGAAAGTAATTTGCTGAATTTAGAACCATAACATTTATGATATTTGCCTTGCAAGGCAAAACCCTGCATAACCAGACATTGGGTAATGTAGGTTCAGTGGAAACAGTGCTACACGTCTAACCATTTACCTCCCTATTTCGCTGCAATACTCATGTTACCCAGGGACAGGCCTCCTGGAAGTACAGGCAGGCTTTCTGTGATAGATTGCTGATATTCGCTCAAAAAAGCAAGACCACCAAACCTTTGCACTTGTCAATATTTGTACTCCAGCAGTTGGTGACTAATGGCTTAACACATTGATTCTTGTTGCTACCCTCCCCCTGTCTTCCAGGAAAAATAAGATTCAGTTTCCCAATTCAGGGGATTAGAAAAAAATGAAAAATGCAGCCCAACCTCTGCCCCCAAAATAAATATTCTTAATTCTCACAACATCCTTTGCATCCAAATACACCCCAGGCTTTTATTAAAAACAAAAACAAAATACTCCACCCACTACCAGCAACAAACCCAGCAAGGACAGTGATGTCTATTTTAGAGGCAAAGCCTTAGTGTTCTGCGTGAGTTCACACAGCAGGTTTCTACTTGATCTAGAAGCAGAGCCCAAGACTTCCAGACTCACATTTCAGTACCCTGTCAGCTGGGTCAGTACAACCTACCTAGTATTTCCCAACCCAACTCTCGCCTGCAGGTGTTTGCATCCAACTTCCAGTCATTTATTGGCAGAGGTGGGTTCAAGCAGCGTGCTTAGTAGCCAGGTATCACCCCCTGCACCTCTGAATAGCATTGCACCTACTTAGAGTTGCTGCCTCTCACCACTACGACTTAGGTAAAGAACAAAGCAAACACAAACCAAGTTCATTCTGTGTATAAGCATGGTCAACACAGGCATAATTCTGCAAAACAGCCTGCAAAGGGTCAAAGACCTCAAGTTCAACTCCTTTGACTGCCAAGATCAAGCCTGGTCTTCTCACCCACTGAGTTTAGCATATATCATTACAGTTCACTTTACTCCTCCTGTTTATGAAAATGGCTAGTCTTATTCAGTAGGAACTCTCTTCTTGGCAAAAACAAACACACCTGTACTGCATTAAGCAGGTAGTCGCATTACATGCTATGCCAGGGTGTAACTCAACAATGACTAAACTTTGATTTCCTTAATGAATCTCTGAAAGTGTACAGTTTCAGTTTCACATTTTATAACTCTCTGTTTGAAAAGATAAAAACAAAAATGGGAAAGGGAAAACAAATACAGCCCAAGGAATCGTTAAATTGTCTTATGCCATGAGTTTTCTGCCAAGGCTACCCACAGAAATGGAAGCAAAGGAAGGACATTGACAATGAAGTGGTGCTTCTTCAGCCTCTCCCTTTAAGGAATTTGCTCAGCCAAGAAGTCTTAGCACAAGTCTTAGTTTATGGCAAGATTTAAGGTGAGGCTGCAGCAAGAATACTGTGTGTCCCTTCAGCTCAAGGGTCCCATTTCTTGGGCCAGGTATTGCCAAGAGATCCTCTGTGAAACCTCTTTCCCAGCCCATGCACGGTCCCAGAGGTGGCTGATGCATTTTACATAACAAGGGTCCAGGTAAAATCCACAGGTGTTAGAAGCCAGAACTGGAACTCAGAACAACAGAACAAGTCAGAACAATCTTCTTCAAGAGTATCTTCAGCACAGGGCTGCAACAGAGCAGATTATCAGCATATATTTATTCGTTCATATGCAATTGCTTGCTTACTAATTGTCTGTCATAATTGCCTTTACAAATCCACCTACACAAGCATAAACCAAAAAGGCTACTTACTTTTTTAAAATGAAAACGTTTCTCCAATAAAAAATTGATATTGCAACAGAAATGTGTTTTTCTTTCTTTCTTTGTGGAAAAAAAGAATCTATTGATCTGTGATATTCCAATTTTTGTTGGAAATAAATTTTTCCAAATTTAAGTGAAATAAATCTACAAATCGGTATTTTGGCTCAAAACTTACCAACATTTGAAGTTTTTGTAAAGATAATTTTACACAAAACTGCCTGAACACATAGGATTGATGCTTCTTTCTTTTTTCTGTTGTTTTTGAAAGGTTTTCCACAGAAATCATTTACAGATTTGCCAGAAAGATGATGCCTCTGAGTATATCAGCCACATCCCTCAGTGGACCACAAAGACATTACTGTTCCTAATATTGGGGGTTGGTACTAGATGAGCTTTAAGATCCTTTCCAACCCAAACCATTCTATGATTCTATTATTCTAATGCTACATTTATGGGTTTTAAGATAGACGTTTTAAACTGGAAAAAGCAACATTTAGCTAAAAGTCCCCTGCATGAACTGCAAAAATCTGGTCAGGTAGCAGAGTGAAACAACTAAGTTATGTGAAGTGGCCAAAAGCCATTGGTCAAGCTCCAAGATGATAGGGTGCTTCAGTTAAAAAAACAAAATACCTGACCACTTGAGCTGTTACAAGATATTGCCAAAATAAACCACAATTATTTATGCAGATGATGTTCCTTGGCTTTCCTTTCAGGAAAACTGCCAGAAAATAAATGAAGTATTCACTGAATCAACAACCCAGAAAAGACACTTAAAGAAAGGTCTGAAGTCAGAATATGTAACACGCTTCATTTAACTAAGCAATATAGTTAGATAAAGACTTGTTTTTCTTTAGCTTACTGAGATTGCTTTTTACCATTTAAAATTTAACAGGTTTATTTAGAACTAAAACTATTAAACAGTGCAGTGAGTTATGCCACCAACAAGAAAGGGCACTCAAAATAATCTTTTTATTTCCATTTATGAGAAATATTTTCCTCTCTAATTTCTCTCTTTCTTATCAGTGCTACTTGGCCAGTTTAGCCTTTTGTGATTTTGTTACATGGTATACACAGGGGACAATGAAGTCAATCATTACCTTTTAACTGCCTGGGTTTTTTTCATTAAACACGTACCTAAGAGCGTGGGTTATGGATGCAATAAACATGAATAGGGGGCAGCGGTCTGGAGTTCATCAGCCATTTTCAGTGCGGAAACACACAGTGTCAAAATCCAAGAAGCTTGAGGTGTGAGCTCTGGGTGCTAACAACTGCTGCCTTGCATGGGAAACACAGGAAATGCATGGGAATCCTCTGAGACTGACTTGCCTTGGGCCACCCTCTCGGAAATGTGTACCAGTAGAAATCAAGTCTCTTATCCTTTATTTCTGGATCCATTTGTTTTGTCAGAATTCATGCAAGAAATACAGGAGAGGCTATAGGGAGGGTGGAATGGTGGTGGTGACAACCATGGGGAGCCAAGTGGGGAAGGTCCCTTAAAGAAAGACACACAGTATCTCAGGATGCAAGACCTGAGAGCCCCTGGCATGCCTGCTTTTAACTGCCATGTGTGTGTCATTTATGCTTGAAGTAAAACAGTTGCTGAAACGGAAAGGTAATATGCCCAGTTGCTGTGAGAGTAACTGCTGTAGTGTTAAAATACTTTCTGGCTAAATTAATTTAACTGATACATCTGACAGCACAACCTGTTTCTTAATGCCTAAAGCCTGACTAAAGCAAGGGATATGAAGACAAGTTAAATTACAATGTACCCTGTCTACAGTTTATGTGTTAGTTAAGTAGATTAGCTCATACCTACAAAAATAGTGACATAACTCTCTCCCCCTACCTTTTTCCCAAGCAGACGTAAACCTTGGGCACAATTGATATAAACCTGTACATGATTTTCAGTAACTGTCTGGTGTCAAATGAAACTCACAAAATTGTCTCATTAAACCTAGCTAACATTTGGGTCTAAAGCACTCCAAATGAAGTGTGAGCCAATTTCTCTGTAAAAGACCTACTAACAATGAGAGAAAACATGAATAGAGAAGTTTTGAAGAACCCTAACTTTCTTTCTGTTGCTAAGGGATACACTTCCTTGGTATAGCCCCATGTTCTCAGCAAGTCTGACTCACAAGAAGTCTGGCTTTCAGTAAATAATGAAAGCCCTGCGCTGCTGAAAACAATGTAAGAAGGGTTAAAAAATAAAACCGTATCAAATAACATGCAAATGAAATACTACTTTATACACCCAGTTCCAGACACTAGGTAGACTTTACTACACAAGTGCTCTCTCTATAGGCTACATGATGCACCTGGAAAATGGATGTTGAGACAGACTGGATGTTGTTCCATTTGGAAAGTGATGTTTTCACTGTGCTGGTCCCCCTTCTCTTGAGCCCAAACAGCTCCTTGCTATTTGTGTCCTTCTTTTTCGTATTTTCTTTTTCTCTGCAGCAGATGCCACTGCCAAATATCTTTCTCCCACGATATCTTCCTGTCCCTCTCACTTTTCATAACCTCTACTTGTTACATGGAATGGTTTCAGAGACACAGAGGTTAAGGCCAGAACTTACCCAAGTGACTTCCACTTTTGGATGTCTCCATATGGGGTGTCTGAAACTAGTGACATCTTGGGGATGGAGTTTTTAATTCCCATGAAGTTCAGAGAAAGCTATTGGTGGTCATAACTTCTAAAATTAGGAATTACTTCTGAAAATTTTCACTAATATGCTTTAGTCCAAAGGTCACTGTGGAAGGCAAATACAAAATCCTAATGCTGGTTTTGGCATTTGCTGGCTGGATTACAAGGAAAGAAAAAATCTCCCTGCTCCTCCATATATGCTTACATATATGCTTACTTATTTTGTGCCCATAATTGCAAGATCCTCTACGTCACTTTGTCTTGCTCTCACCACCATGACCACTGGAACAACTGGATCTGGATTTCCTATGGTATTTTGCTGAAACTATTTACATGAATTAAGATATTCATGAGTTTAGAGACTGACCTTAACCGACTCAAAATAACTTCAATTATGGAGACTACTTTCTTTAAAATGCAAGAAATGTCTGCATTTTGAAACAAATATAGAACGCATGACTATATTATTGTCTGTATAACTCCATAGATGAGTAATCAAAATATACAACTTGAAAATCTGAGGTAACTATAAAAGAGAAGCAAACCATTGTAAGAAATGAGGGAAAAATATCAAATAGGATTTTCACCACTTGTTCACCTGAAAAGCAGGTGAAGGGAAATTTATCCACTACTTTCAGAAGGTCATATGCAGGGCTATTAATCCTGTGACTCACAAGTCAGTAAAAGGTCAGTGGTCTTTTCATGTACACACACTAACAATTATACTATAACAAAGTTAGAAGAAAATCCCCATTGGGGAAGGATAATAAAAACCGGAAAAGAAATGTGAGTAATAGGGGAAGAAGAAAAAATTTAAAGGAGCTAACTTTAAAATGCAACATTGTTTTTGATTATTACAACACAGGTGTTACAAGAGGGGAAAAAAACTTAAAAAATGACTGGGATAATTTTTCATGCGAACACAGGAACTTTCTTACAAATCCGCTACCCCAGCTTATTTCCCCTTGTTTGCCATTATACTTACTATTAAACTTCCCACTAAAATAAATAATTGCTATGAAATCCTGTGAACTAAATCCGGTAGTTCTTTTTCAAGCAAAAATTCCCACTGACTTAAGTAGAAATCATATTTGTGCGTGGCTTTGATCAAACTTATTTTATATTCCAGTTTGTTGTGAGTGAAGCAGCGGGAAACTATATCAAGCAGATGGAAATTTGAGTTTAAAAGCAGTCCTTCTATAATCTGCTCCTCCTAATGCACTTCACATCTGGAGGGATACCAATGTTAACCAACATTTTGGTCATCTGAGTCAAAACACTTCTGAAGTTAGGAGTCTCCTTCGTTGCTGCTGTATATAGCCGAGTAGAAAGGGGTATGGGTTTAGGGAACATTTTACATTACATGTAGGTAATTTAACCATGTTTGTTATCAAGTTTCCAAATGCTAAACACTGGAGTCTTTGATGTAAAAAGAGTGCCAGTGGCTTTAGGAAAATTATGTCTGAGGTGTTTCTTTTTACTTTGAATTCTGACTGAATCTACAGCAATGTAGCAGCACTGTTGGACTGGATCCTGCTTTGGCTTTCAGAACAGCCTGAAGAGCTCTTCTTTCTTAAGCCTTCAAGTCTAATATTGTCTTACATTTCCTACCTAGAGAAGCCACATTGGTACCTTCCATGCTAAAACAAGAAAAGAAATAGAAATTACTCTTAACAGCTTTACCTGAAAAAATTGACCCGTGGATTAAAAGCTATTGACCGAGGTTAACCGATATTTTGCTTTTGGCTTAAATAGGGTCACCAGTTGACCTAGAAGCATTTGCTCCAGTTTCAAAAGCTGAATCTAATGGTTTCTTCCTTACCTGTACATGGAGCTCGTACAGTTCTTTTGCATTAGTGGATGGACGTCAGAGATGGTCATCAACAATGGCACTAATCTGTTCCCTATTTTGAGGTAAATGATTCCCACATTCAAAAGATGTGATTACACTAGCACATAAAGGCAGAGAAATTTTAGAAATTCACATCTTCTCAATAAGCTGTGCTGCTAAATTTTAAACTCCACTTTATGCCAAAGAGATATGCTGAACTGTATGCACACTACTAGGAAAAAGGCTGGCACATACATAAACTATAAAAGACTTTGCCCTTTCTGAGTGACTTCTGTGTATATGAAGGTCTATCTTTAGCTCTTAGATGTTTCATAAATCACAAAGAGGATGATTAATCACTGGCATTATCTTTTTCAAGAAAGATCGTAAGCAGCTCCCTCCACCCTAAACCAGTCTGAGTAACTAACCATTGTCCCATTTAAAGATATGGGGTCTCTCTTGCTGAAAATGGGTTTAAGGCCATGTGGTTGTTCAAACTCTCATGTATCCTTCTCAGCCAACATGCTGAGAAGTCTGTAGTCTTGTAGCCCCTTGTAGTCTGAGCAATTTCCTGTGCACTTCATTATACTTTGTACACCCACACTTCAATGTGTGCTGTTCATCACTACCTACTGCTTCTATCACCTACCATGAAATAAAAGCAATACTGTCCTTCCCAAATCCTGAAGCATACTGTCCTACACATACTGAACTCAGTGGCTGACATTATAGTTTGAAGATCTCACTTGCAGCTCAGTGGGATGAAAGGATCCATACAGTTGCACAATGACATCTTCTGACCATGACATTCAACTGGGAAAAGATGCACACAGAAAACATTCTCCTGGACACTCAATACAACTAGCAAAGAACCCAAGAGGGTATCCAATTTCTAAATACTTAAAATTAGGAGATTTACAGCCATTGAGAGAGCACTGCAGCTCTGTTGTCACAGTAACAAGTAGCAGCAGTTCCATTGCTAAACCAAATCACATTTGCAGTCTCCCAGCATTGTATTCAACAGAATATATCTGAACTCTTTCCATTTACTAGCACATGAAAGAAGGATGTTAACTTAAATGAGAAGTAGGGACACAGGATTACGGTCTCATCTCTTATTTAATATGAAAGCAACATAGTGGGAAAATCATTAATGCACTTTTTGAAATATAATACATTCCATATTCTCTAATGTTCTGCGGTGATTCAAGGCAATTCAACCTTAATCAAACTTCAGAACCCTGGTCATTCATTTGCAAATGTTTAGCTTTTTTTTTTTTTTAAGAAATCTGTGACTGTTGATATAATTAAGAACTATTCAGCAGGTTGCTATGGGAAACTTTTTCCAGCTAACTCAATACATCTACAGAGATTTCAATTACTTAATGGTTCATTGGAAGTAGAAGATAAGTTTTATATTGAAGAATCTGCATGGGTGGCTTTTTTAAGATAGACAAAATATTTGTCTTCATTTAAAAAAAAAGAAAGAAAATAGCCAACAACAAAAAACCCAGCAAACTTTAAAGTGTCTTCTACCCTGCCTTTACAGGGCATGGGGGGGGGGGGGAGTTAACTTCCTCCTATATTTATCAGGTTACTTGCAGGAAAAAGAAAAGTAACGAGAACGTTGCCCAAAGAAGTGGTAAATGCTCCATCCCTGGCAGTGTTCAAGGCCAGGTTGGACAGAGCCTTGGGTGACATGGTCTAGGGTGAAGCGTCCCTGCCCATAGCAGGGCGGTTGGAACTAGATGATCTTAAGGTCCTTTCCAACCCAAACTATTCTGTGACTCTATGAATACTAAAGGAGGAAGAATGCCAAACTATATGAGTGAGAGGCTGATTCATTTCTTCTCTTTGCTTGTGTCATTTCATTTTGATTGATTGTTAGAAACACTCAACTCAGAGGAGGAATGTTTGCTGCCTATGACTGACTTTCATGCTGAGTCATTACACCATCTAATTTGGAGATCTAAAAACAAGCATGTTCACTTTGTAGTCTGGTCTATGGGAAGCAATGGAACTGAGTTTGAAAATATGTTTTCTTAAACGGGTACTGAAAGTGGCTCAAGGATGCAGAAAAACCCCTAAAATATTTTCCATGCTCTTTCAGAAAGAGCTTGGGGAACTTTTTTTCGAGAAACTTGTCTTTTTAACAACCATTCCTTCTAGCATGCTCTATAATCCTTGCAGCAGCACAGAACAGTGCTCTGAACTGTGTACGTGCTTGTTAAATACTGTTTAGATAAGATTAGCTCCAGCCAACCACACTGTTTTAATGTAAATGTGGATGAATGTCACTGGCAGATCAACACTTAGCCCTACCCCTGCTGTTCCTGGCCACTGAAATCTCCCGGAATCCTGTCCTTCCAAAGTGAAAACTATGTCCCAAGGCAACAGACATCTCTAGAGCAGCCTCAGGTAGATGTAGATTCAACAGTCCAGAAGAGAAAGCAACAAGAGCTAGTGCATTCACAGCTACTACGTCAGACCAGTACAGCCCAAGTCTCACTTCAGTGCCCTTGAAGTTCCCTGTTGGCTGGAGCTAAGTTTACAGGTACTTTCTAGGCTATTCACAGCTAGGTCAATTCTTCTTAGTGGCCAAATATGAAAGGAGAAAATGTCGCACTGATTTCTCCCCATATGAATTGCCTGCTTCTTTTCACCAATTGTATTTCAGTCAGTTCCTTTCAATGTTAGTTAATCACAATAATCCAGAACATGTTACAGAATACATTTAAGATTAATTGTCATGTTTGGGACCATGCAGATCCGATGATTTTTGTTATTACCCTGCTTAAGCACCCATCTTTCTGCAGTATTTCACCTCTTTGGTTTCTCCCTACTCCAGCACTAGAATTCAGCAAGATGTAATTCCATTTTCTGTCACCCTCCCCTTTCAAGTGACCTATTTGGTGTTAAAAACACCCGGTATCAGTTGGCAGGGAAGAATAAGCACCACCATACAGCCATCTCAGCAATACTGAAGCTGTATCCAGTGCTGCTTTAACAGTAGTTCCTTTTGCAAACAAGTTTGGCATCATTTGAGCAAGGAATAGCCAACCAATTTACCATCTCCATGGATATAAAGGGAAGAAAATATCGCACAGTGTGATTTCATATCACATAGACTTAGTCTGATATTTCAGTCTTGCCTTTAATCTCAAGATCAATCTTCGTTGATGGTTTCAAACAGGGGTCTTGAAGAGGTGACTTACAAAGAACTGTTGTTCAAATATCACATTCAGTGCTTGCTAAGTAGTTCAGCCCAACTATGCAAGAGTTAAAAACAAAGTCCTAATCATACAGAGCAAAAAAAAAAAAAAAAAAAATCCAAAGTCCATTGTTAGCAGGGAGAGGCAAGCACAAACAGCAGTTAGCAAATGCTAAATAGGACATGCAAAAGGACTTCCATCACGTAATCATGTAAACAGAGATAATTATAGGGTTACAGAAATTTCCCACAGAGTAGCAGACAAATTTGAAACGTCATATTGCTAACAAGGACAACTACTGAGAGAAGACCTCTGCTGGGGCAAGAAGAGAAAGGAGGACAAGAACAGAAATGACATGTCAATTGACTCTTAAAAAGAGCACAACAAACATGCAGTAGCATTGCAAGGATGATGAGATGGAGCTAAACAAATTCTAGTCTGTGTTTAGAATTAGGGTGTCATTAAAACCAGTAAAAGCAATATTTTTGCCTGTTTTCCATGGTCCCATGACAGTAACCATGAGGACTGACTTTTGGACACTCCAGTATTAACCTTAACACACTTACCAGGTTTGTCAGGTAGTTTTTCCTCTTGCCTCTTTCCACCCCTTTCTTCTGCCCCCTTTTTTTTTTTTTATTATTATAAGAGGCTCTTTAATTTTGCACCACTAATTGTTAAACTTGCAACAAGACAGAAAAGAGTTCAAAGTCAAATGCCAGAAAGCAAACAGGGCAAAGCCATAGCTGTAAAGACAGAAGATGCTGTAAATATGATTTAAAAAAGGAGTAAAGAAAAGAGAAGCAGGAAGAAATGCTGGAGCTTCAAAGCAGTAAGTTGGAAAGGAAATGCTGTATATTGGTATGTATTTTGATAGGCTTATTCTCTGTATAGCTATGTAATGTTGTAACTTTTAATATAGCAACACAGAAAAGGGAAGTATGGGATGTAATTGGTTGGGCAGAGTTATGAGGTATGCAGGCATACGTGAGCTCTTGCACACAGACCAGAACAAACATGAACACTTATTGTTGATTTGATAAAGAAATATAGCATATTTTGTGGTGTGTGCCAGCCAGCTGCCAACTCACTGCTAAATTGAATGTGCCTACAGTCTCTACTGAGTGGTCTTGCTGCCCCACACAGCGTTTGAACTGCTCATTACTGGCTTTCCCAGAGAATAAAGCAGATCACCCTGACTAGTGAATGGTAAATGATCTTGCTAATCTGTTTAAGCATTCCTAGTTCACCCCTAATGAGAACATACAGGTGCCTGGGATATGATTAAGGGTCACATATCAATAAACCGTTTGAGTCTCTGTCTTCTCTCCCTTGATTTTAGGAACTCTCCCTTGCTTATTAGTGGCACTTTCTAATTTGCATGAAGAACTCACAATTTTGGAAGAAGGCCAGCAACACTGATCACAAGACTTGCACGCGCAATTTCATAGATCTCTCTTTGCAATTCCACTCTTTCACCATGGAATCTTACTTGGAAAAAGGCTTTAGGAAAACAGGATCACTAGTGCAACTGGCATAGAGGCGGTGTTTATTTGCAGCAGACCTACACAGACTTATACCAACTGTTTAATGCCAGCATTAACCATGGAATATTGCTAGTTGTCTATTCTTGGAAAATGTGGGCATATCCACATATAAACAAGTAACGACAAGGTCCCAGAAGCAGCCAACCTTGTAGCTGCAGGCCTGTGTTGCTGAGAAGGCTCCTAGGCCAATTCAGGGGTGGTCTGATAGCTCCAACTGTATTTGTACTCTGAAAACTGTGGTTTGTTCTCACAGGCAGTGTTGGACTGAAACTCAGAACTGGGTGTCCGCCCTTGCTGAGAGAAAGTAGGAGGGAGAATCCCGAAGGGAATGTTTGCAAGCAAAGCCCCTCCATTTCCCAGTGCTGTGCAAGCACGTGCCTTCTCCAGCTTCTGGCATCACACCATTTCAATTTCCTGCTGCACTCAAGCAAGAATATTTCTGTCGATCACTTTCCAATGAGCAGCCTCATTAGCATTAGTGCTTAAGGTCTTTAAAACTGCAAAGGAGGAAAGGCAGGTGGGTCAATATGGAAGACACTACATGAGAGGGCAGCAAGTTTAAAGTATTTCTATCGGAAGATGACCTGCTTCAAGAGATTAGACCAGATGATTCACCCAAGTTTTCTGTGATTCTAAAAATTGTGTTTTAGAACCAGTTTCTCTCAAGTTTATTCTCAACCATTAAGGTTTTTTTGGAGTAAAAAGGAAGGAAATTAAACAGCAGAGTGATCCTATAAATATGTTTTTCTTACTCTCTTCTATTAAGTAAGAGAATTTTGATTCATTAGCTAAATCCCACTCTTTTTGCCTCATCAGAATAAAGGGCTTAGAAAATTAAAATAATTTCTCCATGGACCAGGATATAGTTAGTAACCTACATTCTAAAAGTAATCTGTGAAAGCTTTTCATGCTGTCTCTCAAAAATTGTGCCAACCATTTTCAAGGCAAGAATACAAAAACTATGTGAAGTCTCTGGCAACCAAGAGTGAAATGTTTGTACATTAAGCATGTTTTACCTATATAAGAAAATACAAAAGATGAAGAACTGAAAACCCCTATAGTGGGACAAATTCAATTAATGAAAAACAGTCTAAAGCCCACAGAAGACTAGTGTCATTTAGCCACCAGACCAAAATGTATCTCCTTCTGCAGCAATTCCCCTGGACAACCAGCTGCTTTTGTCATTTGTGAAACATCTCCCCCCCCCCCAGGTATTTGTAATAATTTTAAATTTTACACAAACTGTGTAAATTGTGAGATTTTTTGTTTGTTTTGCTTGTTTCTGGACTCTGTCCAGAAACTTGTCTCTCTGCCTCTAAAGTATGAGCCTCATCACATAGCACAGTAAAAATAAATCATGATTTGCATTTCTCAATAGCCTTCAAATAACTACATGGAGTCAAGCCAAACCCAGCCTCTTCATTGAAACAAACAGCTCACATTTTCACATACCAAGATTGCTTCTTCTTCATGTAGAGAATAATTTCTGTCTCCTGATTTCCACATGGCCCACTGTGCAACTTACTACCAGCCACATTTTCTCCCTGGTAGCTCACGTAGTTAAGTGCTTTGAGTCAGCACGTTCAACCACAACAGCAAACTTTGATAGGATTTCCTTCAACTACTGAAACCTTTAGGCACGTATTCAGCTCATGACTCAGGGTGCTTATCTATCAAGCGAAACTCCCTCTGGGATGTTAAGCACCATCATCTCAATCACTTCTCCTTTTCCTCCAAAAAAACAAACAAACATTCAGCACACTTCTGAGTCTAGGTCCTTCCTTCTTTCCCATCCCTCACCCATCCCTGGCCAGAGGCAAGCTCTGGAGAAAAAAATGAAGAACACAGGCACAATTGTTCTCAGCTTCTACCCTGTGCTCATTATATTGGCAAAGTTCGAAACCGTTTGCTTCTGCCATTGTACGTTTAAACACAGTATTTGCAGAATATCAGCAAAATTGCACTACCATTCTTCGCAATAGGTTCCTCTCTCTCATTTTGGCATGCTTTCATTCACCAGACTTATCACCATGTTCTCATATTTATCTGACACACTATTAGACATTCAGCTCTTATAAATAACATCTTTTCAAAAGGGAAAGTTCTTCCCCCCCTCCCCAGCTTTCTTTTTTGACTGTATGCTTGCTATTTTTAAAATGTAGAGGAGTCCCTCCAAACTAGTGTGAAGTAGACAGAAAGGAAACAGGTGCTAGAGACTTTTAAAAAGAGCTGCCTATGGTTAAGCTACATAATTTAACGGGGAAAAGAAACAAAGAAGGGATGAATTTGTGTCTGAAGAATGACATATTCTCCTTTACTTTTGTTTTTCTTTTCTAACAACCTAGATAAAGGAACCCATACTAGTTCACAAGGTAAGTGAACATAAGAGGTCATCTACACACAAATGTTAAATTGTGCTACCTATTTTGGAATAGCTAAAAAACACCCCAGTGTAGCTACTCCTATGCAGGCAGCTAAACAAAACAAGGGTGGTGTAGGGCATGTAAATACACAGTCCATTTTACTGGCTTGGATGTTTTGATGAAAGCCTCAATGCTTCATTTGAAATAGTTACTCTGGTACCAAGATGTGCAGTCCATATCTTCAGTAAGAGACGTGGAAAGGGTAAGAATCCTGAACCATTGTAGTTCTGTAACTGAATATCTTCAACAACCTCTTCCACCTGTATTCTTTCCTTTGTAAAAAGAAACCCTTCACATGTAATTCCAGAGGAATTCTGATTTTGTGGCCATGACTACATTTGTTAAAACACAGAATAGAGAATTCCTTGTAAAGAGTTAGCTTTGCAAGTCAACAGAGTAACTTGGCTATTTTTACTTAGACTGCTGGCCAAAGAAAAGAAAGAAATGGAAGAAGCTGTCAGGAAGAAATCCTGGGCAGATAGCAGGGACAGGCAGGGACAGAGACAAAGATGAAGAGAGATGTGGTGTGGATAAGGAAGTAGAGAAATTTGAACTTCAGAGGAAGCCGAGGATGAACCTTGTGAGGGCAGTAAGAAAGGAAGTTTCTATACGTGCCTGGGATTGCACCTGCTAATCTACACAATGCAAACCCACAGGAAGTGACTCAATGGTCAGAGCCTGACACACAAAAGGAAGCACCCTATATTCCAGGAAAAAGTATTTGGCTTATGCATGGACATAATGTTTTTGTTCAGGTCTTGAACTGCAACTGCATTTGGTTGTGTTTCTCATATGCAACAATTGCCCAGTTCTAACTTCTATTTTTAACTCAAGCCCATCAAAATAGGAAATGCAATTTTTGAGGAGGATTGCAGTTCTTTATCTGCATTTATATGAAAGAAGGACTGGAGCCATAGTGCTCTAAGCACCTAACTGAGCCCAGTTTCTCTGTGTGTCTTCATCCATGATGTGGCAGCAAATAAAGACTAATAAAAACCCACCTGTTTGATATTCCAGGCCAGGCACGAAGTGGGAAGACCATACTACTCACACTGAAAGTAGTTTGTGTCATATCTTTTTTTTTTTATCCTGATTGATGAAGCAACATCACAATATAGTACTGTTATATGCACATATGTCAAATATATGAATCCCAAAGACAAGAAGTAGTTAGGCATCATGGCTACTGAACCCCACTGACTCACACAGCAAAGCAAAAGGATTTCAGTGCTAATTCTCTTTGTTTCTCTATGTATAATGGCTTTAAAGGAGAAGCGGCAGCATGAATTAGCTGAAGTAGCTCCTGGTTATCAAAGTTACTGCAAAGTTGTACAGGCTGCCACCATCATTTGTAGGCAGGATATACATTACTGGAATTTTCCTCCAGCCAACTGTTCTCCTGTCACCTTAAAGTCTCTGAATGTGCCACCTGGAAGTTCTTGTCCTGGGGTGTGGCTGGACCAATGTCCCATGGAACCAAGGCATCAGAGGAGCAGCAGTTAGCAGAAGGCCACCTTGATGCTACCCTGCAGGATTGCTCCAAGTGCCACAGCATGTAACCATCAAGTTTTTGTAGTAAAAGGAAGAAAGTTTCCAGCTCCCTTTTGGCTGATATGGTAGAAGCTTAAGGTCAAAACACACCAATCCTGTCCTATCCAATTGCACTTTTTTCTGGACAGAGTAAATACAGCCTCTATGAAGTCTAGCATACTGTCCATAGATAATTAGAGGTTCCTGTAAAGGCTCACTGAACTGTAGTTTGAGCTGGTGTTAGCTCTGAGGATGATAACTAGTCACTGTTCTTGTGAGATGTGCAAAATGTCAGGGGAATATAAAGAAGTGTTGTGTTCAGGAAACATGTGATGTGACTAATAGAGGATGACAAGGGGTGTGGTTATCATGAGATATTCACCTCCCTTCAGTGCCTTCATGAGACATGAGAAAATAAGTATCTCCCTCCTCTCCCTCTCAGGGACATGTTTATCCGTTTACAACTAAACCTCCAAAAGTTATCACACAGCTCTTACTAAAAGTCCATTTGGGGCAGTTGCTCAGGAAGGAAGTTCATTACAGAGTTTCTGAATTGCTGTTCCAGCTGAGTAATGCTAGACACAGAACTCAGTTGACTTCACAGAAAATGGTTTATGAAAAAGCTAAGCAAGTTCTTGACAAGAGCAATGTATTTCAAGAAACCTAAAGTTTGTTTGGTTTTGAATATGAGGTCCACATGTAGGATAGGCTAATCCCATCTCTGCTTCTCTCAGGGAACCACCTAGGTCCCTATCTCTCAGCCTTGTGTGAAATCTTAGGGCAGGTATGAAGAATTGTACAGCCAAGAAGGCAATTGACATGTGCATATAAAAAAAAAATTCTGGATGCAAAGGCAAGAGGAAAGGAACCTACTGCTCTGAAGAAAACAGAGATGAAAAAAAGAATGGAGGAAGTGGGGAGAAGAGCACTGGAAAGGTGTTAGAGTAAGGGCATGAAATATAAGTGTTGGCCAGAACAGGAAATTTAATCAAAAGATGAAGCAGTAGTAGGGGAGAGAGCAAGATAGAGAGAGAAAGTAAAATGAAATGAACTTTAGTAATGGAAGAAAGGGAGCCCATGCCCTGGCAGTGGCTTCTCTCCTAACACCGGGAGGAGGTACTGTGACAGAAGTGAGGAGTACCATCAGTAAGAAAATCAGTGAAAGATAATGCATGAAAATGAACACACTGGGCCTGACAAAAAAGAAATAAGGGGAAGGGGAAAGGAACAGAAGGAAGACAGTTGGAAGAAAAAAGAAATGAAAAGTAGATCAAGCATTTTATCAAATTTTTTTTTTTTTTTTTTTTTAATGTATCCCAGAATATCTCCTGGTGAAATGAGCGGAATTATATTTCCCAAAGAAAACAGCTATTTAAAAAAGGAAAATTATTGTGTACAGAACCCAAACGTTACCCTTCACCTCCAGCCCCTATCCCCATAAGTGACCCTTAATTTCCACTAAATAATCACCATGCAGACTCTGATCTAGATAGATTTACACCTATAGGCATCTCAAACCACAAAGTACAGGTCAGCTCTTCAGAACAGTAAAACCAGCAAATTCACTCATTCCCAGTATTCCTTGTTGATTTTGCATAATGATTCTACAGAACTGAAAATCAGTTTGTGGCGGGTTTTTTCTCATTCCAACATCAGGATACACAGTGCGTGACAAAACCAGGAAGTAGTTCGTTGTAACAGACAATCATATATGCATCTCTCTCCCCCTCACACCTTGTGGCAGAATAATTCTCACCACTGTCATCACCACCCATGTATTCATAACCAAGTTAAAAAACTCAGATGCACCTATATAACATAACCAACTGTTGCTAAAAACTCAGACACGACAGCCAAAGGGTTGGGCCTCAGGGCCTTGGGTTTATGAATGTGAGAACCAGATGCTAGATTAAAACATAAATTGTGCTTAGGTGGATAACTGTAACTTCAAAACTCTGATATTGTTACCTTCCTCAGCTTAGAGACTGCACTGGTGGGGGAGACTGTGGGAAGCTCCAGATTGATGGAGGACCCTGTGGCACAGGAAGCCTCACAATTACAAAGACAGAGACTATCTCTACTTTGTTCCTACAGGGAACATGGCCAGAAGCAGACCAGGCTTTTGGGATATGTCTGCTTAGCTGCAGTAAGAACATCCCATAAAAACAGGACATGTGTTTTGAGCAGTACCCAGGCGAGAGCACTAAGGGAAAAGAAAGGCTAATTTTGCATCAGAATATTGTGATAAAACCTGCACATCAAGACTGCTTACATGCTCAGCAGCATCCCAACACTTGTTTCCATATAATATTAGCAAACGACTCCAGATAACTATTTACCACCTGAATAGTTTCTCAAAACAAAGACCGGTCTGCCTTCACTAGAGCAGAAACCGTATGGGAACAATACTGGAACCATACCCACCACAGGAGTTTAACCACTAGCATGAAGCATGATAAGATTTCTGAATGTTCCTCAGTCTGGGAACAGACCAAAGGTGGGGCAGAGAGTAGAGCCAAGAAAATCAGATGACCAAGAAGCCACGAGCAAGCACACGTTAAATGCATATGAGACATCCACTTTCAAACTGAAAGCACAAAAAGCTTAACTTGCAATAGCAAAGTAAAAAAGGAAAGATGTACCTGTTTAAAAAAAAAAGAAAAAAAGAAAAAAAAAGAAAAAAGAGAAATCTTGTTTCTCTGTTTTTTTATGAGATACCTACAACTAGCCATTTCTATCAGAGTTATTCTTGGGATATGTGTTTAGAGCACTCAGAACTAAATCACAAAATCATTGGATATTAAAGAGAATTAACTCAGTGCCAGGGGCAGACCTAAACAGTAATGGTTTAGTGATAGAAACCCTTCTTACAGAACTGCCCTGTTCAATACTTGATTGACTGATCACATATTCAGCTATCTAAACAGAATATGACATCATATTATCTGGAAACTCTTACTGGCTCAATAGGCACTTGGGACAGGGTCCAGTTACCTGGTTAAATTGTAATCCTTCAATAAAATATGGTAAGGCAGAGCTATGCATGTGTGTAGAGACCCATAGGCTTCAGAAAGACTTCATGCAATGAAATATCTTATGAGATGGGACCTGAGTGATGATTTAATGATTGTCATGTGTGCTTCAGCTTGAAAGACAGTTTTTTCACTCTTTAACCAAGCAGTTGACTCATCAGGAAATGAAATGCCAGGGTAATGAGGGGACATAACACATAGATAATACACAAGCTTCCTATCATACTTCTACATGTGTAATGACATGGAACTCTACAAGCAGTACAACAGGTTGACTATGGCTCTCTGTAGTGCAGACGCTTCTGGATGGAGTTTCTCATGTTTAATATTGTACAGCCTTGGCCTCCAGCTTTTGTCCTAGCTGAGCACTCATCAGATCCTCCATATAGATGGGTTCTTTGGTGTATAATAGTGTTAAATTCACATTACAACCTTTCCTCCTGAAGGGTTATCCACAGACTCACTTGGGCTCTAATAATCTTAAAGTTCTGCACTTCTCCATTCAAACCATCTAGCCAGTTCAAAACCTACTGTGGGTACTCTCCTGTTAGAAAACTAGGCTAACTCTAAAAAATTGTCAAACTAAGCTGTAGTTTCTAAGGCACTATTAGAAATAGCTATTTCCTTACACAAGATATATTGTAAAGTTAGGGCTCTGGTAATCCATATTATCTATATTCCCACCCAAATAATCCAGTCTTCTTGAGAAATGTTTTGTAAAGAGGATCTAATTTTCAACAGGGCCAGTATGGCTTCAACCGGCCAGAGACAAGGTAACATATATTTTTTTAAAAAGCATTGACAAAACCTGCTCTCAGAAATGTTACACCTGGATGGAAATGAACGTTATGTGACTTGTCCACAGCTTAGAGTTGATAGAGAAGTGAAACACAGTGGTCTAGAAAGAGAGCATAAGAGAGCACGCAAGCTGTCGTTTCAGATAGTAGACACTGAGAGCAGAAACTCAGCTGCACTCAAACTGGCAGGAATTTCTGACCCTATGTATCTCCAGTTCCTGGAAAGTCCCACCAACAAACAGCAAGAACACATTCCCTCTGATAAGATTCTGTAACGTAGCAAATATTTATCTTTGTGACCAACAGTTTCTGCTGTTTGCTTTATGATGTTATAGAATACTTGGCTCTGCACCTGAATTGGATCAAGGTGAGCAGCCTCATTGCCTGAGCACTAACATGCTCTCATTGCATCACATATCCCGCAGTTCTCCCTCATTGGAGTTGAGATCCCATTGAAGCTGCTGCCAAAGCTCATGGAGGGGTTGGCAGCAACGCTGAGGGTAAAGGTTGAAGAAATCTTTCACAATATCACCAGTTTCTACATCAAGAATAATGCAGGAAAAAGGCTGTTTCTTAAGGTACCTTTTGTAACAGCTTCACTTGTTACAGCACTCATTACGACTGTAATCTGAACTTCAGTACCACTGTGAGAAGCTCTGGAAGGAATCTCCTTTAAGGAGGATTGAAATGAGTACTCAAAACTGGATTTTTTTTTTTTCCTCCATCGGAAAGAACTTTTGAATGAATAAATGAATAAACTGGGGATACATATTTTGATTTCAAAATGTCTTAAGAAACGGACTGAATTTGTAGCAAAGTCTGACTGCACACCCAATTGCAAGGCACAGCACTTGTATGCTATCAGGGTGAGGAGGTATTCACAATTTGAGACACTGCCATCTCTACAGAGCCAGTGAAACAGTTCAGTAACACACAGAACAAACTACACAAGTATTAATTCACTGTTTTCAGAAATGTTCTTCCAGAACAAAAGGCAGAAATATCTTTTCCTTACCCAGGTAAAGGTGCAAGAAGCAGAAGCCTGAAGTAATGTCATGTTTTAATAAGCTAAATTCCCACCATGAGTCACATCCATGATTCTCATTTAAGGTATGCAGTTCCATGCATACTTAAAGCTTTGCTTAGACTGTGTTAAAAGATTACATTTCTTCAGGCTGAATTGTGTAGAGACAAAACAGCTTGAATCAATAATTACATTGCTTTGACTGGGTCAATAAGACAAAGGGTTGATAGATTGACCCACCTTCCCTTTATTCATGTAACACTGAATGAAATGAGGAGCATCCCTTAAAGTAAGTGAGACCTGGGCAATCTATTCCCCTCAGTCTTAGTGTTTCTTATTTCTGGGCTAGAAGAAACAAACAGTTTGGTTTATTTCCCAGTTTAAGGTCTGAAAACTTGTAAAATCTATTCCTTTCACAGAGATGTATCAGGATTTATCAGATCTCAAAGACTCAGGCACCTCTGGGGTTCTAGATTTAGCCCCTGTGAAGAGAATATCATTCCGGTCTGGAATAAAGCCAGCTGGAAGGTATTCCCCCATAACCACATCTCTGCTGCTCCCTCAAGGACTCTCCTCTGGGTCATTGTTTAGCATTTCTGGCTGGTTTTCTTCAGCAAAATCTTTGATGTAATAATACACAGCAAGGCAAGAGAACATCATAACATTAACATGAAGAGCATATGATCTGCGCAAAAGAACACAACAAAATTCTCATTTTTCACTTTTCAAAATTGTCACCATTTCACTTTCATCCTAAAAATTCTTGCCATTTTTCTTACGTTAGGCAAAGTTACAGTGTAATTTAGTCCATTGCAAAAATCAGAGACTGAAAGAGAAGTAGTTCATTGGTCCACTGCCCTTTCCTTGAACAGTTATTCCAAATTATTTAAAAACTCCTTTTCTGTAACACCTGCAGATAAATATAGGGGAGATTCAAATTTAAAATAACACTAAATGATAACAAAGAAACCCCAAATGATGCAAAACTTGTCTGACTTTACTACAAATGTACGAGTGAAGACCAATTTTGCCCAAAACCTTGAAGTCCAGCTTTCCTTTGAATCCTAGAACTTCTGTATGACCTTGTATTACAGTAGAAATAACAGAAAGGGAGGGAGGGATAGGTGCACACTTTGGACTCAGAAATCACCTAATTGTGTGGATATTTCTACAATTTTTCCACTTCTTTGCCATCCCAAATTCCCTCACTGGAGAGCATTTGAGGTCAGTCATACCTTGTGGTTGAACACACACCACTCCTGTCAGCTATTTTGCCCAGGTTAATGTTTGGCAGCAGAATGAGTCCCATGCTAAGTTGTTTATCTCAATGACTGTGATAACATTACTTTGGCAGTACCTATGGTTATAATTTGCTTTTCCAATGCACACAACAGTCTGCATATAGCTTGTTAAAGGGAAGGCATGTGGGTTTAGTGTTACAATTCAACACAGGAGCTTTGTTTTAGCAAAAAGTAGTAAAAAGTCTAGTGTGAGTAATGAGCACAAGTAGGTCTGAGTCTAGCTGTTTATCTGATTATGCACAAATTTCTCTTTCAAATATACTCCTGCATGCACTGTAATCAAAACAATCTACAAATAAATCAGTGTTGTCCTTGATTGTTTTTGTCCTCTCTGCTGCCAGATATGTACCCTTCACAGGGACCCAAGAGTGATATGACCACTGATTTCAGTGGGGCCCAGATTTCAATCTTGATCTTGTCTAGTCCAAAGGAAAGAGCTGAGAGTGTCTTCAGGGACCCAGGTACTCACAGGGAAATTCAAAACACTTAAAGACACTGTGGCAGCACACAGGGTTGTCAAAGTAGCAGAGAGCCTTCCATATTGATTAGTTCCATGTTTAATGTATACGATACTCTTGCAGTGTTTGCAAATAACCTCTTTTGTATGAAAACAGCAATGGCTTAGTCAAAGCCAGATCAAAGAGGCACGCATGATTCACATCCACTAAATAAACACTGATGCCTGATGGCAGTAATGCAGCTATTTATATTCATTGCCTGATTTAACCAGTGGCATTCCTTTAATATGATAATAAGCACAGGCTGTTTGCTATGAAAAAAAAAAAGAAAAAGAAGAGACTTGAGTGCTAAACTTGCTCTTAACACCAAATGATAGCGATATTGGTGGGCAAGTTGAGATGTGCTAATTAACTTCCCTTGCAGACAAAATCAGAAGCTTAATTTTAGATTATGCTTTGGCATTTCATGTGAACAAATAAGCAGGCAACTTCAGCGGAAGTTAAGCACTTGAATACATTGGAGGGTCTGGTAGCCAAGTCTCATCAGTGACCTCTGTGTTTCATTGGAATCGCAATTCTGCACATCTATTACTTCATCTCATTTGTAGCACCTGGTGCTGCAAAAATGAGGGCAGAGCTCTCTTAAATAGCGTTATCATCAGTGACTACAGCCCTAACACCTCAAAAACCAGTACTAAACTGGTATATAACCAGCAAGTAGCTCTCAGGAACAAAAAGTATCTGAAAGTCAAATGACAGACACCTCCTTCTGTTGAAAGGGAACCTGAGCTGACCTTGTGCCACAGGCACACTTGGGTGACCTGCACTCAGCAAAAGGGCCTTCCAGATCCTGCTGTTCCACAGCCACTGCTGGCCATATTGCAGGCAATCCTTTGCCTGTGATCTGTGTTACTTAATCAAAAGAAGACAGAATGCATTAGTATGAAAATTCTTCACAATGAGGAAAATAATCTGGAAGAACATGCTGAAAACCTGTCATTGTATTCTTTCCCTGTTCTTATACTTTCCCCTTGGAATAACTATCAGGTCACTGCTGGGAATGGGATACTTTGTTAGAAGGACCTTTGATGTAGCCCACTGTGGCTTCCTCCCCCTCTCCCCCCCTTCATCTCTTATGGTATTCACATGGCACAATACTGACTACTACTAGCAGTTTCAGTTTTATCCAAAATCATCCATGCTGCAAGAGCATGCATTCTTCACCCTGCTTATAACTATTTGATTTACAGTGGTCAGTTGTGTCCTTGGGCAACATGAAAATGATGGTGAAATCATTAAAAACACATGAACAATGATACAGTATCAGGGGAATTACAGGATCTTTTGAATTTGACCTTGAGACTGATAAATACAGCAGGTTCTAGCAGAAAACCAACAATGCAAAAAGTCCCAGAAGGCAAATTCTGATGGACATTGCACCCAGGATAGTATGCAATTATTTTGAGAAAGTCCAGAGCTCTATGGATATCTCTTTTACTCATTGGGAACTAACCCAATGTAAACAGAATGGACACACTCTTTAAATCTATTAGCATCACACAGGAATAGATAGGGTAAAATTGAAAAGAAAAAAAAACAACTACCCTGCAGAAAAACCAACCAACCAATGGAAAAAAAGTCCAAAACCACAAAGCCAACACAATTCCATGTAGACAAGGCTTCAGACTTCTCTTGAAGAGCATCTCTTATCCTTGTTTTCTTTCATTATTCCACTTCAATAAGAATAACATTTTCTCTCCTATGAATACCTGAAGATTCGTAAACTCTCTTCCATCTGCATTATAGATCAACAGAAAGTTGTAGAATAAAAACAGATAAACTGTTTTTGTTCAGTTCTTTTGGCAAATTTCTTCTTGAAACTGTGACATGTCAGAGCAGAGGGACGTTAGATTTGAAATCTGGGACTTTTCCTCCACCTTCATGTACATTTACCTTTCTCCATAATTTACCATTAGTTGACCTATTGGTAAAACTTATCTGATTTGGATAAAGACTGTTCTTTGATGGCCCCGTGTGCTGTAAAATAGCAGCTGAATTCTATTTCCTGTATTGCAGATAAGGCTGCTTCAGTTTTAGAGTTGTGCTTTGACTTATTTGCTGATTTGCTTGATAAACAGAATGGCTTAAAGCCTTGAAGGAAGATGAATATATGTTGTGTCAGAATAACAGAGAATAACTGGGCTGCTAGTACTTCAAAGACAGTTTGCACTTCCTTATTAAAGATCTGCAAGAGAAGTGAACTTGTTATTTCTCCAATAATTAATAAAGTAGCTATTACTGTAACCAGCAATTTTGAAAGAGAGATTTCAAATCTTTGTGTGTGTCCAACATACTGATAAAAAACAACATTAATTGCAACTTGGAGGAAACACCAATCTCTTCAGAGATTTTTGCTTGGATGATTGAGAGTGCTTGAACTAAGATGCTCCTTATAACTCTTATATCCTCAGCAACATCTAATGACTCAGACCTGCTTCTTCAGAGATGGATTTGACACTGTCCCAGAACCCCAAATATACAGATGTAACAGTGCACCTGCAGACCACAAACTGTTGCCTTGACTCATAACCATATTATGTCCAGCAAAGATATCTTGAAAATACATCTGTTTCTATGGCTTCTGACACTTGGTTGTCACTAAGGAAATCCTCCCCTTGTCTCAGACAGCTGCATTCCTCATTCATTAGGAAACCATTATTAGTTTCAGGTAACTACTTTCATTTCCTCCGAACTCTTCTGAGGTTTAGATCAATCAGAGATTCTTTACAGACCTAGTGCTGAGCTGGACTACAAATTAATTTTAGGGTACTTAACATTTAAAGAGTTGGGAAGGTAGGTAGTCAATATAAATGAATTTTATTTAGTTATTCCCCCAGTGTTTGAAGAGATTGCATATTGGTGTTTCTCTATAAATGCCTGAAGACTCTTCTCATAGCCTTTATGAAGTTGCTCAAATTGAAAAATGTCTGTAGGCAGTAAATGCCCTTCAGTGTAACTTTGAAAATACATTATATTCTCCAGGAGTCTGGCTTTTATTTGTCTTTTGTAGTATTTGTATGCTGTTTTCCAGCTTCTATCTAGTGCTACTTTAGGATGGATGATTATTTTACTGAAAATAGTTTACCCACCTTTTCCAACTAACCTCTGTAAAAGTGACCCTAATTTTGTTAATGTAAACTCAAGCTGCCCCCCTGATATGAGAAGACTCAGGCTGAGTGCTGGCTGAATCGTTTGCTTTACTAGGAACACAGCATTTCTTAGAACTGGTTGAAAATGCAAAGCTCTCCATGAATATGAGGACTGCCTGGGAGTCTGCAGCAGGTTCTCTACATTTATGAAAAAGTGTTGCATCACGACTATTGCCAATGCTGTTGGCTGTTTTGTATTCTGTTCTTACAAAAGAAACCTGGAGATCAACTGCCTTAAATTGTTGTGACAAAGATAAAAAGTGGAAACTTGATTTTACTAGCAACACTCAGCCTTCCCACCCTCTAGTAAGAGAGGAGAACAAGTAACACCTACAGTGGCTAGAACATTTAGAGCTAAGCAAAAGTGAACACTGCAAGCCTACTTCTTCTTGGAGAAGAGATGTAACACACGGAAATGAACAAAAAAGCAATCATTACAGGCTACAGCTGTTCAGCGTGCTGGGAAAAAACCCCTGTCCGCCTACAGGAAGGCAGTCCGAGACTAGTCTCATGGATAATACTCAGTTTCTATTGCTTAACTTATTGAAAGAACAGAGACAGAGATATGGTTATTCAGTTTACAGCTTAGGAAATTTAGGAAGAAGGAAAGTGAGGCAATTGGCCAAAAGGCAAATTGATGACAGAGCTGTGAAGAGACCTTTATTACGCCACTCTTACTGTAACCACTAATCAGCACAGCCTCCAGTCCTAAAGGAAAAGGGTATTTTGCCAGTGACAGCCTAGTACTCCCTCGTACAGCCGTAGAATACAGAACATGGGTTGAGGGCCTTATCTCTGCTCTGGCACTCTTCCATCTGCTAAAAATGTCCTACAAGCCCTAGTTCCAGCCAAGGCAGGTCTCCTTGCTTTAGGCTGCACTGGAGAAAATCCTAAGGCTCCTTACTAAAGGCCCTCCCTACCTCTCCCGTTTTGTTTCCCAACAAAAATGCGGTCTTCCACTCTCCAACAAGACTATCTGGGGAGGAGTCTGGCTGGAACACCAGAGCCAAATAATGGAAATCACCGGGAAAATGCAAGGTACATTCATGAATGCATTACCTAAGAGTGACCTCCTGTGTCTGTAACAAGTGTTCTCCTCTCTATGGAGAACAGCTAACAGAGTATGAAGCAACAAAAAGTATATTGAAAAAATAAGAGGAGGATTCTGTGGAAATTAACACTTTTCTTTATGAATTCCACACACGCACAAGTCTTAGTGCCTTAAAATTTTATCTGTGCTGCACAACATACTCAACAGTAAACAAGCAAGTAATAAGTTCTAATAATGGCTCCTGCTATAAATTTATCTCTGCAATTTTGTAGCACTGTGCGAAGGCAGAAAAACGTCTATGATGTACATGAATACTGAGGACTCACTGCACACCTGCATTGGACTGAGAGCTTCATTTTTTAACTTGGCTTCAGTTGTTTCTCTGCTGCATTTTACCTCCCTCCGAGATAAAACACAGATGAGAAATGGTAAGAATTCTTGCAGATGTCAAGGCAAAATAACAACTTAAGAAAAACAACAATGAAATGCCTTGTGTGCGTGCTCCCTCTGAACAGATAATCATCAACACTATGCCACTTTCTACCTGCAGGCCAGAAATGGGGATCATTTGGATTCTGCTGGCATCCAAATACAGCAGCCAGATGAATGCCCACCGGAAGAGGCCCTCCCAGGGCAGGTGGCACTCTGTAATATACTGAGAATCTCTCCTGTCAAGGCACTATTACCATAACACCAAGTTCTTATAACAGCAAGTTTCCTTGCTGTAAGAGACAAGTCTTAATTTGGATGGACTCAAAATTCAAAGAAAAGCATTGGAAAGCTTTGATATCTGAGGGCATGTGTTATCCATCAAACAGAACTTGGGACTGCTGCACATTCACAACAGCTATAAACAGCTGCTTCCTAGACAGATTTCTATGCTTTGACAGTTTTTCCCATCATGAACTTGAGCCAAAAAACTCAGTGTTCTGCTCTTCAGTAAATTCACACAAGAATGGGACTGTGGTTTAGACATTCCTACCAGTGCCAGGGGTTGTGCACATAGTAAAATTGACCAGGCAGGCAGTTCTGTAGAGTGGGGACTGGCAGCTGTCAATTCTCAGGTCTAGAGTTACATGGTGAGCCAGGATCAGTACTTTCTTGGATTCCCAGCTCACCATGACAGACATCCAGCTTTTATACAACTCTTGCTTTGATTCATCCAAACTAGCAGGCTCTCAAACAAATGCTTCCTGCTCAATCCTTTGTTTCTTGGGAAAACATTTGGCCCACCCTATCCACATTCTCCTCTAAGACCTCCACTGCTTGTACTTCTGTACTTTGCACCTTCCATTCCAAACCCCCTTGGGGTGGTTGCCCAGTGTTGGGACCAAGCAATAACAGGGTGCAGACAGCAGCCTTTGTCCTTAGCCATAAGACAGCTCATGCTATTGCTTTTCTTCAGCTTATTGGCAAAGCAGGGAGGGAAGGGACAAAAAGCCTTTGTTATTGCTTTGTGCAGCCTGTGAGCCAGAACTGAACCTAGCTGGGTTCCTCTGGTGCCACCATGGCTGGATTGTGCCCAAGGGACTCCAGGCAGAAGCTGCAGTGGGGACAGTAAAGGCTTAGCCTTCCAATACAGGGCTGGTTAATGAAGCAGAGGAACCTGCAAAGCTTGTAACAGTGGGACCCAGAGGAGTCATGCCAGATAACTTTTTATTTTCTGATTTTAGTTTTCAATTAAATTTGACATTTTTGAGAGTGAGCTTGGTTACAGACTATTAATCTGTGGCTGAGAGCCAAGGAAGGAAAACACTTGAGTGAGAAGAACTGAACACTGTAAAGCTTTGTCTGCAGTACAGCATGCTAAGATGTTTTTAGTGAGTTTTGGGAAAATCAGTGGCAGTTCGCTCCTGTGTAACAGAGACGTGTTCATACACTACTTTCAGAAAAGGAAATGGCCACATTTTCAAGCCCATTTTCTTCCTTTCTTTTACATTCAGAAGGCATACCAGCTAGTGAAAGTTGAGCATTAATTGATATTGCCACCAGCTGGGCAAAGCTGTCATGATCAACCTAAAGTGAAAGGATTGCAACACTTGCAACAGGCTGAGAACATCTAACTGGACTTTTGGAAGTGGCTGAATTTCCAATTTCAAGCATATCTGGATCAGATGTCAGATTCAGAGGATAAGCATGAGAAGTGTCATGATTTTTATCTGAAACCTGATCATCTACAGCAGCTAGAAGACATCTGCTTTTGACGACAAGTTCATACCTGATTCTTTGTGGTATCAAGATAAAAAGTGAAAGCAAACAAAAAAAATACTAGGAAGTGAAGCTACCACTTACTCGTACTGCATACTTCTGAAACCATTGTTTTGACACTTCATCCTAAGGGTCCTTATTCGTTGATAAGGAAAATAAACTTCAATTTCAGCAATGGAATAAAACAGAGCATTGGATTGCACTTTCTGGAAAGATCCAAGATCTGGATTTGAACATTATGCCTTGGATACATCCCTTAAAACAAATAAACAAAAGGAAACTAAAACCACATGTGGTGGGCACATGTACATGTACAGGCACCTGTAATCTCAGAATGAACAAGTGTCAAATGAATGTTTCCTCTGCAAGTTTTGGAAGCAGTTTTTCTATCATGTGTCTCTCGCATGCAGGAAGAAGCCCTGGAAAAGTTTGCCAGTCAAATAGGAAATGGAAAGTGTTCAGCACCAGATGGAGGGGATCTTTACAGAAAATTTGCATTGTGTGTTAAGGCTTTGATCACAACCAGGCAGTAATGGAATACAAACTGCTATTAAAACAACTTATCACTGTGACAACTGTAGAGCAAAATGAAGGCAAAAAAGTGACCTCACTGGTAAAGATTATAACCCCCCTTCAACGCCAGTCCATTAATGATAGTAGCTGTTACAGCTTTTGATCGCAGTGTCTTAACCCTTTACCTTAAGCTATAATCGTTCGTTCTTGCTGGGAGTCATTCACGTGCCAGTGAGGAAGGGCTTAAGGAGTCCTTTCATATCACTGAGCCTGTCTGTAGAAGACTTCTGTTTAATTGCTGCTCAGTGAATCATGGTTATATATGTTAAGATAATTATGAGTGGTTTGTTTAACAAAACAAGAAATAGGCGGTTTTTTAAGCATTCAACCACTGCTGAAAGCTCTAAAAATCAGAAGTCCACCAAGCTTGTTTTCCGTATACCTATTTTCGGTCCCTGTCTGTTCTGCGTTTTTGGCAAGCAAAAAGAAAACTTGCAGTGAAAGTCACTTTTCTTTCTGTGCAAGACTTATAAGCATGAGTTCATAATGCATTGCAAATATGATCAAAGAGTACAGACGTAGGTGATAAAAACCAATGGGAAGATTAAACCCAGCTGATATATTCAAGCACTGCCATTGAAGGAAACCTCCTGAACTTTAGTGGATTAGAGAAGTGAAAGCACTATAAGTGCAATGGGGCTGTTTACCGTGGAAAGTACTACTCACCTGAAGATCTATTCCTTAAGCAGGTGCATTTAACTGCTCTGAGAATAACAGTTTTAAAGAGCAGTCTCATCTACAAAGAGAATTATAGCAGTGCAGTTCCAAGGTGAAAGGCTCTAATTCATGCTGTTTTCATTTGCACCATTAGGCTACTTTCATACATGTTCTAGATTCAGTTTTACAACAGAGTGAAGGGGAAGCAGAGTGAGCCTCATACATTTGGCAAATGAGGACACGGACATTCTGAAAAGAATCTAATGATTTTTGTGCCGAAGCAGACATCCTGGCAGCAATGCTTTCCAGAAAGCGTACTGTCATACAGGGCTTCACCTGTTCGGAAAGCATTGGTCCTACAGTCTTGAGATATAGTCGTAAATGTTAGCACACGTACACTAGGACAAAAGCCTAACAGAAGGCACAAAGAAAGTTAGGAAAAGATAAAGCGTGATCACTTACAGAAAGTTTTGTTCATGTTACTTTCCATGACACCATGTGGATCTCTATGGCAGTAGCAGGAAGAAAAGACACTTCTTCAGGACAGGCTCCAATTCTCTTAACCATGAAACTATACTGTATCTCTTCAAGAGAATGTTGCATCCCAACACCCAATTTAGTACAAAATCCCAATTCACTCACAGTGCCACACAACACAGTACAGCTTTCACAGGAGAAAGAAAAGAAAAAGATATGGGGAACAAACAAGAGGAATTAGAGATGTGTGCAAGGCTGCGGGAATATGATGTCATTGGTATCAAAGAAACATGGTGGGATGGCTCCTATGACTGGAGTGTTGGAATGGAAGGTTACAGGCTGTTTAGAAAAGACAGGCCAGGCAGACGGGGAGGGGGCATTGCCATCAATGTCAGTGATAGGCTAGAGAGTATGGAACTCTGTCTGGGGACGGGTGATGAGGTAACAGAGTGTTTGTGGATCAGGATCAAAGGGAAAACAGCAATGCGGGACATTACGGTGGGGATCTGTTACAGGCCGCCTGATCAAGAGGACTCTGTGGATGAAGTGCTCTACAGACAGATAGGAGCAGCCTCACGCTCGCAGGCCCTGGTCCTCATGGGGGACTTCAACCATCCTGACATCTGTTGGAGGGACGGTACGGCCCGGCACAAGCAATCCAGGCGGTTCCTCGATTGTGTGGAAGACAACTTCCTCTTTCAAGCAATGGAGGAGCCGACGGGGAGAGGTGCCATGCTGGACCTTGTGCTCACCAACAGGGAGGGGCTGGTTGGAAATGTGACGCTCCAGGGCAGCCTTGGCTCTAGTGATCACGAGATGGTTGGGTTTGAGATCCTCAGGACAGTGAGAAGAGCATGCAGCAAGCTCACTGCCCTGGACTTCAAGAAAGCAGAATTTGGCCTCCTCAGGAACCTCCTTAGTAAGGTTTCATGGGATACAGTCCTAGAGGGCAGGGGGGCACAAGACTGCTGGTCGGTATTCAAGGATCACCTGCTACGTGCTCAAGAGTGTTGCATCCCGACTAGAAGAAAGTGCAGCAGGAGGGCCAGGAGACCTCCATGGATGGACAAGGAGCTGCTGAGGAAACTTAGAGGGAAAAAAGAAGCTTATAGAAGGTGGAAGCGAGGACAGGCAGCCTGGGAAGAATATAGGAGCATTGCCCAAGAAGCTAGGGACCAGGTTAGGAAAGCTAAGGCCCAGCTAGAATTAAGTTTGGCAAGGGATGTAAAAGATAACAGGAAAGGATTCTATAGATACGTAGCAAATAAAAGACAGACTAGGGACAATGTAGGCCCTCTCCAGAAGCTATCAGGAGAACTGGCTACCATGGATTTGGAGAAGGCTGAGGTTCTTAATGACTTCTTTGCCTCAGTCTTCACCGGCAAATGCTCTGACCACACCACCCAAGTCTTGGAAAGCAAATGCAGGGACTGTGAGAATGAAGACCTTAGGCCCACTGTAGGAGAGGATCAGGTTCGAGACCATCTTAAGAACCTGAACGTGCACAAGTCCATGAGACCTGATGAAATTCATCCACGGGTCCTGAAGGAGCTGGCGAATGAAGTTGCTAAACCACTGTCCATCATATTCAAAAAATCCTGGCAGTCAGGTGAAGTTCCCGATGACAGGAAGAAGGGTAATATAACCCCCATTTTCAAGAAGGGGAAGATGGAAGACCCGGGGAACTACAGACCAGTCAGTCTCACCTCTGTGCCTGGCAAAATCTTGGAACAGTTTCTCCTGGAAAACATGCTAAGGCACATGAAAAACAACGAGGTGGTTGGTGATAGCCAACATGGCTTCACTAAGGGGAAATCCTGCCTGACCAATTTGGTGGCTTTCTATGATGGAGCCACGGAACTGATGGACAGGGGCAGAGCAGTTGACGTCATCTACCTGGACTTGTGCAAAGCGTTCGACACTGTCCCGCATGACATCCTTGTCTCTAAATTGGAGAGACATCAATTTGATAGATGGACCACTCGGTGGATAAAAAACTGGCTCGATGGCCGCACGCAAAGAGTTGTGGTAAATGGCTCGATGTCCAGTTGGAAACTTGTAACGAGTGGCGTCCCTCAGGGATCGGTGTTGGGACCGGTCCTGTTCAACATCTTTGTCGGCGACATGGACAGTGGGATTGAGTGTGCCCTCAGCAAGTTTGCCGACGGCACCAAGCTGTGTGGTTTGGTTGATATGCTGGAGGGAAGGGATGCCATCCAGAGGGACCTTGACACGCTTGTGAGGTGGGCTGATGCCAACCTTATGAAGTTTAACCAAGCCAAGTGTAAGGTCCTACACCTGGGTCGGGGCAATCCCAGGCACAGCTACAGGTTGGGCGGAGAAGAGATTCAGAGCAGCCCTGCAGAGAAAGACTTGGGGGTGTTGGTTGACGAGAAGCTTAACATGAGCCGGCAGTGTGCGCTTGCAGCCCGGAAAGCCAACCGTATCCTGGGCTGCATCAAAAGAAGCGTGACCAGCAGGTCGAAGGGGGTGATCCTGCCCCTCTACTCTGCTCTCGTGAGACCTCACTTGGAGTACTCGTACAGTTCTGGTGTCCTCAACATAAAAAGGACATGGAGCTGTTGGAGCGAGTCCAGAGGAGGGCCACGAGGATGATAAGAGGGCTGGAGCTCCTCCCGTATGAAGACAGGCTGAGGAAGTTGGGTCTGTTCAGCCTGGAGAAGAGAAGGCTGCGTGGTGACCTCATAGCAGCCTTCCAGTATCTGAAGGGGGTCTATAAGGATGCTGGGGAAGGACTCTTCCTTAGGGACTGTAGTGGTAGGACAAGGGGTAATGGGTTCAAACTTAAACAGGGGAAGTTTAGATTAGATATAAGGAAGAAGTTCTTTACAGTGAGGGTGGTGAAGCACTGGAATGGGTTGCCCAGGGAGGTTGTGGATGCTCCATCCCCGGCAGTGTTCAAGGCCAGGTTGGACAGAGCCTTGAACCACGTGGCTTAGGGCAAGGTGTCCCTGCCCATGGCAGAGGGGTTGGAACTAGATGATCTTCAGGTCCTTTCCAACCCTTACGAGTCTATGATTCTATATGGACCACTGTCGTGGTGTGCTGACATTTACAAAAGGAACAATTTTCATTCTATAGACAACCTCATTTCAGAGTTTTCTAACTTTTGATTCTATACTCTTCTGTGATTTTTTTTCATGCAGAGTTGAGAAGCTGAAGGAGAAAGGAACATGATGAGCACATCATAAGATTGTATAGGTGTAGCAATTTGAATTCAGAATGCTATAATATTCAGGAAAGACACACACACATACTGAATTACTCTGAAGTTTGTAATTTTAGGTAAAATTTTGCTCAAATATCATATTTAGTTGCATGCAGGGAGAGTGGTTAAAGCCTCAAAGAGGAATCAACTACTGCAGTGACTAATAGTTAGCTATAGATTAGATCATCTTCAGGATGTGAAGAGAATGCCGTGTCTGCACTCTTCAAAGCAGAGTGAACTGACTTAGATGACCACAACCCTCCTGTGGATTGCTTCCCCACATGCTTATCTGAGCTGATACAAATGTTACCTCCACCTTGCCTCTCTCCCTTGAGTAGCACCCATGGCCAGAGTCCCCATCCCGACCTGCCGCTATATAAAATAGTCAACAGGAGTCATGATTAGAACAGGCCTGGAGAAGGAAAAGGGCAGAAAGGAAGACAAATGGAGGGGAGAAGGGGAGCAAAGATGAGCACTGCTCTGCTCTGTTGGGAGAAGGAGAAAGGTCCGGTTATGAAGCCAGGAAGAGTTTTTTGGCAGTTTGGGCAGCATTTGCAGGATCAGCTGTGAGAACTTCATGGACTGGATTTCATTACACTGAGTCACTGAAAAAGATACTACAATAAATATGCTTAGACGGAGGAGTTTCTCATTGAAAACTATAGGAATCAACAAAGGCCTCTGCTTGCTTGCTTTTTTCTTTAATTGAAAAGTTTCTCACTTTGTTCTTATTCCCAACAGGTTTCCATTGCATTCATAGGACAATTAGAGGCTCCCTCCTCTGGCGATGTTTAATATCTGTAAATTCCCATCAAAATCTTTGCAGAAGAGTAACAAAAAAAATCTGCTTTGTATTATTAAGTAATAATAATTAAGACTTAGAATCCTGCAAGAATCACGTTTTTATGACAAACTATTCATATTTTCTTTCTTTCAGTGTCAAATCAACTAGTACATTTTCAGCACCTAATTGAATGTCACAGTTGTAACTCAAAGCCAAGATAAAGAGTATCAAGAAAAGAAGAGGAAGCAAAAGAATTCCCATTTTCTTCCTTTTTTTTTTTTTTTTTTGAAAGGTCAAAAACTATGGTAAGATAGACCTGAATTTAATGAAATTTGGAATCTGTATAAACTAGGAAATAATTTTTTTTTAAATTTATGTTCAGTTTTAGAATACAACATTAAATACAGGCTTCTGTAATTGGAGCTTCTGTCTCAGTGACATTTCCATGACATCGCGTCCAAACCTTGATTATATTTCATTTAAATTGTTAATAGCTTTTACCACAGATCAGAGTCTTTGCATGTGAGTTTCTGAACCTAGATAAGTCTTATTGCTGTATCACTCTGAGCTCAGGAAAATATACCAAATTCTGATGGCTAAACTATAGAAATCACATTAATAGGACTGAATTGGCCCAATTGTATTTCATATTTCAAATATACTCTATCTGTCTAAATGCTGTATTCAAATAAGTGTGCCTAGGAAGATCATGCAAGCAGGCTCTCAGCTGTCATGGCGCTGAGGGCACTAATCAGCCTGACTGTCCCTGTATTATCAACACTCTTTCCAGCACAAATCCAAAACATAACCCCATACTTGTTACTATGAATAAAATTACCTCTACCCCAGCCAAAATCAGCATATTCTCCCTCCTTTATTCCATACCATTTATGTCATGTTCAGGTCCCACACTATACATCCTCACTAATCACCACCCCGCTTCCCATCCTTTCATACAATACACTGATATCATTCCCTTAGTCTACGGACCACCTCTGTGAAATGACTGTAAAGCACCCATAAATGTCCACAAATGCCTACAAAATGTCCAAGGTTTCATTTAGTCCCTCACTTTGGGCTCCATCTGTTATGGTGGTCACTCAGGACAGGAGAGGAGGTGTGTTGCATGGACCTATTTGGAACAAAAGCCAGCTCAGGTTGGGACTGCTGCACTTGCACTCCTTCTTGTAAGGCTTGTCCTCCATTGGTTTAGGTGGTTCCTGCTATAGTAATTCCTATAACATGCAACTCAAATCGTGGTTTACAACAATTTTCAGGTACATCCAGTACAATCTCCATCCGTGGTTCCTTTGGGCCAAGTTTAACATTGCAATGAACAACTCCTCTTGCTTATAGCCTAGATAACAACAAGGGGTTCCTGCTATAGTAATTCCTATAACATCCAACTAAAATAATGGATTATTTTCACCCAGGATTAAATCACCTTGAGGTACGCACTGGACTCCCCCATCCTTCTGCATTACCTACCAAGTGCACCCAGCTCCTTGAGCAAAAACAATCCCACAAATAGGTTTACCCTTTCCTGAGGAAAGAATAACCCAGACTATTTTTCTCAACAAGTTCCTTTTAAGTACTATAGGGATCTTATCTCCTTCCACAGTGCACAGGGGTTTTGATCAGGCAGGACCAGTTCAACCAGCAGATCCTCCAGTGTTAACTAACCAAGTGATTTCTCCTAAATGTGTATCCCAAGGCTTAAATGTCCCCGTACCCATTGCCTTCAGGGTAGTTTTTAACAGTCCATTGTATCATTCAATTTTCCCAGAGGCTGGTGCATGATAGGGGATGTGATACACCCAGTCAATGTCATGCTCCTTGGCCCAGGTGTTCATGAGGTTGTTTTGGAAATGAGTCCAGCCATCCAGTAATTGCTTCCACTGTTGTAAGCACAGGCTGCTTACCATGGCAGGTTCATGATAGTATGATACAATCCATCTGCCATGCTTCCTCATATTGATATTTCAGCCACAATCCTCCATACCAGAGACACCTGGCTTGCTTAATTGCAGCACATTTCGTATTCATGAATAGCTTGTGCAATAGCATCCATGGTCAAGTCCACCCCTCGATCATGAGCCCATCTATATGTCGCATCTCTTCCTAAATGTCCTGATGTGTCACAGGCCCACTGAGCTACAAATAGCTCACCTTTATGTATAAAGTACTATCTGTTTTTCTCATTCAGCAGTGTCTAAGGCCAGCCGGATGGCTTTCACCTCTGCAAACTGACTCAGTTTACCTTGTCCTTCAGCAGTTTCTGCAACTTGTCATACAGGACTCCACACAGCAGCTTTCCACCTTTGATATTTTCTCACAATACAACAGGATCCATCTGTAAACAGGACATACGGCTTTTAATTTTCTGGTAATTTATTATACAGAGAGGCCTCTTCAGCACGAGTCACTTCCTCTGGCAATGCTCCGAAGTTTCAGCCCTCTGGCCTTTCCATGATCACTTCCAGAATCCCTGGGTGGTTAGGGTTTCTCATTCAAACCCATTTCATTATCAATGCGATCCACTTACTCCATGTAGCATGAGTTGCACAATGCGTAGAGGGGACCCTCCCAATGAACATCCAGCCAAGCACAGGCAATCAAGGTGCCAAAAGGAGCTGTGCTTCAGTACCAACTACTTCTGAAGTGACTTAAATTCCTTCATATGCTGCTGATATTTCTTTTCAGTTAGAGCGTAATGGGCTTCAGATCAGCTATATCCCCAGTTCCAAAACTTTAGAGGTCTCTCCAGGCACTTTCTGCCAGAGGCTCCAGGCGGGGCCGTTGTCCCTGGCTGAGGCACAAAACACTGTTTTCATATCTTCTCCTGCCTGGACTGTCTCAAGTACTACTGCACAGGCTATCTCCCATTTAATTTGTTCAAAGGCTTGCTGCTGCTCAGGGCCCCATTCAAAATAATTCTTTTTCCAGGTCACTTAATAGAGAAGGCTTACGATCAGACTATAAGCTGGAATATGCATTCTCCAAAACCCCACGACACCTAAGAAAGCTTCTGTTTCTTTTTTGTTAGTTGGTGGAGACATTGCTGTTATTTTATTGTTCACACACATTGGGATATGACGACATCCATCTTGCTCTTAGGCAATAGGCATAATAAACAAGGACCGTAGCCTCAAAATTAACTTGCTGCTAATTATGAGGCTTGGACAGGAGTGCAAATAAGATAATTGGAACTGAGCAGGAAATTGTCTTATCCTGGGAAAACTTCACCATTTCGTAAAGCCTTCAAGGTCCCACAATGGAGTAAGATGGATCATGGCCAATTAAAATCTTTGTACCCGAACTTTATCAGGTAGCCCTAGGACTGCCCTGTCTTTCTTCCTTCCATTCTCTCCATCCCCACAGTGACTAGTCCATTGAGCTTGCTTTAGCTGACATTTAAGAAAAAATAGTGCCCTTTATTTTGATCCTCTACTTAGTTGGTTTTGTATTAAAATTCAGGATTCAGCTACCTTGGAAGTTACTTAAATGGATGGTGAATCAGAATATAAATGGTAACAAATCTATCAAGGAAGTCAAGTTGATTAAGAAGAAAAACTTTTTTTTTCTTATTGTTTAAGAGTTTAAGGATTTGGCGCTACATTTTATACCAGGCAAAAAAAAAGAAAAAAAAATATATCCTTTTTATTATACTTTCCTCCTCTCTATCCCTTAAGCAAAATGCTGGAGAATGCTCTCAGAGTATCTATGAACCCTGCAAATAATCCTCCGAAAACTCAGGGAAGGGAAGGTAAACCCTCATCAGATTACCACTTCCAACACAACATCCCAGCAGATAAAACTCAGTAATCTGATGTGGCATCTTTTTAACCAGAAACAAACAACAGCTGCTTTCACACCATAATCTTTCTTCTGCCAGGCATTTTAAAAGGTAAAATCTGAAAGTTACAGAAGTCAAAACCTTATGGGAATAATTTTGTTAGAAGTCAAATAGAATTAGACTGTGCATAGACATTCTAAAAGGTAGCAACATAATGCTTAGACGTCTAAGTAAAGTATGGGCAGGCATTGTAGTCATGATGGAGTACGGTACAGATTAAAGATAACTACTAACTACAACTTAGACCAAAACCCAAGTTCTTTCATGTCAATTATATGAAGTATGATGGAAATATTGAGTGGGGATGTAAAGGAAGAGTTGCTGAATAGAACAAAAATAGGAACTGAAAGTACTGTGTTAGAGCAGAAAGAGGCTGAAGACATCCATGTATTCCAGGTTCCAGGATGCTGGGTTACTCCAAGCCTCAAAAAGAAATGTCTTCTGAAGTTGCAGATGTACTCCATAGAATTAATTGTCAAATTGTCAAAGAGGTCATACAGCCAGAGGACAGCAAAGGAGGAAGAAACATAATGTGGTTAAATATAGGATCATTAGTCTGACCACAATTATACACAACTTTTTAGAACAAACTTTGATGGAAAGCATAATTAAAGACATGGAAGGAAATAGAAATGCTACACAGGTTTACTAAATGTGGAACATGCAAGACTAAACAAGTAAATAATTATTAAGGCTGAGGAGAGGCAGCTGATTCAATATACCTGGACAGTGGTACAATACTTATTATGATGTGGCATAAGAGAGGAATCATTAAGTCAGAAACCAGAGATTAATATAAGATTATAAATTAGAAGAAGAACTGGCTAAAGGGGAAAATACAGGGAAATTAGAAGCCTGAAGACAAAGGATAATTAATAGGCAGTTGCCCAAGACTATATCATAGAATAAATTTGATTCATATTTTCTTTAATGCATCTGGTGCAAAAATGTGATTGCACCATTAAAATTGGCTGTTGTCTCAGAACATAAAGGCATCAAACTGAGGAAGATCACATTGTTATTGAAAGAGAGTTGAATCACCTTGAAAACCAGAGTGAGACATATGAAATCAAAGTCATTTGTATCAAGTGCAAGGACATGCATGCAGGTGTCGTGGTTTGAGCCCAGCCAGTAACTCAGAACCACACAGCCGCTCGCTCACTCCCCCCCCCACTTCTTCCTCCCCCCACTCCCGGAGGGATGGGGAGGAGAATGGGAAGAATGCAACTCCCACGGGTTGAGATAAGAGCAGTCCCGCAACTAAGGTATAACACAAAACCACTACTGCTACCACCAATGATAATAACGATTAGTGAAATAACAAGGGGAGAGGATACAATTGCTCACCACCCGCCGACCGATACCCAGCCCGACCCGAGCAGTGATCTGGGCCTTCCGGGTAACTCCCCCCGGTTTATATACTGGGCATGACGTGCTGTGGTATGGAATACCCCTTTGGCTAGTTTGGGTCAGGTGTCCTGTCTCTGCTTCCTCCCGGCTTCCCCTCCTCCCTGGCAAAGCATGAGACTGAGAAAGTCCTTGGTTGGAATAAACATTACTTAGCAACAACTAAAAACATCGGTGTTATCAGCGTTGTTCCCAGGCTGAAAGTTAAAAAACACAGCACTGCACCAGCTACTAAGCAGGAGAAAAATGACTGCTATAGCTGAACCCAGGACAGTATCCACCCCTTATTCCATACCATTCACGTCATGCTCAGATCCCACATCTCTCAGCACACCATCACCCCTGTCCCATATATACACATATATATACACCCACACCCACACACAGAGAAAGATATCATTCCCTAGTCCATGGACCAATCCCTGTAAAATTGCTGAACTCATCCAGTCCATGATGTCAGGTTCCATCTCTTGTAATAGTCTTTCAGGGCAGGAGGGACGGTACATGGTGTTGGGTTGTTGCCTGCTGATGATACCGCCAAACTCATCTGGTCACTGCTGAGCTCATCTGGTTTCCTCAAAATTCATTCTTTGTTGAGGTGATGATCGGAGGGAAGTCAGGGTCAATGGCTGGTGACCTGAAGATATCTAGCTGGTGGGCTATAAAAGTGTTATAGAGCAGGCAACAGCGTACAATTGAGTTCATTGGCTGTTTTCCCCCAAAATCAAATCCCCTTGAGGTACACATCGGACTTCCCCATCTTCCCGCATTACCCACCAAGTATATCCAGGTCCCTGAGCAAAAGCAACCCCACGAGTGGGTTTGCCTTTACCTGAAGCAGGAATAACCCAGACTGTCTTCCCCAACAAATTCTTTATGTGCACCACAGGAACTTTATCCCCCTCTACAGTACGTAAAAGTTCTGATTGGGCTGGGCCAGCCCTGTTGGCAGATCCCCTACTGTTGACCAACCAGGTGGCTTTTGGTAAATGTGTATCCCAGTGTTTGAAAGTCCCACCACCCATTGCTCTCAGTGTAGTTTTTAACAGCCCATTGTACCGTTCGATTTTCCCAGAGGCTGGTGCATGGTAGGGGATGTGATATACCCACTCAATGCCGTGCTCTTTGGCCCAAGTGTCTATGAGGTTGTTCCGGAAATGAGTCCCATTGTCTGACTCAATTCTCTCTGGGGTGCCGTGTCGCCACAAGACTTGTTTCTCAAGGCCCAGGATAGTGTTCCGGGCAGTGGCATGGGACACAGCGTATGTTTCCAGCCAGCCGGTGGTTGCTTCCACCATGGTAAGCACATAGCGCTTGCCCTGGCGGGTTGGTGGGAGTGTGATATAGTCAATCTGCCAGGCCTCCCCATATTTGTACTTCAGCCATCGTCCTCCATACCAGAGAGGCTTTAACCGCTTGGCTTGCTTAATTGCAGCACATGTTTCACATTCGTGAATAACCTGGGCAATAGTGTCCATCGTTAAGTCCACCCCTCGATCACGAGCCCATCTATATGTTGCATCTCTGCCTTGATGGCCTGAGGTGTCATGGGCCCACCGGGCTAAAAATAATTCACCCTTATGTTGCCAATCCAAGTCCATCTGAGCCACTTTAATCTTAGCAGCTTTATCCACTTGCTGGTTATTCTGGTGTTCCTCAGTGGCCCGACTCTTGGGTACATGAGCATCTACGTGGCGTACCTTCACCACCAGGTTCTGCACCCGAGCAGCGATATCTTGCCACAATGCAGCAGCCCAGATGGGTTTACTTCTGCGTTGCCAGTTGCTCTGCTTCCATTGCTGCAACCACCCCCACAGGGCATTTGCCACCATCCATGAGTCAGTATAGAGATAAAGTACTGGCCATTTTTCTCGTTCAGCAATGTCCAAGGCCAGCTGGATGGCTTTCACCTCTGCAAATTGACTCGATTCACCCTCTCCCTCAGCAGTTTCTGCAACTTGTCGCAGGGGACTCCACACAGCTGCCTTCCATCTCCGATGCTTTCCCACAATACGGCAGGACCCATCAGTAAACAAGGCACATTGCTTTTCACTCTCTGACAGTTCATTATATGGTGGGGCCTCTTCAGCACGCGTCACCTCCTCTTCTGGTGACATCCCAAAATCTTTGCCCTCTGGCCAGTCCATGATGACTTCTAGAATTCCTGGACAACTGGGATTTCCTATTCGAGCTCGTTGTGTAATTAGTGCGGCCCACTTGCTCCATGTAGCATCAGTTGCATGATGTGTAGAGGAGACCCTGCCTTTGAACATCCAGCCCAGCACAGGCAACCGGGGTGCCAGGAGGAGCTGCGCTTCAGTTCCGATCACTTCTGAGGCAGCTCGAACCCCTTCATAGGCTGCCAGTATCTCTTTTTCAGTGGGAGTATAGCTGGCCTCGGATCCTTTATATCCCCGACTCCAAAAGCCAAGGGGTCGACCTCGAGTCTCCCCTGGAGCTTTCTGCCAGAGGCTCCAGGTAGGACCATTCTCCCCAGCTGCGGTATAGAGCACATTTTTCACATCTGGCCCAGCCCGGACTGGTCCAAGGGCTACTGCATGAACTATTTCTCGTTTAATTTGTTCAAAGGCTTGTTGTTGCTCAGGGCCCCATTTGAAATCATTCTTCTTCCGGGTCACGTGGTAGAGAGGGCTTACAATCAGACTGTAATTTGGGATGTGCATTCTCCAGAACCCCACAACACCTAAGAAAGCTTGTGTTTCTTTCTTGTTAGTTGGTGGAGACATTGCTGTTATCTTGTTGATCACGTCTGTGGGGATCTGGCGGCGTCCATCTTGCCATTTTATTCCCAAAAATTGAATCTCCTGTGCAGGTCCCTTGACCTTATTCCGTTTTATGGCAAAACCGGCCTTCAGCAGGATTTGGATTATTTTCCTCCCTTTCTCAAAAACTTCTTCCGCTGTATCACCCCACACGATGATGTCATCAATGTATTGCAGGTGTTCTGGAGCTTGCCCCTGTTCCAGTGCAGTCTGGATCAATCCATGGCAGATGGTAGGGCTGTGTTTCCACCCCTGGGGCAGTCGGTTCCAAGTGTACTGGACGCCCCTCCAAGTGAAAGCAAACTGTGGCCTGCATTCTGCTGCCAAAGGGATTGAGAAAAATGCATTGGCAATGTCAATTGTGGCATACCACTTGGCTGCCTTTGACTCCAGTTCATACTGAAGTTCTAACATGTCCGGTACGGCAGCACTCAATGGTGGTGTGACTTCGTTCAGGCCACGATAGTCTACTGTTAATCTCCACTCTCCATTAGACTTTTGCACTGGCCATATGGGGCTATTAAAGGGTGAGCGGGTCCTGCTGATCACTCCTTGGCTCTCCAGTCTGCGGATCAGCTTATGGATGGGAATCAAGGAGTCTCGGTTGGTGCGATATTGCCGCCGGTGCACTGTTGTGGTCGCAATTGGCACTTGTTGTTCTTCGACCTTCAGCAACCCCACAACAGAAGGATCCTCTGAGAGACCAGGTAAGGTGGACAGCTGCTTAATTTCCTCTGTCTCCAAGGCAGCGATACCAAAAGCCCATCTATACCCTTTTGGGTCTTTGAAATACCCTCTCCTGAGATAGTCTATGCCAAGGATGCATGGAGCCCCTGGACCAGTTACAATGGGGTGCTTTTGCCACTTCCTCCCAGTCAGGCTGATTTCAGCTTCCAGCATAGTTAACGCTTGGGATCCTCCTGTCACTCCAGAAATAGAAATGGGTTTCACCCCTTGATACCTTGATGGCATCAGAGTACACTGTGCACCGGTATCTACTAGAGCCTTATACTTCTGTGGGACTGATGTGCCAGGCCATCTGATCCACACAGTCCAGTAAACCCGATTATCCCTCTCCTCCACCTGGCTGGAGGCAGGGCCCCTCTAATAGTGATCACAAAATTCTCCACTTCTGTCTTGTAGAAAGGGATTAGTATTCCTTATCACAGGAGCTGGAGTAAAATCAGCTCTTTCGCTCCATCTGGGAAACTGCTCGCCAGAGACTGGAGCAGCAGCTTTCCTGGGAGGATCATCCTTGACCATTGTTCTCCTCTTCAGTTCACGCACCCGTTGCTCCAGAGCTGAAGTAGGTTTTCCATCCCACTTTCTCATGTCTTCTCCATGATCCCGCAGGTAAAACCATAGGGTGGCCCGTGGCGTGTACCTCGTATATTTTCTTTCTCGAGCAGTAGGGTGCCTTCTGTTGATAGCTGAGACATGGGTTGGTACGCGTGGAGAGCTGGATAGATCGGATAAATCGTCTCTCAATTGTTTGAACTCCTGGGACAGTTTTTCCACAGCTGAAATGATGGAAGGGGTGAGATTGTCTTCGAACTCTCGGAGTTGACGAATCAGGAAATCCACTGTTGGTGATACTCCGTCATTCCAGGTCATTGATGCCAATGTGTGGGCATACGATGATGGCGCACTCCGTGTAAGTTTCCGCCACATGGGTCATGTACATTCGACTTCATCTGGGTCTACGGATGTGTTCCTGGAATCCGGCCTACGATAGATCATCTCTATAATGGCTGATTCCCTCAGGGACTGGATGCCTTTCTCTATCGTGGTCCAGTTGGCTGAGCGATTCGTAATATTGTCTTTGTAGGGAAACCTTTCCTTCACAGCTGCCAGGAGCCGCCTCCAAAGACTGAGGGCTCGCTTCTCTCTTGCAATCGCTTTGTCAATTCCTCCTTCCTTAGCAAGTGATCCCAGCTGCTTGGCTTCCCTACCTTCTAGTTCATGACCGTCGGCCCCATTGTCCCAGCACCGGAGCAACCAGGTGACAATGTGCTCCCCTGGAAGACGGGTGAAATCTTTTCGCATATTCCGTAGTTCGGTTGAGGTCCGGGGTCGAGAAGTGACCTCTTCTTCTTCTTCCTCTTCCTCTGACCCACGTAGTAGTAACTCTTGTTCAGATGCTGTTGCATATAGTAATGGCACTGGGTCTTCATCTTTCTTCGCTTCACGGGTTGCTCTTTGTGCCTTTCGTTTGCTTTTGCTTACAGGGGCAACAGACATTGTCACAAACTGGACATTTGGTTTAGCTGCAGTGTTTGTCACTGTGGTTGGAGTGGCTGCAGTGTCTGCCACTAGGATTGGAGTGGTTGCAATGTCTATTGCTGGGGTTGGTGCAGCTGTTGTGCTTGGGAGTTGAGTAACACCAACAGCTGCATTATCTGTTGCTGTCGGGGTTTGAGTAGCTACTGTGCTTGTCACTGGGGTTGGTGTAGCTGCAGTGCTTGGAGTAGCCATATTGTCTGTTGCTGTCGGGGTTTGAATAGCTACTGTGCATGTCACTGGGGTTGGTGTAGCTGTGGTGCTTGGAGTAGCTATATTGTCTGTTGCTGTCGGGGTTTGAGTAGCTACTGTGCTTGTCACTGGGGTTGGTGTGGCTGCGGTGCTTGGAGTAGCCACATTGTCTGTTGCTGTCGGGGTTTGAGTAGCTGTTGTGCTTGTCACTGGGGTTGGTGTAACTGCTGTATTTGAAGTTGGAGTAGTTGTGTTGTCTGTTGTGGTCAGGGTTTGAGTAGCTGTTGTGCTTGTCACTGGGGTTGATGTAGCTGCTGTACTTGGAGTAGCTGTGTTGACTGTTGTGGTCAGGGTCTGAGTAGCTGCTGTGCTTGTAGTTGGCATAGCTGCGTTGTCTGTTGCTTTGCCATCAGATCCAGAGACATTTTTTTCCCTTTGAAGGTGCTGGATAGTGTTGAGCGGGGCTCTGTAGGCATAGGCCAAGCCCCAGCACGTTGCCAAAATTTGTCCCTCTCTGGTATAACCAGGACGACAGCACACCTCGTTTAAGTGTTTTACTAGTTTTTCCGGATGTTGCACTTGTTCAGTGGTGAAGTTCCAAAGCACTGGAGGGGCCCACTGGCCTAGGTACTTGCCCATACTATCCCACACACCCTGCCACTCATAACTGTCCAGCCTCAGGGAAAATCTCCTGGTGGTCCTCCTATATCGTCGTCTAACCCTAGACCAGATTCGAACCTGATACTGCTGAATTTTTGACATTAAACGAAATAGGATGTTCCTAGGACGGGATGGCCGTGGGTAAAACACACTCCGTATGTTTGCCAACATGCTGATCCCCAGCACAATCAGCAGGCAGGTTTCAAGGGTACTCAAAGGCCATCTAAAACCTTCAGAACTCTCAATTGCTGTTGCAAATAGGCTGGTGGGGGAACGGGGGGTGAAAGAGAATGCTTCCTTCGTAAGTTTACCCCCCAAGGAGAAAAAAAAAGATATGCAATTGCTAAAATATTTCATTATATACCTCCCAATGTATAGTGCTGATGGCCACGCTGGAAGCACAAACCAGACCAGTTTCATGATCAATGAGTCTATTGTATTACAAGTCATTACCATGAAGTACAGTGAAACAAGAACCTTAGCCCAGGCCCCCCAGCCGATAAACGCTAAAACAGCAAATAGTGGCTGTAAGTAAGGTACAACATGCTGAAACTCTGAGATCAAGCGCAACACGTCTGAGAGCCAAATAATCACCATTGTGACGAGTAGTAACAATGAATGCTTATCACAAATATGATTAAACACACTCTGGTCAGATCTGTCGTTATCTCAACCTTTCGTGCCCCACGTTGGGCGCCAAAAAGAACTGTCGTGGTTTGAGCCCAGCCAGTAACTCAGAACCACACAGCCGCTCGCTCACTCCCCCCCCCACTTCTTCCTCCCCCCGCTCCCGGAGGGATGGGGAGGAGAATCGGAAGAATGCAACTCCCACGGGTTGAGATAAGAGCAGTCCCGCAACTAAGGTATAACACAAAACCACTACTGCTACCACCAATGATAATAACGATTAGTGAAATAACAAGGGGAGAGGATACAATTGCTCACCACCCGCCGACCGATACCCAGCCCGACCCGAGCAGTGATCTGGGCCTTCCGGGTAACTCCCCCCGGTTTATATACTGGGCATGACGTGCTGTGGTATGGAATACCCCTTTGGCTAGTTTGGGTCAGGTGTCCTGTCTCTGCTTCCTCCCGGCTTCCCCTCCTCCCTGGCAAAGCATGAGACTGAGAAAGTCCTTGGTTGGAATAAACATTACTTAGCAACAACTAAAAACATCGGTGTTATCAGCGTTGTTCCCAGGCTGAAAGTTAAAAAACACAGCACTGCACCAGCTACTAAGCAGGAGAAAAATGACTGCTATAGCTGAACCCAGGACAGCAGGTCAAGTGTTCTTGCTATAAATGTATCTACTGGGAATAACCAAAGAGGGGGAAAACCTGAGGGGGATGGGGACTCATGAATGATGACAAACTACCAATATATAATTCAGATTGTACTCCAATAGGTTCCCAATTTAAACAAGGGAGGGAAACACACAGCAGATATCCCACAGAGCAGTGTACATACTGCTTGACAGATAGGACATTTTTTGTGTACAGTTTGGTGACCAAGAATCATAGAATCATAGAATCATAGAATCGTAAGGGTTGGAAAGGACCTTAAGATCATCTAGTTCCAACCCCCCTGCCATGGGCAGGGACACCTTGCCCTAAACCATGTGGCTCAAGGCTCTGTCCAACCTGGCCTTGAACACCACCAGGGATGGAGCATCCACAACCTCCCTGGGCAACCCATTCCAGTGCTTCACCACCCTCACTGTAAAGAACTTCTTCCTTATATCTAATCTAAACTTCCCCTGTTTAAGTTTGAACCCATTACCCCTTGTCCTACCACTACAGTCCCTAAGGAAGAGTCCCTCCCCAGCATCCTTGTAGACCCCCTTCAGATACTGGAAGGCTGCTATGAGGTCACCACACAGCCTTCTCTTCTCCAGGCTGAACAGCCCCAACTCTCTCAGCCTGTCTTCATATGGGAGGTGCTCCAGCCCTCTTATCATCCTCGTGGCCCTCCTCTGGACTCGCTCCAACAGCTCCATGTCCTTTTTATGTTGAGGACACCAGAACTGTACGCAGTACTCCAAGTGGGGTCTCACAAGAGCAGAGTAGAGGGGCAGGATCACCTCCTTCGACCTGCTGGTCACGCTTCTTTTGATGCAGCCCAGGATACGGTTGGCTTTCTGGGCTGCAAGCACACTCTGCCGGCTCATGTTAAGCTTCTCGTCAACCAACACCCCCAAGTCCTTTTCTGCAGGGCTGCTCTGAATCTCTTCTCTGCCCAGCCTGTAGCAGTGCGTGGGGTTGCCCCGACCCAGGTGTAGGACCTTACACTTGGCTTGGTTAAACTTCATAAGGTTGGCATCGGCCCACCTCACAAGCATGTCAAGGTCCCTCTGGATGGCATCCCTTCCCTCCAGCATATCAACCAAACCACACAGCTTGGTGTCATCGGCAAACTTGCTGAGGGCGCACTCAATCCCACTGTCCATGTCACCGACAAAGATGTTGAACAGGACCGGTCCCAACACCGATCCCTGAGGGACGCCACTCGTTACAAGTTTCCAACTGGACATCGAGCCATTTACCACAACTCTTTGCGTGCGGCCATCGAGCCAGTTTTTGATCCACCGAGTGGTCCATCTATCAAATTGATGTCTCTCCAATTTAGAGACAAGGATGTCATGCGGGACAGTGTCGAATGCTTTGCACAAGTCCAGGTAGATGACGTCAACTGCTCTGCCCTGTCCATCAGTTCCGTGGCTCCATCATAGAAAGCCACCAAATTGGTCAGGCAGGATTTCCCCTTAGTGAAGCCATGTTGGCTATCACCAACCACCTCGTTGTTTTTCATGTGCCTTAGCATGTTTTCCAGGAGAAACTGTTCCAAGATTTTGCCAGGCACAGAGGTGAGACTGACTGGTCTGTAGTTCCCCGGGTCTTCCACCTTCCCCTTCTTGAAAATGGGGGTTATATTACCCTTCTTCCAGTCATCGGGAACTTCACCTGACTGCCAGGATTTTTCGAAGAGGTACACTGTCTGTGAAAACATAGTGAGCAGTGGGAAAAGAGAAAAGATAAAGGAACCATCAAAAAAGACAAAAGTAGCATAAAAACAACTGCATAAATTAGCAATAAGTTAGTTTCAAAAGAACAGGGCAGCCGGGATAGAGGATCATCTCTCTAACCTTGAAAGTAGCAAGGCTTGGGCATAGCCTTGCAGTAAAACTACAAAGAAAACTACAAAAAAACTACAAAGAAAAGCTAAATTCAAACAGAGCTTGATCAGTTGTTGGAGGAGATTACGTGATCTGGTTGTGTCTGGCTGTAGCACTTCCAACGACCCAGGAGTTCCCGGAGCTACATTCCTAATTATAAGGTTAGTATTTGTCTAATTTTATCACACTGTAAATTCTTTTTAAAGGGACCTGAACTTCCAGAAGTAGGTAGTCTGTGGGCTGGATGTTTTCCATAGCTCTTGCTCTGCAGTGTTGCAGAAGAAATCCTTGTACTTCAAGTGAATTCCTTCTACCTCTAATGCATAAATAATATTTCCCATGAAATAAAACAGAGACCATTGTCTTGATCCTAAAGAAAACTACATCTGCTGCACATTGGGAAACTATAGAGGGAAGATGGAAACACTGAAAACAGTTTGGAAAAAGAGTCAGAGACTCTCATCTCAAATTGCAACCTTTGACTTTACTTTAGTAATTTTTCAAATATTATCCCTGCTCCTACTTTTACATCATCTCCAAAGCAATCAAAGAACACCATATAACTATAGCAGCAGTGCTCAGGAGTCCTTTCAGAGGCTATATTGAATTTTGTCAGCTACATATTTTGTAGTAAGGGACAGAAAGCCTGGAAAGATAAAATATGGAGTAGGAATGAAGATTTCTGATCCTGCTGCCAGAGAGCAGCAGACTATTTTAATAATTCAATGAAGGCTACAATTTTGTCTGTGGTTCATGTTCCACTTTCTTTGAAGAGGATCCCCAAGAGGGTCAGGGGCTTTTTCCACTGTGAGAGATAAGCAAGGCAGAAGCACAACTGGATTTCAAAATAACTGCTTTACTATTCATCTTTGAAGAAGCTGTAAGTTTCCATAAGCTTCAGCCCTACTAACTTCTCAGGAAACTCCATAATGTTTAAAAGGCTGTTATAGAAATTGGCAGTCAGCTTCAAATGTATTGGAAGGGGAAGGTAAAGAGAAAATAATACATATGTTGTTATAACCTAGCATACCATACGTCCCGGAATTATCAATAATGTGCTCCTTCAGAGGAAAAAATAAACTGAAAGTAGTGGCAAAACTGTCCATTAACAAATTAATATTTGTTAAACATGTGCACTTAAGGAGACCATAACATAGCCTCTGACAATGTGTCAAACATTTTCCGAGATAACTGTGACTTAGTGCCCAGCTAGTTAGCTTGAAATTCTTCTGCCCTGTGGCAGTGGGCAGATGTTTGGATGTCAGGAATTCTTCTGAAATTGCCAAGGGAGGAAGGAAGAACAGTACTCTTCAGCTTTACAGGCAAGCAAGATGTAGTTTCTCAGGGTAAGATTTCTGCATGACAAGATGCTCCAATTCTCTGTCATTTGGAAGAACAGTAGACAAAAACTTGAGTATAAATTACCCAGATGTGTGGTAGCCTCTGGGAGTTTCTATTACTACTTCTAAGGCAGGAGAAAGCTCAGGAAGAGGAGCAGATATAGCTGAGGTGAACTTCAGTAATTGCATTGGACAAGCAGACCATTGTTACTTCCTTGCAGAGAGGTGACGGCTTACACACAGGCACACATAATGTTCTTGTCAGAACACAGAGGTGAGGTTTTCCTTGTGGAATAAATGCTACAAAATATCTAACAAAATGAGACGAATTTAGTAAATGGAGTAAAATAGAGAATCAAAATTTCAGGAGAGAAGGAATCTATAATGCAAGGCTCTTTTTTTGCTGACTACTGTTGGGCAGGAAGATATTTATAGAGGTAAATTTCCCGGTTCTCTACCTGCCATTCCCCAGCTGCCTTGTCCCACACTTCAGAAACAACTTGCTATATCAAGTTTCAATGTCTCATTCCAAGTTAATTCACCTTGCTTCTTTAATTGCAGTCTCAATATGAATTTAGATGACTAATATATGCTGGAATACACCACAGTTGATTTCTTAATTACCTATATGATCAATACAACCATAGACAATCTTTTCCCCTTTGACCACAGTGCCAGATAAAAGGATCATGGCTGATGTGTTCCTGGTGTAGCCTCACCTTCTTCTTTCTCAGCTGCAATTGCAGTCACCATTCCACAGGATGGCAAGAAGGGTGTGTGCTCCTCAAAATAAGAGCTAACAAAGAACAAAATATGTGACTAGTAAGTTGTTCTCCTATTATTTTGGGATGCTTTTCCCACTTAAAGAACTGAAGATAAAATAAACATGATTGAAAGCACGATAAGTCAGCTTGAGGAGCAGTTCTGACTGCAAGTGAGAACAACATGGCTGCAAAATTATCTGTCATGTCAGATTAAATGAAATAGGGTCTGTCTGTGGCAGATTAAATGTACTTCACTCCGATGAGGAAGTAAGATCACCCAAGTGTCATTGTTATGTGAATTTTGGGAAAACTTTGAGCCAAAGGAGTATTATCGGAAACATGTTAACCATGGTGCAACTTGAGGCCATTTCCTCTCATCCTACTGATTGTTAGTTGGGAGAAGAGACCAACACCCACCTCACTACAACCTCCTTTCAGGTAATTGCAGAGAACGGCAAGGTCTCCCCTCAACCTCATTTTATCCAGGCTTAACATCCCCAGTTCCCTCAGTTGCTCCTCATAAGACTTGTGCTCTTCACCAGGTTTGTTGCCCTTCTCTGGACCTGCCCCAGCACCTCAGTGTCTGTCTTGTAGTGAGGGGTCCAGAACTGGACACAGCACTCAAGGTGCAGCCCCTCACCAGTGCCGAGTACAGGGGAATGGTCACTTCCCTGGCCCTGATGGCCACACTATTGCTGATACAGGCCAGGATGCTGTTGGCCTTCCTGGCTGCCTGGGCACAAGCTGGCTCATTTCAGATGCTGTCAACCAACATTCCCAGGTCCTTTTCCACTGAGCAGTTTTACAGACACTCTTCCCCAAGCCTGTAGCTTTGCATGGGGTGGTTGTGACACAAGTGCAGGACCTGGCACTTGGCCTCATTGAAACTCACATAATTGGGCTTGGCCCATCGATCCAGCCTGTCCAGATCCCTCTGCAGAGCCTTCCTACACTCCAGCAGATCAACACTCCCAGCCAACTTGGTGTCATCTGCAAACTTGCTGAGTGTGCACTCAATCCCCTCATCCAGACCATTGATAAAGATATTAAACAGAACTGACCCCAGTCCTGAGCCCTGGCAAACACTGCTTGTGACCAATTGCCAACTGGATTTCGCTCCATTCACCACCACCCTCTGGCCTTCGCCATCCAGCCAGTTTTTTACCCAGCAAAGCATACACCCATCCAAGCCATGAGCAGCCAGCTTCTCCAGGAGAATGCTGTCGCAAACGGTGTTAAAGGCTGGGTCACTAGCTGGGTCACCTTTTCATAGAAGGAGATGCTGACTGGGCCTGATCCCCTGATTGTCCTGTATGTGCCTCAAGATGATTTGCTCCATAAACAGAGTCCCTGGGGAGACAGTCCTGAAAGGCAAAGGGTTCCAGGAAGGCTGGACCTTCTTCAAGAAGTAAATCTTAAAGGTGCAGTGGCAGGTTGTTCCCATGTGCAGAAAGACGAGCCTGCAGGGAAGACCAGCCTGGCTTAACAGAGAGCTTTGGCTGGAACTTAGGAGGGGGAAAAAGAGAGTTTATGACCTTTGGAAGAAGGGGCAGGCAACTCAGGAGGATTACAAGGGTGTCATGAGGTTATGCAAGGAGAAAATTAGGAGGGCCAAAGCCCAACTAGAACTTAATTTGCTTAGTGCCATAAAAGACAATTAAAAAAAAAAAAAAAAAAGTTTCTATAAATACATTAGCAACAAAATGAAGCTAAGGAGAATCTCTATCTTTTATTGGATGCAGGGGGAACATAGTGACAAAGGGTGAGGAAAAGACTGAGGTACTTAGTGCTTTCTTTGCCTCAGTCTTTAATAGCAAGATCAGTTGTTCTCCAGGTACCTAGCCCCCTGAGCTGGAAGACAGGGATGGGGAACAGAATGAAGCCCCCATAATCTAAAGGGAAATGGCTAGTGACCTGCTACAATTTCTTCCAAAAGTCATAAACTCTCCTTTTCCTTGAAGAAGGTCCAGCCTTTGCCCTTCAGGACTGCCTCCAAAGAGACTTTGTCAACCAAGCTCCTAAACAGGACAAAGTCTGCCCTCAGGAATTCCAAGGTGCAGTTCTGACCCCCTCCTTATTTCTCCAAGAATCAAAAACTACCATTTTGTGATTGCTATGCCCAAGATGGCCTCCAACCACAACATCACACACAAATCCTTCTCTGTTTGCAAACAACAGGTCCAGCAGGGCACCTTCCCTAGCTGGCTCCTTCACCAGCTGTGTCAGAAAGTTATCATCTGCACACTCCAGGAACCTCCTAGACTGTGTCCTCTCTACAGTGTTGTATTTTCAGCAGACATTTGGCATTTTGTCTCCTAGATTCAGCCAGATCCACCATAATTCTATTAACAGGAAGGTATGTAACTTTTATTGAGGCAAAAGACATACAACTGTTTCCATTGCTATATCAAAACTAGGGGCATAGACAGTGGAAATACAACCCTTCTTACTATCTCTGCATTGCACTCCAGCCTGTACCTGTATCACCAAGAAGGGGTTTCATGTGATCAAATGTAGCCCTTTACAGTATAGACACCCACATCTGAGTTTCTTAAGTAAATTCCTCTTATGGCTAATGGAAGATACATAGGTTTCTAGTGTACAAGTCATCCTAAAGTAGATTTCTCAAGTAGAGTAAATGAACTGTGCCTATTCCCCACTGATTACAAGTAGAGCCTGGAAAAGCTTAAATACTGCAGATTGTGATGCTGCCTATGCATACAGTAATACGAAATTACTTCAGGAATTAAAATTGTCCCTTTATTTACACATTCTTCCAGCAGAAATATAAAAACCGAGCTTTGTCTATGTTTACAAGATTACACATGGTCTAGGATAATGGTGCACTGCACCCAGAAGAACCAAGTTCCCCTGTGTTGAGAGCAAATTTTTAAAAAGGTGAAGTGAATCACTTTTTCTCATGTACTGTTGTGCAGCCAGTCAGAAATCCAGATAGGCAGAAGCTCTCTGAAAATATGTGTTGCTTTCTACTACCTTTGATCATAGCCCCTGTTACAGGTCTCCTCTCCCCTTGTCTACAAATCTAGGAACATACAATGACCATAAGCAGTGATTGACAATAACCACAAGAGAGGTGTTCGGCAAAAAAATATGGGGCCTGAAAAAAATAACAGCCATTTTCTTTTCTGTCCCTTCTTGTGGTCACAGTCACTACCTCCAGCATTCACCTTCCCTCTCCCCAGATCACCTCATCTTCTGGAAAAATACCTAGAATTGTTAGAAGAATTGCTGTTCCCAAGTCTCTCATCTTTCTTCAGGAGGAAGCTATTCAACACTAGTCAGAGGCAGCCACTTTTATTTATTTTCTCTCAAGGGAAAAATCAACAGGAAAAAATGAAGGTCACATCCACATGAGCAACTTATCTGTAGCAGTTGCCACAGCTCAAAGCAGAGCAAATCCCATTTGTAGAGGTGCTTTCTCTGTCCGAGAAGAGCTGTATAGACTGCCTGCCTGGCAGCCCAGCATGTTGTACAACATGTTTACAGCTTAATGAAGTCTAAGTCTGTAGAGAACAATTAGGCTGTCTAATCTGGCCTCTTGTCCCATACACAGCTTAATGTTTCACATACATACTCTTTACTAAACCCCAGAGTGGACAACTTTGCCTATGCAGGTATTCAGCTCACATCCATGCATTGAGGCTTAGGATGACTACCAGAACCTGAATTAAAGCCTGTGTAGTCCATTTTAAACATAGTGTAGTCTGGTTACTCCAGACTTCCTCTGGACAGCACTTCAGCTATTTCATTACCTTCCCAGCTAAAGAGGTGCATCTAACTTAAAGTCTGATTCTGTTCAACTACCAGCATCGGATCTTGTTACTTGTGTCAGCAAGGTTGAAAAGCTCCAGACATCTTTTCCTAGCAAAAAATATATATACACAACCATTGAGTTACCTTCTTTTGGATTATTTTAATAGTGCCTAGATCCCACCCTGATTCTTTATTATTATTTCCTCTTCTACTTGTCTCTTATTTCTCTTATTACTCTCTAATTTGGAAGTTGGCTGACCGATACAGAAGAGAAAGCATGAACAAAAATAAGCAAACTAAAAAATTCAACTGCACAAGAAGCCTTTCTGTTTTCAGACTGCTAGATAATGTACCTCTGTACTAATCTGGGACATTTTTCTGGTATTAGAGTTCCTCAACTGAGATATAATTTTTTTATCACTACCATTTACTGATAAACTCATAATTGTTCAACCAAAGTGAACTGAACATTTTCCCTGATAAGGGAATGAATATAACCTGTTGGCATGGCTTGAAAAGTTACTTGTGAGTTCTACAAGTCGTGAGTTTTCAGGCTCATGTAGTTTGTTAGCCCTGCACAGATAGATTTAGAAGGATTTTTAATGGCTGACCAGTTGCAAATTTTGTTATAAGGATTCAAGAACAGACATTATCTATTCAGTCTGTCCTCCTCTGTGACTAAAGATCTTGTCTTGTGCTAGAAAGAGAATCATATTTTCCTCAGCACAAAATCTCCAAGTGTGTTAGAGACTACCTTATTTATTGAGTCTATTTACTGCTGTTGATGGATTGTATACTAACACAATAAACAGTGTCTTGAGGGAATGAAAAGTATTTCTGCTTTCATTAGGGCTCTAACTTTTCTTTTTCTGGAAAGATTTTCCTTCTAGGGTCCTCAAGGTGAAAGCAGACACCATTTGGTGCCTTGCTATAATAAAGTAAATATTTTCTTCTTGTAATCATATTGACCTTGTGATCTATCACCACCGGAATTTATATTCCTGGGAAACTGAGAAGTTATAGTTTCCCTCTCCAGGAACAAAGCTATCTTTCTGAGCTCTACCTGATCCAGAGCTAGTTTAAAATGAATGCAAAATTTTCTTGGTATCAGATTCTGTATGAATAAAAAAGGTGAAATTAATAAAATGTCACAGATAATTGATATTATTCCGCAGAAATGTCATTAAACTGTCAAGCTTCTGATGAATTCACACAAACAGACTTAAAATCAGGCTGAACTTTTCTCATTTAAGTTAGATGCCAGTTCTATTTCTTGTTTGGGAGCAGAGGAAACTGCTGGGAGAAGCCACAAGACATTCCTACACAGCCCAGCGAGAGGTCACTCACCAGTCATGGAGAGACAAGACCCCAAGACAGGCGAGTGAACAAAGTCTACTGGGAGAACAGTTTAGTAGGGAAAATACTGCTCTCAAGAGGTTAGTGTTTCAAGAAGAAAATTAGCTAGCCATGAAGCCAGATAGAGCTGTGCTCCAGTAGGTACCCAGCAAGTCTCAGGACTCCAGGGTCATCTGTACAATCTTCCCACAAGCACTCTCCCCATCCATTTTTCCATGCCATTCTTACACCCCTTCCTGTCAGCCTCTGCACTGGAGATGAAAGCGCATCAGATTTTAACCTCTCATTCACTGGGAAGTAGGTCTTGCACTGTGTCCTGCACAGGGGTTGGAGGAAAGCTAATGAGGTACTGAAAACGTGAGGTAGTTTAAGTAAATGTCAGGTACTAGATGATCAAGATTCATAAACTCTCCATGGAGACTGGAGTACAGTGAGCCAGCTTACTAACCAGGGGCCCTAATACCCAACAGTCAGTCATGAGTATCTATAATAAAGGGTCGTCATTGTCAATGTGCATTTCCTGCACAGGAGCCTCCAAGATTGCTGCAAGGCATTTCATTCATAGAACAAAGAAACAAAACAACAGCAGGAACTCATTACTTCAGCAGTTTTCTAAACTCTTTGGATTGTCTAAAATAAATATTCAAAAGAAATCATAGATGCAGTTTGATCTGTACTGAAGTTGCAGAGAAGTCCAGCAAGGATCCCTCACAGGCATGAGGAAGGACAGCATTACCTTTACATCCAGGCTTGTAGAAAACACCGTCGTTACTGCTTCAAAGCCTAACCTTATTTTTCTGAAGCCTGGAACAGTTGGTGTCAGACAAATCCCTATTATTGCCCGTAGGCATTCGTCAAAATGTATCAATTATCCTACCCAGTTGCATTTCAGATGAATTATTCTCTGGTTACCAAGGCAACCAAATATATATAACAAGAAAGAACCATATTTTTTTTTTTCATACATACCTGGGCTGCCAGAGGAACCTTAGAAAATGGATCACCCGAGCAATGAGCATGCAGTCTCAAGGGGATATGGTTCTTATCAACTGTGGGACATCTGCCTGAGGAGCCAGGAACATCACCTCCCACCCCAGCCTGCGCAGTGGTGTTTGCAGCAGTGGAAAGACCCAAGGGCTTTGGAGACCATTACATTTCCCAAACAGCGTGAAGAGGAAGTAGAAGGCAAGCACTGATGGGTAAAGCAGACCATCCTCATATGTCTGCAGTTAGAAAACAAAGCTTGTAAAGTCCTTATTAAGAAATCTCTGGTTTAAAATGTGTTTTGGCCACACTTCCTGTAAGGAGTAGAAGATGGTTTACCTTGGTTGACACTTGCAGACAAGTTATGTTCATTATCAACTAAACTGTATACATTGCTCACAAGCCATCAACAGTAATTTTCTTTGTATAGGCAAGACTTCAAAACTAAGAGGAAAGACCAATCTATAAAGTAGACTTAACACCAAAATACTTTTAGTGCTCTTGGTATCAGCTTGTGTATAGACTAGTTTTACGTGACAAGAGAAAGAAATGAAGAAAATGAATTTAAAAGCTTCTTGAAATAATCTTTTATTCCTCAAGTCATGAAAAAACTAACATTAAAATGGTGACCTGAATAGTCACCTGCAGGCAATACATTTATTGTGAACATCACTTGCCTATCTCTACAGTAATACTTCTTTTATTGAGTTTTAATGTTTATTCAGTAAGAAATTCAATAAATAATAAAACTCTTCCTGTGACAGTACACTACAACATGGTGTGGAACACCAGCTCTGTAGACCCATACATGAATTGCCGAGGTGAGTATCTCCAGAGAGGACGCCTTTAACACCGGAGCGGGGGGAAGCACAGCGTCCCGGAGCCTCAGTTCGGAGCGGCAAGAGCGACCGAGGGAGCCTCAAGTCCTCGACAGGACTTGCCCAGGAGCCGGCAGCTCAGCTGACGCGAGCAGCTGACTCACAGGGGGCGGCGCCAGGAGTGACGGCACCAGCCCTCAGTAGGTAAAACCCATCCCAGGGAGCGCGAGCGACCAGGGCGGGCAAACAGGGCGTGGCACGGCAGTTTGCGCGGCAGTTCGCGCAGGCAGAGCGAGCGGGCAGCGAGCGGGATGGTGAGCACTCGCCTCAGGAGCAGGGCCCGCTCTGGGAGCTCTGCCCCGGCGGTGGCCAGCGTAGGCACCCAGACAGAGCCGATGAGAGGGGAGGCTGCGGCGCAGACCTCGGAGTGTAGAAAGTGCCTCGACTGGTCTCGTGAGGCGGGGGTGCACGATGGACAGGGCTGCACTCGGTGCGCCCTGGTGGAGGTCCTACTGCAGCAGGTGGCTGAGCTGCGGGAGGCTGTTGGAGAGCTAAAAGATGCCAGGGAAGCTGAGAGGAAGCTGGGCTGCTTGCTCCAGGCTCAAACTGTGCAGGGGCTGCAAACGTCCAGCATTGCTCGTATAGGAAAGAAGGAGGGCAGCAACCCAGGAAGCTGGGAATTAGTCACGAGAAAAACGAACAAAAAAAGGAGGAAGAGGACAATTAACGACAAGGGGCTTCCTCCTAAATCTGATGTCCCCACCCAGAACCGCTTCGCGGTTCTGCAGGAGGCTAATGAGAAAGCACCCACCACACCTAATGAGCACGCTGCTGATGCACCAGTAAAGAGGATCGCTACTGGTGCCTCCAGGAAAAAGAGGAGGGTCATAGTAGTAGGGGACTCTACTTTGAAAGGCACAGAGGCGCTCATCTGCCGGCCTGATCCAGTCTCGAGGGAGGTGTGTTGCCTGCCGAGGGCTCGGATCAGGGATGTTGCTGAGAGGCTGCCTGCTCTAGTAAGTCCTGCTGACTATTACCCCCTTCTAGTGGTCCATGTGGGTGCTAGAGATATAGACAGCAGTTGCCTGGAGGACATTAAGAAGGACTACAGAGCCCTGGGAGAGGTGGTTAGGGGCTCTGGAGCTCAGATAGTTTTTTCATCGATTCTCCAGGGCAAAGGGGAGGACCTTAAAAAAGCTAGGTGTGTCTGGCAGGTTAATAAATGGTTAGAAAGCTGGTGCCATAGTCAGGGGTTTGGCTATTTAGAACATGGGGCTCCATTTGGGAGGCCAGATCTACTGGAGGCTGGTGGAGCTGGTCTGACAAAGAAGGGGAAGAGCTGTTTTGGTAGGAGGCTTGCCAGGCTGGTCAGGAAAGCTTTAAACTAGATGTGTTGGGGGAGGGGAGCATTGATCCATCCCAACATTCCTGGTCAGTTGCCAGCACCTGTAATAAGTGCTTGGAGCGATGTAGAGATGTTCCAGCTGCCCCAGCCATTGAGTCGGCTTCATTTGGAGCTCGGCTAAGGTGCCTCTATACAAACGCCCGTAGTATGGGGAACAAGCAAGAGGAATTAGAGATGTGTGCAAGATTACGGGAATGTGATGTCATTGGTATCACAGAAACATGGTGGGATGGCTCCTATGACTGGAATGTCGGAATGGAAGGTTACAGGCTGTTTAGAAAAGACAGGCCAGGCAGACGGGGAGGGGGCGTTGCTATCTATGTCAGTGATAGGCTAGAGAGTATGGAACTCTGTCTGGGGATGGGTGATGAGGTAACAGAGTGTTTGTGGGTCAGGATCAAAGGGAAAACAGCAATGGGGGACATTACGGTGGGGATCTGTTACAGGCCGCCTGATCAAGAGGACTCTGTGGATGAAGTGCTCTACAGACAGATAGGAGCAGCCTCACGCTCGCAGGCCCTGGTCCTCATGGGGGACTTCAACCATCCTGACATCTGTTGGAGGGACGGTACGGCCCGGCACAAGCAATCCAGGAGGTTCCTCGATTGTGTGGAAGACAACTTCCTCTTTCAAGCAATGGAGGAGCCGACGGGGAGAGGTGCCATGCTGGACCTTGTGCTCACCAACAGGGAGGGACTGGTTGGAAATGTAACGCTCCAGGGCAGCCTTGGCTCTAGTGATCACGAGATGGTTGAGTTTGAGATCCTCAGGACGGTGAGAAGAGCGTGCAGCAAGCTCACTGCCCTGGACTTCAAGAAAGCAGACTTTGGCCTCTTCAGGAACCTCCTTAGTAAGGTTTCATGGGATACAGTCCTAGAGGGCAGGGGGGCCCAAGACTGCTGGTGGGTATTCAAGGATCACCTGCTACGTGCTCAAGAATGTAGTATCCCGACTAGAAGAAAGTGCAGCAGGAGGGCCAGGAGACCTCCATGGATGGACAAGGAGCTGCTGAGGAAACTTAGAGGGGAAAAAAGAAGCTTATAGAAGGTGGAAGCAAGGACAGGCGGCCTGGGAAGAATACAGGAGCATTGCCCGAGAAGCTAGGGACCAGGTTAGGAAAGCTAAGGCCCAGCTAGAATTAAGTTTGGCAAGGGATGTAAAAGATAACAGGAAAGGATTCTATAGATACGTAGCAAATAAAAGACAGGCTAGGGACAATGTAGGCCCTCTCCAGAAGCTATCAGGAGAACTGGCTACCGTGGATTTGGAGAAGGCTGAGGTTCTTAATGACTTCTTTGCCTCAGTCTTCACCAGCAAATGCTCTGACCACACAACCCAAGTCTTGGAAAGCAAATGCAGGGACTGTGAGAACGAAGACCTTAGGCCCACTGTAGGAGAGGATCAGGTTCGAGACCATCTTAAGAACCTGAACGTGCACAAGTCCATGGGACCTGATGAAATCCATCCACGGGTCCTGAAGGAGCTGGCGAATGAAGTTGCTAAACCACTGTCCATCATATTCGAAAAATCCTGGCAGTCAGGTGAAGTTCCCGATGACAGGAAGAAGGGTAATATAACCCCCATTTTCAAGAAGGGGAAGGTGGAAGACCCGGGGAACTACAGACCAGTCAGTCTCACCTCTGTGCCTGGCAAAATCTTGGAACAGTTTCTCCTGGAAAACATGCTAAGGCACATGAAAAACAACGAGGTGGTTGGTGACAGCCAACATGGCTTCACTAAGGGGAAGTCCTGCCTGACCAATTTGGTGGCCTTCTATGATGGAGCCACGGAACTGATGGACAGCGGCAGAGCAGTTGATGTCATCTACCTGGACTTGTGCAAAGCATTCGACACTGTCCCCCATGACATCCTTGTCTCTAAATTGGAGAGACATCAATTTGATAGATGGACCACTCGGTGGATAAAAAACTGGCTCGATGGCCGCACGCAAAGAGTTGTGGTAAATGGCTCGATGTCCAGTTGGAAACCTGTAACGAGTGGTGTCCCTCAGGGATCGGTGTTGGGACCCGTCCTGTTCAACATCTTTGTCGGTGACATGGACAGTGGGATTGAGTGTGCCCTCAGCAAGTTTGCCGACGACACCAAGCTGTGTGGTTCGGTTGGTACACTGGAGGGAAGGGATGCCATCCAGAGGGACCTTGACACGCTTGTGAGGTGGGCTGATGCCAACCTTATGAAGTTTAACCAAGCCAAGTGTAAGGTCCTACACCTGGGTCGGGGCAACCCCAGGCACTGCTACAGGCTGGGCAGAGAAGAGATTCAGAGCAGCCCTGCAGAAAAGGACTTGGGGGTGTTGGTTGATGAGAAGCTTAACATGGGTGGGCAGTGTGCGCTTGCAGCCCAGAAAGCCAACCGTATCCTGGGCTGCATCAAAAGAAGCGTGACCAGCAGGTCGAAGGAGGTGATCCTGCCCCTCTACTCTGCTCTTGTGAGACCCCACTTGGAGTACTGCGTACAGTTCTGGTGTCCTCAACATAAAAAGGACATGGAGCTGTTGGAGCGAGTCCAGAGGAGGGCCACGAGGATGATAAGAGGGCTGGAGCACCTCCCATATGAAGACAGGCTGAGAAAGTTGGGTCTGTTCAGCCTGGAGAAGAGAAGGCTGTGTGGTGACCTCATAGCAGCCTTCCAGTATCTGAAGGGGGTCTACAAGGATGCTGGGGAGGGACTCTTCCTTAGGGACTGTAGTGGTAGGACAAGGGGTAATGGGTTCAAACTTAAACAGAGGAAGTTTAGATTAGATATAAGGAAGAAGTTCTTTACAGTGAGGGTGGTGAAGCACTGGAATGGGTTGCCCAGGGAGGTTGTGGATGCTCCATCCCTGGTGGTGTTCAAGGCCAGGTTGGACAGAGCCTTGAGCCACATGGTTTAGGGCAAGGTGTCCCTGCCCATGGCAGGGGGGTTGGAACTAGGTGATCTTAAGGTCCTTTCCAACCCTTACGATTCTATGATTCTATGATTCTATGATTCTATGAAGGAATGTTATCCAGGATCCCAAGCTACAACATGGTTGAATAGTTTTATACAAAAAATATAAATTGTCTGGGCATTCTACTTTTTAAAGAGGTTTCTATTTTCCAAAATACCCACACTTAGAAACAAAATCTTCAGAGAATAAAGGTAAGGAGGAGACATATTTCTGCTTGATATAGGCAGAAAGGTAGGGTCCTACACTCTTGTTTAGGAGGGAGTTTAGACAGCCCTTTGTGCCTAAGTGTAGCATGATTGTTATTCCTTCTCACCTCCAGTTTCAGGTATACTGCTGAGCTGCAGCAGGTGTCACAGTGGCATCAACTGTACAGCCATGAGTATCTCTTAGATAAAGGCAGAAGAAGAAACCATATATAAAATATATATCCTAATTACACATGAATCTATGATGTGTTAATAAAAGTATGTCATGGAGTACCTAGTCCAGACTACAGTTCAGTGCAGTGGCAGGTACATTAGACACCCGTTCTCTGACACCTTGCTATGTCAGTCACACGCGGGATAGGACACGAGGGCACACAGGAAGTCCTGTCCTTTTTCCCATCCCCACAAGCTCTGAGCTAAGTTGCAGTTTGGAAGCTGATATAATCACGCTGCAAACCAGTGGGTCATCACACTCAATGCATAAACAAGAGAACCCTGAATAGTTTATCACCCAAGAACAGTAATAGAAAAGAAGAGGCTAGAGGGTAGAAATGGGATAGTCTAGACAATCTATGATTCTAGGAAGGGCTAAGATTTGGGTTTAAGATAGGACAATGGTCTAATATGAGTTACTAAAGGCATAAAAGGGGTGATCAGCTTCTCCTTACTGCAAAGTGTTAATTTACATTATATATAGTTATTGCCCAAAGAAGATTTTATCCAACTTGCAATGTATGAAAAGAGTAGCAGTGGCTTTACATGCTTTGCACAGCCCTGAAGGTTAAAACACCTTTTGTTTTCTGGGCCCCTCTTTACAAGAAAAGTGTTGAGTTGCTGGAGCAGGTCCAGCAAAGGGCAACGAAGCTGGTGAAGGGCCTGGAGCACAAGTCTGCTCAGGAACGGCTGAGGGAACTGGGGTTGTTTAATCCGGAGAAGAAAAGGCTCAGGGAGGACCTTACCGCTTTCTACAACTACCTGAAAGGAGGATGGAGAGAGGAGGTGGCTGGTCTCTTTTCCTAACTAACAAGTGATAGGACAAGAGGCAACTGCTTCAAGCTGCTACAGGGGAGGTTTAGATTAGATATTAGGAAAGATTTCTTCACCGAGAGGGTGATCAGGCATTGGAACAGGCCGCCCAGGGAAGTGGTGGAATCATCATCCCTGGAAGTGTTCAAAAAACATGTAGACAAGGCCCTCAGTGACATGGTTTAGTGGTGGACTTGGCAGTTCTGGGGTAAAGGTTGGACTTGATGATCTTAAAGGTCTTTTCCAACCTAATGGTTCTAGCCACATCTGAGTAAAAGAAAAAGGACAAAGCACACAGACAAAGCATAGGGAACAGTGCAATACAGCATCATGGGAAAGCAGCAAGTGCCTCAAGTACTCCACAAATTGCTAATCAGAAAAACTCCCTTTATTTTTCAAGCTTTATTTTTCCCCTTCCTGAGCCAAGTGCAAGGTCCTGCACCTGGGTCAGAGCAATCCTGAGCACAAATAAAGGCTGGGCAGAGAATGGATTTTGAGCAGCCCTGAGGAGAAAGACTTGAGGGTGTTGGTTGATGAAAAGCTCAACATGAGCCAGCAGCATGCACTTGCAACCCAGAAAGCCAAACACATCCTGGGCTGCATCAAAAGAAGCGTGACCAGCAGATCAAGGGAGGTGATTCTCCCCCTTCTACTGTGCTCTTGTGAGACTCCACCTGGAGTATCGCGTGCAGTTCTGAGGCCCCCAAGATAAGAAGTACACAGAACTGCTGGAGCAAGTCCAGAGGAGTGCCCCAAAGATGATCAGAGGGCTGGAACACCTCTCCTATGGAGACAGGCTGAGAGAGCTGGGTTTGTTCAGCCTGGAGAAGAGGCAGCTTCGGGAGTACTGTAGAGCAGGTAAAAGGAGACTACAAGAAAGCTGGGGAGGGACTGCTTACAAGGGCATGTAGTGACAAGACAAGGGGAAATGGCTGCAAGCTGAAAAAGGGTAGATTTGGATTAAATATTAGGAAAAAATTTTTTACTTTTTGAGTGAGGGTAGTGAGGCACTGGAACAGGTTGCCCAGAGAAGTTGTGGATGCCCCATCCCTGAAAGTGTTCAAGGCCAGGCTGGACAGGGCTTTGAGCAGCCTGGTCTAGTGGAAGGTGTCGCTGCCTGTGGCAGGGGGGTTGGAACTACATGATCTTTAAGGTCCCTTCCAACCCAAACCATTCTACAGTGTTGTGATTTTGATGTCCTTTTTCACCCAGAGGGAAACTCCAGAGATAGATACTTGTTTAAGGGATGGGCTTGTAAGGTTGCTGAGTCAAGTTCATGTCTCTCAGCAGCTCATTCCCAATAAATGGTCTCTCACATCTCACACCAGTAACTTCATTACTCGAGCATAAAACACTAGAAAAAAAGTAAAATATTTCCTCTCTCCAATCTCATTACAACTAACACACTTATGAATATACTGCATTTGACAAAACAGCTCACTGCTTTGAAAATAACCTGATAAGGTCTAAGTGGTCATACAGCAAACCACAGGAAGACTCTTCAACAGTATCAGCTGAAGCCAGAATCAGCCACGAAAGTGAATAGCTAAGAAAAATGCTGTATTTTGCTGTCACTGACTGCAGCTAGGCACCAGAAGGTTTCTTAAAAAGACGCCTACCTGCTGGAGGAAAACAACTCTAAAAGGTGACCCCTGAATATGTACATTTCCCATGTCACTAACATTTACTAGCAATTGATTTGTTTGCAATTCTTAAAGCCCCTCCAGTAAAAGTCAGAGATTGATCTTTGCTGCAGTCACCCCTAGAAACCAACCACCTGCCACAGGCTGTCACTTTGATCAGCATTTGTTATTCTTCTGAAGGAAAGTGTTAAAGATGCTCTTTGACTTGAAAACACATCTATGATGCAACTGGGAAAGCCAATTGACTTTGATCCTTTTGCTGTGGTAGCAACAGCTGTGGCAATGACATGAACAGCAGGTATAAATCACAACCGCATCCCCACCAGGTGCTGCTTAAGAGGACGCTTAGTCCATACCCTTTCCTCCAGTCCAGCACAATAAGTCTATTTACCTATGCGACTCTATAAAGCTCTTCATAAAGCCTCCAGTGACAGGGACTGCACAGAGTCCATTCCAATACTTGACTTGAAAAATAGCTTTAATATCTGAAACAAGAACCCCTTGCTGTGCTTTAGACACACTACTGCAGCAGACACGGACACGTGCTGGTCTTTTCTTCTCCACACTTGCAGCACGTTGAACCTACCTGACAGTCTCAGTTCTTCCAGGCTTTCCACACAGATCGTGGTTCCTAGAACTCTGAAAGTTCTTGCTATCCTTCTCTAGTCACCGTTGATCATCCTCTCATCCCCCAAATGTCAGTTGTTCAGCACATGCAGGGACATACTCTGCCTGCAAGATCTTCTGGCATCATCTACTGTTCATGCATGCTTGCTCCTTATCTACTTCCCCATCTAGAATTTTCAGGCTTTAGAAATGAGTTGTCTGAGACTGGAGGGCACAGCGAGATCTGATCATGCCTTTTCTGTGGTATCTGATATACTCCACAGTTAAATAAGAATCACTTCAACTAACAAGATTCTCATCTACTGTATAAAGCATAAGAGTCTTGGTCTACCACAGGTTTCTTTGCAGGGAGCTGTACCTTATGGTAGTATAAAGTGCCACCATCTCATTTGCATTTAGGCAAGGAAAAATTCCAACAATAATCTGCTGCACTCATCCTATACTACTCAGAAATCTTAAGTCATTAAGCCTATATACAGAGATTTAGGTGTATGTGTGCAAGGAATTGCTTTTAAGATAATAATGCAGGATACTTAGGAGGACACAATGCTCCTTTTCAGATTTCTTCCTTCCCAAGAAATTAGCATTTCTATAACTGCAAACTACACAGAAATCAACACATCTTATCTGTAGTACAGACAGTTACCTCCTCACACTTGCAGATTAAACTATACATAAAGCTGCTGGGAAAGCATCTAATGCAGTTGTTTAATGTGTGAGGAGGAGGCAGTGCAGAGGGAACAGTGCAAATGAAAGGGGTCCAGTTGCATTTGCTTCCTAAAGCACGTTCTAGACAAGCAAGCACAGCATGTTTCATTAGAAACAATGAAATCTCCTTTTCAGCTAGCTGGCATTTTGGCATGGCTGCTGATAGATCAGAAACTCAGAGCACAATTTGTTTGCCATGCTGTAGCCTACTTTTGTTTAATCAGACAGCCACTGTTGAATGTGTTCCTGCTGTCAACAACAAACCTCCAGACCCACATTCACACGTCAGAGTGTGTGTGTTGTGTGCATGTGTATATGTGTGTACGTGAGCTCTTGCTCATTCTGTGATTAAAAATGTAAGCACCTACTATTTTCAGCCTGAAAGGCAGCCAAAACCTTTTTGTTCAAGTTGGCACAGGGAAGTCTCCCCATGTCCATTCCATCGTATTAGCAGCACTCCATAAAATGGCAAAGGAGGATGGATACTTTTTAAACTTTTTGAGCCCGAAATTTGTTGGTTTCACTTGCAGCTTTGAAGTAAAGGCAAAACTCGCCTTTGTGCGGGATGCATTCGTGACGTAATTGCAAGCTGTTTACAGGCAACTGGTCTCCCTTAGCACTGAAAAGGCTCAAAGCTTTTAATTAAGGGCCTTATCTAGCTCCTGCTAAATAAACTGAATCAGACCCTACCCAACCTGCTTCTCAGTAAGATCCAAAGGTTTCACCACAACTCTAGTAGGAGCATAAATGAGTCTACCATTGTGCATTTGGACATTCAGTTTCCATCTTTTAGAAAATATTCTCAGTGGTAGACTGAATAGAAACACTTGCAAACTTACAAAAGGTGGCATAGAAACATTGCCTCAGTGATCAATTCAAATACTTCCCTGTCCCCTTCATCTTTCATGGGCTGAAGTCCCTGACAACTCTGTTTTCTGTGGTCTTCCCTGTTAACTGAGCTGACAGCACCTTATACTTAGAGACTCTCACACCACAGTACATCAAGAGCTGCAGACAAGAGAGGAGGCACTGACTTACACAGGAGGACAACACAAATTCAGGTACTTTGTAAGACAGCACAGCAATATTTCTAGTTTTTTGGAGGGGGGAAAAAAAAGCAGCTCTCCCTTTGTCGAATTTTAAGAAAGCCAACACTTTGCCACAGAAAACAGTTTATTTTTGGTTTTTATAACCAGACCCTTCGGAAAGCATTATTTCTTTTTTTTTTTTTTTTTTTTCATTTAAAAAGAACATTTGACTGACTTTACTCAGTTCTTATATACCTCAAGAAATTTCAGCTGAAGAAAAGATGATCCATCTATTCAATAATTTCTCTATAGGGACCACACCTTTTTGCCCTTAGGAAGGCCTGTGGGACTGTCCGGATGCAGAATGTAATATCAGAACTACCTCAGCAAGTGTTGACATGTCTTAATAAATATGAAGTTTGTGCAAAAATATGCATACATTCCAGCATGCTCTGTGCAGTGTATTCAGTAAATGCATATAAAAATACTCATACTTACAAAACCAACCAAAATATGACAGTATAAAAATAGCAGCATCACAGCAGAACACATCCTGTATAACCGGGAATTGAAAAGACTCTTGAAGACAGTTTATCCCTTGATGTTACCCTCAGTTTCTTCTACTCCACTAATGCATTAAAAAAAAGCATTAAAGTAATAGAAAGTATCAAAAAAACCCAGAAGTGATACCATGTTCAAGACATGTGCACTGGCTTTGTTGCCAGAGGTTTCTTAGATCACAGTTCATAAGTTTTGCAGATGCCTGTGCCTCACTTACAGGAATTTGTACCATTTGAATATCAGTTTCTGCATGTTCAACCACTTCCCAAACCTGTATCCTGTTAAGAAGTGCACAGATTTGAGGTTATGGTCTGTGCGTGCGTGTATAACTGGAGCAGGGGACTGGGAGAACAGAGGGAAGGAGGCAAAAAAAACAAAAACTTGAGAGGAAGGGAGCAATAAATATATTAAACCATTGCTGTTTCATCTTAATTGCTGTAAATAATAGGATTGCAATCATAATACCCAGAGATCTCATTAATTACACAGGCTTGTAGCAGGTTGGAGAAACCTCCGCAGGAAGTGACTTTGGTTATTTCATTGGTCCGAGCAAGTCTAGCACCCCAGTGGATACTGCCCAGTGCAGCTGAAAGCCTCAAATTTCACACAAATCATTTAAGACATGAAACAAAAAGATCCGGAACAAAAGCTGAGCTGCCAGCTACTTATAGACAGGTCCTAGTAACTCTAATTCTCATGCTCAAGGTATAATCCCTTACAATTTAGCCAATTTCTGTTTGGATTAATAGATATTATTTTCTGCCTCTCTAAATTGCCCTTGAACTTCAGCTGAGTAGCGTGTTCTGCTTCCCCTCCTGATTAGGACTGTTTAGAATTGCCATGTCCTGTTAAGCAGCTGGCCTGTTTCCCCTCATAGCAAGCAAATTGTTCTCCTTCCAATACTACTTATTTTTAGAAACAAGAGCTTTTGGATTAAAAAAGAAATATTGCATATCACAACATTTGCTCTCCAGGTTTATGGTTTTTAACCTTTGTGGTGAATCCAACTCATTTACCTTTCCACTATCTTCACCTTTTCACCTCCCACCACTACTTCGGTCATGCTAGGCCTACCTTAAAAACAGCTCCAACCTCATGTAAAGAGGAAGAAAATAGACAAAGGTTGGTCTGTCAACCGTGTTAAAATCTTGAGTGTTTAAATGTACTGTTACAAGTCAGCATATTATGTCATTTTTCATCCAAGACTAAATCAGACAATGGTGTTTTCTGAAGGTTGCATAAGGTGTCAGTATATAACTTTATAGATCAGACTCTTGACATGTGATTTGCAGAGAGCTTGAGATCTGTGGACTACTACTAAGAAATTTGCACAAGATGTAAAATAATCTTATTTTTCTTTTAAGTTGAAATGTGCACTGTGCTACTAGAGAGCAGTGAGGTGTCCACACCATCGCTACAGCTTACCCACTGAGGAATCACTGCCATGTGGCAACATCAGATCCACAAAAGTTTTTGCACCAGCACCAGCAACTGCCTAAAGGTTACACTTCAATGATACACTCTCAGACAGTTTTTTCAGTGCTTGTTCCATTAACTCTGGAGCAAACGCAGCCTTGGAGGCAGGCAGAGAGAAATAAAAAGGCAAAGCATTAACAGGAGAAAAATGAAATCCCATTGCTCCCAGCTATTTCCATTGACTGGAAGAGAAGAAACACTAATAAGAGCTGCAGCTTAAAGTGGGCTGTGCATATGTTAAGATGAAGTTCTGATGTGCATTTTGCATCCTGTATTACTGATTTGAGTCCAGGAATGGAGCCAGAGCTGGGCAGAGCTGGGCAGTCTTAGCACTCTGTAGAGCATGGATTAAAATGGTCCCAAAAGTAATTAGATATATTGAATGAAATCTGACTTGACAAGCAGGGGTCATCCTATTCTATGAAGGCTCAAGATGGAGACTAAGGGGCCAAACAAGTAGTGATTGAAGGGCACAGCTAATTAAAGCGCCTGCTATATTAATATTTATGTCAAAGTTTCCAGCAGCTCTGGCCTTGACCTGGCAGTTGGGTATACAATGTGTGTCCTTCATTTTAATAACTTTCAGCACTTTTTCTCATATGGTTATGAAAGTACTTTAAACAGGATACCTGCCTCTTCCACACTCAGACTACAACAAGTAGTGGAAGTGGATAAGCTGATAAGTGGAAAAAAGGCTGGAAATAGGTAACACTAAGTTTGAAAAAAAAGTCCCTCTGATTTAGTTAGCAGAAAAAATAATAAAGGTAGGAAATGCTGCCATTTATCAGTACTTTCTATCCAAAGCTGTCAAAAAATGTCTTTCCATCTTTATGATACTTTATCTTCATTTTATGGGGAGGGAGACTGAGGAACCACTCCGAATGTTCACTGTGAGATGAATTCAGTAATCGTTTGAGAATCACTACAGCTTGGGATACCTACATACCAGTGCTCCAGCAGTGCAGACCACTCCAGCTGAAACCTAGTGGAGCTGTAGGAGCTTCATATTTATTACAGAGAATTACTTTCTAAGTTCATCAAGTAAGTGTGTGAAAGAGGAAGAGCAGGGGAGAAATTGCCGTGTATCAAGCCACAAAAATAAAAAACACAAAACACTCCTTTTCTTTTCTTGTTGAAATCTAAAAAAAAAAAAAAAAAAAAAAATTGGGGGTTGAATTTAATTTTTCACTCAGTTCAGAATGGAGAAGACGAGATGCACTTGAAATAACACAACAGAGCAGTGGTGCACAGGGCCAGGGCTGCCCCTTTCTGAAGGCCCTGCCAAAATGCTGTCAGCCATGACATCTAACAGCTTTTTCTGCTGGAAAGCAGGCCTCGTGCTCACCTTGTGGGAGAGCCCCACCATGCATCCTCTTCCCATTGCTCCCAAGCGAAAACAGAGATTTAGTGGCTGGTCCAGGAATGGAGCCTGGGGCTTCACTTCCCACCCACAGGCTGAAACTGTTGAATGGCTGCAAGTGAAAACTCATTTCTCCCACCTCGCATCTTCCCCTTCTAGAAAAATTTAATTACATTGGAATTAAAATTTGGCAACTTCACCCTGGATCTGTAATGGCCAAGACATTATTTTTCAGAAAATAAACTTTCACAAAAAAAAAATAAAATAAATCAGCTAATTTAAGTCACCTCAAATTTTTCTTTGCAGAGAAGGAAAAAGATTAGAGAATCTCACAAAGTGCTGCCTGTTCTACAGCCCTACTGCTGTCAGCAAGACTGTAGACATCTCTGTCTGGATGATTAAGTTTCAAAATATCTGCAGCTAGCAGGAACACTGACTTAAACAATTCACCTATATTAAGACAGACTTGGGAATTGTGTCCTGGTCCTCTTTACCTTGATTTGTTTCTAATGTTGAGGTTTTGCAGCACAAAGGGCTAATCAAGGGGAAGGATAACATTTCTGAGATTCACGTGAGAAGCATGGCACAATCCAGGTTCCATTTAAAATTATGTATATAGAGGGATGAATAAAGGTTTTCCTACCTGGATGATTTCACTGACAGATTTCAGTAATCCTTTTAATTACATTATTGTACTTCTACTTTAGATAACAAGAGGGTATTTCGTATTTTATGTGCAGTCTAGAACTAGGTGCAAACGCTGGCTTTCTGGCACCTGGCCTCTGTGTCTGAGAGAGTTATAAAGCTTCGGTAGCCATGCCAGCACACACCATTGTTTGTACCTGCTGCAATTCAGTTGTTACAGCAGCAGTTGTAGCAATTTAGCAAGTAGAACGCCTGTTTTACTGTCTGTTTTATTACCAAGACAGATAAAATTTGTACAAGTAGTGCTCAGGGAACCAGCATATAACAGTACATGTGAATTAGAAACTAAAGTATTATCTAGATGAACTCATTAGCATTTACAGGAATGCCTAAACAGATTTGTTTCCCCCATCCATTGTGTTGCTCTCTGCACAACAGACATTTGTTCTGAGCCTCTTTTAGCAACTTACCAGAAGAAAACAAATGGATAAAATGGCAGTGCTGCCTGGCTGAACAGCTCATGGCAAACACCACTAATACGCCTACAGAATAGGTAAGAATACGATAAGACTTGTCTACTATATACCTTCCAACAGATTTAATGTTTCATGCACCACATTGCTTCCCAGGCTTTGTAAACAGAATGCAGGAAAATGACCTTGCAGTTCAAGACCCAAAATGGGACTTTGGCATCCCTAACTCCCACCCTCAGGTGCCATGCATCTCCTACGCATCTCAGTTTTCAACTTACCTTTTTTTTCTGCCTCAGGAATTCATGACAGTTTTGAGCACCTCAAGCATATTTCTTCCAGGATCAAAGACAAAGCAGTTGTGTCCACCTCTTCCTTGGGCTGCTGTTCTCATTCTGCACCTCTAGCTTCCTGCAAGGCACAGTTCTTCTACAGACACACATAGGACTACAGCAGCTACTGCCACAGCATGAGGATAGCATCACCCACAAATATAAGCCACATCTAGAAGCAGAACTTACAATGCAAACTCTAGAAGTCCTTCCCAGATCTCCTCAGGTGACAATTCAGCATGAAAAGTGCTTCATAAACAGGGGGCTCAGCAGATTAGGGATGTCTAGAAATCTAGAGATTTCTAGAAGGGAGCCAAGGAAGGGAGCCAAACAAGTCTCAGTAAGCATAGACTACAAAGGCATTCAGGTCCGTTCAGAAACAGTGGAGGAGGATCTGAGAGCTGATTAATAGACTTTGCATAACTGGATATTGAATGATATTCTCTGTAAATATTACCACTTCTCCATGTGCCTCCCAGCTGCAAATGCAGGCCAAAGTTCTGGCTTTCCAGAACCACTGGGAGTGTTTTCCCTCAACTTGTAGTTCAAAACTGTTGGACAGGTAACACACAAGTAAGGCAGTGTTTCTGCTACTCTATACGCTTTAAAGTCCCTTGTTTCTTATTAAAACACTGTATGGCACAGTGAATAGTATTTGAAATACTATAGGCAACTTTTAAACTGATTTTTTTTTTTGTCAAAAGGAATTTCTTATATTGATTCTTTTCTTAGTTCTATATCCTTACATAACTTTTTCTGTGCTAAAATAGAAATACGTTATTTTTACAAGGTCATTGATGAGAGATGTCTCTCTTTTGACTCATGATCCAATATGTAAGCCATGCCATTGTGCTGCTTGGCACCTGAGGAAGATGGCATTTCATCCATTTCAACCCGTTTGCAAACTTTTCCAACAAAAGCCCTCCAACATGAAAGTCCTTGGGAAGGCAAATGGCAGTTCCCAGTGACTAAAAAGACAGACCTGCAGTCTGTACCTACATACAGTAGTGTCAGCACTGGGATGCAGCAAGCATATCTCGTTCTGTGTACATTAGTAGCAAAGTCAGATTTGGTTTTCAAAACCTTTCCCCATCCCAAGCCTGCCTGCAGACCATTCCCAGCCCTGTGGAGGGGGTGGAGTTTGGTCTTCTAGGATGTTGCTTCATAAATAAATAAATAAATAAATAATCCTAGCAAGCTCCAGAACAGATCCATATATCCTCCAGGGAATAAGATAACACCCCAATTCTGTCTGAGCTCCCCGCTCAGAGCACATGCCACACATGCACAGAGGTACTCCTACAGCTATGTTCCTACCACCTCCTCACTCCTACACTCCAGCTCTTTGGGCCAATGAAACCTTACACTACAATATTAAGAGCAGGGCATCACACATGTAAAATCAAGTACTGTAGTTTGATTTTAGATAAGAACTAATGAGTTATCATGATAAAGATTCCCCTCAAGTGTGAGCCCTATGCACAAAGTACTAATCTTCCAGAAAAAAAGCAGAACTGCAAAATAAACAGCCACTCCCTTTGCTCTAAAGGAGTAGAAACACTTTGCTAAAAATCAATCTTTTCCCCCAAACTCTAATTTGATTTCCTTCCCATATAATAAAATATCTAGACCTGACTGACTGATGAGCTTCAGATGCTTGTTTTCCAGCTCCTAAATACCTGCTTTTGTTCCAAGCTCCTCCAGACAAGCACAGAAGGGGTATGCTGGATTCCTTCACGAGCTCTGCATGCTGTCAAGACTCTGCAGAAAATGCAAAATACATGCTGCCACAGATATCAGCATCAAGCCTAACACACATCAAGCCTAACACACTCAAGCACAATTATCTCTCCTTGTGAAAAGCCCAAGAAGAAATGCCAGGGACCTTAAAGCAAGAAGTTAATTCCTTGGTTGAAAACAAATCTTCACAACTGCTGAGACAGAAATAAGATAGGTGACTAACTCTAACCTCCCAGTTAGAGGTTTCCTTGTCTTGTTTTTATTTGTTTTAGGCATTCTAAAATGACAGGCTGAAAACTTAAACAATACTGATGTTTTTATTTGTGAAATAAATCATGTAAGTGTCTACAGATATCTAAAAGAACCAAGCCCTTACCACATGCTCCACACTGGGTGAGTATTAATAATGCTGTCCACAGACAGCTTTTTAGAAAAAAAACCTCCCTTGGTTATATAAAGAGTAAAAATTTAAATCTGTGGTTGAGGAAAATAAACAAGATTCTTTAACTGTTAAAGAATCCAATCATCTACTAAATGTGCTTGAAGCTAAATAGTCCTGGCTATCAAACAACCTAATTAAAATCTACCTGGAATAAAGTCAATAGTTTGCATATCAAGGAACACATCACTAAGGAATGCACATCTTGTGGAAACTGGGAATAGAATATGCATATGTTGATCATTTTAAGGTATTAAGTGCTAGGGTTTAGACACTGACTCTAGAAGTATATGGCACAGTGTTGCAGATTCAGAAACCCGCATATCGAAGGGGGAAGGTGGGGCTGGAACAAAGGGGAAGGTATCTGTCTCTATACACAAACAAGTCAGACTTGTTTGACAGACAACTATATTCGAATGTCAAATTCATTTGACGTTTCCCAATTTCCTCACACAAATCAAAATCTGCGCTTTCACATTTCCTGTCCTTGTCGTCTTCCCTGGTCCATTGCAAAGGCCAGATGTTTGAAAGACAACAGGGAAGGTAACAGTGGGATGTGACTGGAGCTACAATCTTCCTGGTGGACATTTCTGCAGCTCTGCTGGTTATCTAATTGTAGAAAAGGAAAACTAGCTTTTTCAATCTGTTACATTTTGAAACTTAGAAGGTCTCTGCTTCAAGTGTTTGCCAAGAGTTCTGCCTCATAACTGTGACCTTTCTTGCCTGCTAAAATACAACAAAAACACCTGAGTTTTGACTGGCTGAAAGCAAACAGTAAACAACCAGCACATGAAATTACTGACTGTAATCTTAAGTGAGAAAGTGTTGTAACTGAGTTGAGGATAACACGAGAATATGGCCTTAACTCTTTCCCCTGTTGAATGCAAAAGATAACATGTCAATCCCCTGCTAAGTTACTAATTAGCTCACTTAGGTATCAATCACTTATCCAGCAATTTTTCCTCTTTAGACACTCATTTCTTTAAAACTGGCTATTTAATTCACTGGCAAAACTAATAAGGTCTTGGATCACATCATCAGTGCCAGATGTGGTCCAATTCACAAAATCTCTTGGAACAAATACTTTTTTTTACTGCCCATCTGACTCAGGTTGATCTCAAGGGTTCATGTTTCCATTCATGTTTTCATTCCAAAGCTAGCATAACAGCACCGAGTTCACTCTTACATAAATTAACAGGACATTTAGGATCTCTGGTGGAATCCCAAATTATGCAGCGCAGCAGCAGGTAAAATTTTTGACAAGTGAACATTGAACAGTTGTGAAGCAGCTACATGAGCAATCCCCTGGAAGTAGGGAATCGAACTTCCACCCTCGCATGGCTGTGGCCTCCCAGCTGAAGCTGTGTTCAGATTTCGGGGCCAGGCTGATCAAAGGGAACTCCTATCTCCCTCTCCACACAGAACTTGCTCTCCGTATGGCTGACATGCCTTCAGTAGCATCTCGCGGTGATTTACAGCCATGCTGGAGGAGCGAAGAGTCAGTCAAACCTGTGCTGCAGCTGAGCGGAATTGCTTGAAGCTGAATAAACTGGCACACTGATGCCAAAAAAAGAACAAAATCTCTTTGCAGGCAAAATCACAATGCTTAGACAGAAACACAAATGTGAATGTGTTCTGAAGATCCTCCCCTAACCAGAGCTAAGCGTTCAGTGCAGAAATAAGTGTTGCTGTGTTGAAAGTGGACATATTTTCACTTTTCTTTCTCACGCAGAGAACGTACCTCAATATAACTTTAAAATCAGTAGTTTACAATGAAAGGCCAGCTGTTTATTCAGAAAGCCAGAACACCTTTCTGAAGCTCACTGCAAACACCAGTAAAGCTTGCAGCAATGTCTGACTGATCAAGAGTGATCTCTCAGGTAAAGATTTTACATTTTTCCCCCCTCTGTTTTTCTCATACGGCTTCTGGTCAGGGCTTGGACACCCTCTCCAACCTCTTTCCTTTGGCGCCAGCTGCTCACACAGCCCTGATGGCCCTCTCACAGCAGCCCAATGCTTTCATCTCGGCGTGTTTCCTCATGCAAGTCTCTGGTGTAGAGAAACAGAGGAGCAGCATGTGTCTCCTGCTGGTGGAGAGATGAGAAGAGGAATGAGGCTCAGCCAACAGCTGGGGAAGAAAAGGCAATTCCTGACTCTGGAACAGGGATTTGAGAGGGAAAGCACCTTCTCCTACAGCACTGCCAGCTGGCCTCAGCCCTGCTGTGCTCTGCAGGAGCAGCAGCCTCTTCCCTCCAAAAGTTGAATCCCTGGTGCAGGTACACACAGCTTTTAACAGAGCTTCACAGATCCCCATTTCACAAACACCTCTGCTTCCTATGAGCAGGCCATGTGCACTCCCAATACTGTCCCTGCTGCCAGAAATACTACAGTCACATTAACATGGGGCTGGATCCAGCCCTGACTGATAACTGGAATTGTTAGCCTTGCCTCAAAGGAGGAGTACTTTTGCCAAGCACTGCTCTGCTTGGGTGCAGCCATCCTGCTCTGGTCCCAGGGCTAGTGCTGGTCTAGCTCTGGCGCAGATGTCCTTGGTAAAGACGAACAACAACCACCACAAAAAAAGGCACAATAAAATGCTCTGCACTTGTTTACGACCCTTAGCAGAAAACCAGGGTTCACCTAACCTGAAAAAATACTTTCTTTTTAAGACATATAAATGAGAAGTTTCAAAAAATGTTGAAGCTCTTATTTTTAATCAAATTTTAATTAAAATTAATTTTAAAATTCTTTGTTTTGGAAGGTGAAAATTTCATTCAAAATGTTACCCTAGGGAAGCCCTCCTCTTTGTTGCACTTAAAGAGTTCCAGTTGACATTTCTTCCTGGCTTGTTAAAGCAACACTCCAGCCATTTCCATCACCTGCAGCAGCTCGAGAAGCCAGAGCTGGGTGCTCCACAGACGTGCACAGCTACGGACCTGAGGTAAAGGTCACAAGCTGCAACAGGAGAAATGCCAGTTGGCTACAAGGGCAGAAAAAACATCAATAGGAGTAGTAATACACTGGAAAAGGCTGCCTGGAGAGGCTATGGGATCTCACCCTGCAGAGGTGTTCATGCTTGCTTGGCGCAGGCTGAGCAACCTGAGCTACCCATGGTGTTAGACCTGCTTTGGACAGCTTGTCAGGCTTAAATGACCTGTACTGGTTACTTTCAGCTTACTCTGTGGCTAAAATATGGCCCATTAGAACAATTTAAATGCTGCCAGCTGCACTTTATTCTTCAAAATCATTCCAGGCAGCTTTTGCTTTATATTAGCTAAAGCACCTTATCACTTCTGTACAGCAAGTGTCTCCTGGTGGCTGAAATGAAGAAGGCTGATTTTTTCTAAAAATAGAACATGTAAACTATAAAACCAAAATGACATGAAAAATTGCCAGTATCTTCATTAAATTTCAAACAAGAGTTCTCTGGCAACATTTAAATAGATGTAAAATTCAATAGGAAGTTTCTGAAATACTGGTTTTACATAACATAACAATAAATTCTAAAACATCAATGCTTTCCAAATTTCAACATAATTTTAATTCCCATCATGTAACTAAAAACTATGACAAAGCATGTAAAGGACCGATGAGGTGTAATATACATAAGAAATAACAGGCTCAGAAAATATCTTTCAAATTATTGGAATATTTTCATTATGACTACTGTCATATGATCATATATAGTTGTATAGCAATTCAGAGAAATGAAAAAAGTTATCACTTCATTAGTGAAAAAAACCTTATCTATTTACTGTCTAAATATACTTCAGGTATTACATATCAGAAACTACTTCAAGCAGCTTGCAGACATACTCTTCGTCACTCCTAGAGGATACCCAATTGGAATTTACTGTGTTCGCCCATGCTCAGACTGACTCACTGCCTCTTCCCAGCTTGCAGGTTGTACTCCAGACAGGCAGATGCCCAGCTGGGGCAAACCAGCTTCAAACCTCTGAATTCTCTCACATATACCAACTGACTCTCCCACTACACCTCATTAAGTTGTGCCATTACCACAAAGTTAAACAGCATTTCTGTCACCAAAACCTTGCCCTCCTCCAAAACTCATCACTGAGATTTGGTTTTGGTCTTATTACCATAAAACTGTCTTACAGTTCTCTCCTTAAATCAATATTTCGTACAATCGGCAGCCCTAAAACCCTTTCTGGCACACACAAAAGACTGCGAGGTGTTGGTGTAGCCTTTCTCGGCTACAGATTCTACCAAGTAATCTCTATTAGGAGACATCAATGCAAAAAGTTACTACAGGAAAAAAAAACAAAAACAAACAGAAAACACAAAACACTATCACCCTGTATAGGACCTCTCACACTTTATAAAGAAGAGGTTTGAGTGTAGGCAAGGATGTCTCCAAAGGTTTTACTCCTTTCTAGCAGACCCCTACATCCATGCTCAGACTGAACTGCATCCTGCATTATCATTTTACTCAGACGATTCCGAGCAGCAAAGGACAAATATTTCCAGGCTTCTGAAGTAGCCAAGAACCACTCTGAACTCAACAGGCTGTGTATTTGTCAGGGACTTGATGTTGTAGCAATTTTTCCAGGAAGAGTAGTTTTTAAAAGCAATACTTACTACGTGATTTCCATGAGAGTAGAAATGGAAAAGACATCTTCAGGGTGGATGCAATCTGTCTTGTTAGGACAGGATGGGGCCACAGCTTGGTCTTTGATTGATTGTTTGCAGTAAGTACTTAGCCTCCAGAAGAGGCTACATGCTGTAGAGGCTAACATTTTGGTACTATCTGGACTTTCATCTCCATAATCAAAAGTAATGAGGGGGTTTTTTTACTACAAATCTATTAATTACATTAAGGCTTATTAAAGACTTGAAACAAAAAAGGCTTTACATTTAAAGTTCCCAAGGGGCTTGCTTACTAGGCCTTTACAGAGACTTCTCACTAGAAAGAGGGAAAGCATTGCAAAATGCTGAATCACTGCAACAGCAACAAAAGTCATGCTGAAACCCTGACAGAGCCTGAAAGGCTGCAGCCCATTGTCAGCCAGGCTGCTCCAGTGCCCAGCACCACTCTGAGCACAGAGAGCTTCACCATTTCACACTCTTGCTCCACCCGGTTCTGGCCACACCAGGGGGTTAGGAAGACCCGAGACCTTCAGATGGCTCCAGCTCTAACATCTCCTCCTTCTGATTATGCTTTCTGTCCACACATTTGACTACTTCGGAGTAAAAGGCAATGCAAAAAGCCTCTGAAAAAAGCATTAGAAGTAGCTTGCTGTTCTCTTATTCTGAGCATTGATGTACTCGATAAGTAGGCAACAGACATGAGAGGCTGCTTTTTCCATCACTGCACTTTGAAAAGGGGGCCTGACTAAAATATAAAACTCCCAGGAGAGGGCAAATCTGCATCTGACTGAACAAACTCTGCCTTAGCACTTGGGCTCGTTGCCCCAAAATTAGGGAACAGGCATTTCTTTGATGTACCGCTGAGTGTGAACATACTCATTTTATAATGCCTACATCAGTAGCGTACTAGATACCATGGAATTATCACAAATCAACAACAAAGCTTTTCATTCAAGTAAATCAGGAAATGGTAGAAGCATATCATACTGGCATCTAGAAGCAGAGGGCCGTAATTCTGATTTATGGTGAATATCTCCAGCTAATCTGTGTTAGAAAGTTATCTGTATGAAAAGGCAAGAAGATAGGTGTGCTGTTCCTTACTTGGCTGTGGCAGCACAGGAAATCTGTTCGGAAGAATACACTGGGCTGTATCATAACTGCTGGGGGCAAAAAAATATTAATGTGTGTCTTCTTAAGTCAAATTCTTCATGGATTTAGATCAAGAAGCCTCACTGAAGTCAGCAGACTGCAACACTCTTTGATGGAAGACCATGGATTTTCCACTGATTACATCAATAGCTGCAAATTTTTCCTATGCCTGCAAGTCTCTGTACTTTTTGAAGCTCCTGTAGTGCTGACCTCCCAAGTCAGATCCACAGAGTACAACTCAGCACAGCAGCACAGACTCCAACACCAAGGACAGAAGCCCATAGAAAAATGAGGGGGAAAAAAAGGACTGAGTATCCTTTGAAAATAGACAGTAATTATATTTAGATGTTGCAAAGATCTCTAAATTTCAAACAAAACCATGAATCTTAGAAGTCATCAAATCTGCTATAGCATTGCTGCTTCACTTCCCTTCCTTGACCCTTTAGGACTTTCTTTGGGCCCTTGGGAGCTTTCCTGGAGCTACTTTGCAAGCACCTGCTTTGCTGCAGTTCAGCCAACCACCTCACCCTTGGAAAATAAAGGAAGAGAGGGAAAGAGCTGAAAAAGATATAGCTGCACATAATTAATAGTAACTACAGTTTGCAGCTGCATTTGCAAAGCTAGATAGTATTACAGTTCTGAGGGTGGCTACAAAAAATAATGTGGAATGCATCCTTTTTTATAGCTGGTTCAAAACTCCCACTAATACTGAATTTTAAACATAGAAAGGGGAGATACTTACTATATTTACTCCTAAGTACAGGAGCTGGCAAAACGCCATCATAGATTTCAAAAAGAAGTCAGTAACTCTTGAAAAGGCACGCAGTCAACATAATACTTCAGAAAGTAAAGGAGGTGACTGTTTGTACGAGAATGCCAAGTTAGCACACTCATCCTGAAAAACTCCCCCTTCCCCATTACAAGCAACTTCATTCCAGGGTGAACGTGCCATCTTCTCGTACAAGAACACAAAGAAAAAGCACAGCACAGCAAAGCAAAATAAGAATGAACATTACTTCTAGTCCATGAGAACAAACGTTAAAAGGAACGGATTGTGCCAAAAATCCCTCTTACTGTCACGTATTGAACAAAGACTTTCTCTCCACTGAACATTTTTCCTATACGTTGTACTTGGCATGTCAAAGGTTGTCGGGAAAAAAAAACCCAACAAAACAAAGCAAAATTTTATTCAAAGCTTTGGTTTCTTCCTGCTTCCTTTTCATCTATAAGATGTTGAAAGCTCAGGTACTATCTTTGCATACACCACTATTCATCTTTAATTTAATAAATGATCTCTTCAATGTATTAATGGTTAGCAGTGCATATAAATTAGCATTTATAAAAATCAATTACATTGTCTCATAAGACAGAGGAGAAACCAAGACCTTCATCACTGGATCATTTGTATTTATCTGCTAATTATAAACCTTAATTGTCTCTTCTTATCAGATTAATTTGCATAAATTGCATAAGTTTAACGTTTAACAGGTTTTAATACCAGAATACAATTATTCCTTAAACATTCTTTCTTGAAATATTCATTATTAATTATAGCATTAAAATTAGAAGTTCTGATAATTGACCTTGGCTTCTCCTTGGCTCATCATCATCTGTCCACTGAGGTCATTTATCTCATGATTATGCATGCTTTGTGGATTCTTATTATTGATGTGCTCAGTTTTAATTGTACTTTACAGCCTGTCAGATTTCTCTGAATTTTGACTTCAAGCAGAATATTATGCATGGTTCCACAAAAAGTGGACTTTTTATAGTATAGTCATCCTCTAACATACCTACACATAATAACACAGTGAGTGACGGGACTCTTTCTATATGTGGAGTATCTGGACTACTAGGTACAACTATTTCTAGCCTGGTGAGGAAAGCTTTGTTTTCATTGGATGACTTATTAAGTAAGAGAGACATGTAAGCTCCCAGGTAGACTGAGAGGAAAAAAAAAGAATTAACAGGTATTATGTTTGGCAGATCATCTAATAGCCTCTTGCTCTTCATAACTGACCAGACTTCTCTAACTGCCCTTTTCACTAGCTTTTTCTTTTGAGATTGTGGTTTATTGAGCCCAGGAGGTAATGAAATAAGAGAAGAGATGCCCAAGATCAAATACTGACAGATATATTCAGTTGAATTTGACTGACTTGAATGTAAATATCTTTTGAAAATGCATGCAGTGCAGAGCTAAAAACAAGTGGGTTTTCTGCTCTGTGAGATCATTCACTAAATCTCACATAGAGGGATTTACTGTACTGGATTTTTCTTCCACTCAAAATTATGCATATTACTTGGTTAAGAAAATATTTTAGATACCAGATGTGCTTCCAAGGAGATACTAATATTTAAAAAACATTAAGCTAGGCTTTCTTATATTGTCTACAGCTGCTATTATTAAAATGCTAGAGGTGCTTCATGTCGATAGGTTCTGAATTCGGTGCCTATTCTTCTAAATGAGTGAGCCTAGTGAGGAAACACTGAATCCAGTATCTACTTGAAATTAATGTTATCTCCGATGACTTGACTCTGTTTCCTTAGCAGGTTCAAAACTACTGTACTCTCGACTGAGAAGCATCACTGATATATTTCCAACCAGTTGCTGGCACCAGAATTTCCTGGGAAGTTCAATTTCTGAATTCAAATAAAACCTGAGAGTTACTCTGTGCAAATCATTTTTCTGCACTGATAGCTTTCTTCTGCTGGGATTTCCCATGCAAAAGCATATGCATGAATCAGTGCAAGAAATTCAGTAAAGGGCACTACCGTCACTACACCTGATCTGGTATGTAGAATCATAGAATAGTTAGGGTTGGAAAGGACCTTAAGATCTTCTAGTTCCAACCCCCCTGCCATGGACAGGGACACCTCGCACTAAACCATGTGGCCCAAGGCTCTGCCCAGCCTGGCCTTGAACACCGCCAGGGATGGAGCATCCACAACTTCCTTGGGCAACCCGTTACAGTGCCTCACCGCCCTCACTGTAAAGAACTTCTTCCTTATATCTAATCTAAGCTTTCCCTGTTAAAGTTTGAACCCGTTACCCCTTGTCCTACCACTACAGCCCCTAAGGAAGAGTCCCTCCCCAGCATCCGTATAGGCCCCTTTCAGATACTGGAAGGCTGCTATGAGGTCACCACGCAGCCTTCTCTTCTCCAGGCTGAACAGCCCCAACTTTCTCAGCCTGTCTTCATATGGGAGGAGCTCCAGCCCTCTTATCATCCTCGTGGCCCTCCTCTGGACTTGCTCCAACAACTCCATGTCCTTTTTATGTTGAGGACACCAGAACTGTATGCAGTACTCCAAGTGAGGTCTCACAAGAGCAGAGTAGAGGGGCAGGATCACCTCCTTCGACCTGCTGGTCACGCTTCTTTTGATGCAGCCCAGGATACAGTTGGCTTTCTGGACTGCAAGTGCACACTCCCTGCTCATGTTCAGTTTCTTATCAACCAACACCCCCAAGTCCTTTTCTGCAGGGCTGCTCTGAATCTCTTGTCTGCCCAACCTGTAGCAGTGCCTCGGATTGCCCCACCCAGGCATAGGATCTTGCACTTGGCTTGGTTGAACTTCATGAGGTTGCCATCAGCCCACCTCACAAGCATGTCAAGGTCCCTCTGGATGGCATCCCTTCCCTCCAGCGTATCAACAGAACCACACAGCTTGATGTCATCAGCAAACTTGCTGAGGGCGCACTCAATCCCACTGTCCATGTCACCGACAAAGATGTTGAACAAGATAGGTCCCAATACCAATCCCTGAGGGACACCACTCGTTACTGTTTTCCAACTGGACATTGAGCCGTTGACCACAACTCTTTGTGTGCGGCCATCCGACCAGTTCTTTATCCACTGAGTGGTCCATCTATCAATTTGATGTCTCTCCAATTTAGGGACAAGGATGTCATGCGGGACAGTGTCGAACGCTTTGCACAAGTCCAGGTAGATGACGTCAACTGCTCTGCCCATCATAAGATATCTGTCCAAGAGGACACAGCTTATGACTCCTAAATACATATCCAATGGGGAGCCAAAGAAGAACTGGTCAGATTACTATTAGGTTGCGCAAAGTAGAAGCCATAGCAAATAGCAGCAAATTGCCAATGCTTCCTCACAGAGTCTTTCACATGACTGATTGAAGGAATACATTGATCAATTGTTAGTCAGGTCTATCATCTTTGTAATAACTCAAGCCTGCTTCTTGATCCATAAAAGGAGACCGATACCTGCCACTGACCTGGAGACTCTTGCCATTTTTTTTTCTGCACACAGGTCTAGCTGCAACTATCCATTTCATCTCAAAACCAGATTACTGAAAGTGCTTCACTTAAACAACACCTTGATGCCTGATTTACTAGACGGACATCTTGTATGTAAATACATTAACCAGCTTGATTTACATTTAAAAGAAGGATGGCAGTATCTTTGGCATGTCAATCTTTCATCGCCTCATCTTGGGAGAAGAGCCTGAAGCAAGAAACATTCCTCTGCCACCTAAGACGCTTTACAGAAATATTAAAGATCCCTGATATAGGCAAAATTCTGCAGAGGAGAGTCCTGTGAATACACCAATCAGAAACACTACAGGGAAGCTGTGCCTTGCACGTGTGCTGGACCTTCTCCAAGTGAGGGATTCTAGTTGGGCCCTTGCCATACTTGAGAGTTCCTGTTCCTCCGCCGCTCATGTCCCCTGGGCCCAGTTCTCCCCAGGAACACGTTAGCAGCACTTCCCTATGACAGAGAAGCAGGAACAAACAGACACTTGCAGCTTAAGCATCTGCTGCATCAAGGAGCAAGAGTTGAAACCTTTAACAATAGTTCCGCCCACATTAATAGCTATAATCTACACCCTTTCTTGTACAGTGTGAACATTAAGATGTCACAGAAACCCGCAGACTGTCAGATGTTATTTTAAAGGCAGTTTTCTGTTACTCTCACCCTCTATTTGGTTTCCTTCCGAGGAAACCAATCTAACCACAACAGGGCTGTATTCCAGGTGAATCTATTATCACCACCCAGCAGCGCCAAGCATGTGGCAGTGCGCCATTATAACATTTGCATACTACAAAACTGTGGTCGGTTTCCCAGCTGCTTATCCACAGCAGATCTAATCCTACCCTGAACCACACTCTGCAAGATGATAGCCACTCTCTTCAGATGCCCACAACATAAGCTAATCAAGTAATCAAGTGTGATATTTCTGGGCTTTTCCATAAAATGTTCACCTAGCGGAAAATATTTACATAGTTTTTTAGGGAGGTTTTTTGTGATTCTGAGTCACAGAATCACAAAGCTAAGAATGAGCAGACAGGATAACCCAAGTGCTATATTCTGTCCATGTTACCTGTGATTTTATGAGCCTTTTGCCAAAGCTGTCACATGTGCTTTTCTCAGACTACAGATTTTCCCTTCTATCTACAGAGAAACTCATTCAGCAGCTTTTCAGCTGCTGGACTCAATGCCTGAAATTTCATAAATAAATAAATTAATTAATTAAGGAGAGAACCTGCAACACTGGAATGTTTGGCTCTTTTTGTGGTTCAGATCACTGAAATCTAGGTTGTCCAGACTACTTCCTCTGGGTACGCCATCAGCCTTCAGCCTCCCCTCCTCTGCAAAATACCTCCCCTTAACTCTGTTTCCAAGTCCCTCTGCTGCTGTTGTGCCCTGCACTCCAACGAGTTGCAAACTTACCTCACGTCATCTGTCTTTTCCAACATATCAAAATGGATGTCCAGGGACAGCTGAAATTGGAAGGATCCTTCTAGTCAAACTGCAAACATTTTGAGTAACTCCTTTCTGCATGTCCTTTCTCAGCTACCAGAGCAGTTGCCATGCTGTTAAACTACATTGTCATTGTAACTGCTGGAAACACCAGCTACCAAAATCATTTTCCTTCATCACTGTATCAATTATGTCATCCCCAACCTCATTTCTCTAAGTCATCCTATTGGTTCTCTTCCTTAATGCATCTTCAGCTGTAAGCACAGAAACATAGAATAGTTAGGGTTGGAAGGCACCTTAAAGATCATCTGGTTCCAACCCTGCTGGCATGGGCAAGGACATCTTCCACTAGACCAGGTTGGCCAAAGCTCCATCCAAACTGGCCTTGAACAATTCCAGGGATGGGGCAGCCACAGCTTCTGTGGGCAACCTGTTCCAGTGCCTCACCACCCTCACAGTAAAGAGTTTCTTTCCTATATGTAATAAAAATCTATCCTAAAATTTTAGTTAAAAGCCATTCCCCCTTGTCCTATCAAGGATAATGGCTTGCAAACTTCATCCTCCAGTTCCCTTGGGACCCACGGATGCATCTCATCAGATCCCATGGACTTGTTCACCTTCAGGTTCCTTAGATGCTCTTGAACCTCATCTCCTGCAGTGGGCAGTTCTTCCTTCTCCCAGTCCCTGCCTTTGCCTTCTGCAACTTGAACAGTGTGCCTGAAGCACTTGTCAGTGATGACTGAGGCAAAAAAAGTCATTCTCCATATCCCTGGTAATCATGTCTCCTTGTTTCCTTTCAGGGGGGCCCAATTTTCCTTCATCTTCCTTTTACCCCTGACAAACCTATAGAAGCTTTTCATGTTGCCCTTGATGTCCCTGGCCATATTTAATTCTGCACATCATATTTCTACTCAAAGCAGCCAGGAAGATGGTAGGCACTTTATGCATACAGTTATCACAGAAGAAAACATGCTCATATAATCACACAACTTTCTCCCTCCCCAAACCTGTGCTTTGATGTCATTAATCAGACCTGTAACCTCTTTGAAGCAAGAGTTGAACCACCGCTATGTACGGTGGTCAGGGTTGAGCCCTGCTGGATATTTCCAAGAACGATAACTGACACAATGATGATCACTCTGATAACAAAAGATAATTGCTCCTGATTTCTTAAGGTTACCATTGACAAATAATCTGTTTAAGAATACACAGCTCTTAGATCTACTGTGAAGTCTGGCATTCTTTTCAGCTGTTACTTTGCACAAAAAGGCCATCCTTTCAATACAACAAATTAAAACTTTTGAGAAGCCCGTTTCAAGAGGTAGAGTGGGTTAAGTCTCTGAACAAACTAGACCCAGGTGACTTTGGCTCTAAACTGCAGAAGACTGAGATCTTACTCTATTGCCAAAGCTGTAAGTTCTCAAATTCCCTTGCAATCGACTGTATTGCATTCATCCCAGTATAATACAGGATGAACAGGTTTAACCCTGAAAGAACATTTTACTAGTCTTAATTCTAAGAATTTTTCCCTGTTTGCCTCTAGAACATACTGACAAATACTAAATCCTTATTTTGCAACTGTGTAGAGCTTCATCCATTACATTTATGGAGGGAAAAAAAAAAAGTTTATGCTGACTTCTAAGAAAACTGAAGCCAAGTTTGTTTTCTTAGTCTTACATCTATATGACAGAATACTCCGATCCCTTTCTTTTCCTGGAATACAAGCAGGTTTCATGTTTCCTCTGTGTATAATAAAAGTAGTTACCCTCTGGCCAGCTCAGATTGTTGTTTCTGAAAATTGTTTTTCTCTCTGGTTTTATTGGGCAATGCAATTATTTGAATTGCAAGAGCACCGTCTGAACAAACCTAGGATATCAAACCTGCTGGCTCACAGATTTCCTAGATAGTCAGAAGCCGTAACAAAGCTTCCTATCTTTTTCTTTGCGTAACAAGCCAATAAAAGTGCAGCCACTGAAAGAATCCGTTTGTGCTGTTGAGACATATGCATTTTAAAACCCAGTAACACAGTTGTTATGAGGAACTTTAATATTTAATGTGCAGATTAAGTGCATATTTAAAAACTCTTGCATGAATGCAACTCATGTACGCAGCAGTACCTACTTTGCTTTAACACAAGGTCCTTGTCATATCAGAAGGATGAAGCAGGGAAAAAAGCATTCCTTGGTGACTCTATAGTCCTTGCAGCTGAGAGGGATATCAGATCCTTGCTACATCACAAGAAGAGTTTACATTCATCTTCTAAAATATGCTTCCCTCCCATTCAGACCCCTAACAAAGAAAACTGTCAGCAGGAGAATTATGGACAACGCACCAACAACTGACAATGGCATCACTGTGCCATTGTGCCGTGCAGTGTCTAAAACAGAAAACTAGTTCGTATCTTGCTCTAGAAAGGCAGGTAAAGAAAGCAAGAGGCAGAGGAAAATCCAGAGAAGTAGCTAGATCTTTTTTGAAAGCAGGTGATAAATATCAACAAACCTGGGGCAATGAAGTCACACTCTGCCACTTCTCAAACCACTCTGCAGCAGGGACTGACATAGAATCATAGATTTGCTTTGCAAGAAGGGTCATGGTAAGATATTCTGATGCATGGGACACTTCTGATTTTTTTTGAGCTTCTCTGGTTCCCCCTCAGCTGCCCCTATGCAGAGCCCCTCTACTTAGCAGCAAGCAAAAAACCTACCTTGTTCCTACTCTTAGTGATTACATGCCTAACTAAAGCTTTAATTATTGTACTCCAGAACATATCTAACCTGTGCTGGTTCTCTACACACATGCTCTTAGTTGAGGCCTTGCATAAAACTTCTGAATGGAAAAGAGCTAAACCCTGCTGCATGTGGCTCCTTTTCTTAAATCACTTAGAAATGACCGGTCTAACACTCACAAGAATCCCACCCTAGACTTCAGAGAAAAGCAGGTGAATCTTTTACATTGTATTTTTAAGTTTAAGAAACATGTTTTGATTGAGATAAATTTGCTTTTTGATTAAAGTAAAAAAAGTGGAGCAGAGCCTCTCCATAATACTGAACTTGTCACTTTACAATGCATGCAATAATTTAACATTGTGTGCTCAGCGTGCATGAAGTAACGAGCATTTCATATTAATGTTGTATTCATAACGCTATATCTGAACTGCACAAACAATAGATAATCAAGTTAAAAATGAAACAAAATAAACATACTTCTCCAGAGCACAGAGTTTGAATACCAGGATTTAAAGGGGTCTGAAGTCAGTTGTTATGACCCTCTCTTTGAAAAAATATCAGGTTATAACCCAAATATGGCCCATGAAAGTTAGCATCGCCCCAGTAACTTCAAAGAGCTTACACTGATCCAAAGCATCCTACAGGATTCATGTTTTGACACCTTGTAATAAATATCTGGATTTTATTGTCCTTCATAACACATTAATACTTAGGGCCAGATTAGAAGTATTAAGGCTGCTAACTACTGAAATCTCACTGATTTCAGTGGACCCTTAGACACAAAGGATGGAAATCGCATGTGAAGCTGAGCCTTAGACAGTCACTACTCTATGGCACCTGCAATTTCATTTATGATCAAATAAGGAAATGTTATATATGATGCAGAATGAGAACAGAAAAGGAAAAAAGTTCTGTGGGGTTTGTTTGGGCTTTTTGTTTGTTTGTTTAAATAAATTAAAAAATCTAGGTTCTTATAATGAAGATTACTTTTGCCAAGGATGTGGATAGGAAGAAAAGACATTAGATTAGATGATGGGATTGTTTAAAGTCAAGACAGAAACTAGGTTAATCACAGGTAACCTTTTAAGCAACTATCAGTAACATGGTCTTAGCACCAAGGGCCAGTAATTTTGGATTTAATACCCAAGAAAACAAAAGAGACTGTGAAAGAATATTTGCACATCCCATTTAAGTTTGAGACTTAACTGAAGACATTGAAGTCTCCGTCAAAATTAGTGACATCCTAAAAGCTGCATTTTCCATTAGCTGTAGGAAAAACCTTTCAGCCGTATTGAATGGCAATAGCTATTATACATGCTTGGATGAGGCAGCTTCATTTCTCATTTATCAAGATGGTTTCCTCTTTACAAACACCCCTCCATCCGAGTGTTCGGAAAGCTACTTTTAAATAATGTTTTATATTTTCAGAGGTGCATGTTAGGTTTGCCATTTTCATCCAAGACAGTAATTTTAAACTGATAAACCTTTAGATTCTCTTAGAGCTAAAGGTCATTTAGGGGGCACTGCTTTCCACGTAGCCGATTCTCACCTTCTCTTACATATACTGGACTTCTATGCAGTTGATTTACTTCTGCACACAACCAATCCATTCCTTTCCTGTCAGAAAACATTTCTATTTTACTCTAGTCATTCTCACACCTCACTGGCTGCTTGGGCTAAAAATGATTTTCTTAGATGTATTCAGTCTTTCCTTTCTCTGCTGCCACTACCCCAAGTGGAAAAGGATTCCAGTATCTGGTTAATTTAGCACATTCTCCAGCCCACCGCCACCTAGTAAAAACACCGAGGGTGGTAATACAAGCACCACAGACCTTCAGAATTTATCATCCCTCTTCTTGATTCACTAGCAATGTTTTTGCCATTCCTGTTGGTCTTGAGAATCACAGAGAATTTATCGCCTCAATGCTGTGTTGCAGCTACAAAGATCTGAAAAGCAACTTCATGTTTCAGAAAAACGTGTTCCCCTGTTTTCTGAAGTTAAAATGATCTAAGTTCAGGCTTTTCATTAGAATTATATTCAGTGACACGAATAATGCCATAAAAGTGTCTAGTAATCAAATTCAAGGGGAAAAAAAAACAGTTTTGGAGGTCCAGATCCAGTTCTAACCCCACATCTTATTCAGTAGGATTTTTAACTAAACATTTTGGCCTGTATTGATTTACATCTAACTTAAACAAAACCCACAAAAAAAATTAAATAATCAGAATATTGTTGCAGCATTTTCTAAGGTGTAAGAGCAAGTCTGAATGTTTTGGGATGAAACTTAGTTATGCAACCCAAGCTGTCTCTTGTGGCAGACAGGTACGTACGTTGTTCTTCCCTGCCCCAACAGGACCAAAAAGAAGTCCCAGGCTTCTCTACTTCTACACCTCTTATCAACTTCAATCCATAACTTGTGTTTGATCTTCATTCTGCAGACTAAAGCTTGCCAAGTACAGTGCTGCTCATGCCATTCCCATGTTTTCATCACATTCATGAAGGTTTTAAACAAAGAAAAAAAAAATGGGTTTGTTAATGCTGTGTTGTGGAAACAGAAAAATGAGCCCTTATGCTCTCAAAGGAAGGAGTTCTTTGGCTCTCATTTCATTCCGCTGCCGGCCAGGCCTTGGAGCCTCTGCTCATGCATACATAGCAACCACCTTGCTTGCTTTTGGAGACCTGCTCTAACCCTGCTTCTAGTGACATCTAGCAATAGGAGTTTTGTCAGGGAAGTTGGGAATGCTCCCAGTCACAGAGCACCAGCAGTAAAGGCTGTTCTACCCCAACTAACTAAATACCTAAAGACTTGGGAAAATGAGGGCAGATAGGAAGAGAATCAGGTTATCTACTCCACTACTGACTGAAACACATTCTCAAGTGCCAGGCATTAGAAGATCTCTATCCATTCTTCTCCTGTGTCCTTCATGGGCATAAGCTTCATTTCCAGATAGAGAATTCCTCCTTCTCTCGCTGCAAGAGTCTAATGCAACTTGAACCCTGAATATCAGACTTTTCAGGAAAGCATCCATATCAAATGGTGGTGCAGGAGCCTTTGATTTGCCTAACTTGCTATTTTCCACACACAGCCTATGCCAATTAAAAATAAATGAGGTCTCACAGAATATCCTACTAGCTGCTTTTCAGGTCCAAACAGCTTGGCTCCCCTCACACTCCATACATACAGAGTATAATCTTGATATGTTGACTGAACACAGCACAGTGCTTTTTGCTCTCCCCGGCTTAAAAATAAGCCATATAGAAGATGCAGTGAGTTTGGTGGACTTCATTTATATCACTCTTTACATTCAAATCTCCACAGCATGATAAAATAACCACTCCTTTTCCCAGTCTTGTATGGGGGCTTGAGCTGAGGAGCAGCTAAGCTCGTTATCCCGTTCTTTCTCCTTTTGCTCAGAGGAGTTCTTGGTAGTATGCAGCTATTTGGAGGTCAAATCTATTATTGTAGTCTAGGATGCCATTTCTGGACTGGAAGCAAGAGCACTTTCAGTTTAACAAGACTTAATAGAGGTTGTTAAGGGTGTTAAGGGTGATACTTTTTGACCTTTGCTCTTCTATTTCAGAGTTTAAATAGGTCTGATTTAATTAGCCAAAACCAGTATAAGTATGAATGCAAGGGCAAAAGCTCAGAAGAATACATGTATAGGAAAAATTACCAGTTCAATAACTTTAAAACACAGACAAACAAATCATGGTTCACACTGACAAACACAGTCAACGGGAGAACTTTAACTGGTTGGAAATTATGAAGAGATCATGCCAGCACCATAGTTTTGAGCACAACACCCACCACCACTTTGTCAAAACACAGTCAAGGAAAGCCTAAGTGTGGATGTGGTCAATGATTGAGGGTTGTCTGGTTTGGGGGGAGAGTGAGGGGAGTGTTATTTGTTTGTTGGTTGGTTGGGTTTTTGGTGTTTTGGTGGTCTTTGTTGTTGTTGGGGTTGGTTTTTTTTTTGTTTTTTAAACATAGCATTTGGAAACATCCACACAGAAGCGCAACAGTTTTTTCTGTGCCTGGCTGTCTCCTCGGGGTCCCATATGTAGTCTTTCTCCAGTTCAGCTTGGAGCTTTAAAAACAGGCACTGACATCAAGTTAATATGCATTTTCTGAAGCAGATGATTTGTGTAACTCAACTAAGAGCCAGCTGGGGGTGAGGGGTTCAGAAAATACATTCTTTTCTCATTGGGTTCATTGTTCCTTACTGGAGCGTTAAGAGGGTAGTTTACTCCCAAATGCCATGTTTTGCTCCCATTTCAAACTGGTGGACTCTGTCATGACCCTGGCTTTTATTATTTTCACCTGGCCTTCTTTCACACATTATTACTATTTCTACTGTCTCATCTCCTAAGAATAAAGGGACACGACATAAAAAAATTCCTGCTCTGTGCCTATGGAAATATATATCACACAGAAAGACCCTGAAGTTTCATAATGTCAAGCTTTGATAGGAAAATTATACTGTATCCTAGGTCTAGGTTATTCCAATAAATGTAAATAAAACATTGCAACTTGTAAAGTCGACTGACCAGCAGCCCACATCCAACCATCTAATGGCTTATTTATCTACATTACTGACAATACGTCCTTTATCAGAACAATGTTCATTTTGCAATATTAAGGTCAATATCTTGGGAAAGAAAAATAAATTATAGAGGAAACAGTTGTAGTATTATTTTCAACAGCTTTCTGGAAATCATTACATCATATAGGCTGTAGGAATGGATTTTCTAACCTAATGACACTCCTGTCTCTCAGACCCAAAATGTAGGTGTGCTGATTTACCGCACAAATCATGCAAAATACATTGCAGCAAACTTGTCCAGGTGGGGACAGGTGCATACAAATACAGGTGTACGTGCAGAGTGAAGCTGGAGTTGATGTTATCAGTGCTGACAGGCATAAAACTCAAGACATAAGTTAATTTTTTTTTTAAGTAGTTATGTTTTAGAATATTATCTTAAAAGGGGAAAAAAGGCATATTTAGGTAATGGATAGGGAAAAGTTTACAAAACAAAGCCAAAAAATATTTATCTAAATCAAGATACACTGGGGGCAGGGGAGGTGAAGAATAGGAAGTTAGTTATCACAAAACTCCAGGAGATAAGTGTGGAACTGATGGATGAAAACTTAGATAAATGTAATTAAAATATTTTTCTACAGTACATTAGATTTGGACTTCATTATAGTTAATAATTTAGAGTCCACACTGATACTATCTAAAACATATTAGATATATCCAAAGCAATTGGGAGAATTACGTTTACAACTAAGAAAACAAGTAGTCTAGCTAACAGCCACATTCTGAGAACAGAGAATCTGAGAAGATAAGCGAAGGAAGCTGCATACATGGGAAAAAAAGGGTTTGTACATTGAAATTAAAATGTGTATTAGAAAACGTGTGTTTCAGTCAGACGAAGAGGCGGGCTGTTTGGAATGAGTAAATCCCAGCACACGACATGGGATAATGCATCAGGCATTAGACACTACATAAAATATTTGTCTAAGATTCTTCCCCATAGCTACCCAGGACAAAAGCCAAGATGCAAACTTTCAGTGCAAGTCGTAATTAAATGTCTACTGTATAGCTGAAGAAAATAAAAGACTGAAAGATAGAGGAGCTTTGCAACAAAACATGTATTTGAAAGCCAAATGATAGGCTTTTGGCCAATAGCAAAAAAATGAGGAGTTTCTCTTGGGCGAGTGCTCTGGAATGAGTGTAGTTAAACTAAAAGAAAGATCCAGGCACCTTTTGCATGGCTTTATGCCAAGAACGAAAAAATCCTGCAGCTCTTTTTATGAGGCCATATACAGACCTGATTTATTCCAAGGGGATGACAATTCAGTCCACATTTTTTAGCAGAAAGTAAAATACCCAAAGTGATTTGCATTGATGTCTGCCAGGAACAAAACTGATTTTCAGGCAGACTTTTCCTACCTCTTCTAAAGAAACATCAAGGTTTTGCTGCCAGCAAATTACAGCTCGGGGACTCAGGACTTTGTCTGGCCCACACAGAAGAAAGTGCACTAAAGCTACTGAAACCAAATATTTGGTTTTTCCAACAGTTGTACGAAGGCGAGACTCTTCAAAGGAAGTGCTGGTCTCAGATGTATCTTCGGCACTATTGGAAAATTCAGAATTATTCAAGACCAACAATTGTGGAGTATTCAGTTTGATATGCTGAAGAATTATCCATGACTAACTCCTGAAGCCCCATGCCCGAGACCAAGTTTCTCCTGTGGGTTTTTTTTTTTCATGTGAACTTCATCTGAATGTTTTCACCATTTTTCTATTGTAACAGTAAATAAATACTATTGCTTTCCATTTCCTAAGATACTACATTAGAGGCATGCAGTAAACACATTTCTCCTTGTGGGCCTCAAAAGAGAGGGGTTTCAGGTCAGGGGGATTATCCAGGAATAATCCATCAGAAATTTTGGCTTAATAGCTTCCATAGCTCTAAGGCATCTTTCAGTAGTTTATTTCTGTTTACCACAAGCTCAGTTATTAGCCAAACCCTCTGGCCATCAACCAAATTATCTCATGCTCTTGGGAAACACAGACAGTCACTTCCACTTAATCTTTAGATGAAAATTAATGAACTAATTTCAGCAACCGAACTCTTGCACCACTGCTGATTTCTTCAAAGAGGCCAAAATATAAACATTGACATGAAATAATCTGAAATTTTTGATGCCATGTCACAAAGGAGGAAAAGTAGAACCTGCTCTACTGGCAAGTTCTTGAATTCTGAAGTATCCCGAGAATCAGAGTCCCACAGGACATGGGTGGAAGACCAAAACAGAACCAGGTCATAATCTGCTGCCTTTTAGCCATGCAGATAGCATCTGCTGGAGACAACCACTTAAATACAAGCATTACAGTGCTTGTGTTTAATTCCAGGCCAAAAAGGCCCCTCTTCCCACAACAGTTTATACTCCAAAGAAGCCATAGAAGTAGAACTCAGTATTTTGATAATGTTATTTCATGGGTTGGCCAGAGAGTTATCTAGGATGCATAGCTCTGCAAGCCAGTTATTTTAACAACTGTGAAATGCTTTTCTGTCCCCTTGAGATAGGCAATATCTCCACTTAGAGATTTATGCTTTGGCCTTTTGGTTTACACATGAGACTAGCAAAATACTGACTGGCAGGACCTCCAGGCACAACAATGGAGGAAAAAGCAACCAAAACACATTCTGCATCTGGACAGATATCACGAATTGGCTTTCAGGCTAATTAATGTCATTTGTAGTTGCTTCGGAAACTGAACTATACCATCCTTTCTGCTACCACAGGATTTAGCTGTTTGGCATATTTATGGATATAAATTGTGTCCAAGATAGCCAGCAAGCAACTGACAAGGTGATACTCTGTATATAATTAGGTTCATGTATGTTTATACAGAATTCCTCAATAAACCACCTTAATGATGTCACTGCTTTTCCTATGTGTCTGGACTTAATCTAGATGAACATTTTATACTAGTGTTCCCCTTACCAAAATCTATTCCATTCACCTGAAGTCACACCTCATCTGATTTCATTCTTGCCCTTCCTGAGAAACTAGGTTTCTTCCCCCAGGCTTCACAAATAGACCAACTTTGCAACACCTACCAACACAGCATCAAAGGAGATAAGTGTCTGTTGAAATATTTACAAACTCAACTTTCATGCCACAACACAAGACCAATCTTTAAGAAACTTCCTTCTTCTATGCAAGTAAGATAAACACCTATTTGAAGGAAAACGTATCTAAGCTATTCTGTGAAGTATGAAGTAGGAAAGTGAATGATTCAGGTCCAACGCAGTGGCTTGTTGTTATTAAGGCCCTGACAAAAACACAGACGTGACAATTCCAGTTAGCAATCTCCATATGTAAATGGAAACTTCATGCACAGACTGATGACTGATTCATTTAGACGGCTGAATTTGCTAAGACCTCTAGAACAAGGGCATCCCTGCAGAGAAAGCAAAGAGAAGTTGGTACTGACACCATTCACACTATAGACAAATGCGCCAGTTTCCAGCAGTGTCACTCCAGGACCTTGCAGTAATCGTTAGGTATTTATTAAACCATTGCAGGAAAGTTTTGCATTTTGGTGCAGGCAGGAGTTAAAGAACTGAGTCTCTGTCAGGACTCACTGGCACTGTTAAGAGATAGACCAGCATGCAAGGCCCATCCAGGAATTCAGCTGGAGGAATTTCAAAGGCAGATTTAGTGAGGTGAAGAGGGTATAACAACTAGCATATTACCCAAAGAGAGACTGTATTCATCTTGGCAGCACTCTGTTGTCCGTCACATCCCCATCCACACTGTAGCTACATCCAGCTTCACCTGACACTGAGTTCCTGACGCTGAGTTCACCTGACACTAGGTGGCCCTGCCTTGGCAGGGGGATTGGGCTAGAAGATCTCCAGAGGTCCCTTCCAACCCTAATGATTCTGTGATTCTGTTCTAGACGACCTTCTACCCTGACTGACTTCGACTTAGAGTCAACCACATCCCCTGTCACCACGCAACTGTCTGCTCAGAAGATGTGGATGCAGCATCTTCAAAAAGCCAAGGATGAACTTAAGAAGCAGACTTAGTATGGCAGAGCAACATCACTGACAGCTTCCGTCAGCAGAACATACAGAATCCTCTACTGCATCATACCAGTTTCAGAACCAGCTTTATCAAGTAAAGCTGGGACTAACAGCATGAATAATCCCTATTTCCAGTTGCACTCAGCACGGGGAAGTGAAAGGTATCTAGTACCACTAGTACGTTCATTTCTCTAGGAGCAAAACAGAACAATTTTCACGTACTGGAACAACTGAAAACAGTAAGCTGAAAACCAACAAAGTCTGAAACCTATGCAGTTAGACTCAAAATTTGCCTGAAGGCATGTACTGGTTTTTGCATTCTTATGCTTCTTTTGCCTCTCCCCCTTTGGCAAACTCACAGGCACAGACACCATTTAAACAATTAGGTTTCCTCCATTTTCTTTGCTACTAAATAAGCATTACTTAAGAAAAGGCAATTTATGGGCCTACCTAGACTAACAGGTCCACTCCAGAAAAAATTGCTTGATATCAAAATAAATCAAATCCCCTAATGAGATCAGAGCAACCTGCCTCGGATCGGAAACTAGTTTTTAAGTGCAATACATTCACTACCAATTGTGGAAAGAAGAGAGTAGCACACACTAAGATATACGAAAAGAGAATTAGCCATGCTGTTAGTCAGACTAAACGGCAGCTCTAGCACAGCTTTCAGAAGTGCCTCAGGCAAATTTCAGTGTGTTTTAGAGGTAGCTAGTTTTAAATTTAGCTTAGGTACCAAAGAAAAGGGTACCTGCCTAGTGGCAAGGATTCACTTCACTCCACACAGTAGACAGTAACCCCTCTTTTTAGCACTCAGAAAATATCTGACTACTGATTGCAGAATTGATATCCAGATATTTGTATCAGGCAAAGAAGCAGTGGTGGTCATATAATATTCATCCCATAGCACTTAACAAACATAACATTTACAAAACTGCATGGTCATATATCATCTTGTTAACATGTATAGAAAAATACATTGCCACACTACAGGCATCCAATATGCCTCAAGAAAGCCATGAAAGTGGTAAAGGATGTAGTGGGATGAGATAACAGCCTGAGAGAAGAAAAGATTCTATGGATACATACATGAGATTCCAAAAGTCTCCACATGGAAGCTGCTTATCTTTCACCATTCTCTCCAGCTTTGGGAGAGGCTTTTGTACATCTAGTTAGAAAGGGGCCTGGACAATATCTGAAGAATAGAAATGCTCCTTGATTTTGTGATAATAAATATATAGAAGGCAGGAGAAAGGTGGTGACAGCAGGTGGAAGGGGAAAGAAGACAAAACAAAAAACCCAAAACCCAACAGTGACAACAAACCACAAACTAACCAGAAAACCCACCAACAAGGAAATGGCAACTCAGACTGCTTTAGATTTAAAAAAAAAAAAAAAAAGAGACATTTTATTGAGGCAACACAGTGTGGGTAGGTTTACTAATGGCCATGACAATTTTCATGAATGACGATGTTTGAAGCCCAGTTTCAATATTTCTGCACTGTAAAAGCTGGCATAGAGCTTTTATAGGCCCCAAATAACAACAAGAGCAAAATATCTCTTCAGGGATAAGGAAAAAAGATAATGAGTACTTATTATCTAGAAAATTGCTTATGCTACAAAGGTTGATTAAGACACGTGAGCAAAAGCAGTAAAAGGAATTCATTCTTGGCCATGGACTGCATGAGGGCTTAGGGCGGTCCCCCTCCTTCCCCAGTGAGAACAGAGATTGGAGGGGACATGGTGCAGACGCCATGTAAACAAGTACTTTGGCTCTGTGCAATCACTCAAAGTGATTTATTTGTTGAGAAACACAGGAGGTGCAAGAGTGCAAGTCCCTTAAGCACTGGTGATACACGCACATAGGCATTTAGAAGTTTTACTTCTCGTGCCTTAAAATTCTTCTGAGCACATGCTGTCCTGCAGACAGAATGCCACCAGGTTTCTAGAATAGAGCTACTACTACAGAGCAAAGGGGAATCCTTTCTTCCTTAAAAGGAATTCATACAATACAATTCCCTCTTTTGAAATTTAAGAATCCCACAAAATGATCCTAAAATCACTTTTTATGGAGTATTCCTTAAGGAGACTGTTTCAGTGCTTTTGCTAAGCTTTGCTTTGGGCCCTTTTCTTCACAGTCCCGAGTGTTTCATTTTCTCATGTACATCCGATATACAGTACATTCACAATTATATAAAAAGTGTGCAGTGTAAGTTTAAGTAACACTTTAAAAAGTGAATTTAAAAGTATTTTAAGGGGAAACAATCTAGTTAAATACATTTCCAAGAAGTAGACTATTCTAAATATTCATTTCCTTAAAATTACATCAGTCACCTTGTGTGACTTGTGACAGTGGTATTTACAGGAAAGATAATTTTAAGTAAATACTTCAAGGCTCATATAGGGAATTTTATAGATAGCCATCTCAGTGGAGAGGGAGGAAGACTTGACAGGAGGAACTTAGTAAGGCCTGTTCTCCACACAGAAGAGCCTCTGGGCCAGCCGATTGTTAAAGAAAAAAAAAACAACAAACCGAAAGACCAGATGTTGACATGAAGTTAGAACTTCCAGTGAAGCAGCTACATCAGGGGCTGCCCAGTGTAAGGGTCCCACAACACACAGCAGAAATCATTCCCTGTTGACCTCAGGCAAACCCTGAGGAGAAGGCACCTCAGTCCCTCTTTTCCGTTACTCCTTAGCTTTTTTCCAAAGACCTCTCCAGAAAGGGTAATTAATGCTAATGATTTTTTTAAATGAAGTACACAAGCCTCCATCTCTATAAAACTGGGCCCTATAAAATGCTGAAACAAAGAAATTAAAGACTTGAGATTTTTTCACTCATTTTCTGAGCCATTCAAAACACCTTGTGACAAAAATAAGTTGTATTAAAATTAAATTTTTTTAAAGCAGCAGCGATCTCACACTTTCAAGCCAACCTACACCTTAGAACTTCTGGCAGGGTTTTTAAAGACAGGTTGGGAAAAAAATGTGAGAGAAATACATTCTTTAAAAAAAAAAAAGTAAAATGCATTTCAGGAGTATCTGTTGAATTGGTCTAAATCAATTATTAAGACAACAAAAAATATATGATAATTCTCTCTTTGAAAAGACATGAAGTCTCCAAGTAACATCAATTGCTAACTTTGATTTGTATAATATTTACAGATATGTATTGTATTTTCTTATTCTAATTCTATACCACTACTTTTATTTGCCTTTTTTTTTTTTTTTTTTTTAACAGAACATTCATAAACATTTCATCTTATTCTCTGGCAACAGATTTTCCATTCCTTCCCCTCTGACAGATGCCTTATGTATCAAGCTTTCCTGTGCACTGTGCAACACTTCCAGCACCAATGATGGTATCCTGGGGTTGCCCAAGGCTAGGATTTGGTACATCCTGGCCATATTTTTTAAGTGTTTCTTCAGGTAGCAGTGGTGGGTAAATGAGTATTGCTGCTCCTGCTCCTACTGATCATTTGCATTGGGGTAGTTTCCAGATACCTCAGTCAGGTGGAAGCATGCTATTGTGGCAGACACTGAGGACACAGGATGAAAAGATGTTCCTTACTTAAAAAGTTTGCAGTCCGAGCAAATATTGTGACGGGAGTAAGAGTCAGGTTTAAAGAAGCCAGAATCCACAACAGAGTTGCATTCAAAGAGAAAAGTACAACAGGCAATACTGTAAAGAGTTGGAAAATTCAGGGGAATAGATCTACTCAACAAACAATTTCTACCACTTTATAAAATTTTTAAAGTCCACTACAGAAGAGAATGAAAGAGTCCTGCTCTGAATTTTTAGCTATACTTTTATTTCAATTTCTTGTCCTGAAAATGCTGTCCACAGGAAGGTCAAAGCAGCAGCGTGGGTTTTTTCCAACCCTCTTCCAACAGTCCAATCTCCATTTCAACAAAGCAGATTTGGGTAACAAAACAGTTCGAACATAAAGCTCAAATCTGTTCTTGCAAAGTCATGTAAGAGGAAAACTACAGGCAGCTGATACCAGTGGAAGTAAACTGAAGCAGTGCCAAGCGATACCAAAAGCAGACTTATGTATTGTATTGCAGAGCTTTTTTACCAGACCTTCCTCAAATCATCCTGCGCAATGTCTTTCAGTGCCAAACCTGGCATCTGAGTCTTAGAGAGCCAACAGAGATAAGTCAAACTAGTCTCCAGGCTGCCCACCGCAGGAGTAGGTTAGTCCCAATGTTCATCTTAGGCATGGAGAGTAAGACAACCTTTCATAAAAAGCAGCTCTTGTCTTGGAAAATAATCAGGGAAAAGAGAGACAAGGCATTTATTTTCACTTTTTTCCTCTCATCACAGCCATTTTACATGGCACCTAAGCAAACAGGTCTTTGTCTTTTGCTTTTTAACAGAGAAGGTTCATTGTGAAAAAAGGTAAGCATGCAGTTTTGATGACCGATACCTGAGCACTCATTTAAATGTTCATATTATGCATTACAGTGAGCCATTTCCAAATACTGTGAGATCAAAGAGGGATTCTTCCAATCACTCAGAACAGCCAGAAATGTACCACATAGCACTGCCTTGGTGGCTTAAGAAAGCCTTTTAGCTTCAGGTGAATGCCATTCATTTCTGAACTAACTACTCTTGGGAACCTACATTATTTTACCTTTGAGGAAACCTCATAAATGAGATTATCATGCAATATTACCAACTTCCTGGATCGCACAGGTATCCAGGGTCAAAAGCAAACAAACAACTTCGTCTGTTTTTAATGTAGTCCTAATTTTTCTCCTTCCCACAAGCTCTTGAACATCCCTAAATATCTACATTTACTCCCAGTTCCTCAGTTGGTCTTTTATAGCTGTTTGCACTTACACCAAAAGAAGGTGATGCAGATGGAAAATTTGACCATGGTGATTGGAGAATATGTTCACTTTGGCATCTTTCTGTGATAAGAGGGACAAAGGCAAATACTGAAAATAACTGCTCCTCTCTACCACATCTCTGTATGCTTCCGCAGCCTCTTGACTATCTCCTGTGCTTTCCTGTGGGCGAGATCGGCTCCTCTTTCTAATCCTGGCAACTGCCTTGCCTCCTTCAGCTTAAGCAAGCTTAGATCAACTTGAGCTGCTTTTTTTTTTTTGCAGCTCTTTCCTGCCAGAGTTCTCCTAAATCACAGAGACAGCAAAGGTCAGATTTGTTCCTTTTCTTTTAAGAAAAGGGTTTGCTTTTCACATTTTATTTTTTTTTTAATCTATTTTTTTTTTTTTTACTCACAACTGCAAGAGGCCAACCTAATCCTGCTTTTCATCTTGGTTTTCCAAATGCATAAAAACGCCCAACAATCTACTACTGACATTTTAGCCTAGAGTATATTTCTGCATGACACTCACCACCACTTGCATTCAGAGTTTCCTTTCTGTTCCCCACACTATACACCTGACCCTTGACCAGATCATTTCCCCAACATTATGAAGCCTTTTTGTGATGTACCTAGTCCTTTCAAATCAATCTTTACTCCCATCCAAAGGTTCACTAACATTATATTTTTAAATGTTATTTCTTCTCTGCTATTTATTATTACCCACTTTAGGAAGCCAGTCCATGAACTTAGATAACTTTGTTACTCCCCAAGATGATTAATGAGGTGATCTTAAATATCAATAGCTCAACACCAGCATTTTGAAAAACTGTTTATATTACACAGCAACAAAGCCATTTGTAACTTCCACAGAAAACAACTCCAGAATGGAGATATTTCCTCCAGTTAGATATTTGTTTATCTTAACCATGAAGAAAGCAGACCCCTTTACTCAAAAGTTGCATGTTGTAAGTTTCTGACATGGAATGTTTTATGTCCGCTGGTTTCAGGAGATAAACACAGAATATTTTCCTATGAAGATGCAGCTCTGTGGAATCAACTTCCGTATTTATAAATTGAGCTTGTAAATGAAGCAATTTTCTTGGAAGAGATCGACGCTGGAGTGTTCCTTTTCTAAACATAGTGAGATACTGTGCAAGTCCAAGCTGGTATACTAACAGGTTGTATACAAAGCCAAAAAGCTGATTATATTGAAGTCTGCTTTTGACAGCTGCCATCCTAACACTGACAACATACTGTACACCACAGTCACGTTTCCTCCTCTAGCAATTTATATTTCTACTAAACACATCAGCAAACTTCTTTGTATAAAGAGGACATTAAGCTGGAACTTCACCTGTCCAAAACTTTTGAAATAATAAAGATCTAAAAAGCTAGGGTAAGAGGGTTTTATAACTTCACCTGTTTGTTTGTTTGCTTTGCAGTTTCTCTGCTTGTATCCTTCCAGATCAGGCTATGATCAGAAATAGAAAATGAAATACCACAAACGATGGCTATTCTCAGAAATCCCAGCTACGCTGAAAGTAGCAAGTACCCAAAACACAGGAAGAGCCTCCCTTGTGAGATATCTCAGCTTAAACACCTTGAGCAGTTCAGATAAGGTTTATCAAAGCCTCTGGGTATGATTTTTTCAAGCCTCCATGACTGTCCACTGTCAAATATGTGCATTACACTAGCTTGTTCAGCAGTCATTTCTCATCCTTTCTGTTGGAGTTGGCAGTTACATAGGCACTGTATTTTAAAGCCAACTCTCAACTTCCCAGGAGTAACCATGGCTCCTAAATCTGGGACCCAGGCCAGCCTCACCCTGCTCCTTGCCTAAGGAGTTTTGGGAGGGCAATGGCAGAAGGCCTGAAGAGCCCTGGGTTTGGGCAAGAGAAAGCAAGCAAGAGCACCAGGGAGCACACCAAACAGATGGACAATAACGTGCAAGAGTCCCGAGAGCCCAGCCACTGCTGAGCTGCTGGCAAAGCTGCCCTGATACTCCCCCATGCTTGCAGCGCTGTCAAAAACCTATGATCAGGGCCACCGAGACCTGCTCCTATCACATCATAAAACAGATTTGTTGGTAGAGACTGTTTAGGATGCACCAGGATACAAATATTGCAAATTGATGAGCTCTTCAGCACTCATTGCTTCCATTTCTGCTTCCCTACTGAATAACTACAGTATTTGCATGCCTTCTTTTACCTTCTCCAGTGTGGATGCTGCAGGAAAATCCCAGCAATCAAAGAAAGAAAATACAGTGTATACACACTGGTCTTCGGTGTCCTGACCATGTTTTGGAAAAAAATTCCTTCCTAGAACATGCACATCTATTCCACTAATAGCTACTTCCAAAATCAAAATGTTTAATAGAGAAAGACTGTAAAAGTTCACCAGAGGAGGAACGGATGAAAGGTGGAGTGAATGGGATTTTAGCAATGTTCATTGTCCTAATTACAGTGAATAATATTTTGGCAGAGTGACTACAGCGCTGATTTTTCCAGGAACTTCTAACAATCAACAGACTATTACCTCAGTCACATCAGAGACCTGATCTTCCAGTCCAATGAAGCACGTAGGATGGGCTTAACTTATAACACATGAGCAGCCTAATTGACTTGTTTGGCATGACTGAGGTGCTGAGGAATGAATCTGAGACTCAAGTGCAGGTTCTTCTGCTAAAAGCTTTCCCAGTGTTCTGCATACTGAAAAAATGGCAGCCATCATTTCTCCCCTGCTAAACCTCTGTGCTGCACTTGCTGCTGTGGGTCTATCAAAACTATGGGATTCTAGGAATGATTAGTATCAGGGTTAATCTGAAGAAGAGGGAGGCAGCTCCCATTGGCAGCAGCTTGTAAGAGGAAAGACAGAGCAGGTTATGGAGATGAGCCCCAGCACTCTGGTTCCAGGGTACTACCTGGGATTTTTTAGTACGTTTCACCATCTAAGATTTCTATTAATATCTTGGCTGTTCAGCACTCAGTTATCTTTTCAGGTCTACAGTCTGGATGGAGGGATGTGACTTTGCAGTCATGTGTATGCCTCATCACAAGTGTCACCGTCAGATGGGAATAATGCAGCTCACTGAACACAAGCCCCCACCTGAAAGTCCTCGGGAAACACCAACCATTGCTGACAGGGCCATCTTTGAATGTTCCCCCCAAGCACTGCAGTCTGACACAACCACCTCCTCGAACAGAGCTGGTGGGATGGCCTGGCACCAGCCAGACAGGTACATTTAATTTGAAAATTCACAGTTTATCAGTGTTTATTCACACATGAGCCCAGTGGAGCTGAAAGGCACAAGTGGGTACCCCAGCCACTTACGAATGGTTGGAGAAGGTTTAGAGGTTTGGCTTTGTTTGCAATAATTACAAAGATGGTAGCTAGATGAAAACAGACTCAAAGTTCACCCCACACACACTTTTGCTTGCACTGAGAATCTGTAGCCAAACACAAGCTTTACAGAAGGGTAAAAAAAAAAAAAGAAGAAATATTTTAGGTTTCCATTAAAAAAAAAAATCTCCCTTTCTCCCTCTTGGAACTTCCTTTGATTCATGGGTCTTTTAGGGCAGAGAAAGCTAACAAGGAATAAACCTAGAATTGGAAATCAAATAATCCTATTTAATTTTATAGTTGTTGACACAACTTGTTACATGTGTTTCCTACCAGAATAAATGAAATCACAGTCATCTGATTTCCAAATTACCATATCTATTGTTTCAGAAATACAGGGTGTAAATAATTGCAGTGCAATCGCCTATGTCTGGACCTCTCTCATCCGGAACCGTTATCAGGATTAGCATAAATTACGGTGCCATCTAATAATGAAATCACTGAACACTGATTGTGCCAGCTATTTAAACCTGTAATTATTGCTCATTAGAAACGTGTTTCAAGTTATTTGCCCCTTACAGACCCAAAGTTGTTGTCAAAAGACTCCTGCAAAGAATTCTACAGAGAAAAGCGTGCAGAAATTTCAAATTACAGGCATGAGTTTCATCTGCAAAGACTGTCTGTGTGGAAGAAACATGCTGTAGGCACCGTTCATCCACCTTCAGCTACATTTCTATGTGTTACCAGAAAGAGAAGTTGCAATTGGTGAGAACATGAAACCTCCAATGTAGTTCAGATATAGGTATGAAAAATATGTGGTTTTCTGCCTAAGTGGACAGTGATTTGCTCAGTGCTCATTATCACACTACACAATTAGGCTTCAAGCAGTTAACAGACTCTAAATGACGTAAGCTCCTGACCCAGCCAGAGGGAAGGCTTTTAGCAGATTTTACCATGGCTGGGTAGGGCCCAGGTGAGATAGGCAGCTACCTTGGACACCACACCAAAGGCAATACAGGACAGATGCCAGAAGCAAAGTGAAAATAACTGCAACCTTTGCATGTTCCTCTGTAACGGGTTTGTAGAAGACAGTTGATTAAAATTTGTCTCCTTCCCTGCAGATCAAGCTCTTTACAAGATGACCTGGTTAAAAAGGGGCTCAGGTAAGTGCTCATCAGTCCTAATAGATATTTTAAATCAACTTTCCCTAACAAAGGGAAACAGATTCTTTTTTATGGGTTTTTTTTACCATCTTCCTTCTACTGCAGATAGAAAAACTTTTGCTACAGAGGAAAAAATAATAGTTTCTACCCCTTTCAGAAGCAAAAATGTACAAAAGCAAAAGGGGAAAGACAAATATATATCATTTGGAAAGACTGACCTTAGCTTGAAGATCTCAGCTAACAGCAAGCCTATCCATCTTCCCTGAGGACTCCTTCCAACAGTTGATTCAAGTTACAGTTTAGAGTTTCACTCATGTGGTGAGTGGGTTCAGTTGACACACAAGCAACCCAGCTGCCAAGGTACACATCCCTCATACAAACTCACAGCACTGGAAGCATGCCTGTTAAGGTTGTATCAATACCTCACAAATTTTAGGAGCCTATCTCCACTTCACCCAGGATGCAGAAAGCTTAGAGTCTATCTTTTCTCTGACCAGAAGGCCCTTGTGTTACTTACTACAGGCCCTAGGGCAGAGAGGCTCTGCAGCCTCCTGATAATAGAGTGATCCTGCCCAGCTTTCAGCCATTTGAACCACTATAATGCTCTGATACAAGGTCAGCAAACCTAATCATTGGATGGGATATTTAACTAATTAGTTCTGTACCCTTTAATTTCTAAGTATCAGCTGGCAGGCATTACAAGCCTTACAAAAGGTTGTCATTTGATAGGAGTTGGCTATAAAGCAATTGCAGAACTATAACTATATCCTTAGGTGATGTGAATGCAGCTATTTTTATTTTTTTTTTCTTTCCTAAAAATAAAAAAACCTTCTAAAATAAAAACAAGAGAACTTTTCCTTGAGTAGGTGGGACACAACACGTTCAGAAAACAAGCCGCAACCATTCTGTGGACAGATGTTTGCAAATCAAATTAAATTATCCAGGCAAAGCCAATCTAAGCCTTTTTGTCCCATTGCAGGCATTTACCCTTTGACAAAGCTTTGCATACCTGCATATCGTTTTGCTTATGTCTGTAATCTATGGCTTTACTACTACAAGTATTTGAAATTCAATGTCTGATAGAAATAATGAGCTGACTTGGACTAAACAAGTATTAGGAAGTACTGATGTACCACCATTAGCTCCACTTTTCTGCATCAGTACTCACTATGGTGAATATCCTTACAGAACTGATAGTTCTCTCCACAAACCACACTCTTCCACCAAAAGCTACACTTATCTGTTCTGATCTGTATCTTTGAATGATGTAGAGCCCAAGTGTATTCCCTTTTTCATTACCAAATAATCTTCTTCAATAATTCACTGGGCACTAAGTCACATTCTGCTATTTGGTCCTTCTCTCCAGCTGTTTGGCTTTGCCAGGTCTTTCAGGTTTATTATTTATGTTTCTGGAGAGAAGGACACTCCAGTAGATTGTTTATTAAAAAGAAAAAGAAAATCAACACTTTGATCATTTGTCAGTGTCTGTAACCTTCAACCTAGACTACTCCACTGTGTGGACAACCCTGGTTTCTGTAGCACAGGATGAAGGATATGCCAAATGAAGAAGACAACATCCATCTTATACACAATTGTTAAACTTCATTAAAACTGTTGAAACTTTCAAATGACTTGCAGTTTATGAAATAAATTTGTTTTCTTTAACATTTAATGAGATAAACTGCAATTCTATTCAAGTCATTGCTCTGCCTTTTCTGTCTGACAGTAGAAACCAGGACTTTTCTTTCCATTTGACTGCAATATTATACTTGGTGGTTTTATTCTGTTTTGTACAAATAGAAGTGGTGACGTGTTGTGACAAGAAAACAGACCTCATATTACCATGTATTTATACTCTACAGAAGAAATGATGGTACATGAATAGGTTTATTAAAGAAGGTTGCTGTCCTTTATGCGCATGAGAGGGTAAGGCATCATCTAGCTTCACGATTATCTACCCCTTACCTATTTGTTTACCCAGTTTAAGATACAGAGAACTAATCAAAGAGGAGAGATTAAGGAAAGAAGAGAGTTTAAAATGGCAGCGGTTTGCAAATGCATCATTGGAGAGCTGAGAGATTTGTACATCTTAGACAAGATACCATGGCTCTGAAGTGACTCCACCATTTTCATATGGATTAGTTGCCTTGCTCATATTTCATTGAAAGGTTTTGTTAAACCTCTGATTAAAAATCATCTTAGTATACTTCTGAACAAGGGAGAAAAAGAGCACTGATATTGCTGTTGGTACAAGAGTAAACCAACAGTCATTCAAAGAAACTGCATTAATGATATAGAACATGGGATTTGTACTGGTTTGCGTGGATTTTATACCTACTTTCATCTCCTTAGCATCTCATACAGGCTAATAGCTAAAGAAAATTCTAAAGAATAATTTGGTTAAAATTCTCCTATTCCCTAAACACATGGTTACAGGTAGAAGAAAAGATACTAGCAAATACTGCTTTATTATAAATATGAAGGGGAAACCAGTAAGTCTTAAAATAGCCTGAGATACCAGACCTTAAATACATCACTTCTCAATAGTCTGAAATAGCAGAAAAAGTGTCAGTGGAGGTAGAATAGGAAGCTGAATGCATCCATGTAGTTAGTACTATACACTGAACACAGTTTAGTACAGGTAAGATAAAAATGCTATTATTACTTTTAATATGTGTAAGTATATAATGGGTTTGTTGAGAGATGTATAAATATTTGCCTATTACAATGTGTGTGTGTTCACATGCAGGTATATTTAAATATGATATAGCATACTGGTATAAAAAAAAAACTGGGAGTTGAAATCTTTGTGCAGTTATGTCTCCATAAAAGCCTGCCTAAAAACTCCAGGCCTGCGAGCCCTCAGCAATAGAAAGCATGGCTCCAAGGTGCTTGCAAAGCAATATGGTTCTAGCTAAAAACAAAAACACAAAAAAAAAATGGCACCATGAAAATTGGTCTTATAAATAAAGGGGATGATAGCCTGGATCTTAGAAGTCATTTCTCTCAACACAAGAGGGTAAGATCTTTTTGGTATTTCCACATGTAAATTCTGAGTCTTAACCTCTCTGGGAGAGATAAATGTGATATCAGACTCTAGAGCATTACATATTCTCTCTGTCTCTGTCCCTTTCTCTCTGTATATATTAATTTTATAGATCTTTTTATTGTCTCAACTATACTGGTTGCGTGAGAAGCAGAACAATAGGCCAAGTACTTCCATTTCACACATGCCACCTCTATAATTCAACAAAGAATAGTAAAAAAGATCTATAAACTTGTTATAAATCAGTGTCCTAAGCTAAATTAACCATTGAAATAGATTATCATAAAAATAATGTCATAAAAATATTCTTCACCTTTATAATCTGTGTGTGTGCGCGTGCATGCATGCTTATGTGTACCCATGCATGGGATGCTATGAGTGTGCCAAGGCCAGTGGCAGTGCTAATAGTGTGGCAGGCAGGGCTTCTGTAGCCTTGGAGGAGATGGCAGGCAGGCAGGGTTGTGAGGATGAGCTTGAATATCTCTGTGTCTGGGAAAGTAACTCATAAACAGATCCACTAAAATCTAATTACTCTATATAACTCACCTTTAGTAGTAGTGAGTCATCTCAGCTTTCTTATTAGCAGTGAAGCACTAGTCTTTTTTGTTATATGTCTGAGGCAGTGTTGGAAAAAAGATAAAACTCCATCAAGCTGCAGGCTAAAGGATGTGACACTTTAAGCAATGCATAGCCTTGGCCAAGGTTGGGTCCTGCTCTGCACTCCCTACACACCAAATGCCCCAGTGTTTGACCTTAATACATTAAGCTCCATGAGAAAGGGATGTGTACATACAAGGAGTTCAATACTGGACTGATAGGGCAGTGGTTCAAGAGCTGGTACATTTTTTCCATCCAGCTGATAATCTAGGAGAAGACACAAGAGCAGAGAGCTCAAAGTGGCTCTCCCAAAGGCCGCCTTTGCCCACATCCAGCAGTGTCTTCTCCCTGAGCTCAGGTGCTGCCATCATTTACTTCATAGTCATCATATGGGAACAACCTGTGTAACTCAGTTGTTTTCAAACTTTACCCATCAAAATGAGGCCTTTGTAAATGTGGTAGTGCCATACTTCTGACCATAGCAACAGCCGCCTGGAAAATCAGCAGCACCAAGGTAAGAGTAACTCAGGTCCAACGCTGGCACCCCTCTGTAGCCTGCTGTTGCTGTTGGAGTTTACATCTCACTTTCTCAACCTGTATTTTGACAAGGCAATTCTCTCCACAAAAGTGAACTGTGAAATCTTCCAGAAAGGCAATTCAGCTGCTGAAATGGTAGAGCTGGGTGTCAGCCACCTGGCACGAATAGGATCTCATCAGCGCTGGGAAGCATTGCCTTTGGTAAAACATGGAAACAGAGCACAGAGAGCAACTGTGCTCAGGCAATAAAATGGGTTAAAAATCTAGAAAACCACTTTCATGCCTGCTAGTGGGATAGGGAAGGGAATGTGAAGAACAACTACCCTATGAATAAGAAAGAGAAAGCCTGGGGAAAACATGTAAGGGCTGAACTGAAGGAAAGGGAATTGTGATACATGAGAGAACTGAAAACAGCCTTGTAGGAGGCATGGATGGTCTTTCTCCAGTTTAGAGGGCTGGTCACCACTCCAGGAAGAAGGCTGTGAGGTATTTCCTAACTGGGGATTTTAGAGCCGGCCAGGAAACACGAATCACACTGAGAAAACTGAATTATTTATGTCTGCTCACTGGGTTCACATATATATGAGCAGCCTGGTTCTTCCACAACCAAATGCTGGTGCACTGTGTGTAAAAGTCTTGATTTTGTTCTGATGTAGGATACTGAGTTGCTGTAAGAGTCAGACAGATCAACTAAAGTTCTCTTTGTTTGCAAATAGCTATATCTTTACCTCAAAATAGCAAAGCATAATCTATCATTTGGGCTAGGAGTGAGAGAGTAGGTGCCGAAGAAGGACAGAGCTAAATTAAAGCAGCTCTACATAGCTGTAGCATGAATTTGTTAATGTAATTGGCACCAAAGTTAATCTAACCTGTGCAGCAGTTCCCTTTTTCATACATTGCTGGAAACAATGGGGTTCAAAGCATCGTTGCCCCTGAAGAGGAAGAACGGTGCATTTTGCTTTCATGTGCCTCAGTCCAGCAGATAAGAGAAACTCATCCTTCAAGATAGGACAGTCATCATGTCATTCCAAATAATCATTGTTAGAAAAGCACTGAACTGCTAGGCCAGTTAATAACGACACCACATTTTATTTATATGGCTCCCATCTGCTGAAGCCTTCTAGGCAGCTCACAATGGTTTTGATTTCCAGCCAGACCTTAGCATAGCTGTTCATATGGATGCAAATAACAGCGGTTGGATGGCTGTGTGCATAAACAGGTCTAACTACTAATCTTTGTGGCCACAATGCATGGTTTTATTCCTTCATGCAACAACAAAATCTCCATCTGAAAAATCCCTCTGACAAAGTACACAAAGCACAAAAAAGAACTAAGTTATTCTGAGTTTTTAATTGTTTCAAAGAATTCAGAATTGGGCTTGGCAGCAGAGGGGATTACGAAAGGGACATCACCACTGTGCCCAGTGATTAGCGATGGCTCCTAACTCCACGTTCCCCAGGATGGGGCACAGCCCTGCAAAGGTGAAAGAATTGGACATTCATTTCTTTCTCCCATCACCCCTTCTCTTGCTCACCACAACACCCCCCTCCTTCAGCCAGCCCTAATACTCTTTCCCACCCAACTCTGCAGGCATCTCCCTGCCAATCTCCTTTCTCTCTTCCTTGCCTTCTTTCTGAGCTTTGTTTCAGCTGTTTGCATGTTCCTCACAACCTGTTCTCTGATGCAGGGCACTGACTTCTCCTGTGGCCCCTTCCTATGCCACTCACCATTGCTGCCACCTCACTGCACCAATATCCACACCTGAGCAGCATCTCCATGCCCTTGCTTGATGCTGTCTCCTACCCACTTGCCCTTCACCAACACATTTCAGCATGGATGAGTGGCCTCTCTCTTAGCGTCTGCACAGACCAGATTTCATCTTTTTGTCTTTCACACTGAGGAAAGATGGAAATATGAATACCCTGTCAAGCGCAGTGCTTATTGCTTGGAGTACTTCTATCAACTTGATGGCAGCAAGCGCGGTGCCTGGCAGTGCTCGCAGAGCTGGGCCTTCGGATAATGGGTATATTTATAGTATATGCATTGCTTATGTACAGATAGCTGCCAAAGTAGTAAACAAACAAATGTTTTCCATAAAACAATGAGAAAGCAGGATCATAATCTTTGATCGATGAATGAGGGTGACAGGTTTAAAAAGGCTTCCTCGCTCTTTTATGCAGATTGCTTTTCTGACTGCCTGAATCTCAGCCAGCATGAGGAGGCTGAAAGTCTGGAAAGGGAGCAGGAAGAGCAGTGCCCACCCTACAACCCACCCACCCTCTGAGAGGAGTGTGAACTCTGCCTACCACTGACACCATGTGGCACAAGGTGCGAGGAGAGGGTCTCTGGGTGCCAAGAGAGGTATGGCTCAGAGCCATACTCCAAGCCATACTCCAAGCTGTGTGCCAGCCAAGCTTCACCTCCAGGAGCAGGAAATGGCATGAAGTCTGCCAGGGACTTCCAGGGACCATCAGGGACTTCCAGAGTGGTGGAGACTTCAGTGGGTGTGAGAATGGTCTTTCAGCAGAAGCTGTTTGGAAGAGCATGTTTCATTGAGGCTCTCAACCTGAACCTACTCCTTGAGGACAAGTCCAGGCTTGGTTCACCCAACAAGTTCCCCAGTGGGGTACATTGGAGAGACATGTTAAAACTAAGATCCATATATTGGTCTGTTACTTGGGGTTGTTTGGATCTAAGTTTTAAACCAGTATTACATCTACCTGCAAACTCTAAATCTGCATTTACACTTCCCTCCATATACCCGCAAGAAAATGAAGATATGCTCAGTGCAACCTCTTTTTTTTTTTTTTTTTAAATCAGATACAAACTGACCAATCTGTTGAGTCAGATCTTGGTTCTATACACCTTCCTGAAAGTCCAGAGAGATTTAAAATCAGTGATCTTGATCAAGACATTAAATAACTGATTAAATTCAATTTAGATATTTGTTAAAGTGCTGCTTTTGCACTAAACTGAAATATATGTGGCTTAAAAAGCAGCTTAACTGAAAATGTGGGACAGTTGTAACACACTAACTCAAGATAGTCCATGATGGTTTTGAACTACTAGGTGTGAATGGCCTGATTTTCAGATTACTGTGCTGTAATAGCTGCAAGTTAAATCAGTGGGTGTTCACTGATTTGAAACCCAGGTCACAAGAGACATTTTCATTGAAATAATATTAATAATATATTATTAATATATTAAAATATATTATTAGTGTGGATCCACTAAAATAATATTATTATAAAGGGTCTGTACTACCTGAATAAGAACCATTATTTATTGATTGAAATACAGAATAAAATTAATGTTGATGACTCAACTAATAACTTCATATTTAAATAGCAAGTTTCAAGCAAAAGATCCTCAGGCATTACGGAGATGGGAAGCATAAACATGCCATTACAATTTTAGGTAGGCAGAATGCAATTATCCAAATTGGATTCTGGCCAGAACAACGGGCACTACCCCCTCCTATTCTTGTTTTTAAAGAAGTTCCCTGACAAAAGCGATGGCAGCTGTTGCAAGAGAGGAATCCATCAGTTGCTCACAACACCCACCTACTTGATTTAAACAGCCTTGACTCCTACCACAGACAGGTGGTGAAAAGGAAGAGACTGGTCAGTCACCTACATGCAGAAAGCTGCATAATTTTCCCCTTCCTCTTGGATTTTCTGCTGGAAAAAAAATCAAATTTCCTACTCAAACAGATGCTTTTATTTTTCCTGGAAGAAGTGGACTCAGAGCTGCTTTGAGTGGGGTGAAGCAGCTGGGAGGATTTACCCTGTTGGCCAAGACATACTGAGAGATGCAGGAGAAAAAACAATTGTCTCCTCAATCATCCCTTACGTCCTGCCACCCTCCCGTATGCAAAGCTTTTTTAAGACATGTGCTGCTACATCTTCATCATTTCCCTTTGTCCTCAAAGTCACTGGGATCTTTCCTGAGGAAGTGATTTTGCAGATACAGATGGTAACTAGCCCTGCACCCACTGAGATAATCATGAAGACTGGAGCTCACGGGAGCACTCCCTGTGCCAAGATGTAACTGCAGAGCAGCGTTCTCCTCCGGCATCAGCGTCTTCCACCTCTTTACTATCCCAAAATAAATGCCCTCAAAAGACAAGTGTTCTCCCTGCAGTTTCTCCTTAAATTACTAGGCATTACATAGTCTCTCTGGGATTCAAGTATCATCTCAATCACAGAACAACCTTTAATGGCTATTTAGGATTCACAAAAGCCCTGTTTCAGTGGAGCACTCAAGCCTGGCTCCAGACAACCAAAAACTGCAGGTCAGGAGAGTACTTACATCCTGAAAAAGGAGTAGACCTTAGGCCGTGCCTAAATTCTTCCTGAATAGAGAGGAGATTATTCACACTTAAGATGCATATTTACATGCTCTACTGTTTTGGGGCCCAAGACTCACAGAAGAATTGCAGTGGACCAGTACTGAACTCTGCCAAAAAAACCCCACATTCTCTCTGTCCCTTTCCCCCTTAAATGTCTCCAGAGCTGTTAGCAGACCAAGGCTATTCTAGAACTAAAAAGGGAAATTTATTCAACAAGCACTATAGCAGGTGGCAGCTGCTAAACAATCTGCCACCAATCAGCAGTTTATGAAAGAGAGTAAAGAATCCAATAATAACTCACAGTCGGGGAGGGAGACACCGAGCCTGCATTTACAGAGGGAGGATCATAATTAGACAGTCAACTCTTTGGCAAAATTATTTCTCCTAAAATCTGCTTAACTGGTAAAGTTGGCACTCCACAACTCCTGCAGGCAGGACAACCACAGCTAGCCCGCTGCGACGTAAGCTGTAGGTTATTGCTGGGCGGCTTCTTGGGAGGGCCGAGTCAGTGAAAAACAAGGCTGGTGGAAAACCTAAATCATTTTACCTGTGTTCTTTTGCCCATTTCCTTCTCCCGGAGAAAGTCTATCCTTATGCAAGAGCCCTGCACTTTTAGGGCATTCAGACCTTTCTGAGACAGAAGTATGTAGACAAATTTTGGCACAGTTTTCTCTGAAATATTCCATGGTGCCAGCCTGGTGAGGTGGGGCTCAAGCCGTACGGATGTATGGGGAAGATGGTGAAGATGGGGTGTGCCAGGGTACCGGAGTCCATCTGCAGGTTTCTGTACCTATTCATCTCGAGCGAACCGAGTTTGCCATGATTACGTAAAACTCAAAATCATGCAGGTATGAAATTAGGAAAAGTAGATCCGAGTTCCACTCCTGAGAAGGTCTAAGAAAATGCCATTCAGCCTCATGGTAAACCTGCTTTTTCCAGTTAGATTACAGCACCATCTACAGGCCTTTCCTGATTTAAAACTCGCAGCAGACAGGTTGTTCCACCATCTGTATGTAAGTATTTCATGGCTTCAGTTGCATGTCTAGTGCAGTCACAGACTGCACAGTCCAGCTTAGTGTAAACAGGGAAAAATGCCTTTAGACTGGGCTCAGAAAAAAGCTTGGTACAGATGACAGACAGATTTGTTTCTTTACAAGAAGCGGCAAATTTGTGAGTGCCCTTGGATTTTAATACCTTGATTCTAAAACACAGTGTTAGGGGGTCCTTCGATTCAGTTTTATTTTAAATATTCAACTAAAATTGCATGTCTTTTATGCAGATCTGTTTAGCACAGTTGAACCAGAACTACAAGAGAGAAAAATAAAAATGCAGAAATTACATTTCAGCTAAAAATGGAACAATAGATTTTTACTGCTGTAGTATAGGCTTAAAACACTACTATTCACATTGGACCACATATGCAGAAGCACTAAGAATTGTTGATCCACCAGGATTCTTATCCTGTTTGACTCAGATATGTGAACTCTACAACACAAAACCAGGGTCATCTCTGTCTGGAAACTATTATTTGCTAAATTACTTGACAGACCGAAAGAAACTCAATTGCTCCTATGCATTTAGAAGATCCTGGGGTAAGCACTGGTTCAGAGTGAAGAGGGCTGTGGTGAAGCAACCTACAGGATAGCAATTAATTGTATTAAAATAGCATCCCTGCATGCAAAATTTACCTGTTGTAATAATGCAATTCCGTCTTCATCTGAAGCATCAAACCACAAACATAACACAGGTTGACCACTCCTGACATTAAACACAGCCACTCAAAATCCATCATCAAGCTCCAAACAAATAATAGTTAAATAGGACTCTTTCCAGAGATCTGGGGAGGAAGGTGAAGTCTTTGGGAAAACTACCTGTCTCCTGACGTTTTGGCTCTTAGGAGATAAAATGTTATTTCAAGCTGTTCTTTGCAGCTAGGAGAGAGACAGACCCTTTCATATTTTTAAAAGAGAGCTGAGATTCAAACAAGCATGTGATGAGAGAGCCTGGAGCTTTAAGACAGAATATTAAATATCACAAGACTTGTGATAATATCACAAGTGCTGGCAGCACTGTGTGAATCAGCACACAAAGTCAACTGGAACTTCTCTTTATTTGAATCTCTGCCATGAAAATAATATAGCTCTATACAATATCTATGTAATGCAGGGACCACATACATAAATGCCTTTCAAGTAAGACATTCTCCCCCTCACTTCAAAACTGAGAAACGGTAAGCGGACAGGGGAATATGCGTGTGTCACATTTACCACCTATGTGAGGATTTTGTTGTCTTAAATGCTGTTGCCTTAAACGCCACACGCCCTATGGAATTAAAGGCCATAAAGTTGCTGTCTTACTGATGTGTAACCATACAGAGTGCACACCAACTGCTTTGGATTAATTGTACATATAAAAACAGATTTCTTTTTAAAAAGTCTGCGTGCAGAGAAGAATCATTAATTTCACTTGAAGTGATTCCCAAACAGGATATGGAGCCTCTAACAGCCCTTTGGGTTGTGCCAATTGTTTTGTGCAGGTGTTTAATCCAAGTGCTCGACCGCACGTAGGGAACAGTCATTCTGCAAGCACCGGGTGGAGCGGGAGCTGCATGGTGGTGTCACATAGCTGCAAGGGGTTGATTCCTCAAAATCAGCAGAAACCTTGGGAAGCTGCTAATTCTTGTAAACAAGAGCCTGGGTTTTATGGAGCAAAATGGAGCAGAAAACACTGAAGTACATGAGAACCAAATCCCTTCTGCGAACGCCTCTTTTATTATACTAGTGAAGCACTAAAACCTGCCATAAACAAGCTGATTGCTCATTTCAGCCTCTCTGTGTCTGCAGCCAGGAAAAGCAGCCACAACCGCAGACTGAGTTGAGCTGCTGGTATAGGAAACATCTCCTGAAGGTCAACACTCCTTGTATTTTTAGGTTTCATTTGAACTTCCTCCTTCACACAAACTTGAAAACAATATATACATATTTGGGATAAAAGCCAAGCTGCAATTGTTGTAAGTAGAATACATCCCACCCTCTGCTTTGTAATACAGCAGTTTGATACAAGGCTGCAGAGAGATTGGATGGCTCCAAGGTGAAGGAAGGGGAGAGGTCCCAAGGTGTCACAAAGGGCTTTTGAATCTACCACATCTGATCATGAGGAGTCTGATGAAAAGAGAGACTCCCTTAAAAGCTGATATGACATCTGTGAAACAGATGGTGTGCCCACCTCTGACATTCAGGAGAGTGGCTCTACTGAGGAATCAGGGTGTTAGTGGCAGTGTCCTGGAAGGAGAAAGAGGAGGAGGAGGCAGGAAGACTGCACCCCACGGCCTTACACAGTCAGAATATGTTTCCAAAGGGATGTGACTGCAGAGCTATGTGTGGGGCTGTCTGCGGGGGCTGAGTTGCAGTCTCAGAACTCTCCTGACTTTTTGTCCCAATCTTTTTATACGAGGCCACCTGCCATGGCTTTTCCTGTTCTAGGTGACCCAAGCAAGTCCCCAGCACGGCTCCCATGGGACAGATCTGAAATTAACTCAAGGCAGTGCCAGTGTAGTAGCTTCTAGAGAAGTGGAATCAGGACCTCAAGCTAAAAAAGACATGGAAAACTATTAAATGGGTGTAAAGGCTATAGCTGATGCTGTTGATCAAAACCCAGTAGGTCAGCCCTGAAAAGTGGCATGCGGTCTCAGGAGAATCTGCACTCCAGCCTGCCTTGATCCGGAGTCAGCAGTAGGTTCACTCAACCCTATTCAAAATTTTGCGTTGCATTAAAAACTGACAAGCCAAATATGTGAACCTATTAAAGGAGGCGAAGCACAGAAACACAGACGCAGTGGCTATGTGACTCACAGCCCGGCATGCCTGGGATGTGCGACCACAGAGAAACCCAACTAGCACTTCCCAGCCTACCTTCGCAACATCATGCCAGCCAGCGCCACATCACTCGGGTGGCAGCAGCGCTCTCTACCCTGCACTAATAGCACTGAGCCTTTCTACAGCGTGCGAACTAGAAAACAATCTCTTCCACCAAATGGAATGGTTGGCACCACAGGCAGGGACCAGGGCTGGAAGGGACTGCACAAGTTCAGCCTGGGTTTTGCCAATGAAATGGAGCTGGCACAAAGCAAAGGCATTCACTAATGAATTATTCCAAGATAATTAACAGTCTGAGGGAGACGCTTGCAACAGCTTAATGCTTACTGTCAAGGGAAGCTAGTACCAAGCTCAGCACTGCCTTGCCAACTCACAAAAGGAAACGAGGCAAAAATAGAGGGAAGGGAAACATCAAGGAAGAAAATACAACATCTGTGAGCTGTTAATTACAAAGGTGCACATGTTGGAGTAACAAGGATGTCAATAGAGTTTTATTAGGAGACAAGAAAACTGTTTTCAATATCTTTGTAACAGAGCCAGAGCCCAGTGGGCCCAACAGTGTGCTGGTGCAAACTGTTTTGCTAAAGCCCACGTGGCTCCCATGTCAGCACTGAGCACTTTCCACACTGCACAGCTGGTAAAACTGCCTGCATGGCGCACGGGAGCCGCAGGGGTCTACAGCTTTCACACACTCAGTGGTCACACACCTGGTCTTTGACACCTATTTGCATGTTTCAAGATATAAAAAGTGTTTGTTTTTCAGTCCGAATATTGGCTGTAAGTGTAAAACTCAGCCCGCTGACATGCTGGGGAGTCATAGCCACACGCACAGAAAGAGCGGCAGCAAGCACACACCGCCTCTGCAGGGAAGACTCCCATGTGAGATTAGTATCTTATCCACGTATAAAGGGATAAATAAACAGTGAATAATCTGATATCAATCTTACTCTGCTCTTTTTTCTTTATTTTTTTTTTTTTAACCATGCTTAAGGCAACGTAATTCAAATGCTTCTGTGCAGTCATTATGCAGAGCCAAGTTGAGCTCCCACTTATTAAGGAATATTTAGCACCCTCACTCTGAAGCTCTCAGATCAATGGAGTCCACATTCTTAATCTCATGTTGCTCTTGCTAACAATGCGGTTACTGTAATGTTGGTCCTGATCCTCAAAGGAAAGAGGATATTAGAGCAGAAACCTCTAGTAATGAAATCTCATGTAATCAAAGAGTGTTTACAGTGAAATGTTCGCATATTGCCATCAAATCAGAGCCTCACAGTGTGATTTCTGAATGCCTCTGCAATTATACAAGCACCACAAAGCAAAGTTGGGTGGCAGGCAGGTTATTTAACATTTATTGCTACTACACAGCACACCAACTCTGCAAGCAAAAAGGGTGCAAGGGATAGCAGTATTTCACAAAATACACAAAGCACAATTAAGAATCACAAGCTCAGACCATTTATAAGTGCTTTCAGTACATGTTTCTCCTATTAAAAATAAACTGCATGCAGCTCAAGAGAGGTCTTATACCTGTAGATACTAATAAACTAAGGGGAAAATCTTTCCAGCCAATGGTAAGAGAATGACGTAATCAGATTAATAAAGAGGAAACGTGAAAAAATTAAGCATGGTAAGCAGAAAGCCCACGTGCTATGGAAGTGCTACCCCTGTGGAACAAGGTGGTTTAGCCTACCTCATACCTGATGATAGGTGAATGAAAGCAATCTTCTTGTAACCAGTGGAATCAAAAGTCTGGAATCCTCACAGTGCTGCAAGTGTGAGTAGAGGCTCTTCATCTGCAAATCCTCTGCATGCGATGATCCCACAGCAGAGAAAGAAAGTTATCTGTGTCAAGAAGGGTTGCAGGATTAAGCCCTCAAGAGAGGACCTGAAGTAAAGGAGGGCAGAGTGACTTGCATGCACAGGTGCTTCCACTTGAGTTGATAAATGCAGTTAAGATAATAGCTTTTGGCTTGTCCTCTGAGTTAAAGCTAAGCGTGACTAAAACCAGCTTCACCTCTTGCAGATCTAATGCCTGTTGTGACACTCAGCAGCTCAGTCTGCTAGAAAAATAGTAAAATACTGTATTTGAAAGAGCCTTTCAGGATGTTCTCAGCAATATCAGTAGCTTTCAGATAGATGCACCCATGTTATAATCAACCAGTTGATCATCCACCTTTAACAGTACCCCACAGTAGTTACTCTCACTTGAAAAAGAAGATCCATAAAAAGGCATGAGTGCTTGGCTCTTGGTCACCAGCTGATTTTCAGAGGTGGGGGAGGGGATAGTTGGTCAGCTACTAAGCAAGCCAGCATGCCAGAAACATGGCCATCAGCTCGGCCAGCTTCTGCCAGGATCGTCTTCCATCAAGATCACTCTTTCAAGATAGTGCAGGTGCAACCTGTGAATCCAGTATATTCAACAGCAGAGCCTGGAACCTACATTAAAAATTGGAGCTCATTTGATCTAGGCACTGTACAGATACATTAGAGACAGGTTCTAACACAGAATAGTCAACGTCTGAACAAGTAAGGCAGATAAAGGCTGGGAGGGAAAGAGGCAGCAGAACTCCCCCATGATCACACAATAAAGGAAGAACCAGGAACAGAAATGTTGTAGCCTACCCTATCTGTTGTGCTGTTCAAGGACCTTTTATTTTCTGTTCATTACTTGTTAATTATTTCTGAATGCTGGAGAAAGCAAAAAGCTAAAGACAAACAAGCCCCCACAGAGTTAGAAAACATCCCTGCTGTAAGGCAGACTCAAATTGGTTGGGTTTGCAGCCAAAAGAGCTCCCAGGAGAGGGAGCAGAGCTTGCTTCTACAAGAAAAGGGTCAGCTGGCTTCTGAAGCAACCAGTTGTTTGGTTTCCAAAGCCCATACACATATGAACAGAGGAAGTAAAGCTTGAGACAGAAACTTGGAGAAAATTGCACCATGGAAGCTGCACACACATGGGCAGGCTGTATCGTTCAGAGGATGGGAACGTGCACTAACGGGCTGCCATGTGCAAGAATGAGATGGCTGAGACACAACTGTCCCACACTAAACTTGACTCCTTTGGGGTAGGGCTGCCTCTGGTCCTGCATGCCCTGTTGCAGCTCCACAGCTTTTTAAAATCAGGGCAGCTGGGTTACTGCAACCCTGTATGCCTGTAAACTAACCAGCAGACTTAAAACCATCTCGGGTGCCACTGAAAACCCACTTTTCTGTACTGCAGAGCAAGTGTCTGGTGGATGGGGTGTGCTCTTTGGTGGACAGCATTCAAAATGAACTGAAGACTGTATGAAGTGGGGGCATGTACATATCATCAAAGGTACTCTGGCTCGGTGTAGATGCTGCAGGTGCTTACCCAATTTTCAACTCTCCTCAGATACCAAACTCTAGAAAGTATCTCCCATTTTATTAGATATTCTATGCCATAGATATTCTCTGTGGCTTTGTCCAGCACTTATCTCTTCTTCCCTCCCCGCCCCCCCCCAAACAAAATTCTCAGGTAAATTTCCAACACATATCCATAGCAATTTAATATAAAGTTGTTTTTAAAAATTATTTGTAGGAACTAATTACGAAGTACAAGAGAACTGAGCAACAGTTTTCTTTGACAGAATTAACAGTAACATTTGGTGAAGCAGCAGAATCCAACTTTAAAGTGTTTGCAGCATTTATTCTCACTCATGTTTCTCAACTCTACAGAAATCTTGACTATTATAATGATGTTTTAGACATATTAGGAAAGTGTGTAACCCACTACATAGCAATAACAATAACTATGAAATTACACTGGTTTTCTGATCTAAAAAATTACAGGGATATGAAAGTCCCAGGCTGCAAAATCAATTTACATATTCAACTTAAATGTTTATCAGTCAAAACTTCTAATTTCCAGTTCACATCTTTATCAGGAGTGCTACTCTGGTCTTCCTGCAACAGAGCTGACTCAAGCAAAAAAAAAAAAAAGGAGAAAAAACTAAAAAGGAAATCAGAAACTGAAGCTCCTGTGATGAGAAGGTCAAAATATTGCTTCACGTCAAAATATTGCACTGAAACAGAGGCAGTGTTTTGTTTATGCAGTATTGTTTATGTCAACCAATACAGTCTGTATTACTCATTGCTTTTTCCCAGCTGGGTAGCTTTGCCAAACATTACATTCTGCTGGGTCTCAGCTATGCTTGTGTTGGACATTGTTCCGCAGATACAAGATATATAGCCACAACAGAGTAAGTCATATACATTGTGCTCCTATACCATTCATTTGGTTGCAGAGCCATAATAGTTGCTATGTCACCACTAATCCTCTCTTTTCTGGTCAGCTTTTTTATGTTATGTCTAAGACTGTACTTATTTCTTTTTAGTGACTCGATAATGTAGATAATACTTCACACCAGTCTCCTGTTCACACAGATGCAGGCACAGTACAGGTGTGCTTTGAAAACACCACCACGTTTTACAGAGCACAGATGGCTGACATGCAATTCATGGACGCTGTAAGGCGCAGGCAATCAAAGCGGTGATGGAGAGCTTCCACTGGTAAAACATGGCCCAAATAAAACTCAGAAAGGTTTAACATACCTACTGCAGATGACGAGGATCCTGAATAATTACTCCAGGGAGTGTGTGTGCTATACAACCATTTCAGTGTACTAAATCAGAGCAGTGATTTGGTTTGAATTGATGTCTCCCTACCACCACTCCCGCATTGATCATGCTGCCATACCCAAGATAAAATGTCTATCAACAACCTCATAAAGCCAGAGAGAGATCAATAGCTGCTGGCCACCAGTGGAGTGGGAGGTTTCCCTCTCCACAGCAATGCTCTGGTAGGAACAAGAACGTGAAGAGTGGTAAGAAGGTTTCTTTGCAGGCACCACACAATTAATCTGTCTACCTCTAAACATGTATAGTCCAGAACTTCAATTAATTTATAAGTCAATCTCATCTCCAGTTGCCTCTAGTTCCTTCTGCAATGCTTTCTAACAGGTCTTAGTGATTCAGCTGCATAGTAAGCCTCACTAGGATGAGAAACTGGCACCAAAAACTAACGTCACTTACAATAATCCATTTCCTGTTCCTCTTGGTATTTCTTTTACAGGGAAAAAGCACTACATTAAATAAAACACATGATAGAATTACTCGTCATGCCTGTCTGAATTCCAATTTGTTGAATAAAAACTGTGAACACGATCTACTGATGGATATACAAACAAAGAAATAGAATGGGTAGAAATAAGATCTGAAGTCCATCAGTAATTTTATTCAGCTTGTAATTGTGGTCACTAATGGCTGCAGTAATATGGCTGGTTTTAAACAGTTTCTGGTCTGGAAAACTAGAATATCATAATCATTGGAATCAACCTGATGGACATAGTACTAGGACACATCATTTTGGAGGGGGATTCATGTGGATTCTGTTGCTTTCTATGGATCAGTTCTAATGTAAGGCAAAAAAGACCCTGATTTGTCTTTAGTATAACATTATCCAGTCATACTTTTTACAGTTTATTTGTAAATCTTGAGCAGAAAACAAGTCTTGAATTTGTTCCATCAGGCATCTGATAAATGTCTCATAAAGCCGCAATTTCCCACCTTTTTGGCCTACTCCTTACCTTCTTCCCTACAGCCTGGTTGAAAGGTTCTTCCTTTTTTTTTTTTTTTTTCTGAGGGGAATACATTTTTCTTTTTTAAGGTAAATTGCACATGCTGCAAATTCAGTATGCCCACAGAGAGGGAGGCTAATCTAAATCCTCTTCACTTGTCATTTTCCTAGGTTATAGTCATGTTTCTTGCAATGAGGTGTATTTTCAGTTCAATGGATTCAGATACCATTTTTCAGATTCAGATACCAGAATTCCCAAAGGTGCTCAGTGTTGATCTGGCAGTGTTTCCTTTAAAAATGAACTTTCACTTGCCATCAGTGTGGAGAGGGTAAGCTAGCACCAAGCACTTTTGAACCCACCTTTAGCAAACTACATGGAAAATTACTTCTTTAAGGATTATCCTTCTATTTCCTTTGATTTTCTTCTTCACCCATTCTTACTCTTCTGCTTCTCTGTGGTCATCACTCGGGTCTCATATCTTTAGAAATGGGTTCCTTTTCTCAATTCTACCCATTATTATTTGACCTAATGCAAAATCCAAGTGGTTTCATTTGTTTTCCTTTCCTTCACAATTTTTCCTCTGAATGAGCTTCACAAAACTTTCCTAGCCTTATATAAAGCGCATTCCCTCTGAAGGCACATTGGTAACTTTTATCAGAGCACACTTCCCTATATATTTTGTGATCTCAGCTCTTAAAATCTCCAGGAACTTGCCTGCAACTGAAGTAAAATTTACTAGCCTATTATTTCCTGTTACTGTAGTGCTTCTTTCATAGACTAAGATAATGTTAGTTCCCTTCATGTCCGTTTACACCTCTTTGCCTCCCTGAAGAACTATTAAATATTGTAATTCATTCAGTATTCTCCTGCAGTGACAAAACCCAGCACGCTCTTATCCCTCCTGCTTGCCAAAGACAAGCTAGCGACCAACTCATCTGAGATCACAGATGCTAAAATTTATAGATGTGGCCTCTTTTTGCAATCTCCCAAAATAATACAAACCTCTTACAGGTTTTCTTGGGATTCCATTTGAACTAAATAACAGGTTTTTAGAAATATACATTCTAAGTTTTAAGAATTTCCACTGATGCGAAATCCACTACAACCTATATAAATTTGATTTGAATTTAGCTAACTTCAGGTTTGTCTTGCAGACTGTGAGCAAGTCAACCCTAAACTTTCCTTCAGTGTAGCTAACCAGACACTCGCACACATGGCTCATTTATGAACCTATTTATCTTGTTACAGCCTTTTTGGGTGGCAGACGGATGTTCAAAGGTAAAGCCCAGCGAGAGGGGAAACCAGACAAGAGATGACTTGCAAAGTTGTGGCTTTAAAAAACACTTTTCAGGTGGGTAAAGAAAATGCAAAGTAGCTGTCAGTACCATACCTGTCCTCTCCTGCTCTATAAAGCAATAGCGCATGCTTGCAGGAAAGAAATGTGGCTGATGCAGCTCGTAACAAAATGCTTTCTCTGGGTGCCGTGCTCCCACAACTCAGTCCTTGGCCTCTCCTCTCTCTACAAGGTCTGCAGCCTGCCTGTGATGGTGTACCTGCTGGCAATGCTGGTGGTGTGGCAGATGCTGCTCGCCAGGACAAGGACCCCACAGTCACTCCCACTTGGTCACAAACCCTTTTCCTGGGTCAAGCCCTTGAACAGATTGGCTGTTAGTGGCTTGCCTAGCAAACACAAAGAACCTTAGGGCCTGTTGCACCCCGATGCTCTCAGTGTCTCCCTGCAGACTTTTTTGACTTTTCCTAGCATCAGATTTTTTAACAGGCTGGCCCATCTATGAAGGCCTTTTGGCAATCTCTCCCCCAGGCATTTCTTTGGAGCCAATCTGAAGCAGCAAGTAGCTCATTAGCTGTGAGGGGGAGTTAGGTGGCCTTGCAAATGCCACTTGCCAGGAGATTTGAGGACAGAGATGTCAGGGCACCTCCAGGGCTTCTGGCAGCTCTGTGATGCCTTTGCACAGGACAGCAGAGCCAAGTTGGGCTTGGGAGGAGACAGGAACGAGCCTCCCCTACTCACGGGATCTGGCCAAACAATAACTTGGCACAGTTTAAGCCATGAATCATGGAACATTTCCAAGCCTAAAGACTTGCCTGCCAGTCCTGAGTCCATCTTGAACCTCTGGGGCTTTTCCAGACAAAAGGAAAAAAAAAAAAGGAAAATTTGAAATAAAGCAAAGCCTTCATGGGCTAAACCGCAATGTCTCAATCCCTCCCTGCTTATGTTAACCCTAGCAAATCTAGGTGATGCTCTCTATATCCAAACAGTATGAAGCAATATTAAATTAACCATTAGCTTCAATTCATGACAAATCCTTTACTGAACTTTAATACTTTCTGCAAAGAGAGAGCTGTTTGCATGTGGGCTTTCTGTGCATGTGCCTCTCAGTTTTTTAATTAGAAGCTGGTTTTGCAAAGTCGCATGGCTAATAGGAAGCCTGGCTTTTACCCATCTCTCTCCTAAAACACAACCAACGTAACAGGCCTCGTGTAATCAACCACAATGGATCTGATCCTTAAAAACAACATTTGAGAAAGCAGGTGTCTTCCGGCGAGACCCGCGCCCTGCAGATGGGCGAGATAATTAAGTACTGCAGGAAGTGCTGTCTCACGCTGCAGAAGCCATACCAACAGATTGGTAATGGTGCTATTCTCATGAGAAAAGCGGGGTCATTATTAAGTGGATGGAAACTGTTGTCTGTAAAAGACGTTTGTACAAACATAAACCCTCCTTTACTAGCACGTTAAATTTATCACAATGCAAAGAACTGTCAGTAAGAGGGTATTCAGTCTTCCCCCACCACCACAAGGCCACTTAAAGCAGATATGTTCATCACTGGTGTGTTAATCCAAAATTATATGTTCAAAATTGATCAACATACTCATCTTCCTCAAGTTCTTTGCACTTCCAGTGGAACCCCTTTCATTCAGACACAAGGTGCAGTTGCTGATTGCATGAGGCACTGGGAGCAATGCTTATGTAGTGTACTTAACACCTTTCCTCATAAAAGAGAGAGAAAGAAAGAGAGAAAAATCTTTCTTCCTGAATAAATTTGCATGCAGCTATTACTCGCAGTAGCCCTGTGACATGTGGCTTGAAGAAAAATGCCTTTACTTTCTCTCATAAAATTTCACTTGTGCTTTGCTTGGCTAGCAGCTAAGAGAAACCTTCGCTCTTGTCAGGCTTCCATTTTCCTGAAATAAACAGACAAGCAATCACCCCAATTTTTGCTGAGAATCCAAGTGCTGCAGCACTTGGAAAAGCAGTATGGAGGCAGAAGCTCACTCTGCTACTCAGCTGGAAGATCTGTGATGCCTACAGCAACACCCAGAGACAGCAGAAGCACTCCCAGAAATATGGGAAAACTGCCCTAATCTTTCCTCACTCTGCTGAACATCACCAAGACTCAACATGTAACCTTTACAGTCCTATCCATCACTAGGATAACAGGATCTCCTGCTACCATTAATTTTTCAGTCCAAGTGGTAGTAGTCTCTGCTGAAATGCTTAAGGAGATGGATTAAAGTCCTATAAGGTGACAGGGAAAAGGCAATTCATAGCATCATACAATACTCAGTTTAACTTTTTCTAAAAAGAAACCCATCTTTCTCCTGAGAGTTCTCCAGAAAGTTCTGGTTTTAAAACAATGTTTTGGTTTTAAAGCAATGTTCTGTTTTTAAAGCAATGTTTGCAGATTCAAGCATGATGAAATATCAGTTGCTCTGGAAATGCATCCCTATTCCCACATAGACACACATAGGGACCATTGCGTTGGGCTAGCATTTCTCCACTGAAATTTGCCTCAGACAACATACAGAAGAATGAAGATCAGGGCAGCAACTAAATCCCTCTTTGACAAAGACTGGTTGGTTTTTGAATGTAAAATTAGCAAAGATACATAATTTCCTTAATAAAATAAAAAAAACCCAAACATAAATAATAATACCAGTAAAAAACACCAACACAGCAGTTCACTACAAAGGAAATTAGTTTTAGTTAGTTATTTATTTTTTAAAATATTTTCCCCAAAAAAGAGATGAACAGGTAGAGACAAACTGACCTTGAAGTGTTACGCCATTATCTTCTGTGATATCCAGCAGAAAAAAGACCCACAAATTATTTTATAGGCACCTGGCTCATTACATCTTACAAATTAAATCCTCATTTGTCTATATGCACCAAACCGTACCTATTCATCGCCTTCACTTAAAAACACATTGCCCTTCTTTCTAGCCTTGTTAATTTCCAGATGCTAATTAAATTTATACTCGTAAATGTATCTGTTTAGCATGCATGACCAGATCATCCCTCAATATCCATTATCCGTTGTACATTCCAACATGTTTACCTACTGCTTTTGTTTTGCTTTGTTTTGTTTGGACCCATTTCCATCAGTTTAAAGGAGGGAGCTTATGAATTTAAGTTTCCCATTTTGATGCTGGGTGGATGGGTTCTCAGGCTTACTGCTTTTGTAAACAACTTTGTCTCAACCTACCATGGGGCAGAGGTATTTTGAGGTTATAGTACCAGAATATGGAAGAGCAGAATGGGAAAAAAATACTCTGAAAAGCAAGATTTGGGGCCCTTCATTGTGCCTTTCGGCAAAGGCAGAGAATCTTTTTCTCCCCAGCCCTGCCCTGCCCACCACAAAGCCTGGCTAAATACTGTTTTCTGGATTTCCAGGCTCCATTCAGTGCGACCTGCACAACCCAGACTCCTCAGGAAGGATCTGGGACTGCCATGATGGAAAACCCCATCCAAGTTCTGGTCCAACTCCTCTTGCAGGTTTGCAAGATCCAGGCAGGAGGACAAGCTGGTAGCTCTGCTGAGCACCTCTCTGGTGACTTAAAAAGTCCCCTTGACATGCAGACGGTGGACCCTCTTTCGACTTCTCTACCCAACCACAACACAGAGCCTCAGAGAGAAGTCTCAAAAGGAGAAAACCTGAAAGGTCCCTAGAGCCCTGCCCCTGCTCTTCTCCCACACGTTGCCATAGCATTCACCCTTCCCAGCCCAGACTTGCCACACTTGGGCAGTTGCAGCCCAGCCTTCACTGTCTATCCCTGCAACTATCCCCTGGACTTCCCTTGCCACCATGGGGCTCGCACGGGAGGGACAACAAAAGGAAGATATTCCCTCTTCTTTGTTTCTGAGCATGCACCAACTCCCCTGTCTCAGAGCCTGGTTCTCTCTAAATTTTTCTCTTTTTTTTTTTTTTTTTTTTTTTTGGTGTTTTGGTTTTTTTTTTTGACATCAACTAATGCCACTAACTTTGGTCTGCAACTTAGTGACTAGGATTTGTTGTCACAAAGGCTACTTGTCTCATGAAAAAACCTAAGATTTCAACAATTGTTTCTATTTCAAAATGGGATTTTAAATCTGCTTTTTTAGCAGTGGAGAGCATTTTGAAAGAATCTGCAAGTTTTGTTCTTCTTTCCTCTCCCTTCCTAATACTTCCTTTCTGAAACCTCTGATGTTGTTACACTGAATTAAATCAGCTGAGGAGGGCTTCAACCCAGTTTGACATGTCATAGTGCAGGCTACATATCGACATACTGCTGCCCTGTCTCACTGAAATTAAACCTCAGGTCTGTCTTAGACTTCCAAGCATCTCACTCGGGCTGCCCCTTCTCCCCTCCCATACTCCGTCCCCCAGCACTGCAAAAACCCATGGTGATGATTTTCAGCATAGCTCTTTCCATCCCAGAGCCCTGCGAGGCATGGGGAATGAACCCAGACATGGAGTCTAGGTTCAGAGCAGCAGTGGGGCACAATGCTCACAAATTTCCACTAGTAGAGGTCATTGCAACAGCTCACTGGGACACAGATGAATGCCGATTCCCAAAGCTACCTGATTCAATCAGCATCAAGCATATTTTGAATTAGATCAGCTCAATGCAAAACAGAACATACCCTCCATTTTCTCTATGAAAAACAATGACTGTGCAAAGCCTGCTTTTTTTTTCTATTGAGAAAGTACAAGTGAAAAATCCCCAACGTGGAACTGGTAGACTTGAAACTGTGATGCTTACTTAGGCAAAACCCCAAGTTGGTTTTAACTTACCCTAATGCACATCCCCAAGACTACCAAAATATATCACTGCTCACAAACTCAGTGAAAAAGATTCCTTAAAAAAAACCCCATAGAAATACTCCAAGGAGGTTCACTTGACTGATGTATTTAGCTTTAAAGCACTACAGAAATGGACTAGTAGGAAGAAAAGAGCAAATACAGCTCTTGTCACCAGGGTTGATTTAACTGCTGGTAAAGCAGGGAGACTCCCACGCACTGTCAGAAATACCTGAGACTCTCTATGCTACAAAAGCAAAGGCAAACAATGCAGGCTACCAGTTAGCTTACACGCCACCGAATCAATGATTTGCTTCGGCACAGGATCTGCAGTGATATTTCATTCACTGTAACACAGACAATCATTATCTGCATGTGGGTGCTGAGAGGACAAGGCACGAGCGTGGAAATCAAGGTCAAGGAAGCAAGAAAAACTCCCTCATTTATCCCATGGAACAGTTATTCTATTCTGCAATAACTCGGGTTAACAAATAACGTAATAAAGATTGGCGTGCTGCCAGGATGACTGAATTGATTCCTACACTGCACAGCACAAATCTTTTGATCTCCCCATAAAGAATGGGAAATTATAGCCACAGTGGGTACCTCACAGGAAAAGCAAATAAAAATGAAATGAACATTTCTAGCAGTTTTGACCTTGCTTTGGGGAATACTGCTTTAAATTTGATTGCCCTGCCCACTTACTATTTCACGAGGAGACACAAGCAAGTCACAAAGACAGTTTTTAGTATTCTCTTTGATGAGGTAGAAAACTGGATAGTCTTCTCCTATCCATTTTTCTTTTCTTGCTTTTTATTCTTTTTTTATTTTTTCCCCTTGGTTTATATACTCAACAGAAAAGATTTTATCCAGGCTTTGATTTGATTTTCAGGATTTCTGGTGGGAAAATCTTACCATGGATATTTTGCTTCCATTGGGGTTTATGGTGCTATTCTGTTTAATTATTTCTGGCATTTTGCCCATCAAATTGTGAGTTTCTTCAAAGGAATGAAATGACAGGAGGCCTCCTTTAGAGCAATCATGGACGGGGTTTGAATTTTGTTGTCTTGGAAACAAGCTAGTTCTTGTCATTGAATATATTCATAAAATAATGGTTGAAACATCACTGATAATAATGGGTTCTTTCCTTGTGAAAATTCATGTTCTGGGGACTTTGCTGCAAGAGGCTCTGTCAGAGAGTTATTGCGGATGTTGAAGCTAACTTCAGTGCTTCTGTTTTAAAATCCCCAGCTCAGGTGTCCCACCGCACTGCACCTGCAGCCAGCTCTGCCCATGGAGTCAGGAAAGCCCAGCACCCCTCTGCACCCCGAGAGCGCCAGCTAACCATGTCTCTGCAGCAGAGACACCGAGACACCTACCCTCCTGTCCCTGTTTGTCAGCACCAGATGGCTCTGAATCACGAGATCAGTACCCAGCGCAGATAACTTTGTCTGCATTGTGCCGATTAGGTAGAAAATATATTTTTCCCCTTGCCTGCTAAGGCATATAAGTCCCAAGGTTCAGGGTATTTACACTCTGTGCCAGAGGTCTTACCAGCTTCTCAGCAGGCGCTTCGCTTTTCAAACAGATGGATATTGATTGATGAGTAAAACCCAGAGACAGAGGTGCGGGTTTTTGGGAAGGCTATTCAAATCGGGAACCTGCTATCACTCTTTGAGCTTCTGTATCAATCAATCTGCCTTTGGTTTTGGTTTTTCATATATATTTAAAGCCAAGGAGAAAAAGAGACCCTGCATCAAGATGCTGTTGGTTTCTGAAGGGTATAAATTAAGCTGAGAGCTGTGCAGGACCTGACAAACTCCTACAGCTCCCTGAGACTCCAGGTGTGTCTGCGCGGACATGCACACGTGTGTGCACGCATGTGGCACACATACATCGGGGGGGGGAGGGAACAGAGGGGAAGGTATAAAAAGCCATCAGTGGGGACAAGTCATAAAAAGCTTTCATTCTGCCAACTTGTCCATGAACCGTTTGGCTGGATATAGTAAACCTGTGGGACACTTGAGAAAATTAAAACTCTAAATTATTACTAGAGAGACTAGCCATAATAGATCTGCTGTGAGAATCTTACTAGCAGTTTTACAATTTTTTTCTGTCCTTCTCAAATCACTACATAATGACACTCAATACTCAAATGTCTAACAAGGCCATTTAACATAGCCTGCAGAAGAGGATTCTCCTGTGAAATTTTACTACAGCCTCTTCAGCACAAAGCTTTCTCAGATTATTAGTAATTTGCATTAGGTCTATTTAATTTTGAAGAGTGCCAGTTCAGTGACCACATGCATATTAGAGCTTAGCAAGTGCATGTGTCTAAAAAGTTACCAAAAGGTCATAGGAATTCTACAAGACATTTGGGATTTTCAAATTTTCTCTTCATTGCAGCAAGGAAAACCAGTACGAACCCTTCCACAAGGCCAGAGCCTCTCATCTGAGGCATGATGAATTGCAAGCATTAAAAGAGTCTTTTAACAAAACTTTCCCGTTGTCCTATGAAAGAATAGCCTGATGACAGGAGATTTCCTTATGGGACATCTGAAGGAAAAGTGCAGTTTTTCTTGTAAGCACTGGTAAGAGCCACCTCTTTCCAAGCAAGAAACACATAGACTGCTGATGTGACATTTATGCTGCCACAGAGTTAGGAATCACTAGAGAAACTCTGTAGTACTTGAAGACAGTGCTGCCAGAACAATCAGAAGCCAAAGGGTAGCAGCAAATAAAAACAATATAAAGAAAGGCCAGTTTTCTTTCAAGAAGTCATTTCTACTTTCTCCTTCCAAACCATACAACATATGCTTCGAGTGCTGCCAAAGCCTACAAACAAGCACAACACCCAAAGGAACAACTGTCATAAACCCCAGGCATCGCCTGGGTTTTTTTGAGATCCCAGTCACTTGATAACTGTGTCTCAGCAGAAGGACCACATCCCGCACCCAACTTTAAGGTCATGCCTCAGTAGATGCAAAAAGATGCATTGATCTTGGAGCCATGTAGTGTCCTTATACAAACACTAGATGATGAACTGCTTCTTCTCATTGGTGAGATGGAAAAATGCCCTTGCAATGTCTGCTCTCCTGTGCACCAAGGGCAAGTAAACTGTTCATAGCCTCACCACTTTGTGAGTATATTTTTATGCCTTGACTATTTTACACATATGCAATATTTCAGACTCCTATCACAGTCCCCCGAGCACCAGAAAAATATGATTGTCCTGGCTCAGGAAAGCAGGATCTCGCCAACAAAATTAGCTCATCCTTGTGAGTCAGACACTCCAATAAAGATGGTGGAGCCTCCTACAGTAGGTCTGAGAAGGAAACGCAGTCTTACAAGGACAGACCATTTCAGGCTGTCCCACATCAAGATTCAAAAGGGATCTGCGTTATCCGTCGTACCATTGCATTAGTCTGAATGCACACTGACGCAGGGGAAGGTGAGGAGCAGACAGGAGGGGGAAAACTCTTTGCAATCTGTTCTTCATAAGTCAATGATTATGAATCAGATATCTAATGAAGCAGTAATAGGAATGATGACTAAGTAAAGTAGCTAATAAAGCTAATTTATGTGAAGTTGAAATTTTTAGTACTGTGCATTAAAGCAAGCATGATGTCTCAGCATAGTACGGGCAATGTTAGTGCTATATGAACCAAGCGCTTGCAATGCTTCAAGGTGATAATACAACCAGATATGCTGAGCTCCTGTGTTTCTGATTAAAAGCAGAGCACAGAGCAACCTACTGGCCTTCCCATGCCACCTGACCACTTGCTGGGGAATGCGCCCTGCTCTGGGTGCTGGCATAGCTGCTCAGCCCCACAAGGAGAGAAAAGAAACAAATGAAGGGCCTAACAAGGCAGATGTTTTCCCTGTTGCTAGTGACTTCATTTTCCTTACTTTTTTTTTTTTTGTTTTGTTTTCCTCCTCTTTTTTTTTTTCTTTTTTTCTTTTTTTTTTCTTTTTTTTTAACATAAAACCAAACCCAAACATCTGACTAACCTTGACTGGAATAAACCTGATACTCTGCAATGTGCATAGTGGGCAATAAACTATGGCACATATAGCTTCTCAACACCGCATTTCCATTTTAACTGCTCAGCTATGAGAGTATTTCACTCATACTCTAACTCAAATGATTACAGATTACTTTAATGCAATTTGCTCTTTTTTTGCTTTCATGGATTTTAGAAAATTAATAGACATGAGCAAGCTTGCCAGGAAGTTTGAAGGCAGAGACAAATGAAGGTCTTGGGAGCCCAAACACAAGCTACTTAGCTACTGAAACTATACCCTTCTGAGAAAGGAAATATGTAGTGTGATGTATTTGTTTGCTGTCACCAGCAGGAAGGCCTGCCAGGATAGCCTCACTGCTTTGGCACGTGGTCAAGTTCTCTCCCCATACACAAAGTCAAACCAAAGCCAGAGGCACAAGGACACCCCAGGGCTCTCACTGCCTTTGGCCTAAGGACAGTTGCTAGTGAAGATGTAGCTGAGGTGAATCAAAAATCGGTGTTTTGCAGAAGCCTTCACAGTTCAGGTTCTCAAGCCAAGAATTTGCCTGCACTCATCAAGCCACCCTTCATGAAAGTGAAGGGCTCAGCAGCGAATGCATGAGGGGACTTGAGACCCCAAAGAGGCACAGTGGCTGGCAGCCTCCAGCACCAAGACACAGAAAAGCATGTTCAAGGGCCCTGATAAAACACGGCCATACCAGCCCTAAAGCACACTTCACCTCATTTGCCCCAGAGGGACTGGTGTTCACCACATCAGATGTTCATGACGTGGGGAAAGCCAAGGTGCTTGTGTACAGCTGCCTGCAACCCAATACCCTCATCAAGCTCAATGAGACCACGGACTTTAAAAGTTGATTTTTCTCACTGGTATCAAACAACAGATGATGCTTTATTAAGATGTAATTCGGGGGCAAGAATGATCAACCAAAGGCGCTAGCCAAAGGGCTAATATTTCTGAACACAGGCATTTTATTGCTTATCATTTCTCCCAACCATTCTCTCTCCCTCTCTGAGCCTCCGCCCATGAAATTGAAAGATTTCTAGTAGAAATGCCTTTGTTGTATCAGCTTTGGAAATATGGATTACAGTATTCTGTGAAAAACATTTATTACTCTGAACTGTGACTCGGACATTGTTGCATTTCTAGGGTTATAGATTTTCTTTCAGCTAAACTAAGGCTGTAAGTCACAGTGACAGTTGTAATGTGTGTAATACCACAGTACCAGATTCTATTACATACATATTTTTGCTAGAGGTTTATGACGTGAAAAATATTTCTTCTTTTCCCAATACCTTCCCCTAACTGTTGTGTAAATATATTGGAACCTATAGCACTGAAGTCAATTTCCAGATGAAATGTGCATGGGAACAAGTAGTTTGTCCTTTTTCAAGAAAAAAAACCAAAACAAAACAACAACCCAAAAACCAAACCAACAAAACAAACCCAAAAAACAAGGATGGGGGGAAGGGAATACTGCATACAAACTAATTATATTCAAGCACGATATTGAATTATAATAAAAGATGAATGAGAGAAAGTGCATGTCATTGTGAGGAATGGGGAAGGTTACAGAAAGCTGAGACTAGGGAAGGATTTATCATGTGTGATGCTTCAGGCATTGTGTTGAAAGATCTGCAGACTTATTTGCAAGAGTGTTTTAGGGGAAAAATAGAGCAGTCTACATAGGAAAGAATTACTATAGATTTTTATCTTTTATACAAGACAAAGATACAAAGATAAAACACTCTTTCTATTAGGAAAAAAAAAAAATCTATGGAAGAAATCCCAGTTGCAATACAGAGGGGGAAACCTTTCAAACTGAGCTCCAAGGCCATCAACTACACAAATTCAGGGAACAGACATTTGTTAAAATACAGCTGATCCATAGTTTTTAATGTAAGTACAAAAGTATGCTGGGTTTAAAAGAAAAACAACACAACACAACAACTGCAACAACGAGAAAGCTTCCCAGTTTTGCTTGCAAAATCCCTGTGCACATATAGATGCAAACAAACCTTTTGGCTGGTTGTTAGAATTCAGCTCTAGTACAGTCATAACACAGCTGTGGAAGCTGGAAAAATAATGGCATTCGGGGTGTATTAGTATGCAAACGGGCATGCCAACAGTTCCACTTTGCTTCCAGAATTCCTCCAGCCTGCACATGTCATGTTTCAAATGAAATAGGGCTGGAAATCAGGAGGGTCAAGTATAGCTGACATCTCCTCTTCCATTGTTCCTCCTTAGCAGAATGCCTTGCTGGGGCAACACAAGGCTGCTCCACCGTGTCTCTCAGCAGAGGTGGGATCAAGACACTCTAGTACCATTCCTAGCAAGTATGAACCTCCTGCTGGTGTTGTGTTCAATGGCTACAGGAAGGCTCTGGTTGGGCTGCGCTGTGCACCAGACCCATGGAGTGGGCCGGGAGATGAAGCTCCCTAACGACAAGCATGCTTGCTCTTCCATCGTGCTTCCAACCACAGAGCTCAAAGCCCTCTAAAACAGGCGTATACGAGTTAAGCTTCAAGATGTATTTACCCAGCTCAGAAGGGAATTCAGTTCTCTATTTTACAAATGGAAAAACTGGGACACCAAGAGGTTAAGTAACTTGCCCAAGGTCATTGAGCTGAATCAATTTCAAAACTAGGATTAGACTGAAATTCACTTTGAGCGTCTGATCACAGAAACGCAGACAGTGTCGACTTTTTTTTCCAAAAGAAGCTACTTATGTGCTAAGCTATTTAGGGTTGAAAGGCAGAAGTAAAGAGCTTATTTGGGGAGCGAAGGGATTTGTTTATAAGGATTTTAAATTTGAGGAAGAAAGAAACAGGAAGCCACTGTACAGGATCCCCTTCAGAGCTGGAGCCTCCCCTTGAGTACCCGGCCATCTAACCCAGTTCTTAACCATGAGGGCTGCACAGCCCATCCACAAGCCAAAGTCCAAACCATGGCACCCCAAACAGAGCCACTGGGGGAGGGAGAACAAGGTCCACTCCTGTGGCTCAGCATATCCACACATCCCAGCGAGGGGAGGAAAGGGACCATGACCTCCAGCCTGGGCTCCAGGCTGTGTGTGTCCAGCTCCATCACAGCAGCATTCCAAACAGCACCATGCAGGTCAGAGCAACATCAGCAGCCTCCCAGCCCACACTAGCAAAGAGCCAGGACAAATGGTCTGCCCTCACCCTCTTTGTCCACCTCACTGCAGACTGTTTGAATAGCATGGGACACTGACATTTCAGCCCCTTTCCAGGAATTCCATTGCATTCTGATTTCTCTGTGTGGCATTAAAAGTAGCATTAGGAGAGAAGGCTTACCAATCACAGAAACTTAATTAATAGGGCTGTCAAAGCTCTGGCAGACTTCAATGTCACCAGGATTTCAGATGCAATCCCCATGACAACCTTAGCTTGACCCTTCCATACATATAAGCTATGATAATGTCTACACAGCTTTAAAAATATTTACCTTTTTTTACCACGGGCAAGTGCATCTGGGCCCATCCCCACAATGGATCACATGAAAGGGGATATAATACACCCTTCTAGGCTGCTGCACAGACTTTTATCTCCTCTGCAGCCTTGAAGGATCCAAAGTTTCAGCTGAGACCATGAGTTGCATGAGCTATTAAGGGAAGAGAAGACAAGGGTCACTAGAACAGCAAATGCCCCCTATGTTCTGCTGCTAGTAAATTCATGTCTATTAATTGCAATAAATTATCAGGTTATACCAGCAAAGTGACATGCAAGAAGTTCTCAGAAAAACAGATAATGACAGGAAAAACAATCAGGCTACAGGTTTTGTTTGCCATCCCCCTGGAGACTATGTAAATTAAAGCATTTTTTTCTTATGCAAAGAGCGGAACCATGTAAAGAACAGTATTTGCAAAACTGCTGATAGTCATATGGAGTATGAATACGCATTACAATTACGAGACCAACTTTTAACTGCCAGCAGCAAGAGTGACTCCAACAGCAACACCAGCAAACACAGTGATGCCTTGAGGCCTGGCAGGCACGGGCATCCCATCATACCAATTACTGACCACAGAATGACATTCTTAATCTGAAGAGCATGTTGTCCAAACACAGAGATCTACCTTCTTCTGCTGGAAGGGTTTGGAAAATACTAGTGTGCAAATGAATACTTACAGAGGAGAGTTGGCTTTCTTTCTGTATTCTGGAAAATGTGGGAACTTTCTGAAAATACCAGTCTCTAAAGCGAGGTCTCCCATATATGTAATTTATTCTAAAGAAAATTTTACTTTGTGCTTTGCAAAACTCTTTTGGAGTTATGGACAAGCAAAATACCTCACTGTTTTTCTGTGTAAGTAATGTTTTAGATACTGGCCTATGTACAGTTCAAAAAGGGGTTGTGAGATTACAGACTGAGCTCAGCAGGTTAACTAGCAGGTTTAAAAGCTCAGCTGTAATGTTACATTAACATTGATTTTTGTGCTTAACAGCCTACTGAAGTCTAGAGCACTGGCATGAATTCATTCCATTTTCCTTTTATCACAGGAAATTTCCCATTTTCATCCCCTTCTGATGGCTACACCTCTGCAGCCATCACCTCTACACTGCTTGTCCCACAAGGGAAGCGCATGGAGCACCTGTGCTGTAGCTGGGCTGCTACCAGGATTTGCTGGTTAGTGCAATGGATGTGTTCCCTCTGTGACAGCAGTGCAAATATAGTCTCAGAGCATAAATTAGAGTTGCATTACATCTTTTGTGCAGCTCCCGATCAATGCACATGGGAACAGACCAAGTGGCTTGCCCAAGGTCACTATACGAATCAGTGATGTAGCCTAATTCAGAGCTTCAGTGAGTCCCTCCAAAGCTCTAGAGCACCTTCAAGCTGCCCACATAGGCTGGCCTCCTCCTTCACCCATTTGTTTGGGAAACAAACGGCAGAGAGAATGCTTTTGCAAACCAGGGTCCTTGAAAAGAGCTTTCTTCTGGATCCTAAGAGCCAGCCCCAGGAGTCGATCCGGATCAGTAAGTCTAACAAGCTTTAGGAAGCCTTTCCTTTCAACAAAAAGCTCTCAGTGCGGGGAGAGACCAGACACACACAAAACCAACACAAAAGTCACACATGCTCGATAGAAAAGAGTAGAAAGAAATTGCGCAGCACTAGACAAGAGAGCACAACTGCTCGGAGATCAGAGGACGCCACAGTGCTCGCCAGCAGCCGTGCACGGCAGGACTGGTTTAATTCACTCTCCGTGAGCAGGGGCATTATTTGTGAGAGCTTTCAGCAGGGAGTGATCTGCAGACACCTTATTATAAACTTCTGCAGAGGTGAAGTCAGTGCTGAAAAGCACTTCTCGTTCTGTCTCCTTCCTGCCTGCCGTGTTCCTCACACATCATTTTCTTTTATCAAGATGGATGGCAGTATCAAAATTGAAAGGAAGTAGAAGCTGTGAAAATAACAGGCCCAGGAAAAGAATTTTTAATTTTGCCTCAATTTCTTTGATGATGAAACCAGTGCTGAATATTAAGCAAGTCCTGAGAGTTGAACATCAAGAATAGCTGAAAGTTTTGCTTCTGTGAGAAATGTGAGCAGAATTCCTCTATGGCCCATTTCAGCTTGTTATTCAGATACAGATAAAACTCTTCTGAACTTCTCTGGGCAGATCCTGCTATGCTATGTCCATGACCCCGTCCTTTGACTTTTCGTGGCATCACAGTTAAAGAGTTTGTCTGCATTTTTACTAGAAAGGAGGGGGGGTTTCTCCATTTAAAACCAGGGTAGGGTTTTTTTTCAATATACAAAAATAATTTTCAGAAATTTATCCAGTAAATGTAAAAACTTTTTTTAAAATTCTATGATAATGACTCTTCTATGATTCTGTTTGACTTATGAAAAAGTTAAATTACACCTTAAGGCCTACAGGCAAAGGAACACAAATATCATTTTTCTTTTTGACAAAACCCAAAAACACCATAGAAGAAAATTTCCAAACTAGATTACAGTAATGGTCTCTTCCAGCCCTAAAAACCTCTGAGCCTCCCCTGATGTGATTAATAATAAAATTGTATCTAGAGCAGCTAAACAAACAAAAAGCTTCAGTTTGCCAGCCCTGTGCAGGGACAGTAGTAATTTATAAAACCTGAAGCAGAAACAGCACTGGAGGTGAAGTGACTGCTTCCCAAGAGGAGCGTGGTGGAATCGCACCGGCGGGGCAAGCTGCACCTCCCAGGATGGAGCAGGGGTGTGCGGTGGAAAGGGGAGGCAGAGGCACCACTAGCCTCATGCCATGCCGGGGGCTCCATCCTGGGAAAGGAGAGGAGCCACACACTGATGGTAGGTGTGGAGAGGACTTAGTTGGGCAAGACGTCCCAAACGCTTCCCAACATACGAAGATGCAAATTATAGAACCTTTCCAAAAGTCTTTTTTAATTTTTCTTCTTTTTTTTTTTTTCTTTTGCAGTTGGAAGGTTTACAGTAACATCAATGTCTCATTGCTGGATCTAACTTCAGAAAGTTAATCCTTTCTCCTTTACAGGCACTTCCAAAGACTTGGGAAAAGTTCAGGTGAGAATAGTGGGCTCCTCACAAATGTTATCAGTGCAACCTGGCTTGCCTACGGATGTTAAAAGCAACCCAGTGGGAAATCCAAGGTCATTCTGTTTATTTATATTTTTTTTCCTTCCACATACACAAGAAACAAATAAATTAATTTCCTCATATTTAAAAATAAAAGTGATTCTTTGTTATTCATTAGACAAGTTTTACATCATAAAAAGCTCCACAAATCTTAACTTTTCTACATCGCTCGATTGTTGCAAATAACCAGACAAAAACCTGCTGGCCTCCTAGCTCCTTGAACATTGGATTTAATCTTTGCTAATATTTGGGTTGCTTTGCATATTAAGGATCTTTATAAGAACATCAGTTATTATTTTTTAATCCAGCTTTCTGAGGTGATGCAGTTGATATGACTGTGCTGCCTGTATCTACCAATTCTGCTTGCTGCCAGTAATATCAAACCTCTTGGCCAGTTTTAACCAAATCCGACACAAGTATACTGCTTCTGCTAAAACAAGTTTCTAGGGGGAAACTGGGAAAAGCATATCATTAGATGCCAGAAAATCTATCTTACATGTGCTGTAACCATAAGACAAGCTTTGATCAATCTTTGCATTTTGTTTAACAAGAGAGAACTTCACCACAAGATGCACATGCATAGCAAATTGAGTTCAATAAACTCCACTGCTCACTGAACACACAGAACAAGAGTTGTTACGGAGAGTCCCACTCTCTCTGTGCAGGAGGGAAGCACTCAGGAGGCATCAAGTCTTTCCCATCCGCTATCCAAATGCTTAGGTTCAGAAGACCTTTCTTCTCAATATTCTCTTCACTGCCACCAGAAAGGCTCTTCAGTTTCAGGCAGGGCTTTGCAAGTGTTACTGTTAGGAAATACGAAGACTGGACAGGGAATTCTATGGACATTAAAATTTGACTGCTTCAGCTCATGTCTTGCTCACCAAAAAGGAGTGATGGTGAGTTGGGTGTCCAGCACTCGCTCACATAAGAAACATCTGCAGCACTCAGGAGCAAAGGTACCCAAGTACCGTGCTGCTGGGGGAAACCACACAGGCCGCTTGCAGCTGAGCGTGGCTGACTGTGGTGGTCCCTCCATGGGAGGCAGACAGTGGCTCCGGGCCAGAGTCCAGCCAGGCACTCCACAGTGTGAGCCCCCCTGGGCCAAGGAGCCAGAACTGGCAAGCTGATGGGAGCCTCTCTGAGAGCCTTTACTCCACGGATGTTAACCTGTGGCTAATCCATCAGCTCACAGCCAGTGCTACGCTCCTCACCCCCCATGTCCAAAGTCCCGCCATTAGCTTCCCCTCTCTCCCGGAGCTGCTTCTGACTTTCCTGTGTGTCCTGCGGAGCACTGAACCCGCTAACTGGCTGCACCCTGCTTCAAGCGGGAGGGACAAAGCCACAGCATGGCGTGTTAACCAACCACTAGCGGGTAAGCCAGGGACTGCAACTAAAAACCTGCTCCAACAGCAAGGATGAGACCATTGGGTGTCAGAGGCAGGGCGGCCCAGAGCAGGAGGCAGCAGGTAGGCAGTGGCTCAGGGGAGTGCTGCCTGCAGTCCTTATGCAGATGCAGAAAATGAAATACCTGAGGAGGCTCTTTACAAGCCTCCTGCTGTAATTCCCTTGTCTAGCTCCAGAGAATGCTGGGATGGCCACCCTGCCTCGGACAGAGCCACTTTGTCCCTGAGCATGACTAATCATCTCACCACAAACCTAGGGCAGGTGAAGATACTTCTCCACTGTCTTGCATCCGGAGCCATGCTCTCTACCTTCTCCACCTCACCAGGTCTCACACTGCTGCCCCTGCACCAGTGTCCCACTGTACCCATAGACTTTGACTGCTTTTTGTGACCTAACATGTCTGTTTCCAGCAACCATGCTTACTGTTAGCTTGTTTGCCAAATACCTTTCGTTTTGGCTGTGACAGGACTGACACTTGAAGAAGGAAATGAAATAGCAGATTCACGAGCCTTCCTTTTTTGATAGCACCTACTACTGATGGCACTGCATGGGAACACCCGCAGGGAGCCCGGCAGGACGACTGTCTCTAGAGCAGCACTTCAGCATCAGCACAAGGTCTCCACCCGAATAAACCAAACGGCTGGCAAGAAAATGGGCAACTCTGTCACATCCAGTGGACACATGGCAGCGGCTGATGAAGGGTTTTTCACACAATACGTAATCACAGCACAAAGGAGACTAATCCTTGCGCTAGAACACAGCCTTGTGGTCCCCAAACCGCGAGCACAATTTTGGCCTTTGTTGTCAGAAATAGTTGGATGATGTCGAGCGCTGACAAGCCAGCTTGGGTTGTGCTGGGTTGCCCCCTGCAGCCGAAAGGTCGCATTGTCCCCAGCGCAGTGGCCGCGGCGCACAGGAACGGAGCACTTGCAAGCACCAAGCCCCGAGAAAAGACTGCGATGATTTTAATAACATTTTCCTTCCCGGCCGTAACCAGAGAACGCTGGTTTGCTTGTTCGTTTCCAGATGGTTCTATCTGATTGCAAGGGGAGCTTGGCAAAAGAAATTATCTTTTAAGAAACACTGCAGCCTCCTGCATTCTTTCCTTCTGCTTGTGGATGGCAATCTTTTTCTAGGTATTCCCTCTCTTTTCACGATATGACAAACTGGGGAGAGAGAGGGGGAGAGAGAAAGGGGACAGAGAATCGGTGATGAAATAATTTCTAATCCTCCCAAGCAAAGGAAAGCAGCATAGCAAAGGAGATGTCAAGAAAAGGCTTTTTTTCCCCGTCCACACACTTCAAAGAGATGTACCCTTGTGTAAAAGATACAGTGCAGAAGGCCAGACAGAGACAACTCTGAACAGCGTGCAGAGCACAAACACAGAGAGAACAAGGGTGGTCCCCATTTTGCTTAGCAGCAACGGCAGTACCAAATAATCAGTTATTTTACTCATGTACTTATGTCTCTGCCTCACCACACTGCTGTAAAACTTTTGAAGTATCTTGGTTTACTTGCTAGTAAATGCTGGGCTTCAAAGGAATAGGAAATGGATGCTGAATGGCAAAGTGACCTTTTATTACTCCAGCTACAGTTTGTAACCTGGAACGTGACAGAAAATTTTTCATTCTACTTTAAAAAAAAAATAAACCCCGCTAAGGATCAGACTTTCAAAGCAGCTTCACTCAGAGTGTTACAGAGTTTTGACAAGATACCAAAGTGTATTTCCTGGTTTCAGTCATGTAGCATGGACTGGGGTGACAGAAGGTTATAGCTGTGTCTCATTGCAAAAGTCTCTTTCTGGCTTCATTAGCTGTCATTATAGGCTCTTCGCTGGCCTCAGATATTGCCCTCTCGCTCTGTCTCTAGATGTTTGCTCTGGCAAAAACAACCTTCAATTTCTATAGGTAAGCAGTTGCCAGTGTGCAAGGTGGGTAACTGAGGTCCCCACAGCGAGCACACTCTAATTCAGATCTTCATGCACCCAGTGGTATATGTCAAAATTTGGTGGCTATTTTGGAAACGTACCTACTTGCTTGATTTTGTCTCCTAAGAATACTCTAACCATGAGAATAGCTGCTATATAACACCCTTTGTTCATGCGTTTCATGAATTTGCCTTCAACTAGGGTAATGCAAAAGGATTTTGGAAGAGACAGGAGACCAACTGCTGCCATTTGAGGCTTCATACTCCCACCAAATGAAAGCAAAAGAGTAGCATCAGACTTCAAAACATGGCACATAAGGTACAGTAAGTCTCCTTTCCAGTGCCTACCATATTTATATTACCTTGGGCACTGAGAAGCCTGGAAATTAATATGGGGTGCATTGACACATCAATACAACCAAAGAAGGACAGCAACCATTTGTGTTACCACACTCAAACTACATTGTTTAAAAAGCACAAACAGCAAAGACCGCATCACCACATAGTTGTTGCTCTCTGGCTCTAAGTCTTGGCAGGATTTCTACGCTGGGCAGCACAAAATGACCAGATGTGATTCTTGTCACATCACCACTACTCACATTACATTCAATCACAGAGCCCATACCCTGTTTTGGCACACTTGGGCATCCCTAGTCAGCAAAAACTAAAGAAAGACAGGGAATACAGCTCTCCAGATCATACCTACACAGTAAAGCCTGGCATCACTCCTTATGGGTCCCTGCCCACTGAGACTGGCACTCCCCAAACCTCCCCCAGGCTCAGATGGGACCTTGGATGCACCCTCCTTCCTCCCCACTCCTGCCTTTTTTTAATCTTTGAGATGAAGGCTGCAGGGCCTGATCAAATCCTTTTATGTTAAGAATGCAGAAGGAACGCCCGATCAAAAGGTGATATTTAGCAGCAAGCTAAATATGGAAGGACTTTGGAGAACAGGAAGAGTGTACTGCAGCACCCATGTGATAACAAGCAAGGCCAAGCTGATGAAATACATTGGTAAAGAATGGTCAGGACACAAGGAAGAGAAAGAGAGAAGTCTGAGAACAAGAAGAGGAAAAATGCATTTAGAATTAAAAGGTAAATGTTCTGCAGTTTGAAAATTCTGAGGAATCTAGCTGGAAATAAACATATGCTAGGAACAGGTGGAGGAGATAGGAAAAATGCATAACAGGTCACAATTAGAAATTCATACAAATTACGTAGCAGAGCGAGAGATTGAATGAAGAGCTCAACAAGCAAACTATTAACAAGATTGGCACCATGTGCTACAACCATTTTAGGTTGTGTTTATGTCGTAACTAGATGAGGGCCTCTTTCCTTTTACTTTTCCAGAAATTGAGAACAATACACGATGGCATGCACAGACACTCCTGACTAGGCAGAAAAGAATAAGCCAGGACTTGCTAGATTTGTAATTGTCTTGTTCTTATTTGGAACAAATGGACTGAGCACAACATAGGAAAAAATAACCAAAACTATAACGGAGTTAAAAGGAAAAGCAGGACATCAGAAGTTCCTCAGCCAAAGGTTGCTCTGATGATATCCTTGCTGGATCCTGGAAGGGCTCAGCTTCCTCTCAGCTGACTCTAAGGGTTGCCGCCATCCTTGTGACAGAGGTGGGTACATACCCAGCAACAGAATAGTTGCATGGGCAGTTCTAAAAAAGTCCAGATGAGCTATTCAAAGGGAAAAGCCAGAGAAACCCACCTCCCCTATGAAGAGATAAAAGAAGGCCACACTGCCCCCACAACCCCAGCTGAAACCAACAACTGGAAACTCCACTAGCCACTTAGTCTGTGTTTTTTAGTGGATTCATTTTAGAAGTGTGTTTCCCTCCGCCTGGTGACGAATAAAGCCAGCCTTTTGGCTGAACGTCAGAAGATTTGTGAACGCAAGCATGGAACCTCCATAAACAGCTTAAATCAAGGTTTTCTTCCAAGCATGCTGATACTGAGAGCACGTGGGAGGCAAATTTAGACATCAAACAAGGGTCTGCACAGTAGAAATCCATCTGGCTACGCTCAAAAATGGGCATTCACTGACTCAGACGTGCTTTTACACTATATACTAAGCCATTTGGATGACAGTAAAACTGAGCCAGTCAGGAATATCATGTTTATATCTGCCAGTCCTGCCAGGATAAAGTTGGTACATCATTTATGAGCGTTCAGCATTCCACAAGGCTCACAATATGGGAAATTCATCTACGGCCTCCTGTACATAAATAAATATTGCATTATCTCCTAAACTGGTACTACTGATATTGTGTAGGAACAGATTTTGTCTTCCATCAGCAGACTAGTGGAATTTAATAACATTTTTGGTCATCCTGTCCAACTGGAAAGACACATCACACCCATCATACTGAACGGCTCATCATCAGCTGAATATATAAATCTGAGAGAGCTGCAGACAGAAGTAGAGTGACAGAATCTTTTATTGAACGTGGATGCATTTTTCTCTGACAAATGGGAGTCTCCAGGGAGTTATAATTTATCAGTTGTGCACCAGCAGCATGCTCAATATTGCACATGGCTCAATGAGAAGATGGCCCTGAAGAGTTTGTGATCCAAGGCACCGGATTTTGCAAATGCTCTGGTTGAAATAGTCACATGCACAAAGTTAAGCTTAGGTGTCTGGTGGAGGGGGTGGTACCTAATGTCCATGGAGAAAGAAAGTAAGTGGAACGTAATGTGAAATACACATGAACTACCATCACAGTTACACAGTCTGGAGGTTCCTCTAATGGCAGAGGATACCAGCATCAGGTAACTCCTTTCCATCAGATACACAATGGTAGTCAGTGTTTCTAAGGTCTTCTTTCAGTGTATATGATGACTTTTTCTCTTGCTAACTCACAAATCCTTCCTTCCTAGGATAAATTACACTGGACAAAATACTCCTAACACAGGTCTGGAACCTCTGGAAAGCCAAGGGGACAGTTACTCTTCCATGAGACCCCACTGAGGTACCCACATGTGGCTTTGGCCAAAGTCTCGCCAAATTCCTCCCTTAATCATTTCTTGACCCTAGGTCCACTTTCAGCCAGTCAAGAACTTGTCTTTCACCTCCCTCTGCTTTGCTATAGGCTGGACACACACATCTAGGAGGAAAATCAGATGCAGAAAATGCTGCTGCAAAGCCTGCAAGAAGAAGGCAGGTTCCTTGGGCCAGAGCAGCAGTGTCATGGGAGCAGCCAGAGCTCAGCCAGAAGCTGCCTGGGCACAGGGAGCAGAAACCAAAATGAGGGAGGAGACAGAAAGATGCAAAGGTGGTGCAGCGATTTTAGGAAACACCTACTCCTATGTAAACCCCTGACAAGGCATCCTTTGAGTTCAGTGGAAGCATGATTTCACACTGACTCACTCCAGCACATGCATGCAACAAATACCGTGTTCCCTTCCTCTCCAGTGAAATCCCATCTATTATAACTACTCTGAAGCACTGTTCTATTAATCCTGCTCTGTGTGCTGTGCCTTATTTTGATCTCTGTTCTTTGCATAAAGAATAGAATAGAAGTAAATTCTGTGTAAAGTCTAAGGCATTATAGTAAAATCAGAGCACACCTCAGGTTTAAGAACTGGTTCTAAGCTGATGGGAACTAATAGGAGCCAGGTAAACTTTTACTGGTTTCCTCACAGTCCTTCAACTCTCTCTGTTTCAGTCATGTGAAGACACCAGAAAGGCTGCTGAAATTTGATAACACAATAAATCTGTCCTAAAAAGAGGCTGAGTTCTGGGACCATCCCCATTTCCCTTGGAAATCCCATGTGTTATTTCTGAACCTGCAGACACCATTATGTTTTTTTAATTAAATTAACTTCCAATAAAGCTGCTTATACTGGAAACAATAAAACTCTTTCTACCATGTCATTCTTCCTTCTTTAACACACATACAAAACACACAGAAGCCTCAAGAAAGCTCCAGGCATCCTAAGAAAAGAAATAACCAAATACCACCAAATATTTAATTTTCCATGCTGGAAATGAGAAACAGGTGTAATTAAAATAACACTTTTTAAATTAAGTGACCTCTCTTGACCAACCATCTGTGAATAATTCAGATTTTTTCCCCATTATTACTGCAAAATTAAAACTAGGGCATATAAATGACGAGATCCTCTTTAACTATCTTTAAGCACCAGCAATATATATTTTCCACCAGTTAAAATCCTTAATGATACCAAAAATCTGTCAAGCATAACTCCCCCAATTCATTTGCCTGAAACCATCAATATTTTATCATGCATTTGCAGTTGGCTTTAATTTAACAGTCCAGGTTACTAATCAAACAAAACACCCAAGTCATTAAAAGTTAGCATGCCATTTAGAAAGTGCATTTCACGTTTATTAAAATATCTTTCATGGAGCCATTAGAAGGCTAAAGTTTTAATTACAATCAGATATTTAGTTCTACTTCAGTTATGCTTTTGGCACTCTCTTGCAACTGCCTTGATTAATCTTCCAGACAGAACTCATCCATTACCTCCTGAAATTATTTTCCTCTTAACTTCTTCATAATTCATCTTTTTTCTTCCCCCTCCAAACATGTAAAATGCATTAAAAAGGTGTGCACAATACCTGCCTGAAAGATAAGTCATTAGAAAGATTCCATTTCAAATGCAATTTATTCTGAAAAGTACCAAATAGCCATAATTCAAACAGATGTATTGAAATTGAAATGTAGGTTTTCTTGTCTTTGTTGTCATTTTAACTATTTTCCTACAGATGAGAGGCTAATATGTGCTGCTCTTTCTCCTGTCTCAGGTTTTGAAATACACAGCTCAGCTGAATTTTGCCTAGGTAATTCTGAGGGCACTTTAAGCTCACACACAGCCTCTGTCACACAAAATTTCCCATCTTTTTCCTCCTCCTTAATATAATGGTCATATTGCAATACATTTAACCAAACTTCTGTACTGAGACCATTACGATGGCTTTTTCCCATCCATTTTAACTAAGATTGTGTGAAGCCTCAGTCAGCAGTAATGATAAAGTACTCTCATTTTGATTGATATTTTAGATCTTTGGTGTAACTTGAGGAACAGACACTTACTTACACCATGTTTTGCAAAGATTCACCCTAAATGGAGGTAAGAATTTGAAGAAAGACAGAGGAAGCAAATTTGAATCTGGCCCAGAGGCCACTCCCATCTCCAGCTGAGCTTTCACATTTCCTCTGGCTCTGGAGTAGAGACAGATTCAAGTCCTCCAAACTCTACATTTGGGACCCATATCTCATTCTACGTGCTTGTCTGCTAGCGATATAGCCGGTTTGGATTACACACACAAAAGCAAAACCTTGAAGAAACCCAAGTGGACAGTTGGAGATCAAGCTTGTTCATCCACAGGTTTAGATTCTTATGCGGCCCCTTTTTCAAGGCTCAACCTCATTCCCAGATTGAATGGAATCAGTGAATTGTCTTCCCTATCTCTGTTCTGCAACATCACCCTTTACTTCTTCCATAACTGCAGCAAGTCTATTGAGATATAGACTGGAAAGATCCTGCCAGACCTCAGACTGCCCTTTCCACCCAGCTGGTAAGCTCTCCTCTGCGTCTACCTCTGTGCTCACCCCACAGGTTCCCACTATTTCCTCCTGGAGGATGGGCTTCCCAGGCTGCTCCTTGCCCTCACCACACAGCTGGACCTGGAACCAGCCATCAGTGGGGAGAGGTTTGGCCATGCTCCCATCGAAAGGCTCAAGACAACACCAGGCAAGCCTTCACCTCCCCCTCCTCCTTCATCAGCTGGGTGCAGGGCCACATCCACCTGCACAAGGAAAGCCTCTGTGCTCGCATTGGTGTGAGCCAAACACAAATTGGCATCGCTCCTACAACAGCCTCTCACTAGAGCAGCAAAGCCTGGAAATTCAAACTGCCAGGAATCATACAGGGGAGGTAGGGGACAGAAGAGGTCCAGTTAAAGCGCTCTACCCTCATTGGTGCAATCAGCAGAACTGGCTCCAGGCCAGCTCAGGAAGAGAAATGCAAAAGCATTTCAAGACAAAGCTCAATTACTTAGGCAACAAAATGGGAGATGCTCGAAAAGCCTGTCTGCATGGCCCTTGTACAGCACTGTGTGCATTGTACTGAAGAGCCTGCCTGCACTGTCTTTTGGGGTAGACAATATTGGTTTTTTTTTTCTTTTGAACTTATCCACGCTATTTATTAATTTATATTTTTATTGTTAAAAAACCTGCAAATTGCTTTAAACAGATCTGTTGGGATTTTTTTATCATCTCCTTAACCAACAATTGAAGAAGTAAAGAAACAGGAGCATGTAAGGAGGAGGGGGAGAAATAAGGAATTACAGGAACAGATTAAAGAGATAGATGGGATATTGTGATTACCAGTAACCTCAGGTCTCCAATCAATGTCACATACTCCAAACGGACCAAGGAAATAGAGGAATGGCGGCACCATTTGTAAAACAAAGAAAACAAGTAGACTGGTCTGGTATGATGTTCAGGTTTGGAACCGGTCCTCCGCTGGCAAAAGCTCAAGGTTAGGGTTAGAAAAAGGTCTTTTTACTGCACCCATGTTTCCAATATGGGTAGAGAAGCTCTACTGTTTCCAATGCGTTGGAGAGAAAAGCAGGCTAAAATTGCTGATGTTTTCTGAAGCAAAGCTCAGTATCATAGCACCATCTAGTGCCAGCTGCGAAAAGCAGAGAGGAGAAACAGGCACTTCCCGAGAGAGTTGTGCTCCCTGAAGCCAGACCCTGCTGAAGAATGAGCCTTTCGATCATTTCAAACATGCGACTTCGTGACAGATAGACGGGCCAAGGAAAGTCCTGGCTGAAGAACTGGAGGATGGGGCTGTGACGAGAGAAACAGAAGAAAATGTGGGGCTATTTACAGCTCTTTTAAAAACTGAAGGGCAACAGCTGTGGTCTGACTCTGATGAGGCTGTATGAAACTTGTCTCAGGAAAAGGACCTGTATCACTGAACCTCCAAGATACTCCGTTTTTGAAGGAAAACTTAGATTTTTCGAAGATGGTGCTCTGATCATCTTTGGAGTTTGGCACCTAACTGCTATATAAATTGTTTGTCACATTTACTCCCTAGCAGACCACTAAGCAATAGCAAACCAAAACTATGTTTAAGATCCACTCCATATAGGACATAAGAGAAAATTTCTGTAGATGGAACTGTTTAGGAGAAGCCAGGGACATGCCCTTACAATATACATGGCCTGAAATCCTGTCCTCACTGGAGTGCAGTGAATGTTATCATTGATTTCAATGGGACTATGATTTTTTCATTCTTCCTACATCTCATTACGGCAAGTGCCAGATGCTGATACAACTTATCCGAAGCCTCCCATCCTATGCACTGCACTTCACTAAATTCACAGGTGTACCAACTAATTAAATCTATTGGAGCTATAGGCAGCCTTAGAGAGCAGAACATAGGAAGAAAATTTACTCCCTTTCATACATGGCTTAAGTATTGCCAGCTGACTGCTGTACTTCACTTAAATGAAGCAAAATCTTCAGAGAAGCATATTGCCTACTCTATGCATAGAAATCGTTAGACAGCTATAAACTTGGAAAATGCAGACTTTTCCTGACAGCAAAATTCTGTTGTCCCTAAATAAGAGGACTGGGGCTCAAGGAGATAATACTTACTTTAATCACTGAACTAAAAGTTCATTTTCTTGTAAGTAGCAGAATAATGGCTGCTTGACCAACTAGAATAGGATTTATTCCATCTTTCCAGTATGGCTCCTAGCTCTGTCAGACCTTGGGCACCATAATTCTAAAAAATACCATTACTTATGCTAATACTTATAATAATAATAAATGTTAAGAAAAAAATAAACTATAATAACCAGAGACCAACAAAATGCCAGTTGCTCTTTTGCCATAGGTAAAATATATTAATAGGAGTGGAAAGCATTAGTTCTTCTTTCTTTATCTCTTATCTTTGATGGTAAGAGTAAAGGACTCTTACAAGAAAACAAGGGAAAAAATCTAATGTGGAACTAAAGCAACATTTACCACATCATCTGATTATTGTACTTGCATGATATTTCCATTTCTCTAATCTTTAATCTTCTTGTATGTAGACTGAAAGACCTGCAGGGCAAGACTCTTTCTACATGTCAGCATCTAATGCAGTGAGATCGTGATTCTCCCTCTGGCTTCTAGGAACTCATGAAATTAAAATATACAAATGATAATGGTCTAGAAGATAGACTCATCAAATAATTTGGACAATACAGTACTTACTTAGTTTCTCAGCACCACTAGGTACTTTGTCAGCTTGCAGAATCAAGAGCCCTAAATGAAGTGCCTGGCTTCCGCTGGCCTGGGCAGAAGTAATTAGAGGGTGGATAACAGGCCAGTGCTACCACAAAATTGAGAATTCACATGTTAGTCAGGAAGTGTTAATGGGACCCTGCAGCACCCATCACCTCACCAGTAAATCTGCAGCTACTTCAGATGCCTGATGACAAACTTGACAGAGGCATGAGCACGAACGCTAACCCAGAGCACATGTACTTAGCACAGCACATAGGCAGGTGCAGATTAGTCCTGTGTTTATGTCGGCTCAAGCAGTACTGTTACTAAATGTCAAACTGGGTCTAAACAAGTGAGTCCTGAGCCCAGGTACTGCTTAAGCAGAGCAGGACTGTTCCACAGCCCCACAGCTTCTGCCTTGCTCAGGGCACACATGGACCTGCAAGTAGGTGTGAGGTGACTGATGGGAAATGCAAAAGAGAACTGCATGTGTTACACCTGAGATCTGTGGTAAGGAGCACTCCTCTCTGCTCTGGATGAACAATCTTCAGCTCTCTCCCGAGTTAAGTAGCTAACCAAGCCCTTTTTGATGTACTCCTGTGGCCACCATCCTCACCTGCAGCCGAGAAATTTTGGTACAGCTTCCCCCACATCCCTCGAGAGTTCAAATATGCAAGCCTCACATAACAGGTATGTAGCATTTAGGGTCGCGATGCTGTCAATAGCACCAGGCTTTTAAGGAACATTTCACTATTTCCTGGGCCAGAAAAGGGAAAAAAACTCCAGCTACATCCTTAAAGCCTCAACTCGAAAGAGAGGAACAAATTCCTCTTCTAATGAATACTTAGATGTTTGATTGTAAGGATTCATGAATATTAATTGTTGCATTCAAAGCCAACTACAAGATCATTAAAGCCTTTCTAAATATTAATTTCCCACATAAGCATAGCCTACTGTGATAAGAACTTTGGTAGCCATCAAAAGGATAGATGAACCGAGGAAATACAGATACCAGACCTCCACAAAATAATCTGTCTTTTCAAACAATTCACATTCTAGGAAAGTTTAAGAAACTGATTAGAGAGTGATTGAACAGTCATGCGGTGCAAGCTGTTCTCAACACGCACTAGAGAGTCAGAGTTTAAGCTGTGTCCAAACCAGACACAGGAGCATAGCTTGCTTTTTAAGTCTGTAGAACATCTTGCCTTTCTCTGAGGGCAAGATATCGCCACTCCTGTTTTATGAGCACACCAGCTCATTCAGCTATCAAACACACCACTTTCACAGAGGAATTGAAATTTGCCTTTTTCACACATTAGTATGCAGTTACGAGAAGACACTTGACAGAATAAATTAATAGAATTAAAAGTAATAAAAAAATAAAATAATAATTTTATTATTATGCCACTCAGTCTGCCACAGAAACTCTGGGAGGCAGAAAGATGCGAGCCAGTAGATATCGCCCATGGAGGACTCCTACCTGTTGTGCTCCCATCAACGCTACAGTGGAAAATGAAACCCTGCAGGCCTGCAGCAAGCAAGCTGGCAGAAGACAAAGTGGACTCCAGATTAAGAAGGTATCAGCCAAAGGAATCAATACACAGTTCCAGCTCATGACTGCCTGGCGGTCCTCCATGACAACTACACAAACTCCTTCCAGGAGGGCAGGATGATTAATTACTCAGGAGAGGCTTTTGCACTAACATCCTAATTCCAACAGAGATACTGAAATGCTCTTTCTAGATTTGCAATAAAAGGTTTGGATACATGTTTCGACTGTTTACATTTTATAGCAAGAATCACTGCTTCTAAAACTCAGACAACTCACAGAACGGAGGGTGTCGCAGTATGCTGAAAGATTGACGGGACAGAGAACAAGGCAGCACACACTGCTGTGACCAACCCTTCTCCAGCTGCAGGATGAGGAACATAAAGGCACCCAGACTCCTTCAGGCCTTTCCCATGCCTGATTTCTTTGATTCCATGGATGATCTTTCAGACCTGATCTGTGCCAAACGGCTACTCAAATACCTCAGGAGCTTTTGCAGCATTCAGGCTACACATAGTGAAAATGCGTATTTGAAGAAGCGAAGCAACAGCTACCAGCAGGTGGTCCAGCAAATTGGATAATTTAATCACAGCAACCATCTACTCCAGACTAACAGGTCTCCTTCCTTGGTGCTTCTGAGCAGTGGGGAACACCAGCTGCAGGACTCTGTTGAACTGAGATAGTACAAGATGTTGACTAAATGTCAAAGAAGATGTTATTTAAGAGGTCACAGACCACTTCAGAAACTTCCAATGAAGGTACACCAGAAACAAGGACAAAGAAACTGCAAAAAATAGGATTTTCTCTAGAGAGAGCTCAGTAAGAGGTTGTGCAGAAGAGCTGATGGCAGAAAGCAATTCTCAGTGAAAGATAGTCAGGAATACTAAAGCTGGCAGAGAGTCAAAGCATAAGGAAACAACCTAGTAACATTTAATTAGTATGGAAAGTATTTAGGGTAAAAAAGAGAATAGAAACTCAGGTATATGGACATGCCAGCAATACCATTTTACCTGGGTTATAAATCATTATTCATGGTTTGCTAATGTCAAGAAAGCAAACTAGTAATAGTACTAGACTGGATAATCAAAGTCAACAGTCAGTTAAGGTGATATTAATTGTATTTGACTGATGAGAAGCGGCGGGAGAGTGAATAGCTGGCAGAGGGAAAATGTAAAATTTGATGCCTGCTAAATGAGGCATGATGAATAATGGTTTTTCTTGTCAAAACCACTGCTAGTTTCCCCTCAAGCTGTGAGCAGGTATTCTGAAACACATGTCTAGTTTTAACCATGGGTCTGATCCTTCTTCTAATAAAGGCAACAGAAATTATTATAACTGATGCAAACAGGAGCTGAAAAACACCAAGATAATGTCCTACAGCCACAAGCTGAAATTCCATCTTATTTCACAAAATGTACATTTAAAGCAAAGCAAAAACAATCCAGGAAGGGTAGCTATTATCTCGCATGAACAGCCAGCAGTTGTTGACAGGACTTAATAGCATTTCCCATGAAATTGGGCTTAATCTGGTTTTTGCTGAAACCTATTTCTTTTCATGTATTTATTAAGAATAAGTAGAATTTATGACAAGATACTCTAACCAAAGCATTAAAAGTGGGTCTCAGCTAAGTAAAATAATACAGCAGCAATGCAAGTCATTCAGATCTTAGGAGAAGGTTATTCAGAGAATTAAAATCACTGCTTTGTGCTTATCTTACTTGCTACATCTTTCCAGAAATTGTTCAGCTGTTAGCCTACTCTATTAATGTAAGATGGTGTCCTGTTTCGATGTGCATGAGGCTGAACTGCACTTTTGGGGGGGGGAAGCAGTAACAATTACATGCGGTGGCTGCAGCCTGATGTGTTCTAAAATTGCTCTCAGTTTTCATTTCATTTTAGGGAACCAGGACATTTCCCATTATCATTATAATAAAATGAATTTAGGTAGGGCAACTAATAAATCATTACTCTCCTTAGTTTTCCCGTTATGCAGAAGACAACTCTGTCCAATTATTTGGACAAGAGCCCTGGGGGTTATGCACAGAGACTTACACCACATAACAAACCAACAAAGACACCAAAAGTCAGGAGCAGAAAAGAGATGCACTATAGAAAAGCAACGCCTGAGATTCATTCTCTCTAAACTCCCTTTCACACTTTTTTTTCTGTATCATTCTGATGCAAACTGGTGCTAGATGTTTAACAGCAGGCTGCAGAAATAATTTAGCCACAGAATAAACAAAGCACATCCTGGGGATGTACTGTTCAGCGAGCAGAGCCACAGTCCCTCCAAGGTCCCACTGAAACCAATGAAGAAAATGCTGAGCAGCAAGGGCTGTGTAGTAAAAATAATGCAGGGAAACTATGTGGCCTCCACATCCAAAATTTTAAAACAAAGATCAAAAAGAGCCTCAGCCAGTAATTCTATTGCAGAGCTTCTTGCATCTCACCCAAAGCATCCATTAATGGCCACCTCGAATGACTGTGGAACAAACTGTGATAGTCTGCTGGCGCCAGGTACACAGAAGGAAACTAATGTTTTGAGAAACACAGAATTGGGACTCCCAGCCCACTAAGTCATGGGATTGGAAGTGAAACCACATTGCCAGGGTTCAGACACAAATTCAAACTTCCCTCAAATTTGGAGGGACTGAGAGCTCAAGTTCTAATTTAGGCCCACCTTTAGCTGGAGTTAATCTTAAATCATGAGCTCAAAGGTCTGTTTATGAATCATTCTAATAGTACCTAGATTACATGTAGACATTGCCACTGAGATCAGTGAGCAGGCCTGAAGACCTCATGGAACTCTTCCAACTGCTGCAGACAACAGAAGGCACAAGTAGAGGTCATGCTGGAAAGAAAAAGGGACTTGAGTGCATAGCAGGACTTAAATCCAGCATCTGCCTGCAGTGTAAATTCAAAGGTGCCATCAGTCATGTGTTAGTACTAATGAACTGGTCCAGGCAACCTAAGTTTGACGGCTTACCTCTCACTGTCTTTGCAGCCCTGTGATGACCCAGGTCTTTCTAGTCCGAGAGCTCTGCTATGCTGCTGGAGTACTCAAGAGCCCATCTCTGCTGGGTTTTTCTTGCTGCAGAGGTGGCTCCACGCTTTCCCTGCACAGGTCTCTGTAACCACAACTCCTTCCTCGGGCATGCACACGTCTTCGTGACTCATGCACACCTACAGCCACAAGCACCACCTAAATACTTCATCTTCTCCCTCCCTCAGACACAGCCTGCATAGCACCTGCTGAGATGCTCCAGCATTCACCCCACCATCAGGCAAAGCAGCAACAGTAGGTTTGCAGATGATCTGGAAGGACCTACCTGCTGTCCACCAATTATTGGGACAGCTGTCAGATCAAGCTTTTGCCTGGGTGTGTGCCAGAGGAAGAGTCTGGCTTTTCTGGGCAATGTTTGAGCAACAGAATAGGCAGAAGCATGTGCGGACCCCATGCAGTCTGTAGATTGCTGCTCAGACCACACTGTCATGCTTAATTCAGAGAGAAGACACTGCATGTTATTAAAGCCTTTTATGTAACAAAGCCCATGATGTGGAAAGTACAAGTAAATAGTTGCTCATACTTACCACCCAGGTAGTAAATAATTTGTGGGTTTGATATTTTCCTCTTTTGAGGAGGTTTTTGCATTGTGTCAGCCTTTTCTTTTTTCCCAAACATATTCTATTCTTTTTTAAATTGCAATGCTTGTGAAAGTAAAAGCACCAGAACCAGAGTGACACAAACAAACTCCACATAAACTTGTAAGCAGATTCCTACAAATACTCCTTCAATCCAGCCTGAAATACCCCTGCTGATCCTATGCAAAACCTGCCAGTTTTATACAACTGCCTGCTGTTGATGTGACCTTTCAAAGATGTGAGAGTTGAAGTGAATTACAGAGTAGTTCAGTATGCCTCAAACAGGCACTAGGAAGACAGCACAGTTCTGTGTGTTGTTCAGGAAAGAGGAAAGTGTTGCTATATATGTGCCTTGCTGGAAACCAGCCCTTAGTTTCTCTCTAACAACAGGGTCTCCTATTCTGTGCTCATTTCTGCAAGGAGTATACATTGGTTTGTTTGATAACTTCAGTGTAAGCAACAAACAAAGAAAGGGAACTTTCACTCCTTCTTTGTTTTTGCCCTTTTCCCCCACAGCCTTGTGTGTACATATGAGATTTTTTTCCTTCTATTGCCTAAATCGATTTTAGCACGATGCCTCTTAAGCAAAGAGATGCTGAGGTTGACAGGGACCCTTTGCAGGTCACCTAGTCCACCGCCGGCTCTTCTGCAGACTTCTAATCTCTGTGTTACAAGCACGCAACAGCAGAACATGGGCAGAAGGCATTCACCCGTGCACTCTTCAAAGGACTCAAAAGCCTTTCTGTCCTATTAATTTTTCCATACATTGTCCTTTTTTACTTTCTCATCAGAAAAAAAAAAAAAAAAAAAAAAAAAAAGGAAGGGAAAAAAAAAAGAAAAGTGCCCTTGTAGGTACTACAAGAAATAGGGAACGGGCCATTGCAGAAAATTCCCAGAACCACAACATAGGGATTGTCCCTCTTGCAGAGGCAGATGCAAATGAAGCATTTGTAAATTCAAATATCTATTAGTGCTGTCTATAGTCAACGGCAAAACTGTCGAGAAGGCCGTACTTCCACTAGGTGTCATCCCTCAGAAACTGCCACGTTTGAGGTAACTTTTTCTGTAAATGGAAACGCACCATTTGCAGCTCCCCCTCCTTCCCCTGAGGTGCTTTGATACAGGCTGTAAAACCAGCCCCCACCTAAGAGATGTCCTTTACATCTGCTCGCACAAGTGTGGGCTGAGGCTTGCTGTTGTGGGGGTGCTTGGTGGGGTGAAGAAAGGAGAGTGCTCATCTGTGAAGTTTCGGAGACAACTGATGGATATTTTTCTTTTCCAGCCGAGCAAAACATTCTGCAGCGTTAAACTGACATGCAAACACTGTACCAGTCTGAGGTAAAAAAGGAGAGTAGGTGGGCAACATCAGTATAAGCTGCATCTGAAAAATGAGCTGGTACAGATGGGTTGAGGCCGTGCTCTAAGACTTCCCACTCGCACACAGCAGAGGGCTGTGTTGGGCTTAGCAGAGCCAGGACTGACAGGCAGGAGACTTACTGCAAAAAAACCCCAGGCCCTAGCAGAAACAAATCCCCTGGTCACTGTAGCATGCAGAAGAGTCAGGAAGGACCAGTATGATCTCCTCATCTTCCCTCCTCAGAGCGCCAGAGGTGCTGCCATCACTTCTGCTCCATCCCACTAATTCGCAGTATAACAGGATCTTCAGGCCGTGCAACCCATCTTCCTCCAAACAAGCTTCTCTCCCCTTTGGTCTTGCCCAGTTTTAATTCTGAACATTAATTTATTTTGCTGCACACATTTATTCCAGGAAAGAGTGGCTGCTTTGCTGCCATGTATAAATCAACTGTTCACTCTTTGCCAAAGAAGTACACGCAGTTCTGCTCACTCCATTACAAAAGGGATGCATCAGCACCAGGAGCGTTTCTGGGACAAATGTTCTGGATCATTAGAAACCCAGGAAAAAGTATAGAGCCAGCACAATGAAACAGATCTGTTATCTAAGAAAGAAGATGGGTGCTTCAATATACTCTTTAAAACAACACAGATACTGTGTACCTGATAAGGCATAAAACATTTTATTTCAGTGATATAACGTGGGATATTCTGAGATATACAGTATGCACTGTTGCTATAACAACATGCCAAGAGTGCTACTGCCATAGCATTAAAACTGCAGATATTTGTGATGGAGTTTGATTCATAAGCAAAGAGACAGAAGCCTAGAAGGCTGTAATAAGCAGAAGCCTGAGGTCAAATCAAATACTTTTACTTTTGGGGGAAGAGGGGAAAAACAAATATCTGCAGGATTCAAATAAAGGAAAACCAGCATTAGATGGTTCTAATGACCACTCAGCCTGAACAACTGCCTAGCACCAACACTGGTTCTCCATAACAGATTCAGTTTTGCTGGAATGACAAAAAATGAACCATGTCAACATAAGGAAGAGCTCTCTTTCACCTCTTGTATGACAAAGCACATGAGGCTAACCTACCATCTAAGAGGTGCTCATTTAGGACAAGCTCTTCTGTTCCTGGCTTATCTTGGGAAAGATGAGTTTGTTCTCATTTTGCTTGCTGTGGTGTGTCAATACTCTGGAGAAATTACAAGTATTGCAGTCTAGATGAATCTATTGATGAGCAACTGACTCATGTATTTTTGAGAAGTAATAGTTTTGGTGTCTCCTGGAGTTTTATCAAGGGAACTCTTTCCTAGCAATAACACATGAGGCAGAACATCAACAGAGAGGAGCTCAGTCTTTATGGCACTTAACATTGAGTGGGCTCGGTACCCCACTGCTATTTTTGTTGAGTCACCGAAGCACTGAGTGGCTTTGCACAGGAACAATTTGTATAGGAATCTATTTTAAGAAGAAACAGGATTGGTCTCAGAAGCACAGTGATTGAATATCGGGCAACTCAGCCTGCTCCCAGATGAGTCACAAAAATCTCCTCATCAGGATAAATGCCAAGATATACTGGCCACCAGTCACAGCTGTCATGCTCCATTTTAAAAGGTTTGAATCCTTATGAACTGTTAGTGGGACCAAGACAGAAGCATGACGACAGAAGCAAGCTAACCTTGAAACACTGGAATTAACCATTTCCACCATCATTTAGATGGCTCTGCCCTGTAGCACTGTTTCAGATGACTGAATCAGCTCCTGGACCAGAAAGGAGACAATTTATATATATGGGAAAGAGCAAGAACTATCAGAAACCTAGCACCTCACCTAAGCAATATATTTTACATCTCAAGAGTTATATGAGATAAATCTAATTTAAAGGTTGTGGGTTACTGTCTCCTTTTGTGTCTTCCTGTACGTCCAGTACAATCTAGGAATGGGGATTACTCTGAATATAAACAACCTTAGCAAAGTAAAATGTGTGAGAAATTGCAAAAAGGATTATATATATTTTTCCATCATCTGAAAAAACAATGGGTCTCATTCCGGAGATACATCTCAACAACTGAAGCCAAATTTAGGAAAGCACTGCCTGTTTTTTCAGACAAAAATGGTCCATTCATGCCAGCCTGATAAACACAGTGATGTACTATCACAAATAAACTCATCTCGCTGTCACACAGTTTGCAGCTTTGTAATCATTTGTAGCTCAGTTCATTGTCACTTTTCGATGCATCTTAATTGGCTGTAGATTATTGCATTGTACTTTGCATACCTGGCTTTGTTGCAGTTTCAATTAACACTGCTGACATTGTATTTTCATTATTGTTATTATGCTGACAAGGAACAAGTTTGCACGTGTTTTCTATTGGCCTCCAGAAAATCAGCTTTATGATAAGATGTGACGTTCACCATTACCGAGCTAACTGTCCCTCAATATTAAGTTCAGAAATCAGCAAACACCTAAAATCATGGAGTTTGACCAGTGCAGATTATACCTTCTCTTTGCAATGCTGAGAGCTAACTGTATGGTGCATGATGTGAGCACTGTATCCAGGCCACCCATGTGGCTGGATCAGCATCAGCACCCATCCCCAGGGATCACAGGATGGACCCCCAAGAGGTGGGCGCTGCTGAGGGACAGTATCACCCACGTCTGCTTCCCTTCTCCATGACCATCATAAAATCCAGGAGGTGCACAGGGATGTTATGAAATCACCATCACTGGTGATCTTTCAGGTTAAACAGACTTCAGTTCAGTAGATGATGCTTGCTGATCTACATAGCTGGTTCTACACTTGGGTGGAAGATGAGTAAGGCAATATCCAGCCTCATTTTTTCTATGGATCTCAGATTTTGCTATCCTAACATTGATTTGACTTTTTTTCCCCCCACATTCATCAAAACAAACATCTTGTTGACTTAAGAACCCACAAACGTGCAAAGAAGCAAGAGCTGCCTCCGCCTTGCAGCAGTCTAACTGGTTTTGATTATTAGTACACTGATCATTACAGTGTTTCAGAAAACATAAGTAAACTGCCACACTTCTGAGCAGAGGGAAATAGAAAAGGGGCACTGCACTGGCCAGTTTGATCAAAAATCACCTCACCATCAAAAGCACTTACCACAAGGTGGAACAGTATTACATACCAGTCCCCTCTGTCCAAATATGCGGACATATTGCCCAAGAGTAGCTGGAACACTTAAGATCAAGAAGTCAGGTAAAATACCTGCTAGATTAGACATAAAACCACAGCACAACTAGAGGTGTGGTAGGAGCATACCCGAGCCAGACAGAGGCTTCCTCACCTACTGAGACAGGAGCAGAGGTGCTGGGGAGCCACTGGTCCTGGACATCATGTCCACAGCCAGGTCCCTCCACATACACTTCCAGGAAGGCAGCACTGCCATCAGCCCCCAGCTGGGAGCCCTGCAAAACACCAAGCACCAGTCTGACCACAGTAATCCCAAAGGATCAGGAAGCCACAGCTAGTAAAACTTAGCTTTAAAGATAGGCCCATAGAAGCCAAGATCCCTGCACAGTTGGGCTGAGAAGACCAAAGAAAACAGATACTATACAGAGTTACCTGGGCACTGCTGTCATTGTACTCTGCATACCAGCTATGACAGCAAAAGCTGAAACTACAAGAGCCTTCCCATATGCAATGGGATGCATCTCAGCTGTACATGTCATTTGGTCTCTGTATTTTAAAGGCAAGCACTGTTGGTGGACAACAAAAAAGTAAACATACATACTTCTACCAGGTTTCACCACAGAGCTATGATTTATATGTGCTTTTGAAAGCTACAAAAGCAGGTATTTGTTCCTTCCCCATACCAAATGCTTCTGATAACAAGAGTCAGCAACCTGGCTGTGCAAGCCCTCCCTGACAATAAGGGAAACTTCCATTAGCATACAAAACCTGCGGGCTGGAGTAAGCAGTAGGTAGTAATCAGGAGTAATTTTATGGCAGACCAAGCCAGAACAACATACTGGACTCTGGCTCACCAGCAGAGCTCCTAGGTAATCTGTAACTAGCACTCCACACTTCAAACCAATGTATCTACAGATGCTGTATGAAAACAACCTCAGCAAATAAGTACAACACAAGTGTAAATCTAGATGTTGAGAAAGCTCAGAGAGAGCTGGGTAAGCAAACAGGAAAAGTTGTTATTGCACGGAGTATGTTAAAAATCAGACCAAATAAAACCAGAACAGTAGGATAATAAATACAGAAACTATATTATCCATAACCTAAAATGCAGATGTCCTAGCCTCAAAAACGTTAAGGAAAAGATAACCAGCCAAAAGCTAAGAAAACGGGATGAACGAGGAAAGAGACTTCTAGTACAATCAGAAAGGGCGTAAATTTAAAACAGTACATCAACTGAAAGGGAAAAGACTGAACAAAGAGGGGAAAGAGGGACAACGGCAGAAGAAAAGCAGGAGGAGAAAAGAACAGTCTTGTCATCTTCCTGAAAATAATGATTTTAGCTCCAAAATGTCATTAAATTAAAAACAAAAAGAAATTAAAAACAAAAAGAAATTAAAAACAAAAAGAAATTAAAAACAAAAAGAAATTAAAAACTGCGGGATTTCAAGACTGAAAGGACTTCCCACCTCCCCTTTTTTTTTCTTCCCCCCCCCCCCCCCCCCAAGAATGGGCTTAACCTCATTTTGTTTATTAAAGATTTTGACTGTGTGCAAAGCCTGCGCTTGGGTGTGCCTTGCTTGGCACCGAGTTGTAGTATAAACAAAGTCCAGCTGTGATGCATGGGAGGCCTAGGAGCACTGGAAAGCTTAATATCTCTAATGCCTGAACCTAAAATGAGACATGGGAGGCTCCAGATAAACTCTGGCATGTAACACATTTCTGAGGGGAATTAGGAATAAAGGGGAATTAGGATAAATAACAGTTTGTCACTGCTGTGCTCTGGATATATTTGCAAAATGGAGATGGTGATGAGATCACAGTATTTTCTTCTGTGCTGTGCCCAGGCAGTCATCCTTATGCCTCCTTTTTCACTGCAAGAGCTATGGTAGGTCAAGAAGAGGAGAGAGACGTGAAGGAATACTGTGTTTAACTTACCTTCAGGCCTACCCTTTAAGCACTCCAGCTATGTCCAGATTTGACTTGAAACATAAACCACCTAAAGTATGGGTTCTTGCCACTGTAACACAGATAGGTTTTTCCATGCAGATAAGCTTTTCAAACCAAAAAGTAAGTGTCCGGAAGTCAGCTTTAAGTGAAGATAAACAAGACTATGTTTTCAAAGCTTTCATTAAACCCACAAGCTGGAAAATAATCATAACTCTTCTGGTCTCTGTGCATCACAAGATGAAAGCACACAGGGAGCATACTCCTGCCACTGCGGGAAAGCAGAGTACATTTGTGGGCACAAGCCATCCCCAGTCAGCTCCGCTGTCCTCTGAGCACAGAGCTTTATTTGACTCCATATTTGCCTGCTGAGGTTTTCAGAGGCTGAGATAAAAGCACAATTAAGGATAGCGTATAAAACCTCTGCGCCTGAACTCACAGTCCAGAGGCGAGGATTTTTGCTATTCACCTCAGTACTACTCCTTACCAGGCAATGCTATGGATTTCTATGCTGTTGTTTTTTTGCCTAGGCTCTCATTAGTGCTTACTTGCCCAGGTTTGACCACAAGTACTTAGACCCATAATAAAAAGATGTCTAACCTGCCACCCTGCTATGCAGCATGCCTCCCACCCTTTCACAAACGTCAGGAAAACATCACTACAGGTCTGGCTCTAAGGCTAGGGATTGAGAGCTCCAGAGGCTGGCACAGACGCTGACCCCACACTTCCCAGTCCCCAAAGACCAGTGGGAGCCAGTTCTGGAAAACAAACAGGAGTTGAGGCTGACCAGGGACAGTGCGATGGTGGTGGTAATGAGCCAGCTAAGAAGTAAGGTCCTAAAGAGAATTATTTCAGCTTCTCGTGCATAAGAAGAGAGCTAAGACACCCAGAACATGGCAAAGTTGCTTTCTTCCACAGGCATCTGGTAGGATATATCATAGTAGTATGCTCACAGAGCGCAAAAATTAATTATCATAGTAACAAACAACAAAATACACACACACACACACTCTGTGATAAGTCGATATAAACCAGAAAGTCAGTTCCTCAGTTCCCAGAGCAAAGCATGATGCTGCAAACATCCACACACCCTCTAGCACAGACTGCTGGGAACAGGCCTCGCTCTCACCCTGTACGCCCAGTGCAGCTGCTCATTTTCCAGACAGGTCACACAGCCTTCAGAAGTGGCTTCTAGCAAGCAGGAGTCAATAACACCTCATGCAAGGCTCCATCTCCCTTCAGAAACACTTTGTGAACTGGAATTCAGTTTAATCCAGGTTCCTGTTGTCTTCAGACACAGATGATCGTTGCAATTATCTATCTAGTGGATCCTAATAAAAACAATAATTAATAATCAACATTTTGTGTTACTGAGCTTCCACCGAATAACATCTCATCCTACCATCCTACCAAAAGCAGGGAAAATTAAGATGTATGAATGTTTACCACTGCCAATCACTCACTGAGTATGATAAAAGGTTAGTTCTGAAAATTGTTTCTATCTCCAAAATATAAGGCATTAGGAAAATGCTTTTTTTTCTTTTCCCTCCTCTTTTTTTAAGTACTTGGATTCCCAATAAAAGCCAGGAAGTCCATATGAAACATATGTTCATATAAAGTATCAACATTTATTCCATCCTTTAGAAATGCTTGTTCCTTGGAGGAAAGTTTTGAATACTCTTCAGCTTGGCGTCCCAGCTTTAACCCAACGCAGAACTCATCCCTGTCAGTATCCAAGGCCAGGTAGGACAGGGTCTTGGGCGACATGGTCTAGCGTGAGGCGCCTCTGCCAGTGGCAGGGGGGTTGGAACTAGATGACCTTAAGGTCCTTTCCAACCCTAACCATTCTGTGACTGGATTACCCCTTCTTCAGCCCTTCATTATGTCAAAAGAGATTATGTTTAGCATCAGTATAGGTCTGCAGGAATTAAAAATCTCTGATGTTTTTCCTTCTCAGTTATCCCTGGTTACCTTCCATTTCCTCCGCTGTTGCCAAGCTCCCAATTAAAGTTAGTGGGAATTGATCTGCAGAAAATGGTAAGCAGTGGAAAGCTTTCTCCCTAATTTTGCAGGGCATGCCTCGGTCTCATCCATCACATTCTGGTGCTGATGAGGTAACACCATCAGCAGTGGTGTAGCATGGAGCTGGTAGTGCAATAAACCCGCAAGCTGAGTAAGGATGAGGTAGAGTTTCATACGGCTTTGAGAGGTCTGAAACAGTATCATAAAGCTAATGGAAATAAGTCCTACTTGAACATCTCTCAAGGGAAGGCAAAGAGCCTTTTCAACCCAAATCCCTAAGCACAGCCTAATGTGCAGTCTAAATTGTGAGAAGGTTTTTAGGCAGTTCGCCAGAGATACACTCATTGCGAAGTACAGCAAATGGACTTTCATCAGAAAATGTATTTTAATTTTATTCTTCATTGAAGTTCAGTGTACCTAACTGCCCTAAATAAGAAGTAAAAAAATCTCCCATGGAGCTGCTCTGTGCTGCCACAGACTGAACTATAACCCATACTGTAGTCAGCTCAGGCTATCAGCAGTTCTCAGTCCCGTGCAGAACGGAGCTGTTCAGCCAAGGGTTTTGCATCAGCAGTTCCCTGCTGATTTGCCTTGAGAATAGAGATCTCTCACTTCAAAGCCTTCAAACAGACACACTTCACCAGCACCAAGTTCACTTTACAGAAGCATTTACACTGAGTGCAAGGAAATATAAGTTTTTCACAAATATTCAGCTCCAGTGGATTTAGTTAGCTTAAGGTTTGAATTTTAAGTACCCACTTACAGAGGGAGAATAAATAAGTGGTAAATACACTGCACTCAGCACACAATACAGGAAGGTAGCATGATCTCTCCTAACAGTTCAGACAGACCGAGGTGAAATCACAACACTTGGCACATCAGTGACACCAATCCCGCTGACTTGAATGTGGCTGGGATTGCCCAGCATTTTGGCCAGGCTAATTAGTACTGTAACACCAGAGTCACTCAATCCCTGCACTATCTGAAGACAACTGGGAAACCCAGGAGGGGAGGAAATAAGAGCACTGGCTCAAGACAAGCAGAGACCTGCCCTCTACTCACAGCTTGTTGCTATGCCATCACCATTAAGGCATGGGGTTCACGAGGTCCAAACCAGGAGGCCCCTCACCACAGCACCGCGGAGCCTGCAGCCGAGGCGCTGGACCTGCTACAAGTGTGCACTAAGCAGAAAGAGAAGGGAGCCAAGGGGAGGCAATGGGCTTCACCGTTTCTTAGGAGCACCTGAAGTGATAGGCTCTACCACTGCCAGCTTCAGCACAGTTTCAAAACGAGCTACAACATGTTTTCCCCAGTGAGAATCAGAACAAAATCTTCTAAAGAAAAAGCAGCATCACAAAATTATTATCTGCTGCTAGAATATGTACATCCTACACTTCAGTTTCTCTCATTACTCAGTTTCCCTCGAGTCACCAAGAAGGGGGCTTTCACCAGTAAGCATCAGAAAACCACCAGGGTTTCTGTACAGTTTGTTGGCTTTTCGGCTTTTGATGATAATCTGACAATTTTCCCAGCCTCAGTGTGCAAAGCTCTGCTCTCCACTTTACAGACCAGCCCTGTTGACATTCTGTGGCCCTCATCTCCCTTCAGCTTCATTACCCGTATCAGGTAGCCTTGGATAGATACGCTTGCATTAAGTAACCCTGAACTGCCTCATTTATTCAGGTTGAGATGAGCCCTACAGAGAATGTGTTTAGCTCAAGGTTTCAATCAGCACACCCTGCTGCCCTCCCCACAGCCAGCCCTCCTTATCTTTCACCACCACTTTCCACCTCCAGTTTTTCCCCGCTCCACAAAGAACACATCCAGCCTCTGGAGATCTCAACCTCAGCTCTGCCCTCTCCCAGCTTCACCAACCACGCATGTTGCACACTTCTTACAGCTGCCAGGAAGGACAACATTTTGGGAAAGAAGAGCATTTTCCAGGGGTGAGGTGAGTATTATTATCTCTTCCCAAACACACTTCACAGTCACTCTTTATTCCTCTTCAGACATTGCATACAAGGTGTTTGCTAAGATGCCTAAGTAACATTCCTGGCGTGGGAAGAAGGGTGCCAACCAGCCAACCAGTGGCTGCAGTGGTGAGAGCCAGAAATAATCAAGATTTGTAATTGATTAGGCCACATGATCTTTTTGCTACATATTCAGTGGCCTTATGACACATGTTCTCCCCTCCTTAATAACTTGATATGCGTCTCTTCCCTTCCACATCTACTCCTCCCATCCCTTTGTACAGATCAATATTGTATACAAGAGCTGTACACAGCTCCACAGGAGCATGGAGATACTCATCCACAGGCCATAGGGTTTGCTTTATCACATACATGTGAATAGGCAGAGTTTCCTCTGGAAGGACAGGTAAAATGAAAAGAATAGAAGATTCTGCCTTTTATTTTGAGAATGCTGTGAGGTCTGCACCACATCAGGAGTTAAACCTGCCCTGTGGCAACAGTGACAGCTGAAGAGGAAAAGAAACACGAAAATGTCATACCAAGGATTGATTAAAGTTACGTGGATAAGGCTTCCCGTGAACACACACCCAGATAGAGTCACCCAGAAAGCAGTAATTCCAGGGAACTACCTACCCAGGCTGCTTTTGGGAGGGGAACACAGCAGGACACAGCCCTGTAGATGGCAATAACAAAAATGCTTTCTGACCCAGAGGGAGGGGACAGGAACATAAGACAGGCCTGCTAGGTTTTGTGCTAACATGTAGGGAAGGATCAACTGGGAAAGTAAAGGTGACAGCAACCAAGAAAGTGTGTTCCTTTGGAAGGCTGAGTAAAAGATAGTAAGAAAATTACCTTCAAGACAAGGTAAACTAAAAGTAACTTGCCTGGTATGAACTCTTACTCTGCATTGGGGGGGGGGGAGGGGGGGGAAGGAATTAGGGTGCCAGTTCCTCAAAGAAATTACACAAAAGCTCTTCATTGACCTAAGATAAAAACAGGGAAGCGTACAGAAAACAATCTAGGTCACATTACTAAAGATGAGTATAAGAAAATAGCAGGAGTGCCTAGGGACAAAATCAGGAATGGCAAGACAAAGTGAGATGTAACTAGAAAGGGACATTAACACAAGTATTTCAGCAGCTAGAAGAACAGGAAAGTTGGAATAGGAATTCAGAAAAGAAAAATATCAAAAAAATGGCACAAGTCCAAAACAATTTTTAACCCAAAAGCCCCAATAAGAAGTTGTGATGACTTTGCCATCCTTTGCATATTGGTTCATATAATGTTGTTTGTTCTCAAATAATAAAAAAAAACCCAAACAAACAAACAACAACCACCAGAGGAATTAATCCCAGAGGTGTTGATGGTCATCCTGCAGAACTCACAGCCAATTTCTGGCAGACAGAAAATCTACTGCACTTCTAACAAGTGGAGGAAAAAGAGGAGCTGGAAATTAAAAACCTGTTATGTTCAATTACCAGGATATTTGCTAGAATAAACCAATCCATCTGTAAACCCACCAAAGGTACTAAAGCAGGTGAATAGTAGGGAACAAATCACACCAAGCCAACTTAATTTCCTTCTACAACAGACCAACAGGCCTGTGGACAGGGAAGAAGCAATCGATGTCAAAACTCGATTTCAGTAAAGGCCTTTCATGTCACCTAACATGACAATCTCGTAAGCAAGGTGCAGAAACAAAGATTAGATCAAACCACGATACGATGGCTGCAAAAGCCATCAGACACTGTTTCTAAGGGGTAATTATCCAGTTCCCTGTCAAAAAGGAAAGAGGCATTGAGGTGGATATTTCATGGATAACTGCACCACTTCCAACTTCATTCGGTGTTTTCACTCATAATTTGGACAATGGAATAAACAGCCTTATTAAATCTGCACTTTAGAAAGTAGGGAGAACTGCAAGTATACTGGATGGCAAGCAATTCAAAATAAACTGGAGAAGCACTTGGGAAAAGGAGACAAATGGAGCAGGAATTTATGTCAAGCATTACATTTTCGTAATAACACCCAACTGAATGACTTTGGGACAGGAAATGTCTGCTGAGGTAACAGCCCTTAAGAGGATGGGAAAGCAATAGATATCAAGCGGAAGGCAAGTCAATATAACTCCACTGTGAAAAGGCAAACATCAGAGAGGGATGTATGAACAGGATTATTTCATGTGTCTTTCAGGATACAATTTTTCTACTTTAGTTGGCACTGATAAGGCCTCAGATGAGATAACATCCAGTTTCAGAAAAGATTTGAGACACCTTAGCTTATAGAAGATTGTTAATTCCCTGCCTCATCCCTACAGTCTTAAAGTATCTACGAGCCTGCTGCAAAGAGAAAAGGAACAGTCATCTTTGCGCACAGTGGACAGGACAGGTAGCAACAGGCTTAGATGGGAGCTGAACTGTGGTTAGAAATGAGGAAAATCTTCATAATCGGAAGGGTAACAGCCCCACCCCACAACAGATTACCTGGTTTGTTCCTTTATTTGTACAAGCATATGATGCATACAGAAAGCATCTTGAAAAGACACGTAAGGACAAGAACAACCAGATCTTTTGGCTCCCAAAACTGGAGGTGACCCACTGATCACAAAGACTCCCTTCTTTTTAAAACCAGGCACTGATTTTTGCTGTGCTACCAGTTCCCAAAATGAATTTGTAATTCAAACAGAGCTCTGCAAAAGCACACAGCTGGGAACAGCTGCAGCATCAGCCACTTCCAGACAGACAGATGCTATCTAATTTCCACTAGTGCAAACTCCCTGCTCACTGACAGCACTCTCGTTAAAGGGTTATTCTTGGGGGGTGGTTGTTGCTTGATGGCTTTGCGGGAACATTGATTTGACTAGAAACCTTAAACTTACAGCTTGTTTAAAAGCACAGCAGTTGTTTGATGTTTGTAATCCACTTGACATTCTGGCTTGTTATACCAGTACGGCAAGCTGGTATGACAAACAGGCTAATTAAATGGAGAGCGGGGACTATTTTCACAAGCTTCACCCATACCATAGAGGTAAGCTCTAATTCCTTGAGTGCTGTCACTCAAAACAAGTCACTGCGTTTCGAATTATTGCCAGGGGGGTTGCAGGGATCAGGTATAGTTACCCTGACGTATCAATTGAGTTGCCAGTGGGAAATCTGTCTCATTCCCAGAGTGAAATTTTCAATCTTTCAGCTGTAAAGCAAAGCTGGAAGCACTTGGGGCCAAAGACATAGTGTGGATCAAGGGATACCTAGCCTGGACATGTGCTAATAAGGATGCTACAGTCTCCCTGATACTCTCCTAAATTCATTTGGATGTGAAAGCAAGGACTGGAAGCTGGGTTCCCCTAGGTGTGTCACCATGCTACTGCATTTTAGCTACCTAAGTAAAGCTGGTGTTAACCTCAGCTACCAAGGGTAACCACATCCCATACCAGTTAAGATAGACATAGTGACAAGATAAATTAAGATTACACAGATCCTCATTTTGGCAGTATCTCAGAGCCCTCATAGTCCAAAGAAGCTAAAAATTACTTTAGACAAGAGCAGAAGCTCCCTTCCACCCTTTTCAACTACTGCAAAAGGACATAAAATAAAGGTCTAGTCTCTGACTGAAGGCACGTAAGTGGCACTTTTTAGTGTTCTGACACCTACAAGAAAAAAGTTCTTTACAAAGCAGGGTTTTTTCTTGATGAGGATCTGGGTCTGGGAGACAACAAAACATTCCTTTTTAACAATTCTTCTTAACCACACGTCATTTGGGAATTCACAAAATAACATCAACAGCAATTCTATAATAACCAAAAGGAAAGAAAAAAATTACTCCATAAATAATGAGTGAAAAAACAGGCTTGTTTTCTCTGGTTTACAGTTTCAGGCCTTTCATAAGAGCAACCAGCTGCCATAAATAAGCTATTTTCAAGTTCCACAGGGAACAGCCTCAAACTAAATTAGTGGAAATTAGATTCTTCTCTCCGTTCTCTTCCAGAAACAATACTTTACCAAAAATAGAGATGAGACACTTAGATTTCTTAACAGCAGTCATTCACAAGTATGACATGCTAAGTTTCAAGTACAAAAGTCCCCAGCTGTGGATAAGGACAAATCAATGTCTTAGCCCAGAAGACAAGTTGGGACATGCATTCCAAGGGGGGTGGGTGCGGGGAGGAAGTGACTTTAACAATGTACTAACAACAGAGTATGGGGCAAATCCATGAGACACCTATTCTGAAAACAGAGCTCACCAGAAGGTAAATAATTCTGCTTAGCTCACGGGCTGTTCAGTTTTATAGGAAACAGTTTTCCAAATTATTGCAGCACATGCCCCTCCTGATTGTTTTTCTCACTTCAAGCTCAGAAAATAGTGCTTTATGTTCTGTTGTTTTCAGTCTCATTAACTATAACTTTTTTACTGACTAGTACTAGCATTGAGGGAAATACAATGTTGCTGTAAAGATCATCTTGGGACCATGTCACCACTGTCATCTCAGCACCTTCCCTGTACTTTCACTCTGTCATCCTATGAGTTCCTGATACTTCAGGTTCTGTATAATTCTCCTAATGCCTGCTGCTTCAGTTCTTATTATGATCCATGTAAATGTTTTGGTATCACTCCTTCACCTGACTTCTTCATTAGTCTTTAAGGAACAATAGAAAAGCTGGTTCAAAGGAACTTCTAGAGATCACCTAGTCCAGCCTCCCACTGAAAGCAGGACTGCTGCCAGCACTAGTTCCAATCAGGTTAGTCATGGCTCTATCCAGCCAAGTCTTGAAAACCTTCCAGGACAGAGGTTTCACAACTGCTCTAGGAAACCTGTTCCTAACTCCTAACCATCTTTGTAGCCTCTTCTGGATAGTTTCTCACCACGCTTCTGGAACAAAAGAGCCCAAAACCAGACACAGTATTGCAGCTGCAGCCTTGAAAGCATGAAGAGGATGATCATTTCTCTCGATCTGATGGCCCTGTTTTCCTACTGTAGCCTAGCAAACAGGCTGATGTATTTATGTTGTAAACTCACCGTTGGCTCACATTCAGCACATGCCACTGTAACTCCCAGGATCTCTCTCAGCAAAGCAGAGAGTTCTGCACTTCTCTTTATCAAACTGCATGAGGTTTCCGTCAGCCAAATCTTGAACCACGGCTCTATCTTTCAGCATATTAATTCCCTCCCTCATAGAGAAACACTGTTTAATAATCAGGGTCATCTGATACTAGTAAAGATGATGTTTAGTAAAGATACTAAACATCAAACCTGGTATCACCTTACAGAGTATTCCACTTTCAGCCACCTTACAAATGAACATTGAGCAATTGATTTGAGTCCAGTGATCCAGCCGGTTCAAGCCACCAAGCAGTCCATTCACTTTACTCATACCTTCTCTGGTCCAAATGAAAATACTGTGGGAGGCTGTGTCAAAAGCCATTCTAAAGTCAAGGTACATGGACATGCACCACTGTCCTCATCCACATAAGAAGTCATTTAATCATATAAGGCCATCTGGTTGTCTAAGCAATCCTTTAACACATCTCCTCTACAGCCTGTCCTTACTTCTTCCCACTTCTTGTGTGCTCTTCTTTAGCCTTCTAGTTCACTAACAAGCACCTTGCTTATATAAGTAAGCCTTTTGCTTATACTTGGGGCTTTCTCTCCAAAATGTTAGTTTTGAGCCAGTAACAAGCAAAAGAATAAGCTGACACAAGTCTGGCACCTGTAACTAGGTAACTCAAAATCAGACCAAGTGTGCCTTTGGTAGCTCCTCAGATGATCTGATAGCACAATCCTATTACGCCAGCAAGAATATTATGCAAAGACATCTTCCAGAATTTCATAACCTTACCGGCATGTATTAAATAGCAACACTGGAAAATGTATTCTGAGGCATCAATTTCTTGCTTTTTGAAATACACGAAGCAAGAACAGCTTGAAGGAAAAACAAAGAGCAGACAACAGCTGATCATTACAAAAGCAGGAGAGAAACACAAACCTTGACCAGAGGATTTTTGCTTTAAATTCTTATGTGATCATACTTCGTTTTTCTCCCAAGGTAGCAAGCACACAAACTTCACAGAAAAGGCAAATATTGATCAATCATTGCTAAGACTACTTTTTCGCCAAAGAATTCTTTTGGGAGCTACATAGTACATCTTCTTGTCATTGTGAAATATGGGCCTGAGATACGCTGTCCTTATCAAATTGCAGGAAGCACAAAATGCAACATATGCCAAGACAATTCCACCTGCAGATGTGGGCATGAATAAAAACCAGAGGTGGCAGACATGATGTTGTAATTGTATGAATATTAGTGAAGTGTGATCATCCGTTAGTTCCAACCGTCAGATTTATCTTAGAGCAAGGAGCTCATACAGGAATATTCAGGCTTATGAAGATTTACATCCAAGTACTGTCAGTTTTAATGAGAAAGCAACCAGCTACAACTACAAAGTGCATCTTGGGCTTCTTCATCAAAGAGGTTATCTACGTAATGTTTAACAGGATTAAATAAAAAACTATGATTTTTTTTTTTTTTTGGTGGGAAGATAGTAGTAAGCTGTTTATTAATCATATGCTTCATTTCCAAAACTCAAGCAATAAAGACTAGAAGAGCCACCTATGAAATCAGTCAACTTTTCACTGTAAAACATCCTCATGAAACCTACTGGTGTGACAAGACTGATACTGTACACAGCACACACCCTTAAAGGTTAAGAGGAACAAAAAACCAAAAAGAGAGTCTTCCTTTAACCTGTAAAAGCATGTTTCAGCCAGTAATAGGCTGTGACAGAAAATAACCAACACAGAGGATGGCTGTTCCCTGCACAGACACACCGTCTTTTCCGAGATTCTTACATTTGGTGTGTAGCTGCAACTGGCAAATCTTATATCCAATTTAGCGATTACTGCTCCATGATTATCTGTCTGCAACTGGCATGTCCTATATCCAATTTAGCGGCTACTGCTCCCCAATTATCTGTCTAGCTTAAGACAGGTGTCAAGGCTGCAGGGTTTTCCATCAGTTTATTTCATCAAAACATCCGTTTATGTAACAAGATATAACAGTAAAGCCTTTAGGATGATTACTTAGTCTCTTATCCCAAACGCCATCACTCCAAACCTCTAAATAAATATATAAATCACTGTCACATCCTACAAGTGCTAGCAGGTGCCTTTTTGGCATAAAGGATCTCCAACCCAGATAAAAAACCATGGGTCCACACATTCCAACCACACAGCCTAAATATGCAGTCATATTACCAGGGCAGTACTATCACCTCTTAAACCAACTCTTCTAGCTTGGTAATCATTATGTTTATATGAAATACTTTCTTTTGTCAAGTAAGTTTTGGGGTTTAGCATAGGGATCAGCTTCAGATTTGAAAACAAAGCTACACTTTCTGTTTAAGGAAATAACTCCTACATTTTTCAAAACATTAGAAAAACCAATTTCATAAAGGTTTAAGTATCACAGAAACCAGAGGCTTTGTAAAAGAGTTTTCATCCCTCAGTTCACTCTGTCACTTCCTCAAAGACAAACAAAATTTTAATTTCCAGTCTGTCTTTGGTATCAATGGCACTTGTATGCACCTTCCCTTTGATTTTACATAATGACCCAATTTTAGATAAAATCACTGTAACTCATCTAAAAATTCCTCCAGAATGAACAATGCCATTAACAGAGGGTCTTCTCCACACAAGAAAGTGGAATCTGTAACAGACTTCAAAATGTCAAGCAGTTACATGCTTGTGGGGTCACGAATCTTAGCAACAGCGAAACAAAGGAAACAGTTCTAAGTGTAAACCAGGAGTCTCTGATATTTGACAGGGCTCCTTCCAAAATAAAGCATGCTTCTGTACATTCATATTATAAAGTCTAAACACCTGATACATAAACAGATGCAGCTTATAAATTGTACATATATATCATCATCTTCTTCACTAAATAAGCAGTGCTACCTACAAAATAAAGTGCTAGCCAGTGCCTTAGTTTGGTTTTGGGGTTTTTGGTTATTTTTTTCTTTTAATATGACAAGAAGTCCACCCACAGAAGGATGAATTCTGGTAAGTGTACATGCTGGATGGCTCACAGAATCCACGAGAGCACTGCAAAGAAGCAGAGCAGCAACACAACCTCGGCACAGTCTGACTTTCAGCCAAGGCCGCCTACCAGCTTTTGTACATTGCGTTGAACATTTAGTGATAAGGTATTGCATAACATAATTCCCTGTTTTACTTAACTATAAGTGCTGGTAACATTTGAGATAGACACATGCTGCCATTGCAAAACTGTCAGTAACAAAAGGCTCAACTTTAATGATACTTTAGAAATCAGATCAGCATTCGAATCAGGTTTACATCAAGGCCTGTTCAACTCTTATCCAGGTAATCTCTCAGGGACTATGATGACAGATTTTCTCCTTAAACCACCATTACACAAACAAAAGGCAGAAAAGACAGCTGCTGTTGTGCTCAGTGATGACTGCTATCTAAGACTGACCTAGCAGAACAAATGGAGAAAACAATGCCAGCCGCACAAAAAGCTTCATGATTTTGTCTTAAAAAAACAAACCAAAACAAAAAGAAAGTCCCGAATACTGGTGCCAGGATAACAGGTCAGTAAGAAGGGAATAAACCGTTTTTCTACAATAGCAGTTGCAGAAACCATGGGCAAACTAGCAGGTGAAAGGAACTCCTGGCACAAAAAACCTCTATTGGCGTCCCAACTCCAGAGTATGCTGCTCTGGCATTTCAGAGGGTGGCTGCTGTCTCCACAGTGCACAGCTTTATGCACAGTGCACAAACCCCATGGTATCAGATCTCTTCAAGTTGTGTCTCCACCTCAGTAAAACCTCTATTTGTCATTAGGCAGCAGCAGGTACCCCTTCTTCAGTATTTCAATGCACACTTCATTACTGCACCTGAATGAAACATCATACCAGTTGCACCAATGTCCAGTACTACAGTGCACATCTATAACACAAGACTCATCTTTTAAGAGAGTATTAACACAAACGCACAAATGGCTTTCTTGCTAAATTTTGACAGGATTCTCTGGTGTTTTCCCTCACAGGCTAGTTAGGAAACCAGAAAACAAAACAAAACAATAATACAGCCCCTCTCTAAACTAATTGCAACATAATAATTTCTGACAAGAAACTGGTTTTATGTATGTGTGTGTATATATATATAAAAATAGTGTGTGTATGTATGTGTGTGTGTGTATATATATATAAAAATATATATATATAAAACTGACCCAGAACACACATACACACAGACCCTGGGTCCGTTTCCGTCTCCAGACTGACCTTCTGCAATACTATGCCTCAGTTTCCTCTTTTGGTTACAGCAGCGCCTACTGCAAAGGTTCTTAAATGATTACTTCTCTAGCACCCAGCCCTGATGCCAGCCAAGGTGCCCCTGCAGAGCCGGCTCCAGAGGCCACCAGGGCTAGAACCTACACGGGTCCCTGCCAGGGCAACCAGCACAGCAAGTCATCCCACCGGGTGGGTGTCCCAGCCACACCTTCTGCCAGCCCCAGGCAGGGGCCGGCTGATGGAGCTGGTATTATCAGTCATGCTGTTAACACAGTTAATGCATTTTTAAATGCTTATTTCTGATGACTCGATCTAAATCCTAAGAGCTATTGCTATTAAAAGACTACTATAAAGCCACTTGCAGAGCTTTCCGGGTTTTCTCCCCTCATTTCTCACACTTATTTTTCCAACTTTATCTAAATTACCGATGGCTCAATTATTATCACCCTCTTTAAACAGAAGCATAATTGACCAGCTACCTCCACCAAATGGTATTTAAGCTGCCTTCCACCTCCAGTTTGCACAGAAAATGCTCACAGTTCTATCATATGGTAGATATGATCCCCCAACTAACATGACAATAAAGCAGGCTGCAGTGGGAAAACAACTTGGAAGCCTTATGATTCATTTATTATTCAAATTTAATGATTAATTAAATCCCTACCAACACCCTTACCTTAAAAAAAGAAAACTTACTCTGCTTCATAATTATCACCCCTTGAACCATCTCTTCACTAGATCAACTTCATGGAAAGGACATGCTGCAGAAACTTTCTTCTAGGAACTCAAACTCCAGTAACATACAGTATTTTATTAACGAAATTATTCCATCTTTAACAAAGTATCCAGAATCTAAAAGAACAGCCCAAGACTATGAGATTCTTGATTTATAATTAAAAATAGAAATGCTGAAAAAGACTGCACTGAAATTAACGAATTCAAGCATGATATCGATCAAGCCCACTCCAACGTAACACAATTGGAGGTTATGGTTTCTCTTTTTTTCCCCTCTCAACAAAAAGCAGACAAAGCCCTTTTATAAAACCTTTCACAATTAAAAGTTATGCTTAATATTCCTAATGCCACCACACAGAAGGGCTTCCCACTCCATAGAACTAAAACCCTTTCTCAGCAGTAGATGTGTATCAATCACAGTAGTAGTTCAAAAGAAACACCACAGTACCAATTTGACCCATGGACAGCAGGAATTTATGCTACATTACTTCAAAAAGAGTATATTAACTTATCGTTATCTCCATATACACTTAGAATACTCACATACAAAACCAAACACAAACACACACACAAAAGCCATCACCCCAAAAACCTACTTATGTTTAGATATCCAAATATTAATAAGCGAAGGCACTTATTTAGTGGGAGACTCCTACCAACTTTGGTAAAGCTAGGGTTCACCTAAGAAGTTTACAGCTCCCAAGATGATAACGGAGTTTTTAATCAAATACATATGAAGTTCTTAAATACAGGGGGGGGAAACCCACTCTTTTCTCATGAGTATACACTTGAGAAAATACACCTAAAAGACAGTATCTTTATAGAACAATTTAGTTGTACAACTTGAATATAACTCCTGATTTCAATAAATCAAGTTGCATAAAAGATATAACACTACCTATTATTACTGGCCCATTAAAAAAAAATCATCACAATTCTTTGGTCAAGTATCTTTTTACCCCTTTTTGGAAAGTTCTAAGAAAAGCAAGCAGCATTCAGAAACACAGTAACTTCTCCAAGAAAGTTCTGCATCAAAGCTCTGCTTTTAAACTTTTATTTTTTTAAACAACAACGAAAAACCCCCTCCGCTTAGGAAAGTTGTCACCATCTTACATTTCAGAATACAAAACTGAAAAAAATCCCTATTAAAAAAAAGACAGGACTTCAGCCAAGTATTCAGCTACTTATTGCTGTAGTTGTAACTCAAGTCCATTTAAGCCCCTATGTTTTGGTCATTTGTAGCAAGAACATGTTTGGAACACTAGCAGCAATAGAAAACCCCTTTCAAACCTAAACATAGTTACACTGTTGAGTGAACATTAGCAGAAACCATAACCATTGGGACATAATAAAGCACCCTGTAAAAGTACAATTCAATTGGAAGCTAGAAAAACAGGGTTGATTTAAAGTGCTATCCCAAAGCCATATGTGGGCCTATGTCAGTAAAGTACTTTCCCCCCCCACTAGATAAAGCCCCAGACCACAGCACTACTCCAAACATAACGAATACAGTCTTCGCCCTGCCTCAATGCCTCATCTCCCCTCTCTCTTCCAACAGGTGGAATACAGAAACTTGAAGTAACTGCTAATTCCAAATGTAGGTGATACGCACAAAGAAAGTTTGGACAGCAAACAGTACACCTGAGTTCAGTCGTACAAACTAACTTCTGTAAATAGCGTTAGACGAATATATCCATGTCTCTAATATGAATCTAGATGTATTTTCTTACAAAACGCGTTAATAGAAATATCCAGGCAAATACATACCATACAATAGCAAAAGCTTTAAGCCCCATTTAATAAGATGACTTTCCGATTAAAAATAGAAGGCAATTAAGATTTACTCAAAATTACAATTAAGAAAAGCTTTCACAGTGCAATATTGAAACTGTCACAAAGTTAAGAAAATACTGATATCAAAGTACAATCACAATGTTAAAGTAGACAAAACTACTATACAAGGGCCTATTCTGTAAAATTAAAAGGAATGAACACAACATAGGGGACATCTCACGTCCCTGCTCTACATATCTTGTTTGCTAGTCTTCAGAGTCATAATTGTGTCTTTCTGACATCGGCAGAAGTCTTAGTAAAACTAAGATGTTCATTCTTCTTCGCAGACTAGATTTCAAAGCCCGATTACTTCTTGAAAATATGCTCTTCATCACTGAACAATTTCAAAGTAGTGCAATATTGCCATGATGTGCTGAGGCATGAACACGTAGCCCGTGTACAGTGCCATTCCAACGATGGAGACGAGCATGGAATCTGAATCACAGTTGAGGAAAAGAGCATTTGAAATAGGAAGTGCATTAGACATCACATAGCATTAAAACTTCCCTGGTAACTACCTTACAACACTACATGTTTAAGTCAGATGGGGTCAACTGTATCTAGCAATTACAGCAACCGGGAGAACCAAGTGAGCACCAAAAACCAGAACACTGGAAGGCACAATGAGCTGAATTACGGAATGATGCCTTGCAAGTTATCCACTGCCTTGTCATGGACACAAGAGGACAGGCCAAAGTATGGGAAGCATGACGGAAGAACAGAAAATGGGCACTGAGAATATACAAGTTCTTACATGCGTCTTCCTAGGTGCTAAGCAAGTCGTGCAGAAGCCAGCCCCATTCAGCCAAGCAGAAAAAAAGTCAACCATCGCAAAAAATAGCCCAACAAACCAAACAAAAACCACAATAATAAGAGCAGCTGTACTGAGTAAGAGGCTTTATTTGTGCATGTCCTACTCATTTTTAAGTAGACAGCATTAGAGACTGACCTCAACTTTTTGGAACAGAATGACCTAATAAATTTAATTCACGATGCACAGAGCACATCTGGTGTGAAAGTTGTACTGTTAGCGTAATAAAGTTAGGAAACCTCACGTCTAAGTCACTACATTATTTGGTTCATTTCTCCTCCCGCAGGAGGAGTGAGAAGTAGCGAGTAACATTGTGACATGCACCTTTCTAACTATTTCACTCATAAAGCATGGCTTCAAGTCATGTACTTAAATAAACAGACACTCATTAGAAGATCACACTGCAAACAAATTTCATGTGAAGCTAAACAATTTTAAGATGACCACTTTCCTAGGCGAACTCCTAACAGGGACCTTCTGTAAAACATATACAGAGAAGTGAGATGACAGCTTATAATGTATATGTACAACTGGACCTTTGTCAGGCTCTAGGGTTTCTGAAGCTACAGGAATTATGGCATCAGATTACTGAAAGATTATGCCATTCAAAGTTTAAGGTTACAGAAATTCAGAAGTACTTAAAATTAACAATAACCTGTTGATTTCATCCAACAACCTGAACTCAGTAAACTTAGACAGAAACACTATAAAAAGCACTGGAGATTAACAAGCATGATAACACTGGAGAGCAGTACTCGGTTTCCACAGGTGAAACCAGAGGAGCTCCACATCTTTGAGAAATCAAGTCACCACAGCACGCGTGTAACATGCTCTGTGACCAACTTCCCCGTGGCAGAGCAGAGATATTAGTTGTGCTTATTAGAGTATACTAGCCACTTGGTGTATTTTTAGTCCCAGAAGATTATACAATAAGAGATTCTAAAATGAAGGTCAACTCATAAACCCCCGTTTCCGTATCAGCGCTCACTCCTGATTTTGGAGCATGAGCAGCAGCGAGGCATGCAGCAGCAGAGCCACACACCATTAGTTCCCAAGGCCACGTCGTCCGCGCTGCACTCGTACAGACCTGGCCCTCCAACAGCAAAAGCATCCCGTGTGAGGACACAAAACAGTTTTGCTGGCCCGGGATGGCAAGTAGTACCTGTGCCACTCACATTTGTAAGCTAAGTCGCAATTACTTCACTGCAACAGGAGGATTTTATAACAATAAACATGCACACACACTTTCATTTACCTGAATATTTTGCAAAAGTTAAAATGCTGCATGGCTAACACAAAGAAAAAACAACAACAAAAAACCAAACTCGTTATTAATATAATTGCAGGGAAAACAAAGATGAAGCTTCCTCAGTGACAAAGACACGGCATAAAGAGAGGAAGATATGGTAGCAAGGAACTCTTGCTTGAAGGTAAGATCCTCTACCCAAACAATCATGCACTGTAAGTCTATAAATACTAGAAAAGAGAATAAGTTATCTACACTTCTACTGACTTTACACAGTAAAAATCACACAGCTGTAACTTGAGCAACCACTTTTATATAACAAATGCAAGTTCCTTTACAAAATTGTCCAGTATCTCAGTAAAAGCAGCTTCTCACTACTACTTATACCCTTATTTTTGTTAATGTTTTGGTTAATTACTCTCTTTGCCTCTCAACATTAATTGGAGATGGCTCGGGGTCATCCATATGAGACATCATTTTAAGTCAAGATCAAAACAACCACATTTAAGACAAAAATACTTGTGATGCCTTAACAACACTCGAGAGAATATACTGCCTGTCTGAAAGGGCTGGGTAAAGAAGCCAACCTGTAAGCAGTCTTTAAACAGATGCCTTCATAAGCATCTATCAAGTTCTTCCACTCCAAAAGAGCCAAGCAAATTTACCGGTTGGAGGATTAAATACTCATCTAATACAAGCCATGTGACAAAGCACCATGCAAACGTAAGCTTACAAGCTTTTGCACCGTGCACGTTTACTTTCCAATAGGCAAAAATACAAAGGAATTCATGAAAGACACCAGTGCTTAACGGAAAGCTTGATATTTCAGTGCAAAAGACGGGAGAAAGAGCTACCGTAACTCTACAGAAGGAAAATTAAAGGAGAAGTAACTTCGAGATATAAACCTATGCCCGAGTATGAACGATCGCTAGATGCTCGGCGACAGGATGCGGAACACCAGCACGATGGTTATTTCCCAACGTTAGTTTGTGACCGTGAGGAGCTTTAGTCCCTGCCTGCGAGGAAGGGACAAGCGCCGGCGCCGGTCGGAGGCTGCCGCTCCTCTGCTGGCGCCTCAGGCCAGCTGCCCCCGGCACGGCACGGCGCGGCGCGGCCCGGCCCGGCCCCACCGCCCGCCCCGGCCCCGCTCTCCTCCCGCCGACCCGCGGCCCCCAACCCCGGAGAGCCTCGCCGGCGGCCCGCCGCCCGCACGGCCACGGCCCTGCCGCTTCCCCGCCACCGCGGCCGCCTGGGGGGCGGCGGCACGGCCGGGAGGGCCGCCACACCAGCCGGCGGCCTCAAGGGGAAAGAAGGGAGGGAAGGGAAAGAAAAGAGAGGGCAGCCCCCAGCGAGCCAGGCCCGGCGGGCAGGGTCCGGCCGGCAGAAGGATACTGAAGACGGTGCGCTCCCAGGGCTCCAGCATGTACAGCGCGGTGATCAGCAGGTACTGGTAGTACAGCCACGACATATGCTTCCAAGCCGAGCCCAGCGCCATGGCGCGCCCCGCGCTCTCCCCACCTGCCAGCGGCCGTGCGCCGGGCCCAGGCCGAGCAGAGACGGGGCGGTGGCAGCCCGAGACCCGCCCTCCCGCCGCCACGCCCCGCCCCGCGCCCGGGCGGCCGCTGCCCCCCGAAATGGAGGAACGGAGGCGGCGGCAGCGGCCTCGTCCGTCCGGCGCGGGACCGCGGCGCCCCGGGGAACGGTGGGACCCTGCCTGGTAAATCACATGGCTGCCATGAACGCGGAGCGCACTGCCCGCCCCACTGAGTCACGCCTCGGAGACGGTGCTGCAGCCGGTTGTTTCTGAGCCTGTGTAATCTAAACTGATGTTCTGGGCAGTACGGGAAACCCGGAGACTGGTCGGCGGGGCCCACGGGAAGCGTGTTGAAAATGCTCAGGAGTCTTCAGTGGGTAAAGCCCACGCAAAACCATGGCTGAGATAAATGAGACCTTAACATCGGCCGACTCTGACCAGGTCAATCCCACACGAACAGGAAAAATAAGGATGCCATAGACCAACTGTTCTCTGTAACCGTTGCTAATTTGGCACTGCCCTAAGGCACGTGGGCCAGAAAGCGGAGGGTGTGGGACGCCCTGCACTGCCTGCTGATCAGCCTAAGATACGGAGAAATTCCCAGAGACTGGCCTGGGACTGCATGATTAGAAAGCCTCTTGGCAGCATATGGTTGCACTCTAGTTTGGAAGGCAGGAGCTGGAAAGCGTGCTGGAAGGGGGTGTAGCAACCTTCAGGCTCCATGACTAAGCAGAGCAGGAGGCAGCGGCGCCGGCCCCCAGCCAGGCCCTCACGCACCAGGTGTGCACACCGCAGATTAGAAACTGTTATCGATACTCACCCTGCGTAGTAAATCCGTTTGTGATTATGTCACCGCGCTGCATGATTCTGTTCTTGCAGCCACCCCACCCCTACCTTCACCTGCACTATTAGTACAATGAGTAACAAGGAAACAGTCACAGGAGGATGCACATAGGAGTGAGTTACACAGCTGCAAAATACAGCTGCGGTACCATCAGATAACTGAAAAAGTATTTTGTGTGGCTTAATCTGAAAAGAGATTTAATTCAACCAGAAGACATTTACACACGCTTTACCTATTTAGACTTGCTTCAGCACAAGAAGGAGAGCATTCACACAATTAATACTCTGCAGCAACTGGCTACAGGAGCCGTTGTCCCTATCCAAGACTGCTGCTGCTTATTGCAATTGCTGCTGGAGGAGTCTTGTGGTAGTGTTGCTGCTTGAAAATACAGTTAATCATGAAAGCCTCCTTTCTATATAAACATGTACAAAGTTCAAGGACAAAGGGGGTATTTAGCACAACTAGAGCATTACTCCCATTCAAAGCTGCAAGAACATTATCAAGATGGGTGGGGCAAACGAGTCTCAGTCCTGCCTGCTCCTGTGCTTCCTAACTAGAAGCTCTGCAATTCAAGTGATAAGCAAGAAGCAACAGCAAGAAAGGGATGAGAAGAAAGGTAATGTCTAGAGGCATGCCAGCTTCAAAATCTGCCCAAACCCACCAGGCCCCTTACACCTTGTCAGTATGGCGCATGCTCACAAGACAGTTTATTTGCTAGTTCGCCCCTTAAGAAGACAGTATTCCTCTGAATAGTTTCCCCTCCTTTGCCAACTCCATTCTACCCCTGCTTAGGGACTGCCATCACCTATACTTCCTCTTGCTGCCATCACCTATACTTCCTCTTGCTGCCATCTGCATCGACACTTGAGCCCTTGAACTACATTCCCACATGCTCACGTTTCCAGTGAGCTCAGTACAAAAGACCCTTAACTTGGAGCTACAACAGAGCCTTCACACTTCACCTGGGATGGGAAGACAGCTACACAGAGGCCAGCATGCCCCACAGCAGAAACTTAACCTACATTTGATGAAGGAGAGAACTGTCGAGGCAGCTGCTGAATGCTGGGGACAAAAGGTAACCAGTCAGTCACAAGATTTTACCATCTCAGGCACAGAAGTGTGTTCTTCAAATTCCTACTTTCCCAAGTTATTTCTGACAATTCCTCAAAGCACACATAACAAATTCTTCCTAGTACTATTAAAAGCAAAAGCATAAAGATGAGAATTTTTTTCAGACAGACCCTTGCTCACAGTGGAGTGTTAAAAAAAATAACAGGCTATAAAGAGGAAACCTTACTTACTAATAAAAACCCCCAAGAGTTTACCTCCTGGGAGCATGCCCAGAGGAGAAGAGGGAAGGGCCCACTGTTAAAGCTGCAGTGGCTTCAAAGACCAAGCGTGATGTCTAAATATCAAGTAGCAAAAGCTCTTTATGCTTCCCTAAAGCTGTAAATGTGCTAAAGAAACAGAAAAAGCATATAAACTAGCTCTATGGTCATAGATCTGACCATAAATTTTTTCTTAAAATGTGTCATTTTAAGGAAAAAGGACAATAGAAAGAAAAGTCCAGTACTTTCTTCATATACATATATACATTTAACACTCTTAACTGCAATACTAAGCATTAATACGTTGATTTAAATTATCCATGCCAGCAAACTCAATATAAGCTAATCTTCTACTATGTATAAATGAAAGTTTCCATTTTTGAGATCTTAATAAGCCAAAAATCCAAACGTAATGACAATAGCTTCTTTATCAAACCTACCTGTGTGCAGACTTACCAGGAATACCAGCGTAAAGAAGCCCAATATCCTGAGAGTTGTTCACCACATGCCATAGAAATGACCAATATACAGAGAACCAGTTACTATACAGTATTTATTCTAAGCAGCAGTTCTAACACATACTGAGCTAATGGATAGTATATATACAGGGAATGATCACAATACACAGAACTTACATTATATTTACAAAATTTTAAATCCCCAGTGATGCAACCACCTGATGGAGTGGAAGAACATCACTTTCAAATTCACTCTGTGAACTGTATTCCCTTCATAAACTTTGCACAAAGTTTAGAAGTTCTCTGATGAAAATGTACGTTTAGAAGACCGTACTTAAAAAAGGCTAACATGCCTGCATTTCTGACATAGTCTTAAAGCAGTGCAGGATTTTTTCCCCCTGCTTTTGCACATTAGCAATGGCTGGCTAGAACATTGAAGAAGTGAAAAACTTCATCTTTATCCATTACTGCCACTTCAGTTGAGCATTCAGTACACAATACTGGATGATACACTTCCTCCTCTTCTTGATTTGACTGTACAGAGGCAGTTTCTTTGCTGTGCTTCATTTTCTTATTTCTTTTCTTTGGCTTCTTTCTGTATTTCAGAATTTCCTCTTTATTAACAACGCAGTTCATCACAAACATGGCTCTGTACTGTGTTTTGTAAGATTCATGTCTATGGAGAAAGGGAGAAAATGCAAGTCATACCAATCGTAAAACTCTGCTTCCAAGAAATCCACTATCGTCACTAGAAATGGGATTAAATACAGCAAGTACCATGTCAAAGGGCTGAACGCCAAATAAACATGAAGTTTTATAAACAAAAGTCACAACTACAAAAATCATTAAAAAAATGGAATTGCAGCCATCTGTCTTGTTTTTAAGGCATTTTTAAAAACACACTGGTTCTTGCTGAAATAAACACCCCAGACTACAATGGTTGATACAATTCAGAGTACCTCAGGATTATGAATTGTTACATGTAGCTGACAGTAGGCAAAAGATCACAAAGGTGTGAGTGCAAATGACTCAACTACTGGCACTGATATCCTAAAATGTCTTGCAAGCCTGAAATTCCTTAATTTATAAATAACAAGCATTGACACACCGCAGTTGAAATAGCATGTCTATAATGAAATATAAAATATATTTTCAGCTGTCATCAGTGTAACAACTGTGTAACTGGAGTATGTAGCAAAATTCAGGGCTGCAGTTCAATTCAATTCAACACCATGTCCCTCGGGCTGCAGTTTTACAGCAGCCTAAACCCACATAACAGGTGGCTGCAGAAATCCTGTCTCGACTTCTGCTGGCTTTACTGCTTGTATAAGGCTGGGTTGAGCTACTTCAGTTTATTAAACCCACAAAAGGCCAGTCTGACAGCAAAAACAGATGGTTTTCTGCCAGCTCAGCAAACTGAAATACTTAACTGTAGAACAGGGTCAAGCAGTACCCAAAGCCAGCAAAGGGGAGAGAGAAAAACAGCACCCAGTACTTTGATGATTCTAGGCTGCTGTGAATTTCATCTTCAATCACCAAAAATACTCAGTAAATGAGAGTCATTTACTCCTCATCTCACAACATTTCTTTCTTGTTTACTCCCAGTTCAAGAGTCGCCTCCTTAGCACAGGTTCGCAGTACTAACTAGTTTTGTAGTGCAATCAGATACTGGAGAGCTGCAAAACGCACTGAGTCGTCTCACCTAAATGCTTACCAAACACTTTTAAATATAACTATACTCAAAACCACAACTTCTAAGACTCAAACCAAGCTAGAATACACTATCTTGATTTTGCTTAGTTGTCCCCTAAACAAGGCACTTTTACACAACAACAACCTGGAATAATTTCACACATCTAAACATCAAGCCAACATACTGAAAGAAAAAAATTAATCAGCCTGAACTGCCTGTTTAGTCTTCATGATTTTTTTTTTTTTTAAATAGTTCACATTCTCCACTATGCTGAAGTTCTTCCCTGTTCTTCCTCATCTCCATGTTGCAGGTTAAACTGACAATCACTCTTACAAACTAGCATTCACTCCTAAATGTGATTCACATGTATGTGCCCTCTCTTTATTAGTGCCACCTTGCAAGGCAGAATCGATAAAATCAATTTATCAAATTGAGTACCCTAAAAATACTACCAGCCCAAAAGAAGACATTACAAAAAGACCCCTTATTATCCATTAGTTACCTCTGGCAGTCCAGGCATAACGTTGTCATGCAAGCAGGGCAATTCAAAACAGCATCACTATTTGGAACAGCTGTAGGTTTTTGCTGCTGCTGTGGCACCCTTCTTTGGTTACGGTACCTAGCAATTCAGGCAAGGAGGAAGGAGTGACAACAAGTGACACCACATGCCCTTGCTGTCGGGCATATCCATTCAACTGTCAAGCCTTTTTTATCTTAAAATACACCAATTAATACTCGTCTCCTTCTGGACACCTTTGTTGGTAACTCAAAGCACATGAATAAACAAACCAGAGAAAAACTATACCAGTATCTTTTCATTTACTTTGTACAGAGGATTTAATTTGGTGAGACAAATATATCCAAGACAAGAATTTGTGCCTAATGACCCTCTCCTCTGACGAGGTGGGTATCTCAAGTGCAGGGAATATACATTAATATTATCCTTTTTGTCAGATTTACATGGAGAATTTTACTTTACCTGCAACAACTATTTTCTACTTCACCCTTCAGAAAGCCTCAGTAAAGCAGCTTTGTGCTGTTCCTGGCTTACAGAACTGGGAAGTCTCAAATTTTAAAAACCTGCAAGTTTTGGCATTGGGTAATTTTGAAGACTCCACTTCCATTGCATACACACAAAAATTTTACAGGCTTTCAAGTTTCACCTGCTGTAAATTCTAAATAAAGATATTTTCAGTGCATGGACTTGACAGCATGGGCTTTTTCTCTATATTCACCATTTTCATTTACATTTTTCAGTTTACATTAAGCATCCTACAATTCAAATATTTGTTCTGGTCTCTTACCCCCTCCTCTGCGAGTCTACCCACTCTTGGTCTCTACTGTCTTCCTCTGGGTCATACAGCAGTTCATCATTGGAAAGAATTCGACGTTGCTGATGCTTTCTGTTTTTCCGGATGTCCTGTGTAACTGGAAAGATTCGTGCAAGTGCATGTTACATCCATCAGACATACGATGATTCTCTACTTAAGTAATCAAAACACCATTTTGCATTTTTCCTTTTCCATACTTGCAATAAATCTAAACCATAAAGGTCTAGCTCATCCTCCTCACCCCAACGCATTAACACACCTTACATACATTGATTGGGATACATCATAAAGTCACAGGAACTACACTGAGATGATACAGGCTGGTAATTCTCCCCAAAAGGCCACCTTCGGGAACAGCCCCTTAATGCCCCAAGAGGATTCTACAGGATCTGAGAGTGCCACTGTAAGGATGTCCTCCTCTCTCCTTTCCTCAGTCATTTACCTATTTTATCTTCATCGTCTGAATCAGAATCGAAGTAAATATCATCATAGTATTTTGAAGTGGTGGCAGGTCCAGTCTGCCCACTACTGGAGGATGTACCTACGTGTGAAATTAGAGAAGTGGTAAGAACACCCCAACAAAAGGACAGCAAGTATACAGCCCAGAACCAACCTTCATTTTTAAGGTACTATATCTAGAAGTGCTCTGCTTTATCTGGTTATGTTAAGTAATAGCTCTCCCAGTTTAGTCCCACATCCTGACCATCCACATCGCTTGTGTTATTTCATTTACAGAGCGAAGCTGCTCACTCCCTCCGAGATGAACCTCAGGTACAGCTCAAAGGAAAGTTTCTCCGGAGGTACACTCCCTCAGGCATTGAGGACACCACATAAAATATGCCTGCCTTTGCCCTATATAATCAGTGCAATCCCAGACACTCCACAAATCTTCAGTCATGTGAAAGAAATACAGGTGTGGTGCATTGTTTCACAGACTTTTTTCCACTGATTAAAAGAGAAAGGCTTAGAGTTGCTAGGATCCTTGCTTAAGTACTTAAAGTCAAGGGGGGATGAATCAGAATCTAAATGCTGCACAAACAGTTCTTCATAATTTTAAGTTCTACATAAGTCATCTTTCTAAAGCACATGTGCAAACTTCAGGCATCTTATGATGACTTAACATTATTTTAGCCAAAAAAATAATAGGCAAGTGTAAAATAAATTATGTGAATGGATTATCAATTATATTGCATTATCAGAGAATTTGTGGCTGCCCCATCCCTGGCAATGTTCAAAGCCAGGCTGGATGGGGCTTTGAGCAACCTGGTCTAGTGGTTGGAACTGGATGAGTTTTAAGGTCCCTTCTGACACAAACCATTGCATGAAACATGCAATTCACTGAAGTGGCACCTGGTGACCATTTTCTGCAGACACAATCAGCCATTTTAAGACTCTTCTGTAGGCTTCACACAGCACTTAGCTATCACCACCCTCTCAACCCACCCTCCAGCCACAAGAATAATACATTAACTTCACACCTTAAGCAGACGTCACTTAACTCACAATTTCACGTGCAAGTGGATGTTAAGCATGATTTACCCATTTCTGGTGATTGCCATTTGCCTTCCATAGTCCTCATGGTGGTGTTCAGTTCCGCTTCCATCTCCTTTTGGAACTCATCGTCACTGGAGGACTCGCTCTCCCCAGTCAGGCACTCCCGTATCAGCTTCCGCTTCTGGTCAGGAGTGCCATGTAACAGCACATCCACCTCATCCTCCGAGCTACAGATACATAAGGGTTACACACCAAATCATTACAAACTACTTACAACACTGACTCATGGGGAGAACTAACATCTGAACTGTGTGGCTGCACTTGGAAGCACTCGTGTTTATAGGAAATACATTATTAAATATTTTATTAGCTTGTTGGTATTAAAAAAACTGGTTTTAATGCAGAGGAGCTCCAGGCTGCGACCTGCCAGGATGCCTCTGAGGCTCCGGCCAGCGTGGCTTGGCGCAGGGAGCTGTTCACACACTGGCGGTCCCACGGTTACAAATGTAAACACACCAGGTTCAGAGGCGATGATGGCCGCGACCGCCGGACGGCCGGCCCAGCGCCGTGAGGCAGCCCCGCCGCGCACCGCCGGGCCCCGCGCCCGGGCCTGCCACCCCGCCGGGCCCGCGGCAGCTCCCCACGCCCCGGCCAGGAGACGCCAGGCGAGAGCGGAGAGAAGCGGCGGCCCGCTCGCCTCGCCTCAGGCAGGCACCGGCGGCCCGCCCTGGGCCCGCCCGCACCTGCTGAGCGCTCGCTCCTCGTCGCTGGGCTCCTCCACCAGGTACGGGTCATCCTCCTCCCGCAGGCAGCTCATGGCGGCAGCCGGTACCCGCCCGCTGCTGAAGCCAGGCCCGGCCCGGCCCCTTCCGGGGGCCCTGCCGGCTTCCGGGAGCGAGGCTCCGCCGGAACCGGCCTCGCCGCAGCGGCTGCCGGGCAGCCGCGCGGCCAGCCCGCGTGCTCCCGCGACGGGTACCAGCCGCCCGGGCCAGCGGGGCGCTTCCTTCTCGCTTGGAGCCCCGGGCCGCGTTTTAAATACGGCGGGGCTTTAACAGACAGACCCGATACCAAGAGGCTTGAAAAAGATTTAATGAGCCAGTAACACTGAACAGCGAGGACTAATCTAAAAACTGTTCCCACATCCTACTTAAAATATTTACAATTTTGTTAACTGTATGTACATTGTAATCTTTGTCCCTTATAGTCTATTTATAGATGAGTTCCTTAGGAATTATACCTGTTATATTTGGAAGAATGAACAGCACAGTATTATCGTAGTAGCGATTGCTGGAAAATATATATAGCAGGTGAGTTGCTAATAGCCGTTGGGCACTGGTAATCAAAGTCTGAGGCTATGCGTACACAACTCGACGCACAAGGCAAACAGCATGTTCAGCTAAGAAACATCTCTGCCTTTGAAACTCTGCGATGCGCAAGGCAGCAAGGTAAGTACACTACACTGTGCAGTTCACCCTGTTGAGGAAAAAAAACCAACACAAAAAACCCCAAACCGCACACCCCTGTGCGGCAGCACAGGGAGTCTGTAATCACAGAGACATTGACTTACATGGATCTGCACCTCCAAACATCCCATTCACCCAAAATTCTGCTGCTCCATCGAAGGTCTACAAACCCATATAAAGCAGGAATCCCACTGTGAAGAGCAATTCATCAATAAAGCCTAATTTTACGACATCCTGAAATTACACGACAGAACAGCACCTCTTGGAAAAGTTTCATGGTTCAAGTAAGAGAGACAAAGCAATACAACAGATAAAACCAGATTGATAGCTCTAAGTCCAGTTAGCAGAATGAGATCCTTTCCAGGCACTCCTTTACTGGGGATACCTTCACTTCTGTTCTGAAGCAAAGCTCCTTACCTGTACCAAAGTGGGGCAGTATTACCTTTCATCGATATTTTACCCAGTTTCTGAACTCCCTTCTGCCACTTTATTTCCTCTTTCTGGAAAGAGACCCAAGAAGTTCTCTGCAAAGCCAAAGAAATTATGCCAAAGAAATTGCAGAGTCAGCCACCAAGCTCAAAACAAGTACACTCAATAGGAAAGTCACAGACAAACAGATAAACCTGAGAATGCAAGTGAAAAATTATTGGGCGAGTAGTGTCAGACCAATCCAATACTTGCTCAATGGTTTTACAGGATGAATAGAGAAAAAGCTAATTAATCTGATTTACTAGAAAATATTAAGCTTACAGATGATACAGTGTCTGCATAATTTTAGAAAAATCATCGATTTCATGGTTTATTTTACAATAATTGGATTAGTCTACAAGTTAAGGCAAACATACTAATGCATTTGCTTTTCTTTTAAATCATAGTTATAAAGGTTACACAAAGTTCTCCAAAATTTCTAAGAAATGTTCACAATTGAAAAAAAGATTAAGTTTCTTGATATCAGTACATGGAAAAGAAAAAAACCAACAAACTAAGACAGTGTATACAATGCCATTATAGTAACAATAGTCAAATATCTAATGGTAATATTTAGGCCATTTGAACAATGTGCTTCAAATGGTTAACTTCGGAAAGTACTTACAAAGGTAAATAAGATTGGCAGCCGTATCATAGTATTCATAACATGAACATAATTATATTGGCTATTTTCACAAAAAACGAGCATTTGGTTTCTGACCAATGAAAGCATATAATGATTAAATAAACATGAATATGTATGTATAACAAGTATGCTGTTGCTTCATATAGTCTGGAGCTACTTTCAGGAGTTTGTTTTAATTCTTTTGAAAGGAGGAGCTTGCTTATATGCGCTTTGTCAAATGTTTCTCCAGGGAACTGTAAATGCCTATTTGAAGTCATGAAAACAAAATCCAGAGGAGGCAGCCCTTGTCAGTGGGAGGACGAAGCGTAGCTTATGTGTCACCATTTAACACTGCCAGGCAGCTCTGCAGCAGCTGTAAGTTACCCTGTAAAAATAAAGGAAAATGTGACCACATTTCCCTACTTTTTTACGCTTGTGACAAGAAAGATGGTTTTCAAATAGCAACGTCACCACTAAAGGAGAACTGACAGATATTAAGCTTATGTAGAAATATTTGTGCAAGTAACTTTTATCTTAAAGAGTTTCTTGAACATAGAAACATTGTGTCTCGGAATTAAATGGAGCCAATTTGAGATTCACGAACAAGCATTTCCATGTTTCTTCCTAAAGATCTAGTCCGGTCACCAAAACTAGTGACTGCAGAGCACTCTCTTAGCAATGAAGTTCAAAGTTACAAAGTCTTCATGCTTTACATAGTATTGCCATTACTCTGTCACTCAAATATTACTCCCAAAGCAGAAGTCTTCATATGTTATACTGAATTCACCAAGAAGCATTAACCAATTCACAGCACTCAGGATCTCCTCACTAGAGAAGCCATCTAAGCTCATACCTCTGTTCAAGGACAGGCCTTGTTTGAAAGACAGACTTGATTTACATGCTCAGCCAGGTGATTTAGCCATCAAAGTTGAGTTTAGCCATTAGAGCTGGAGCTACATGAGTGATTATCAGAACATTAACTATGCTTTATCTCTAAGGCCAACTTCTGCCCTTTTTTTCAAACACCTGTAGGTCAATTTTTAATCTTATTTAAAGCATTCTGACTCTACGATAAAAACATACAGGCTGACTTTCAGATTTCTGAATGAATTTACAGAACTGACACTTAAAAAGATACCCTTGTCGATCAAGCAAATGTGATTGACAAGTATGCCAGGATTTATTTTCCAGGAAAAACAACCAACCACCCCCCCCCAACGCAAAACCTAACCAACCAAGAAACCCCCCACCAAAAAAAAAAAAAAAAAGCCCACAACCCCCCCTGACCAGGTAGTCACATTGTTTCGTGCATTCATTTATGCTTAGATCACTTTATGAAATAGCTGTAGCAGATTTGTTCCCAAATCTGAAATCTCTGTGTAAGCAACAATGTTGAGTTGTTGACAGTGTGAAGAGTAATTCCTATCAGGTTCAGATAAAATGCAGGAACAAAACAGTCTGAATGAACAGTCCAGATACGGTAACAGCCCAGTTATGTACACAGGAGAAATGGCTTCCTTCTAAAAATTTTTTGCATCCGAAACTTCAAACAGACAGAAGCGTGTCATTAAACAGCATCGGTACCTATGATTCACAAGGCCTTGATAAACAGTCTACACAAGTACTAAAGAATTTGTAATTCTTACTTTTTCAGCTGAAAGCATTCCAAATGACCTGTGGCAGTGAAGGACACTTGTCCCTCAGCCTGAAAGGTAAGAAATAGTAACTCTATTCCCCATTAAGGTTCCTATAATCCAGATTAAGCAATTAACTAAATTAAAGGCTTCAAAGCAGAAGATTCCCAGTTGTGTCTACTAAATCCTTTTTAGTCTTATCCAGAAGACAGCAGTTTCAGCTATGGCTTCAACAGCTTCTGCGATATGAACAAGTTCAATGTAGGTGAAATGCATGGGGACTTGGTGGCACATCTTTGTTGTGTAGAGGATTCATAAATCTAAAGCCTTTATTACAGAAGCTGATTATTGGCTGTAATGAATAAAAAGGAATACTTCAGTCTGAAGCCTTCAGTCTTCAAATGGAAGGAATACTTCAGTCTGAAGTACACTTGTGGACTGCACGCAAGTTGCCTATAAGAAAAGTGTGACAGTAATCTTTTGGCCATCTCTTTACAGCTCAGCAGCAGCAGCAAACATATTTGCAATTCACAGGCCACTATGTAGCACCCTAAAGAAAAGAGGGTACCAAGACATACGTTACACATAAGTCATTTCCAGACTCAGCCAGCCAGTCTACTGAAATTTTCCAAACAGGCACATCATTCATTTTCATTAGATCGAATGTACAAAGTTCACAAGAACAACCTTATTTAAATTGAAATAAATCAAGCACAATAGAGGCTGTGAGCCATTACTCTTTCTGGCTGCAAAATCTGATATACTTGACTTATATCGCATAGCTCAAGAAAGTCCTATAAATTCAGACTCAGAAAAGTGTTTCTTGCCAACTCTGTCTCCTAATCTCCAGATATTACAGTTATTGGCAGAACCATTGTGATAGAAACATCCTTTTCCGGAAAGAAAGAATTACTGACAAAGCATTTAACCAAATCCCTTAGCATTGGATTTTGCTTACTCTATTCTTCTGTCAGTTCCAAACAGACATCTGTTGCTAGTATAACACAACAAATTCTTTTTCCAAAAAAACCCACAGAGGCAAGAGCATATATACTAATAATTTGTGGAAAGAGGTGCTTAGAATTTTTTATTTGAGGGAAGTGGCTATTTTACTAAGTTGCAATTCATATGTCAAAAGATTCTAAATGTATAGCCATGGCTACAAATGCTTTAAGTATATGATTATAGCCTTAGCAGTTTCACCAACTATAAAACCTCCCTTCTTGAACATGAAGTCCAACACAGGAATTCCACAAAATCTAACTATTTAAAATACTGAATAGGCTTAAATGCAGCTTTTGCACTAAATGCCCAAACACTTAATCATGTCTTACATTAGCTACAGCTGCATGAAGCCACAAAGAAACACAGAGCTAGCAAAACAGAAACTAAGCACTACCTAGGGGGATAATCAGACAGAACAGCCATAGAAAAAGAAACATCGATCTGTTTTGTAGAGGTCAGAGACCAAGCAGAACCTGAAGCTGCAGTTTGGCAGCTATTTTAAGTAAATCTAGGGTACGTGCTGCTGCTAAGGTGGCAGCTGTCTTTTAATCCCAGGTCCTCCCAGCCAAAACTGTGTGTTCTGACACAAGGGATGCTGTGAAAACAAGACTGAAAGTAAAGCTCAGAAAAACCCAGAGCAACTTTCAGCTCCATCTTACTACACAGCTGCACACATAATAGTGCCAGCATAAGTGAAAGGAACAGAGTCATGCATCATCATCATCCTTCCTGGCAGTAGTCTGCGCTTGCATCAACTTAGAGCAATGTCAACCCACAGTCTGATTTTTAGCTTTTTTAAAAGGCCGGAGCTGCAATCAGGAAAGGAGAAGAAGGTATTAGCAGATTAAAAGCAAGTATTTTATAAGGAAGTGGTATAAACATAACTGGGCAGAGAGAGTATGCTATTTGTACATACAGTGTCCTTGATTTAGTAAAGCTTGATTTCCCTATCACACTCCAGTCTTCTAGAGCCACACAGCCAGATACAGCTCAGGAAATGCGAGCTGTGTCTCTGAACCTTCTGCCAATACTTTGGTCATTCTGACTTTTTCAGTGCAGCAATCTCTGGTTTGGGATTTGTGTTCTTTCTGCAAAGAGCAAATAACTTCTAACAGTAAGTCATGCAGCAGCCTTCACTGTGACTGAGTTCTTCCCCAAAACAGCCTCTCAGGTGAGTTCCAACACCCACTGCTGCATCAGATTTCACCTCCATGCTTTCTGTGTCGGGCAACTCCAAGTCCAGAAGCTAGACTGCTTCAGAGACAGATGTCTCTGCATGACATCTAGTCTCGAGATACTCTTTCCAGCAAAAAAACCAACAACAAAACACCACAATAGAAGACTTGCAGTGAAAACCTGCAGCAGTGTTATCTGTTGCCCCCAGCCCCTACTCACCAGTTAGAATTTTTGCTGGAAAGAGCACTTAGACTTATGTAACAGGTCATGCTGCAAAGTCTGGGAGTGCTATGCTTCACATGCCATTGACAAGACAAGCACTTTCTAGTTTGGGGTTGCTAAAACTTCAGCTGCCTCCAACAGCTGCAAAAGCATGAAGACAGGGACTGCTGCAGCATCAGGCAGAGTTTTTTGTCCAGAAGCTTAAAAGCAGGGGGCTTTTGATCCGACTGCCTTAATTTACTACCTACATGAAAAAGTAGCTTTCTTTTTGCTTCTACCAGCCCTCTATTGACTCTACTGCAAGAGGAATCAGGTGTCTACAAACACCCCAGCTTAGCCTAGCCAAAACCAGGATCACTTAGCTTCTTTTCAGTGGGAACACTAATCATGATTCACACTGCAACAATGATAAGAATGTCCTCTCTGGGACAAGGAGAAACTTTCATATTCCCCTAACATTGCTCTTCACACATCAGGGCACAATGCTACCTCAAAATAACCCACAAGTCTTTTCATATCTTCTTTCTTCCTTTCATGGAACTACCTCAAAAAGTCTCTGTCAAACCATTTTATCTTTCAACAGTCTGTACTGACTAATAAAAACCTATCCATAAGTGCTCAAATACACTGGTTATAGCATTAATAGGAAAATTTCCCATTATATAAAATTGAAAAATATGACCTATTGCACTTGTAAATTCTGTAATAATCCACCTCGGAATCTGTAGAAACAAAAACACGGCAACCAAAGTGATCTATCTCTGTTAGCTTGCCTTGAATAAATATGAAACACAGGCTTGGCAAAAACCAGAACTTTCAAACCCAGTGAGAAACAAAATATCTTTTCATTCAACATTTGTTAACATTTCAGAAAGTGTCACTTTTAGTCAAAATGGCCTTTTATATTGTAAAGCTTTAAATATTCAAAACTGTCTAATGAATCTTACAGTGCTCCATAACAAAGTAGGTGAAAAGGGTCAGTAAAAAGAAAAAGTTCACCTTCAAAACCAGGACTACAGTTCAAAGCTTCTATTACAGCCTTATATACTCCTTGTTAGTAAATTTACTAAGACAAGGTAAGTCACAGACTGAGACAGACTATCTAAAGAACTCCATCTTAAACACGGACTGTGGTGACAAATGAATGGCTAAAAAAAGTTTAAGCTCTTCCAGGTAAACTAAGGACACCAGGAAGCATGTATCAAGTAAGTTCAAAGCTACAGAAATTAAGCATTTTCCCCTCTGCCTTCTGCAGTTATTGGCTGTCAAAATTCAAGACATATTGCTACAAGATTTTGACTTGCACAGAAGGTTAATACAATGATTCTTTAAGGATAATTCAGAAGATAGAGACATTTTTAAAGCATTCTACTTCAGGGCACATGGGGACTTCAGCAAGGATCAGTTACAAGAGATGATGAAGAGTCAATAACTGAATTAAGACAGAAGCTGTGTGGATTCCTTCCCTTATTAAAGCATGATACAGCAGATCAATAAAAACTGTTGCAAGTATGACTGTCAGGACTATTAATTTCACTAAAACACGTAACTGGTATATTCGTGACCAGACATGGGGATTTCTGGAAGACTGAGGGCTGGATGAAGACAGCTGTTACACACAGAGAAGTAGGAAGGCTGAACAGTACCAAGTATTGTGAGAAGTTTTAAAACTTTAGGGGAAATATAGCAGAATTTCTGATATAGCACATTATTCCTTTCTCAGATGTACAGGGCTTAGAGTATTCCAAATCTTACTGATTACCAGCTAAATATCCCATCAAGCTGAACTTATACTTACAAAGATAAAAAAAGTCCCCAAAACAACCCTTTTTACAGTGCATTAGTTTTACAAACAATGGCTTTGGCAGAATGAAGAATGATACCGCCAGCACTACTGAAAGGAGTGTGAAGCAGTAACAAATTAACTCAGCAACACTATACACTCTTACCTAGTCCCTTCAACAGATACATTCTGAGTTAATTCAAAGCTTGGTAGTCAACACACTTTCAGATTTGTGATAAGAATGAGAAAGGCTGAAGAACTTACTTTTAAAAGAAAGCTGCCTCCCGGTATAAGACTGTTAAAGTAACAGACTGTTGTACTTGTCCATGAAATCAGAGCAGTTAACTCAATTTAACCAAAACCAATAATTTCATATGGATTAAAAGAATCAAATATATTATGAAATTTAAGGACAGTACATGCCCCTTAGGTTTTTTCCTGCAAAAATTTATTTTACTGAAAAGGCTATCTGCAACATTCCTCTTTTGTTAGCATTTCATAGTTTAAAGGCAAAAAGGTTCAAAAAACAGAGTAACACTGATCTGATTTCAGACATTCCTGTGTGATCTCATACTTCATAGTTAGCCTATCCTACACATTAAGTTCCCAACATCTGGATAACAGGAGAAACCACTTCCTATCTCACAGTAAAATGGGCAAGATGGGGTTTTAAAAACAGGCAAGTATTCAAACTTTGCCGCTATAAATATCAAACAGCTAGAGAAACATAAAACTGAAGCTAAAATTGTCTTCAAGGAGATGAGTTTTCCAAAGGCACCTCAAGCACGCCAGTCCCTCAGAGATAATTCATTTACGTATTTCCCCACCATCCCCCCTTATTCAAGAAAGTTCACCTTTCTGGATGGTGCCTACCTTTGAATTCCCCTTCCTGAAAGTGAAGTGCATATCACACAATAAATGTAACCATTTGGTTATTCAAGCATATAATATTTAAAATCAATTTAAATACTGGCCAAAAAAGATCACAATTACCTTAGCATGCTTTAATTCCAGTTCTGCTAGTTCCACCAGATTTTTTCTGAATGCTGCAACTCTTCGTGTCTTAAAGTCTATCAGTTCTGTAGAAAACAAAAATGTATTCATTGACAGTATTATGCTAGTGCCCTCAACTGTTGTCAGACTTTCTTCGGGATGGATAGGTAAAGGGTGAGAGAAGGCAACAGGGAAAAAAAACTCAAGCACATTCCAGGCTCAAAGATACTGCTATCCTGTTGGATGAAAGCAAACCATCATTACAGTTCCTCATCTCTAGCTAACCTTTTGTGGACACAAAGCTCTTTTCAAAAAAGACTGCAATGTGGGTGCTTTTAAACATTTAATTCTCTCATTCCACGTGCACTGTTCTTTCACGGCTGTATGTGAAAGTCTTTAGGGAAGATATTAAGCTAAAATTAGCATGTATGCTTTATGCATATACTTTTGTGGCTAACAGGATCACTCATTCTCCACTGTCTCATTTAAAGGAATCATTAGTTGGATTTACAGGGTCAAAAACTCTTAAATGATAAAATCAGAAGAGCATGGTGTTTAAGCCTTGAAGAAATCTGCCCCAAATAATGAGTTAGATGACTACTAATTCATAACAATTTCAGCCTAAGAAAACAAAGAGTAAGTTTTCAGGAAAAGGGCAACATGTAAATAAGGTTCCTTTCCTCTAGAGCTACTGTAACTCTGTAACTTCAGTGAAATCTCATTTCATGTCTTTCCCTTTTCTAATGTAGTATTATCTCCATGACAGACTGCTGCCTTCACAGTAGAATGCATAAGAGCAAAGGGGGAATTTCAACAATACATTAAAAGACTAGGTTTGCCATTACTGCTAGCAATTACCATTTTGTATCCTATCCTATGCATATAAATATTAAAAAAAAAAAAAAAAAAAGTAGCTAATAAATAATCTGCCCCTAGACTTTGCTCTGCCTAATGGAGCTATGGGGAGCCAAAGGAAAACAGTATTTCAGCTTCCTAAAATAAGTAAATACTGACTGAAAGATAATAGCTCTGCTTAGGAAACAGAACAAAAATTTATTCTCACTAATCATATTCTAAAATGTTAATTTTCAAGTAGTAACATAGAATCAAAGACCACCCAAATACCTTGTTTTGCAGATTCAGAAATTTTCTCAAATTTCTGACAGCATATTTGCTGAGTAGTTTCAGCTTGCAGTACATCTTTATTTTTTGCTCTTGCTTTATCCAATGCCTTATTAGCATTTTCATAATCCACTAGTGACCTAGATCTTCTATATAAGAGATCCTATAAAAAAAAAAAAAAAAGCACATAAAGGTTGTATAGAGTTTACAAGAATCTAACCAAGGATTTTAGTATATACTGAATATATATATGTGTGAGTATATATATATATATAAAAATATCAGATTAATTTTAGTCTTTCTTGCTGTATTTCAGTTCCTACTGAATTATCTGCATTCACATTACTTCATCCTGCAAGTCACAGTAATGTCCATACTGGATCAGACATGCAACATTAATATTGTTCGGCCTGCATCTTGTCTGACAGAGGCTAGCAACAGATGGCTTAGATGATACTCCAAAAAGCCTACGAAAGGGCAATCATGGGAAATTTCACAGCTTCTCAGATTAGAAACCAACTACATTTAGATTATGTAGTTGGTTTCTACATAATCTGAAATACACAGATCTGTGGGCCGTGAAATACACACAGGGCCCAAGAAATAGCAGTAGCAATTTTTGTGCAACAGTTATTGCTGTGATCTTCTAACCACACACATTTTCTGTCAAATGCTTCCTCATTCTGTCATGTTACTTAATCACCTTACATCAAATAACATTAAGATTTTCTGTAGGTATAGAATATCAAATTTGGCCCATGTGTTTTTGTGTCAGCACCTGCAGATCACTTGCAGCATGCAATTTTAATATTTAAAAAAAAAAAAAAAATTGCTTCCAGTCTACAAGCAGCAAACACACTGCAAACCCATGAAAAATTCACCAGCAGTTCTTCCACTGGTTTTAATCATACTGCACGATTTGCCCTTAATAAGTGGATCACATAGTTACAAACCAGTTCCAAATAGTCAGTCCCACAGTCAGCAAATGCATTGTTACTCCTTCTATACAATGCAGATCCAGGTTTTATACTTGAGGGATACACTGCAGGCTAGAGGTGGCAGCATTTTAACCTGCCTCCTCTGTACTTCTCAAGAAAATACACAGTAGGTACCCTATCTCTACACCCCCCCCCCCCCCCCCCCTTTTTTTTTAAATAAATACTAGTGCACTGAACAAAAGCCCATAAATTCACCTTAGCAGCTTGAGATTCCCTTAGGTAATATTTCAAAAGATCAGAAAGTTTAAGGTCTTCATCAGCAGATACCCGGGCCTCTATTTTCTGGAAAAACAAGTAAAAGCATCAATTTAAAAACATCCAGACTTTGGGTATTCACTTGTATGATGTAAATAAAACATAAAATATACAACAGTACATGACAGATGGTCTTTTTCAAAAACCAAGATGATGCATTTGCGACAGAATACTTAAAAGATGCATCATGAGAGGCAGCATTAGGATTTTGTATTAAAACATAAGCAATAATCAACCATACGAGCAGTAACTGACAACTAGCTTTCTATTTTAACTAATGCTTTCTCCAAATTTCAATTGTATGTGTCAAATACTAGAAAGCAGAGAAACAAAAACGTACCTAGTATAAAGAGTTGCACAAGAAATTGTGTCATTTTTGAGATCAAAGGAAAACAAATTTTTAAGGTACCTTTGCAAACTAGTTCTGTAACTGTGTGTATTAAGTTCATTGGTCTCTTGGACCGTTTATTTGCTTGTATTTGAAACACATTTCTGTGAATATAGAAACAGAGTCTGCAAATACATTTTTTAAGTTTTAATTAAAAAAAAAAAATTAAAGGCAACATTTTAGGTCAAAGCAAGTATTTCTGTTACCTTCATTTTCTTTAAAGTATATATTTATGCAGGTACAATTGTCTGTGTTTAGAAAATGCACACATTTTTCATTTGAAAGTTTTCTTGATACATGACATGCATCTTCTGCTCTACTAAGCCAAAAAAATAAGGCAAAATAAATAAGATATTTGAAAAAGCTAGTTAGGAGCATCAGCAATAGTATTTCTGAGTCAAATAATTGCAGAAACAGATTTTGGTTCCAGAAAAAAAGCAGCACAACCACCATTTTTTTGATTAAGGATTACATTCCTGATATTTTTTTCTTCCACAGCAAGTTGTGTGATAACCCAGTAACAAGTATTGAAACCAGTAACAAGTGTTGAAGCATTTTAAAGGAACAGCAGTTTTACTAGTGTATTACATAGAAGACAGGAAGACTGACTGGAGATGTGTAGTAGTCTGAAGAATCCTAAGGATCAATCATCTTACAAAATAGATGACTGAAATCTTATGCTTTTTCACTCACTACCACACACTGCTTAAATGCTTCAGATAATCATTATCCATAAAACATCCACATATTAATGTCTAGTTGACACAAGATGTCCTGTCACTTCCAGGATGTACAGAAAGAATATATCTAAAAAAGTTTCATAGTACATACCCTTGTTTTGTCAAATAACTCTGATACCTTCAGAAAAAACCTGCACAAAGGAAACAGCTTATATTACAACATTAATTTGAACAGCCTGATTACTTTCTAGAACTCAAAATATAATCTGTGTCTGGCAATAAAGTCTGTAAAGGCACTGCTTAGAATTCACAGAACTCGGAGAACATAACAGTTTCAAATTGTAGCGCTTCAAACATCTGGGAATTGTACAACTTAAAAAAAGATAAGGGACAAAAAGCATAAGGGATGGATGTTTTTTACTAAAGAATAATTGCACAGCTCCTCGGGGATTCTTTATGCTTTTGTAAATGAAACCCCAACCACCACCACACTGGTTAACGGTCCTACGCTATTATCAAGCGTCCTTCACTTAGATTTGAATGTACTTTTCTGCACACAGTAAACATGATGCACACCCGACTTGGAATGCAGGGAGGCTGAAGCACCAACGTGGCACATCGTTATCACGGGAGACAATACAAGGGTTCAGTGTAACAGCAGACTCAATTACAGTCAAATCATGCTGTTTCGATACAAGTCAGACACAATTCCTATCAGACTTCATCAAATTTCAATACTATCATCAAAGTAATTGGTATGTAAGCTATCACCAGATCTGGAACTGTACCACTGTAATTCAGGTAAATTACTGAAAATAAGTTACCTTTCATACCAACCTCCTATCTGTCATCACACTGACTCTACTAAGAGTACACGTTCACAAGCATCAGCATCTTTCAGCTAGTTAACTAAGTTTTACTTTCAGATGCATCAAAGTTCCTATTCAAGTAAAGCACTGAAAGATAAAAGGACAAACATCTGTACATAGAGACCCTCTTCTATTTTCAGAGTTTTAGGGGTGTCTGTAGATTCCTTTCTTTTCTGAATGGCAGTAAAAATGAAAGAACAGCAAAACTACTTTTCAAGATGTTGGTGCAGGGAACACCCACAAAAATCAGTGTACTCAGCCTGAGACCTGTTCTTGCTGCACGTGTCAGAGCACTTAAAACACTTAGGAAAAAAAATCTGGTGAGAGTTTTTTGGGGGGTTTTTTCTTATTCTATGAGGAATTTTCCATCTCATCTGTGTTATTTTCTACAAAATGCAAAAAACAGCATTTTTCTCCCCAGACAAATACTAAAGCAAAAGTATTAAAGCAGCCTATTACAGAAAATAAATACTAGAGAAGAAAACCTCTTCATGTGATATAACCATAATAAATTCTGGTTTTCTCATAACAAGAGAACTACTGATCCCAGCAGGCCACCATTAAGACTGCTACTTAGCAAATGCCCCCGTAAGTTATTAACAATATCTTACTTGCATATATCTGTGGAGTCCTGCGTTCCTAATGCATATAATGAAGAACCAATTCTATTATAGTCATCCGCCACATCTAGAAAAACAAACAAGCACTAGTTTTACTATTTCATTCCTCCTCTATCTGAAAATTTTGAAGTTGCTCTCTTTCTTCAGGCGTAGGTGTTTTTCTAAAAGGAACATGCTATAACACGAGCAGAAGTAAAATTCCAATCACGTCATTTATTATGAAGAATAACTTCACACAACAAACATGGCGCTCCCACCAAATTGTGAAGTCTGTAATTTATTTAGAAGTATTTAATACAATTAGCACCTGCTGGGTAAATTGATGTGCAACTTTGTTAGGTTTTATTTTGGCGGAAGATGTACAAACTCAATGGCTAAAGTCTGAATTTAAATCTGAATCTGAAGTCTAAAGCTATTTGAAAAAAAAAATCACCGTCCAACAATAATGAAGAGTAAGTCTGTGTGTTTGAGAGCAGTAAATTGAATACGGACTCCCAGCTACCAAAGTCAGTGCTATACGCACAACACTTTTTCTAGTGCACACCTCATTTCCAGGAAGCCCTTATCTCGTGAAAAAGTGATCACTGTTTGAAATAACATTAGTGTTAAAGCATTTTAAACAATGAAATTAGAAGCAGGGTTCATAAAGAAGGCTGCATAATTTGACTAGTGAGGTATTACTATATAGTAATCATAAACATCACATCTTCGCACAGATGGCTTTTTTGAAAAGCTTTTAGCATAAACTCAATGGATGATGAAAATGCTAACAGATCCAAGCAACGAACAGGAAAATATATTTGCTTGTTATTTTTGAAGTTTATATGCCTTCAAGAAGAATTAATTTTATTTTTTTTTTTAATAACACAACCTTGTTTTAACAGATTGAGTGAGTCTCCTGCCTCCCAATTTGTTACTCCATAGATCCCAAGGGAATCAGTGAAGTTGGTTACAGTGCAGAATGGCATTAGGAAGCCATTAATCTCCCCTTCTATTCCTCCCATTTAAATGTAAAAATAGATTTTCTGCTGGAAATAAGAAGCTAGTGTTTGCAAGCCCTGCAGCTCTCTGTCAATCATAAGTTACCCTTACTTTGGGTTTTTTACTGCATTTTTACTACAAATGTGGTATGTAGTAGTAAAAATGTAGTAAAAACCCATTTCCCAAACAGGTTTCCCTGTCGTTGCTCTACTCCTCCAGCCAGAACCTCTAAACGGGCCCTTTCTCTCAATTTGCAGTTTGATAGAAGTTATCAATAAACATCCTAAGTGATCTGAGTCTGAAAACCTGTGAAGCTTTGTCATGAGTTTGATCAATCCTTTCCTATCACAACCTCTACAACCTAATTTCTAACCATTTTCCTGGTTCTACAACCAACGTGAAACGCTCTCTCAATACCTAAAGTCTGGCACCTACCTACCATGAATGAAGTTCAGTTTTCATTTCAAGAAAGCAAACAATACACCAGAAGCCACTTTGGGGGAGAACTGAATGAAGACACAGGGTCCCTTCGTAATTCATTAAGCCATAACTGACTCTTCCCATCTCCTAACATAAACACTAAAGCTACAAAAGACTCATTCTTCATACAACAGCAAGAGAAGCATCTGAAGAGCTCCGTAAATTCTTGGTTTAATGTCTCATTCAATATCGATTTACAGTCCTTACCAATGAAGATTCACAAAAGGTCTGTGGCCTGGTTTTGTGTGAACTGTATTACCATAGATAGCAAAGACGGAATCTATGAATCGGACACAACTTTTGAGAAAGTAGATAGAATCTAGTAGTTCAATTCTGATTTACCTATGTCAGAAGCTCAAAGTCAAGGGCAATAAAGGTCAGCTTCTTTCTGAGCTTCTCAAAACACAGTAATCCTAAACCAAACACAGTAGTCCTAAAACAAAGACTTCCCATTTCTGCAAATAAATGCACTGCACTTTAGAGGACTATCTTGAGCTTCCAGAAATCACATTAGCTAGCATTCAGCTCAGGAAGCTAAGTGGAAAATCTTGCCTCAGCAAGAAAAGGGGTCCTGCAAATCAAGCTACTGCATGTACACGTTCCCATCTCCATTCTAAAAAGCTGAAAAATGGAAACCTGACTTCCCAGTCTAGAACTAACAGCCCAAATAGGAGTTTGTTGCTCAGCAAGGTAATGCAATGCTTAGTGTGGCAAGAAATTGCACTCTGACGAATGCAAGCTCATCCAGTCAAGAGCAACTTCATTGGGAGTAAAATCACATATACTGCTATATTGCACACCTCCCCATATAAGACTAAGAATCGGACTTTGAAAAAAATATTATTACTTAAAGTGTGGTTCTCTTCAGAGGGACAGCATGAAGCATCAAGATATCTTCAGCACGGCATCAGGCTGTTCTTACTCCACCTAGCCTATTACAACAAAGGCTAAACTTTGAAAGTCTGATTAAACTTTTTAGACTTTTTGAAGACTACATTTGGAGAAATTAATTCACTTTTTACATGCAAACCAAAACCTAAAAATTACTACTCATGAACCACTTCTGTACCTTTTAACCAGTGCTATTTTGACCCTGGAAAAAGAACTCACTTTTATGTGATCTTGTCATTTTATCAGATTTGGCAGAGGCATCTTTGACTCTGTTGTGATATTCTACAAGGAATGTTCTTTCATGTTCAAAGAAGTCATCCACATCCTACAAAAACAAGAACAACTTAAACAGGATTCTACTCACTCTGTACAGAGCAACTGCAGAGTAAATTTGCATATATTGCTGTTGCTGCGACATGAAATGCAATCTATTTTTATTCCTTGAAACACCATTTACGTAAACTGTTCTCTTCTTCATTTACTTTGTTATGATCTGAAGTTTTATTAAGAATTTAATAAGAATTCAATAAGAATTCATAACAATTGTCTTAAAGGTCTAGATAGCTAAACCTGAAGTGAAGGAAATAGTTTAACTGCTAACTACCACTTTCATGACAGAAAAATACAATAAATGTCAAGTACTTAATAAAAGGACATCTACCTAGAAAAACGGGGTGGGGGGAGGACAGACACCCGGTTGCACAGATGCTGCAGTCACAGCATAGACAATACGAACTCCTAGCTCAGGAATGCTGATCTTGATGACAGATTTCTTTCAAGTTGGTAATAGAGGTAAAATTTAGTATTTTCTGTATTACAACTGGAGATATTTAGTTTATATTTCTTTTAAAAGCCCTCTAAAATAGCACAGATGCTCATTACCATGGAATAACCTACAACATGGGCTTTGAACAACATGCTTATGAAAACCGCTGGTTATACGGACTTTATATTTCCCTCCAAGTCATAATTAATTCATAGTTACAGCAACTATCCAGCAGTTCCAAAACTCAAGATCTTACAACTAGGAACTTCAGCTCCTCTAATTTGCTTGTAAATTGAAATTTACCACTAGGAAGAAAGGAGATTAAAATAATCTTCTGCAGAATTTATGATTGTTACAAAACCAATCTTTCCACTTTTGGAAAAGTCAAAATGAAATGGAATTTTCATTAAAATTCTTTTTTGGCTTTTTTTGGTCTCAGTAACATCTACTGGGAAAAACAGTATCACCTTTACCACTGCTCTTAGTTTTGAAACAGTTAGGATGTTACAAGGCTGGTAAAATGCACACTGTGTTAATAACTTCTGAGCTGCAGCAGTTGTGAAAGTTAGTGCACTTTCCTGCTATATAAAATGACAGGCCAAAACAAAAAAAACCCAGATTATCAATTCTATATGGATTTAAAAATTGCTGAATTTCATAAACAATGGGAAAGAGTACTGAAAGCCCTCAGATAGTTCTTAGTTATCTTGCATCCAGGGTTACAGGTTTCTTTCCATGCTCTGCCTCTTAAGCATTAAGTTAGATATTGCTAGAAAAATCCCTTTCATGTAGCTATGTAAGATTCTGCTTCACTAAAAAACGGGGACAACAAAGTTAATATATTTTAAATCTTGACAAATTAAGCAGTAATCACCTTTACTCCTGAAACAATGACACCATCTGCTGATTTAACCATATTTTTAAAGAAGTCTTCAAGTTTCTCTTTCTTATTTTTCCCACGAACACTCAACTGAAAAACAAATTCATTTATCAAGTTAGATAATTTTCTGGAGGCAATATAAGCTTCAAAAAGAAATACTAAATAGATAGTTTTACACTCTGCATTAACACCAACAAACCCACCAAAACCCCCCCAAACAACCCACAACAACAACAATAAACCCCAACATAAACCCCAGCAACATTCTAGCACCTACAAATAACACCAGTATAAAAGGTGTACATTTCAGTTATCAAAAATGCAGTATTTAACAAATAGAAGAATAGCAGACCTTTGACTTTCAGAAACTACAGAAGCATTTACCCCTCAGTGCACTGAGGATAATGTTAGTTTCAGCCTCAGACTCTTCCTATCTAAATTTGCCCAATTTAGGTAAACTGAGTTCCTGAACCAGTAAGCATTTCTACATCAAGCAACAAGGATCCTCTGTAACATATTTTGAAGTTACAAATGTATTCAGTTGAGCCAGTCTTTGCAATGATTTCTTCAACATTTAATGCCACTTTCTGCAATTTTAAAAAGCAACTAAAAACTGTTCGCAGAACATGAGCAACCACTAACTCCGACACCAAAGAGTGATCATTAATCCAGTAAGTCTCTATTAACTCAAAAATTAGATAGCAACTCAGAATGTAACATGCAGATAGCCACAGTAGTCCACGATCTAGAAAAAAAAATTAAATAAATTTTCACCTACATTATTTACAAAAAGGCTCTACTTATCAGAACATTTCATTAGAAATCATCTCTACTTTTGTTAGCAACCTCACACAAAAAAGAAACCAAAAAACAACAAATACCAAACACAAGGACAAGAGTAACATCATGTGAAATCACCATCAAAAGCTAATATGTTTAACCCAAAACATATTGGATTATCATTAGTATTTTTGAAGCTGAGGCTAGAGCACGTAGTGCATTTGGCTCCCCAGGTGGCAGGAAAATGAACTCAAACAGCCTAAACTAATTTCTACCTTTTATGATACAAGTATGTCTGGAATGAAAGAATTGATGCCATTTGCTCCAGGAGGTAAAGCCCTCTTAATCAATTTTCCATCCTACCATAAAAGTACATCTTGATTTCTCTTGCCAGCAATTCAGTTTTCAATACTCACATCCTGATTATATTCCAAGAATACATGGAAATTTAAATCCTTTCTCAAAATAGGATGTGCTGCCACGCGACACAAAAACACTTCATGCATTGCAACTGTCTTCTTGAATATTGCCAAATATTCACTGAAAACAAGAAAGAAGACAAGACATAGGAATTTAACATGAAGCAATTAAGTTTGAGGTAAGCCTAGTGAGCAGCTTTAAATGATCCTCAGTAAGGATACGAAATTATAAGCTGATATAGTAGAGGCTATCACTCCAATATTTGATATATGCATAAATAGTACAATGTTAATACTAGTGGGAAATCTGAAGCCTGAACGCATTACAGAGAGGCTTTTAATGAAGGCGCAACAAATGCATTCTAATTTTTAGGGCTAGCTAACACAGACTGGTTTGCTCAAAGTGTAACCTCATTTGATTGTCCTTTCCCCAACTCCCCAAAACCAAAAAAATTGAGATACAGAGTACAGTCACTAGCACAATATAGCTGATGCGCAAATTCCTTCCTCCCCATCTCCATCCCCTTGCCTATTTGCACCCTCCTTACTCATTTAAATGTTCTTGTAGTTTTGTTAGCTGTTTAGACAGCAGTCTTTCATTCCATGTTAAAGCACCTAGCCTTTGGAGACAAAGCTTACATGGATGTCTTGCTTCATAGTGGTACTAAAAGTGAAATTAAGTGCTGCATTTGGTATGTACAACCCCAAAAAAAAATTAAAGAAGTCATGTTTAACCATGACAATCGCATAGTTGCTCAGTTGAGCCAACTCAAGTTCAAAGCATTTGTGATTTAATAGGAAGGCTTTCTTATCAATACAAGTTCGCTAGAATTCATTTTGCTTTGCAAATTCAGAAAGACATAGCTTGCCTAGAAATGACGAAGGGGCTCCTTTCCCCATTCTGAGGTCAAATGGTGAAATAATAGTCAACACTTTTGCTTCCACTATGTGCAAGGAGGTTAAGATTTACATACCAGCAAACCAGCAGGGCCAGTGTTGGGAGATGTTTGATCTCAGTGAGAGTAGTAGTCATTCAGTGAAGACAAAAAAGGAGGATGCAGAGGATGGAGGTGGCAGTAGAAGAAACCCAAAGTTTTCTGTGTTATCCAACCCCTAACCAGACCACAAGAGAATCATGATCAGGGCCGCTGGAAAACCACAGATTCTTTAAAATCTATAGTGTTCTGCTAATTTCCAGTTTTCTGCATACGAAGTGTATATCTACTCTGCTATAAATTAGGTTGTGTACATAACACTAGTAACAGAGCTTTTTAAGACATTTGCTCACAGCAGCTGGAGTTCGTAGAGAAAGCAGCAGTTCTAAGAGTTCTATGTACTTTTCTTGCCAATTCAGAGCTCTTGATAGCAGCAGTCTAGAAGCAGCGTAAATATACACTTGAAAACTGAAACCAATGACAGGAAAAAGATCAAAGAAGTGAATGCATGATAAGGAAAGTGGATGAAGCAAGGAGAAACTTCACTGTGTAACTCAATATGAAACAAAAAGCCTTAGAGCTGATACATCAATACACACTAAATCCACAGTAAAGGAAAATACTATTTTCAGGAAGTGTATTCTCCTTGTGGAGAGAAAAAAAAAAAAGGTGGGAGTGCCAAAAAAAGATTAAAAAAAAAGTATTTTCTAGTAACCTCCATATTTCTTGGGGAACAAAAGGTTGGCATCTATGTTTACAGTACCAACCGCATCCAAAACTCCCTAGTTCAATCACTCCATGTATAAACCTTGAAGTCTCACTGCTTATAAACTGTGGAACACCAAAACCAAGATAGAGGTTACCTCCTCCCTTTGCAGATATTCTGTGAAGAAAGGGATCTAACTAGGTTTTTACTTACAAAAGAATGCTCAAGAACAGCCTGATCTATTTTTTTTTCCTGTTTCAGAAGATCTTCCATAAAATTTCTACAATTTTCCTAATGGCTCTGATCATGATCACTAAGATAACCCTGATTATGTAGCAACTGGATTCTCAAGCCTACAACTCACGGAGAACCATTATAGCGAAATCAGAAACATGAAATAGCAGACAGCATTAAAAGTTGAGAGATACAGGAAAAAAGAAAAAAGAAAGAATAAAGTAGTAATCAAGTTTACATACGCCTCCAGTTCTTGTTTCATCTTGGTGAATTCTTCTTTAGTCATCGATCCTTCCCCTTCTCCAAGTTTCTGCAATTTCTCCCTAGAGGCATCAAAGTCAGGCCTGGGTGGTGCTGGTGGAATCTGGAATTGAACCAATTTTTTTTTTAATTGCTCGTCTTCTCAGTCAAACAACATCCATTCAGTACAGGAACTGGGAATTGCCTGCAGCGTTTTAATATATGGCGCTCTCTTTCATCATTCATTACAGCATTCGTGGATAAAGTCTCTCATTCATGAGTTAGACATGCTGCATTACTATACCAATTTTGGCCAACTGTTCTTGAAGATTAATAAAGTATTAGTTAATACTTTATTAATGTCTTCACGGCTTCAGTGCTTTAATAAAAAGAGAAATTAAATAATACCGAGATACCTAGCTTTCCCATGACAATGAACTAAACCTTGAAATCATTATTTTATAATTAGTTTTGGTTTAGCTGATTTGGCCAGAATATTTCTTGTTTAAAGAAAAAAAAAAAAAAAAAAAAAATTCACAATTGTTTTCACACCATCCATTTATAACTCCCCAAAACTTTAAACCAAAAAACCCATTCCATATTGTTTGCAGGCACTAGTTCTTTCTTGCAGCATTGTTGACATTAAAGATACATCTGTTGAAATAACAAAGCACACAGTAAACAAATCTCTAGGTTAATCTTGTAATATAGTATATTAAGATTGAAAAAGAAAACACTGCATTCAAACAAATCCTCAATTGCTATCAGAAAAGGGACACAGAACAAAGTTAAGCTATGCTTAAACTCTATTTTGCCAGTATCTGTCCACTACATTAATGCATTACAAAAAAAAGAAAAATCTGGCATCTATGTAGTCAATTGTCTGAAACTAGTTGCTACTGCACTGAAGGTCTAGTCACTTCAAATAGTTTTTCTGACTAAAAAAAGACTAGCTCAAGAATGGTATGACACATCACAGATTATATTCATCATAATGTACCCCCATGTCAATTTGAAATATGTTTACCTTGTGAATCAGTAGACACACTGCCCCCAAAACAAAATTAATACCTTTCACCCAAAGATGACAAATATTACTATTTGTAATTAAGGTATGAACAGCAGCACTCATGTTTAATAGGTAGCATTGTAAAGTGACTATTTTGGGACTTCTGCTCCCTGGAGGCCTGAAATAAACTTCAAACACAAATTGTTCAGTTGTGGTTTAAGGTTCTCTGTAGTTCTAGGTGGTATTTGCATTGCTTTTTTTTTTTTCCCCTACAACTGATTTATGGTAAAATGATTCTGATCTTCATAATGAAAACTGGAAAAGTGTAATTACTAGAGCTCAGTTACTGCACTCTGCCATTCCAGCTAAAATAAAAGCAACATGAAAGTTGTAACTAGGTTAAACATTAGCTTGCAAAAACAATACCACCAAGTTATACAGTTCACCTATCTCCCACACTTTTAGCAAGGTGGACTAAAGATACACTTGGATACAGATTAAACTACTCAGTCCTTTGGAGTGAAAGGCAAGAAAGTATGACAACTACATTAACTTTCCTCCAAGCTTGCCTCAACCATTAATTTTGTGTAACTGCATAAAAAGAAGTATTAGAGTATCTGATCTGATTTTAGAAGGAATGAACATCTGCCATTTCCATTGCATTTAAAAGCAGTCACAAGTCCTTTTGATATAGCCCACAGAAAACGGTGCACATGAACTAAAAGAACTACAATACTTACAATATAGCCAGCATAGTCCTCATTTTCAACAAAAGAATCATGAAGCCAAATAAACTCTTCATGTTGCCGGACAACAGAAAATTCATTTTGTTTGAAATTTGGTAAGGAACTCTAGAAAGGAAAAATGAGGAAGAATTATGAAAAGTTTTCCATTACTATATGAAAAGCACCTTGAAGGAACAGCAGAATATCCCTGTAAAAACAATCCAATCATCCAAGTATGGATTTGACCAAAACCAAAGTTCACACAACAGTAATTACCCCCATCTTAATTAGTGCAGCAGTCAACTGGAATGAGCTGCCCAAAGAGGTTACGGAGTCTCCTCCCTCAGTGATATTAATAATCCAAATGGACAAGTCCTGAGCAATGAGTCTGGTTCACCCGATTTAATGGTGGGAGGGAGGAAGGAGATGAGACTAAAGGATCTCCAGAAATTTTATTCAACTATTTTGTAATTCTGCAATCAATAAACATTCAAATCTAAAAATGAAAAGCCATAAACAAGCAGTAACTGAAAATTAGTCTTGAATGTAATTCCATTATGAAATATATTTTAATATCCGAAACCATGGCTAATCTAATAAAAAACTATACTGAAGTATACTGAGATATATTAAAGATTCTACCTGCAATCAGGCCAATTTACAAGCATAGGAATGGCATGACAATGTATCAGTACAAAAACCTGAATGTCATTTTTTTCTAAACAGTTTTTTAACCCCTTAAATTTTAGCCATCTTAAGCACTGCAGCTACACAGTCTCTTCAACATGAGATAAAGCTACCTTCTCACTTCCTCTGGATTGTCTTACACTTGTTTCAATACACAGTTTAAAGAAACTTTCTCCTCTATACCATTAAGAAGATGTTCAGTGTACAAACCCAAGCTTTTACCTTTGTATGGACAGTGAATTTCACTTTGTCCCTCTCACTGAGTGCATCTGAGATATCCACTTGCAGAGCAGCATCAGTCTGGAGATCTACATTTATTGCTCTAAGCTAAACAAAGAAAAAACTAGCTTAATTTAAAAAAAGTTAATTATATTTCCCATGTTCTTCCCTTGAGAAAAACTCTGATCCTGCAATGCTGAACAACCATAAAAGACCCCAGATTACACAAAACTCAACATTAAAAGATAATTTCCAGCAGAAAAAGGAATTCCAGTAGTACTCCTTTTGGCACACATGACCACACAAGCAATTTCCATTACCATACTCCTTGGCAGTACACTATTTTTATTTCTGTGTATTGTTAACTTGCTAGTAATGATATGGTCAAGGCAAAGTATATTTACAGACAGCAGCAAGTTCAGTAGGTGTTTTTATTTATTTCTCTCTTCATTCCCCCTACTCTCCCAAACTGACAACTTGCTGTAAGTAAATGTACTTGTAAAGGTAATTATGGGAGAAAAGCGGTCCTATATTCCAAAGAAGCAAGAGCTATTAAAGACATGGTTTACTCACACTGTCTTAACACTATTCTTTTGTTTAACATTTCCCATGACATACTGAAAAAGCTTAAAAGAAAAAAATATCCTGAACTTCACAGACCTAATCTCTCTGGAAATATTTCTCTGGGAGAAAAAAAATTGAAAACCCACCAAACCCCCCACACACACAAAAAAAATACCCCAACATACAAACACCACACCAAAACCAAGATTTCAATCTCTTCAAAAACAGCATGAGAAATGGCAAAAGTGCAAGGAATACACACTTCTTTTCCACAAGACATGAAACCTGAACTGTCTCACAAAATAATTCTGAAGTCACATTGAAAATAAAAAAGAATTTTAAAAAAGAAAAAAAAAAGACAATGGTCAAATACAGAAAAATTTGAAGATTACCTGAACACTGCAATGTTTGGCAGTAACTGGACAAAGGCTTCAACAGTACTTGGGGAAACTAACCTCATCTAGACCCCAGCCAGGAATTCGAGTCCCCTCACCTTGGCACTCTTGCTGTCCTACTGCAGTTTGTCCCACGACAATTTCATCATCATGATCAACAGACATTCAGAATATTGTTAAAAGTTGTCAGGCTAACTCTGAAATCTTCTCCAATCACATTGTCAAAAAAAATATTTCAATGCTCATGAGGCTTACTCCTTACTGAGACCCTGGGTTTTCTCCTGTGCTGCATTTTTTCTGGAAATTCTACATTACATTCTACAATATACAAATGCTTTGACACACAAGGATAAAGACTTCTTCCCTGCAAACATTTTCAGGACAGCATTTTGAAGTCCATACTCAAGTACAAAAACGCTTTAAGTATCAGCAGCACAGAGTACAAAGGTTACAAACGAGCAGATTTAGAAGGTAACTCTGCAAGGCACTGGAACAGGAGTAGGAGAGAAGCATCAACTGCCACATCTTGTTTTCCACCAGTTATCTTAATTCTTATCTTAAATCACAGTGGTCAGCACGCATTCTAGTTTTCTGATTAACCTCAATGCTTATGTAGCAGCAACCAGACTAGCATATCTTAGAATTAATGTATTAAAGCAAAACCAAAATCATACAGTCTAGCATATTCTGCTAAGCTAGCAAAATATAACAGTTCAATAGCTATTACACAAATAGTTATAGCTTTTCCTTACAGCAAAGTTGGAAATTATTAAAACCACTGCACACTAACATATTCGCACACGTGATTCAGGCATCTCTTTTTGTTTTGTTCTTCCAAGGTTTAGGGGGTCACAGCCTCACACAAAGGCATATTATCATGAAACGATCCACTGCAGATCACTTCTGAGGCAGAATCTCCCAGCTCCTACTGAGTTTCCAACGTGCTTAACATCTAATTTAGGAAAGAAAAATATAATCTGACATACCAATGTCTGCCTTATGTCATGACACCACATTTTTCAGCTTGTAAAAAAGTTTTTAGTGGCCACACTGTCTGAAGTACTGTTTGTTTTTCACCGGTCCCCCAGGATACATTAACCGAGTAATCTCAGCAAATAATCTGGATTATCCAAAAGGATTTTCTAGTCTTTCACAGGTCACAAAAGTTTCTACTAAAATGGTTTTTTTTTCCTGCCTTTTTTAAAAGTGGTACAACACAAAATTCTAAGTTTCAGTATAACAGCTGTTTGAGTTTATCACTAGTGTATATGCAGTCTTTAGCGCAGCGCACCCTGGCCATATGCACTATTCACAACTCCAAAAACAATATGCTTATCAGTGCTGAGAAAATTAAAAATGAAACATGACAACTTCACTCATGACATACAACTGTAAAGGACTATTTGTTTGATTCATACCAGTTAAGTTTGTAACAGTTTTGAAGAGTTTAATCATATGTTAAATTATGCTGCGTAGCCTGACTGCCAACAGAGAATGTTTTCATCTGCAATGGTAATGAAGCATTTATGAAAGGTGTCAAAGACAATCAGAAAGTTGAAAGACTTTAAATGTGACACAATGGTTTACATTGTATTACTGGCAATTAAATTCACAAACAATATCATCACACAACAAACTTAAGCAATCTCTTCATCACTACTTCCACAAAAAAAACGCCACCAAGGGATGGTTTTCTAGTCACAAAGAGTAGAAATGAAAAAAAAATGCTACAAAACCTGATTTGGATGAAAAATCTGATCTGGATGAAAACTGAAATGAAAGTTCCTTACATTCAGGAAAAAAATGGAGGTGGGATACAGTCCCTTTGTATCTTGTCCCTCCCGATCTAATACATACAACACAGCACAATAATTTTATGCTTAAATACATACTCTATGCCCATGCTGAACAACTTGCAAAACAAAAGCTAACTTAATTTAGGTGCTTTACAGTTTCCTATGCTATACTAAGAAAGTCATGGTTTTATTCAGAGTCTAGAAAACATGAGAAGCCAAGGGCTAAGTGATGTTAGAGTACTAAAAGAGAATGCAATGCAATGAGAGGATTTAGCTCTTGCTCAAGCATCAATTATACTTCAAATGGTAATGGAAGGAAGCTGGTAGAGACAAGGGAAACAACCAAACCCAACATTCCTAGGTAATGTCATCCATTAACAACAGTAAGTTCTGTGCTCTAAGCTCTTTCAAAACTGTTAGAGAAAAAGGACTCTCTCCAGCGGGTTCTTTACAGGCAGATAAATACACAAGGCAAGGAAACAAACAACACTGTTACAACAAGAGATTACAGTGTCTTCACAGCATTAAGTTCCTAGCAGACCCGTTCTAAGGGGTAGCTCATTTCCCCTAAATGACTAGACAAGAGCATTAGCCAAGTCAGCTTAAGTTTACATCCATATAAAATACACAGAACAATACCAGTACAGCAACATTATACCACCTTTCAAAGCATGTATTGTTTACAGTAGAGAGAGCACAAAAAATCCCAATAGGAGCCAAGTTACTCTGAGCGAACTCAATAGTATCTTCCTAAGTGAGATTTAGAAAAGCAATTCCAGCAAGTTCAATTTATGCAGACCATTTATAGTAAGTTCCTTCTACAGACCACCCACTGCAACTTCCTCAAAGATGATTCTCAGTGCTCTGTTTGACAATTCTCCGGAAAAGGCTCCATATGGTATAACACAATTGTTTGAGAATTACTGTTCTATGTGGCATCAGCATAATTTCCAGCCCGCCTTCTATCCCACTGCCCCCACGTTAAACTTAACACAACTGTAGCTGACCAAAATGATTCTGAAGAGTTAGAAGTATATGGTCATAGCAATATCTGAATTCTAGAGAGGAAAAAGTACTTGTTCTCAAAACTAAAAGCTCTATTACTCTAACCAGAACTTGCCATCCATGCCTTCAAATAAAGCGTGACCTGCTCCTTTTTTAACTGCAAACAGACAAAGGCAACAAATCAGAACCAGGGAAACACTTTATGAGGAGTCGCTTATTTTTACTACTGCTAAGAAAAAAAAAGTTACCGTTTTGAAGATTAAAGCACAGCAAATCCATTCATGAACAGACTGACAGTATTGCTTTTGATTAGATTTTCTGTATCAAAATCATGCAAATAACCTGTGTTTGAACTCCAGGGACTTACACAGCAGTGAGAAAATTAAAACCCCAGTGACTGAAAATAAGAAACCTAAAAAAATTAGGGAAAGGAGGAGGACACTGTTCTGGTTTAATTCCTCGGTGCTGGATGAAGATGGGGGAGGGGAAGGAAAAAGGGCTGCACTTGGCCAACTGAGATGATGTAAGTTGTCCAACAGCACAAACAAGACTGCTAAGAGATTTCTTAAGGCTTTCAAATTACCTTGTGAACTCTGGCTACCTGCAGCCTTAGAGGGAAAACTAATAACCCACCAAACAAAACAAACAAACATGTTTCACATAGGATCAGATCTGCAGTGTTATGTTCTATCTGCACCTTCAGATAAAAAGACAACCTAACTGTGCACTGTGTCTGTTCCTACACACCAGGGACGACCTACGTAAATACAACTCCACAAATAAGAAGTTCTTCAGTCCTTGTTCTGAAGATGCCCAAAGGGCAACAATTTCCACTTTCTCTATTTTTAATCCAGTATTCTTACTAAGCAGTTGTATAATTAAAGACAAAAGCTCTCCGGTGGCCAGAATTGGCCTAACATAATACTAGAATTCCTTTTTTCATTTCTGGCCATAAACTGAACATAAAATGCACTGACTTCCTACCACATACAACAGTCAAAAATTGCTTGGTACTTAACATTATATCTGATGCTTGAGTATGGCATGCATGACAAGAGGATATACCAACAGTGTTTTTCAGATTTTGTGTTTTTAGCAATGTACTAGATGTAGCCACTTTTAATAACCAGCAACAGCCTAGGCAACCCAGAAGCTGCTCTCCTACCTTGCTCAGTCATTCTTTCTCAAGATTCTAACCAATAGGGGCAATCAGTCTGCATAAGTTATACTAGATTAGCTGATTTGTTGCTTAAATAAGGCAGGCAAGTTAAAGAAGGATGGATGCAGCAGTCAGAATAGAAATGAAGGCCAGGAACAGCAGGGCAGAGAAACGGTTTTCTCAGTAAGGAACATAATCGTGGCATCCTGTCCCAACGACAGAACTTCTTTCCAATAAAGAGTTTATTATGCAGCGTGTGCCTGTAAACGTCCCATTGTTATCTATGGGAGAGCCTCTAGGGCCTAAAGGGAGAAGAGAGGGCAGGGCTATTTCACATAGGCCCTGGCTCACGAATAAAGATGGAACCTGGTGCTCTCCACCAGGCTGGTCAGGAGCACAGGACAACCTGGGGGTGTGCACAGGAAGAGGGCCCACATCAGGGCAGGGAAGGACACAGAGAGGGGACGTGAATCTCCAGCACAAACACAACATGCCCCCCCAGGCGAGCCCCACAGAAGCACGGAAGAACTGCCCTTCCAAAACTTGGGTGACAGAACAATGAAAAATTCTCGGCAAGACCCAAGCACACAGACACCAACCCCAGAGGGAGGCCGTGCTGTCCCCACATTCGCAGACCCCGGCAGACACACACCCGCCCCCCGGCTGCCTGCCGCTGCCCGGCATCCCGCCTCCCTCCCGGTACCCAGCAGCGGGCTCGGGCCGGGCGGCAGCAGCAGCCGGGCCCCGGGGGAAGGCGCCAACCCTGCCCTCTCCCCGCTCCACCCCCAGGCGCCGGGGTCCCCAACGCCTCCCCACGGCACTTACACCTCGGTCCTCCTCCGAGAGGAAATCTGGGCCGTCGTCCGAGCCTTCCTGCTGGGGGCGAAGAGGAGGAGGAGGCGGAGCGGGCCAGGGGAACGCCGAGGGGCACGGCCGGCAGCGGGAGGGTGGGGGGGGAGACAAAGCGCACAGGTTAGCGACCCGGCCGCCCGCGCCCGCCCCGCCCCGGCACCGCGGCCGCCCCGAGACCCACCATCATGGCTGCCCGCCGCGCTGCGCGCCCGCCGGCCCTCCCCCGACAGCCCGCCCGCGGCCCGGCGCCGAGGCGAGGCGGGGCGGGGCGGGGCTGCGCCGCGCGGGGAGGGGCGGGGCTGCGCAGCGCCGCACCTCTCGCGAGGGAGCGGCGGGCGCGGGGCCGCGCGGCGGGGGCGGGCGGCGGCGGCGGGCTGTCGCCGTAGCCGCGGGAGGGGCGTCTGCGCGGCGTGAGGCTCCGGCAGCCGGCTGGGGTTTGCCTCCCCGGTGACCCATGGGTGCGCGCTGGCCCGCGCCGCAAGAGCGGCGGTCGTGGGGCTTCTCGGTGGCTCTGGCGGGCACCGAGACCCTGGCCTTCAAAGTGCCTCAACGGTGGATGCTTCCCGTGTGCGGTTTGCAGAAGCGAGCGCGGCTTCGTTCATGTGTGCAAAATGCGAATGCTTGGCACACCGAGAGCAAGCGCGCAAAACCTCTGAAAACGTGCATAACGGGCAGAACTCCGCTGCCATCCCTGAGCTTTATGCATAAGCGGTGGCTTACGTGCTGTCCTGCTTTTCTGCCCATCATCCCTGTGAGAGGTGGGCTTCCCATCACCAGCCCTTCACCCCATGCGTTTTCACAAGCGTGTGTGTGAAAGGGACTATGCAATTACACGGTGCTAGAAATTTAAGTGGTTTATAATATGCCTTTGGTCTGTGGGTAGTTATGTGACTGAGGCTGATGATGCCTTTGATGCAGGCTAAGAAACAGAGCCGTTAAATGCCCCTTTGTCTAATTACAGCAGAAAACGTCAGCATCCACAGACTAAGCCAGACAGACTAAACTGGACATAAGCGTGGAGGGCAGGGAGTCCAAGCCCAGGGCAGCATTTTTCTGTGAATCAGAGCTAGAACAGCCAAGAAACGGCCTCAGGGAGAGGTTTAATGATCAGCGTAAACTGATGTGTGTGCCGTTGCTGAGAGATAGCGGCAGGTGTGGACACTCGCACTCCCGCGGGCATACAGTCACACAGGCGAGGGCATCGGTCCAGCTGCACATTAATCCTGCAACAAATGATTAGTTTACATCAGTCAGGTCCATAATCCAGCCAAGTCCATAGTTGTACAAGCACTAGTGGGACAACAGGACCACTGCCTGCCACAGTAGCTCCATGGATTTATATGGGATCTGGAAGCTACACCTTGAGAAATGCTACTCCTGCACCCTCAAGATAAGAGAAACCTTTCTGAGCTCTGTACTGCTTAGAAGTGGGCTTTGGAATTCAGAAATGGAAACCGCCTCTTGGAAATTGTTCTTCGTACAGCTGCAGAAAGAGGCCTATGAATATGCATTTTGTAAATAATAAAAAAAGCTGTTCTTTAAACAATTTTCATGTGCACAGTCTGTTTCTGGCTTGATACAGACACACCACCATCCAAAGTACTGACTTACTACTTGGGTCAAGAGAAGTAAAAATATTTTACAAGATACTGAGAAAGAGTGTGTGACCACTGTTTAAACACCGACCTTGTCATCCTGAAGGGGTAAAGACAGAGTCCAGCAGGCAAATGATTTCTGGGGATTGACCTGCATGCATTAGCATCCTGTTCGGTGCACAGCCTGGGCTCAGTACCATACTACCACTCCATCTAGCAAACATCTACTTTCTTAGAAAAACTAAAATCAGTGACAGAATGAGTGGGGGGGGTTTAATGTTTATTATTCATTGTTAATACATTTTGTCACCTAAGTCAAAGAACCTAAGTCAAAGAGATGAGAAAAGGCTTCACAAGTAATAGAGGCAAGTCCCTCTTCCAGGGGTCGGCTAAGTAATCCAGCTGATGGGCATGAATCCGGCAGAATGACCATCTCAGGTACATCTACAAAAAATAAGGTTATATGGTTTCCCCTGTAGTTCTGGAAGCAGTTCAGTCATGTTTTGGATGGCTCAGGAGGGACATACTCCAAAACAACTCTGGCTCTAAAGGTGCTCTGTATCAAATGATACCAAAACTGCTAAACAGCAAACCCATGATCCTAATCTTTCATCCTGCCCTGATCAACTTATCCCAGCTCCATGTCTTGCTCTACTTCTGTCCCCATGCTCCTCCCCGCTGGCACAGCAGTGCTTGCTGCATGCTGTTTCTGCTTTGGCAGCTGATAGACAGGTCATATGTGCCATGGGGACACCCTAGCTGGTAGGTGGGAGACGAGCACTACCTCTTCTCAGCGCTCTTCTAGTCAAGTCTCAGTTTAGTAAGCCTGCTCTGAGGCTGCATTCAGTTTCCTTTGGCAGCTGAGCAAACCCCACCTAAGGAGTTTCCATCTTGGCTGTTTATACACTGTCCTCGATGTCCACATAACCATAAGAAACTAGGTCAATGAACTAGATACAACCCAGCAAGAATGAAATTGCATATTGTAACTGAGGCAATCTTGACAGCCCTTTGGTACCATCACATTCCTCCCATTCTTCTCTACACACCCTGGCTGTCTACTTCACACCAGCCCCGGTCTTCAGCAGGCCCTGACTCCAGTCAGCCTATCTCACCAGCAGAAATATTACATGGGATGAATGAAGGGAAAAGTGTTTTGACAGTGCGTTGCATTGGCTCTTAGAAGGATGCAGGAGTTTGAAGCCAAAAGAAAGCAAAGTCTTGGGACTTTCAAATGACATCTTGAGAAATTATTCCCTTTACCAGCAACATCTCACTTTTGCTCCATGACATGCTCTGATTCACTTGGCTACTCATCTTTTGTCTCACTTTATCCTCCCTGTATTCCTCATTTTTTCTTTTTGGCTTCCGTGTTTTATTTTATATCATTTTTAGCTGCTAAACTCTTGAGGCAAGGATTGTCATTATTCTGAGTTTACAGAGCCAAAAGCAGAAAGAGAGACCGATCCGGCACCAATTAGGGGGAAACTGCTGCCCTATTGTAATCCATAAGTCTTCAGATTCAGAAACATTCCCCTGCAAAGACTCGTAATGTCAGTAGATGGTGCTATATACATATTTTTAGGAATGCCTCCCGGCTTTTTACCAAACAAGTAATATTTCCTTTGTGTTCGAGTGTGATATCCCCGGAAACCTAGAAGCCACATAATTTAAGAAATATTTCGGCTTTTATCAGAGAGTCACTGCAGAAATCTAAAGTCTTTCCACACCATGGCATCATGTCATATAGCACTACCTGTACTGTGTGACTAATCGTGGAGTGATTCAATGAATGCATTTGATGCCTGCAAGTGCTGTAGTTCTGATATTTCATTAGCTGATATGCATCTTTAAAAAGCGTGAGGAACTATTCTTCACGCACTTTTCTCTTTTGAGAAGTCTCTCGACCTTCCTCTCCAAATCTAATTAACTCTCAGTTTCCCTCAACCAACGTCATGTGTTGTTAATACGAAGCTCAAGTAGAACATCTTGCAGACAAACTGTAGTCATCAGGACCAGCTTTCCTGTATCTGTGCCAGACTGATTCCTCCTTTTTTGTCTTTGAGATGAAAATATTTTATTCCCTTATATACTTCATTTAAATTTTCTCTGGTGCTGCTAACTGAAACTGTATTAAGGAACCATATCATTAAAGCTATATTGCAAGGCTTTTTGTGGCAGAGCAGATAATTACATTTTAAAAAGATAAATCAATATTTACCTCTTATTTCAGTTGAAAACTAGAGCTTTTAAGTGTAATGTTTTCAGAAGATTAAGTCTGAAGGAGAAAAATGCTTCAAAACCTTATTATAAACCCATCTAAAAAGCTTAGTTAGCAATAGAGGCTTTTTACCTGTAATATGGAGATACGTCACAGCAGAAAATGACTATCGAACTGATCATATTCCTTTAGAAACACAAGGAGGATGTAAGCTGTAGGATTAAAAGAACAGAGAGGGGGAAAAAATGTATGATATTCTGGAGAAGAAAGCAAAATATAGCTTAGTACATTATGTGCCGAGTAAGTTCTAGCTACTCTGAGGAACAATAATTTCCATCAGAAAAAAATAAAAAAAAAAATCTGTTTCTCAGTGTGGAATAGACTTCTCTGAATTCCAAAGCATAATGGGGCCATATGCAAATAATAGGGATGTGTGGGTTTCTATTCAGACTGCAGGGACCCTGAAAAGGCTCACTCTGCACTTTTAAAAATCCTGGCCTCCTTGTGCCAGATGCTGACTATACGTATGCATATAGATTGTAATGCAATTCAGCACACTTCTTCCCTACTAAAGAATCAGATTTTTTCTTTTTGCCTTTTTAAAATTCATTTACATGGCATTATAGATGCATTCTGTCTTTGTCTGCCATGAATGACTTAATGCCCATATACAGCTACACTGATGCAGAAAGCTGAACTATCTAAAGCCTCGTTTTTCACCAAAGCCATGAACTAATGCCAAGAAGCTGTAAGGGGAAGAATATATTTTGCAGTAAACAGAGGTAGAAATCCCTTATTGTGAGCTCTGAACCCTTTTTTTCCCTTCCTTGGATTGCATACTGTTATTAACCTAATTGTCATATTTCTATAAACAGATTGTAGGCAATCATTGCTCTACACAAATACTTCATTGCAAATGGATGCACAAGGAGACTGCATCTCTCATAGCTCCTATAGGGTTGTCTAGGAAAGAGCTTATAAAGCAGCTCTCTCCTTCCCTGGCACACAGGGATGCATAGAAATGTTTACAAATAAAATCACAGGCTGATCAGCATTTCAGCTGCCTGCTCTGGACTTAAAGCCATTGAACTCATCTCTTTTCCTAAACTCCAGTCCCTCCTCTTTTATAAACCAGCTGAAACACAGAGCACTTCAGAAAATATTCTGAGAATCCTTTATCACTCTTCCCAATTCTTAACATGTCTTTCTTCAAGAGAAAGCCAGAATTTCTGGCTTCATCTTTGCTTCAGACTAAGGGTTTTGCTTGCACCAACCACTTGCACAAAATTCTTTAAATTATTGTAACAGAATTTATTATTACAACCGAAACAAAAACCTTTCTGTTTACATCATCAGCCTCAGCAACTGCAGTGGTAGGAGCATTATGGGAGACTTCCCCAAAGCAGTTTTATTACTCTTTTCACGTCAGATGTGGACGAGTCTGAGGTAAAAATATGGAAGGCCATTTATAGTAGCGCTTTCATCAGGGCTAGCACTGATGACTCTTGTCAGGGCTAGGGAATAGTAAAATCGATTCAGGAAAAAAACTCAGTATAAATAAGGCCTTGTTGATGAAAGTGTGGCCAAGAAGGATAAAAAGCAGATCTGCTAACACGGACCTCATACACGTCATTCCTCAAAGGCCAGCTCTGCCCAGGCAGGGCAGCACCACGCGGGGCAGACAAAGCGGCTCTTGTCATGTCTTGTCACTGGTACAATAATGGGTATCAGGAAGGACTGCACAATGCTGCCTATTTTGCCAGAACAGACTGAATGACACTTTCTGCCTAATTCAGTAGATACCTATTGTTGGGAACTATTAGTTATTATTTGTCTTTTGCTCCTTGTTATCTGATTTCCTTTTCTTCTAATACTTTTTTGTTTGTTTTTCAATTATTTCCCCTCTTTTTATTATTTAGCATTTTCCCTTCCTAATCTCTCATTCCTCTTCCAACTTGTCTCTTCCTTTCTCTTTGTTAGACCACCCTACTCCCTGCCCCAGTTTCCTTTGGTCTTGCCTGAGTATAGCTGTTCTCTCTAGCTCATCAAAAAACATCACCCCTCCCCTCACTCCCAAGTCTTCAGGTCCTCTGTAATCAGTCCCAGCTCACTCCATTTTTGTCTTTTCTTATTCTCAGTCTTATATTTTATATTCAGTCTTCTGTTCTTCTCATGTGCTCTTCACTGGCTTCTTATCATAGAATCAGCTAGGTTGGAAAAGACCTTTAAGATCATCGAGTCCAAACTTTTTACCCCAGGACGGCCAAGTCCACCACTAAACCATGTCACTGAGGGCCTCATCTACACATTTTTCTGAACGCTTCCAGGGACAGTGGTTCCACCACTTCCCTGGGCAGCCTGTTCCAATGCCTGATCACCCTCCCAGTGAAGAAATTTTTCTTTGCATCCTGTCCAAAACTTCCCTGGTGCAGCTTGGGGCCATTACCTCATGTTCTATCGCTTGTTACTTGGGGAGAAATGACCAGCCACCTCCTCTCTCCATCCTCCTGTCAGGTAGCTGTAGAGAGCAATAGGGTCTCCTCTGAGCCTTCTCTTCTCCAGACTAAACAGCCCCAGTTCCCTCATAAGACTTGTTCTCCAGACCCTTCACCAGCTTCGTTGCCCTTTTCTGGACCAGCTCCAGCACCTTAATGCCTGTCTTGTAGTGAGGGGCCCAGAACTGAACACAGGGTTTGAGGTGCAGCTTCACCAGTGCAGGGTACAGGGGATGGTCACTTCCCTAGCCCTGCTGGCTGCTCTATTTCTGACACAGGCCAGGCTGCTGTTGACCTCCTTGGCTGCCTGGGCACAAGCTGGCTCATGTTCAGCGTCCGTCAGTCAGCAGCCCCAGGTCCCTTTCTGCTGAGCAGCTTTCCAGCCACTCTTCCCCCAGCCTGTAGTGTTGCATGGGGCGCTTGTGACCCAAGCGCAGGACCCAGCACTTTGCCTTGTTGAACCTCATACCATTGGACACAGCCCATTGATCCAGCCTGTCCAGATGCCTCTGCAGCCTTCCCGAGATCAACACTCCCAGCCAACTTGGTGTCGTCCTCAAATTTACTGAGGGTGCACTCAATCCCCTCATCCAGATCATTAATGAAGATATTAAACAACACTGGCCCTAACGCTGAGCCCTGAACGACACCACTAGTGACCAGTCACCAACTAGATGTGACACCATTTACCACCACTCTTTGGGCTCTGCCATCCAACCAGTTTTTTACCCAGCAAAGAATACACCTATCCAGGCCATGAGCAGCCAGTTTCTTCAGGAAAATGCTGTGGAAGACAGTGTAAAATGCTTTGTTAAAGTCCAATTGACAATATTTACAGCCTTTCCCTCATAAACCAGGTGGGTCACTTGCTCACTTAAATTTCATTGTTGCCCTCTTTTATGTCTGGCAGGTAGCCACAATCTTCTGAGTTCTCCCCTGAAAACCTTGGGTGAAAACCTAGCACATCCCATGAAGGACAGTAATATTAGAGCATCACTTGCAGCATAAGAGAATGTTATGACCACTAACCTGGTCTGCTTGAGGCAACATTCACAAGTTTGCTAAACAATAACAGTGCATCCTGTATCTTCCTACACATATCAGGTGAGCCTACCTGACCGTCATCCTAAAGGGCCAAAGGGGTCTCATTTCAAATGATCAAAGATAACCCAAGAAAATTAAAAAAAAAACCAAAACAAAAACAAAAAACCAAACACCTGCATCTCCTGGTTGTCATTTCCTGACTTAACAGCTATGGAGATGTAGGTGGCTGTTAATTTTAAATTGTGTTGGATAGCCAGTAGGCATGGGTTAAGATGCAGCTGCACAGAGCACTCACTGTTAGCCTTACTGCAGTTTTACTTCCAGCTGTCTGGTTTTGAGTTAACATCTCCTGAGACAGCTGGCTTGGCTGATGGTACTTACTGCAAAATGGCCAGGATGTGCAGGGCAGTCATAATAGCTGCACTGAATAACTGATTCCCATAGTGTAGCCACCAGCACTGGAGCTGCAGCCCATGCTTCTGGACAGGCCCGTTTTGTCTGGTTCATCACACCATCTCTCTGGATCTGGAGATGCTCAATGTGAAACAACTATAGAGCACATTTTGGATTAAGCCTGTCATTGTGGTTTAACCCCAGGTGGCAACTAAGTACCACGCAGCCGCTTGCTCACTCCCTACACACACACCCCAGTGGAATGGGGAGGAGAATCAGAAAAAACTAAAACCTGTGGGTTGAGGTAAGAACAGTTTAATAATTGAAATAAAGATAATGATGATGATGGTGGTGGTGATGAAGAAAAGGGAGATAACAAAAATAGAGAGAGGAATAAAACCCAGTAAACACAAGTGATGCACAATACAATTGCACAATACAATTGCTCACCACCCGCTGACCTATACCCAGCCCATCCCCGAGCAGCAATTGGTCCCTCCCAGACAAGTCCCCCCAGTTTATATACTGGGCATGACGTGCTGTGGTATGGAATACCCCTTTGGCTAGTTTGGGTCAGGTGTCCTGTCTCTGCTTCCTCCCGCCTTCTCATGCCCCTCCTCACTGGCAGAGCGTGAGAGACTGAAAAGTCCTTGATCAGGGTAAGTGCTGCTAAGCAACAACTAAAACATTGGTGTGTTATCATTATTCTCGTACTAAATCCAAAGCACAGCACTGTACCAGCTACTAGGAAGAAAATTAACTGTATCCCAGCTGAAACCAAGACACCCATCAAGGGCCAGGCTGCTGCTGGAGGGGAAATCCTGCCTCCCCGTGTGTCCCTACTCCCACTGCTGTCCCAGAGACAGGCAAATGAGAGAGCTGATCCAATTTACCTGCTTTTCTTGCAGTATCAGTTTCCAGCCAGCTCACTTGAGCCAGTACGATAGGAAAAAAGAGAAAATATGAAGGGTAGCATCCCACTTTTCAGCAGCAGCAGCACTTTAGATTGGCCTAAACCAATCAGGAAGCCTTGTGGCATTACTAATGGATTATTTCAACCTGCATTTCAACAAAGATGAGCTCACAGGCACATTACAATAAAGTACCCTGCTGTGAAAACCCAGTGGGTACACCAGCAAAAATTCAAGTGGCTCCTGCTAGGGTGCTTTAGAGTAGTGTGGTGGTCTTAACTGATGGACAGGATGTGCACCAGGCAAACACACCAAGCCTGTCTCAGCGCAAATTCAGCTGGGATAGCTTGCATCACAACAGAGGTCTGCACAAAGCATGCATGCCTACAGATAACAAAGGCACTTGTCCATCAGTAGGCAGCACAGCTTTATGATGTTGACCAGGACAGGCTATGATCTGAAATAAAGGCTAATGGAATAGCATTTGGATCTCCATTAGCACTTTATTGAGTTGCAGTAGTCCCGTGGTCAAGGCAGAGGTAATATGATACTATGAGAGGCTGTATATTTGTGGGCAGAAATTAGAACTGTAATTCTGTATTTGAGAGCAAACAAGCCATGTGTTGCAATGTGGGGATCTGAAGTGTTCGGTATTTGAGACACTGATCTTCACTGCATGTGTTCAGAAAGACGCATACTTGTGATGTCCACAAGCAGGTCCAGGATCAGCTCTTCAGTGTTTCAGAGAGCACTGTTACAGGATCAGGTCTTCAGAGAAGAACTGAGCAGTGCTACGGATGCTTTTTGTCCCAGCTGGTCAACGTATGGTGGAGGGAAGAAAGAAAAGCACAGGTGCTTTGACTTTGTTCTTTCATTTTCCACGCTCATGCCTTTTGACTTACAGATTTTTGCACCTTTACGGGAGGATCTTATGGTGAACAGGTGAACCAGCCTCACTGAGAATTTTATACATGGCCAAAGGGAATGCTGGGACACATGGGTAGCTCTGCAAACGGGGACTGAGCAATGAGAAACAGCCCAGGAAATGCATCCAGTCCTCCTGTTGGGATGCAGCTCTCTCCTTCCCAAGGTACAAAATCAAATCCAGAACATTAGTTTAGGTTTAGTTTGAACTGCTGTGTTCAGATCTGTTTGCAATTATCACAGCAACTGTGACATGTAGGGCCAAATCCTGCTGATAGATGAAATAACATGGGCACCAAAAATTATTCTATCAGGGCAGTGTTTGACTCCATGCAAAAGGCAGAGGTTCAGAAACCTGTTCATTGCTACTGAGTTCCCAAGCCTCCCTGTTATCTCTGTGCCCTTATGGTAGACAGAGTTCACAAAGCAATACATACCAGGAGCGGAGCAGAGAGCTGTGCCTCAGGACTGGTAAGGTGTCCTCAGCCACACCAGGGGTAAAAAAGGAATAAATTCAGGCCCTCTTCTGGAGTGGGTGCCTAGGGCTGTAAGTGACAGCTTTGGCACTGAAAGTATAAGGACCTGCAGAACAGAGCTACAAAAGAAACACAGACCCTTAATAATCTTTATTCTTGAGAATTATTTCGGGGATATTACCTACATAAGCAAGACAGTCAGGAATGCACCTCCATCCACTCAGCTCTTCTGCTAGTGCAAATCAATGTTTTTCCATTAAAGTCAATGGAGCTTTGCTGATTACATGAAGTCAAGATCATTATGTACAATTTATTGGCTCTAGTCATCTGATAATACTCTACAAGGGGAAATCTTTTACCTCTGCTTCCTTTCTAAAGCACAAAGGACCCATACAGTTTCAGATCACCATATTTTGCTCCAGTCCTACCTTCTCTTAAAAATTCCTTTTGTTATTTCTCACTTGAGGGGGCAGCTATGACTAAGTGGCTGAACAAAACCTTCAGATTTACCAAACCTGCAATGCAGCTCATTTCCCACCATTTAAGGCAATGCTATTGTTGGAATTCGCACTCTGAAATCTCCCCACCCAGAGACTCAGTGCTGTAGGACAAAGGTAGGCACCAGCGTAAAGCCCCATTGCAAATGCACCACATAAAAGTTTTAGGTTAAAATTTGCCTTTCACATCTCATAGGAGAAAGAGTTTCTTTGCTGTATTTCTTATTTTACATCCCCACATAATCACCCAACTGTAGCACTGAAGACTGAGGAGTTGCAGTAATATGTCCTCGCAATGGATTCCCCTTCCAGTCTGGGCTGACCTTTCTTAGCTCTGGACTTTCTGTAAGCCTGTCTCCCAGTCATACAGTCACAATATCAGCTCTGAGCCACCAACAGCTAGGACTTTTGCTTAATCATAACTACTTTATCTTACAACGTACAGTAATTTCTGCTCCATAAAACATCCCAGTGTGCTGTAGTGGTATCAAATCCTGCAAGCACAGCAGAATTGAGTTACACCAAGTCGGTACCTGTTGGACAAGCTTATAGGAAAGGACAGCAAAAAGTGTCATACTGATTCATTAGGTGATGTTCTTCCCTGTGCATCAACTCTGAACCAATGCCCTAAGGTACACAAGGCTCAGACTTCCACATGAATCATAAAATGTTTTGGCTGCTTGAGATGTGATTGTGTATGACATGCATAATCTTTGTGATGAGGTAAAGCAAATAACAAGAGCAAATAAGGTTCAATCAGATTCAGTAAGGCTCTCTGTTACATCTGCATGTTTTCAGCTCAAGTTCCCTCCTAGCATTCTAGCAATTCTTCTAACCCCCTCCTCTTTGGGTCACCTGCAGTTCACTTCTGGTTCTGAATCTAAAACACATCAACACTGAAATTTATTTTAAGTATATTCAATGTTACGGCTTAGCATGAAGTGCTGCCAGCTACTGATTCATATTGGGCAACCAGGCTATCACATAGGGCTCCACAGTAAGATAACAGCATGCCCCATAGTTGAAAGTTGGCTTATGATGCTTATAGAATTTGGGAATGCCGCCCACACAGTTTATAGCTGTTTCATTCTTTTCATGTTTCCCCTCTTTTGTACATTTCTGAGACACTGTTTTATAATTATTAATAGAATACTAGAAAATCCCTTAATTTGTTCTAATTCTTAGCATTTTTATTTTGAATGAAATACCAAATACTTGGGGCTTAATTTATTAACAATAAAAGTGAGATACCGATCTCTTAATATTAATTTTTAGATGTATTCAAGAAAGGGACTAAATCAACTAGGCAGTTGCCAAAGCATGTGTGTCTGAGTGATGATGAATGATGTCATCAATCCTGAATGATGATCAGGATTTTATGACACATTTGGAAAGGAAACGTAAAAAAAGATAAAGAGGGATATGGAAGTGGGATGAAAATACCCACTTATCATTGCTAAATTATTCTAGTCTTCTTTGATATATTTATTTCATAAAATGATTGCCTTTTCTTTAATGAGATAGACACTAGACCTAATCTTGCTGGACTCCTGAGTGTATTTTGTATAACATTAATTAAGATGAAAATCAAGACTAACATATGAACTGTAAAGCATATAAGAAGCCGACTGGATGGGAGTCTTCTGTCAGGAGAAAAGGAAATTATTAATGCAGTTTCCTAGATTCACTCTGGGAACAATCTTATTTAATCTTCTCATTAAGGACCTTGGCACAAAAAATAGGAAGTAAATGAGCTAATGAAATCTGCTGACAACACAAAACTGGAAGGTACTACTGATACAGAAGAGAACTGGGGTATCATGCAGTGACCTTTATGACATTAAGGACCGCAGTAATAGAAATAAGTTGGAATTTCATGGTAAACAATGCAAGGTGATGATCTTAGGGGGCAAAAGAAATTTCTATAACCACGAGGAAAAAGCAGAGGAAGAGAAAGAAGTAGAGGTATCAGTCACATGATATATATCAGACTTTAATGGAGGAAGGCATAGGATCCTGTGATGGCAGAGAAAGTAATGCATTAAAGTCTTTCTAATATGTAGTGATAAGGCATGGTCAAACACATCCAGGAAAGATTCAGACTGGACCAGGTACCAAGAGGTGCTGCTAGAACAATTGAGGGGATAAAGAATATATTTAGTCTGGAATTAAAATAAGGCTTAAAAACATCAAAGCAGGATTCTGGAACATCATCTCCCTTGTAGTAGTAGAAAGAAAAATAATAACTAATTTTAAGGTGATCTTGCTAAATCTGGGAGGAAGAAAAAGGGGAGAGGGGCTGTATGGCTTGATAACTGGCAATAGCAAGTTTTTGGAATGAAAGCCCCATTGGGTGGCATCAGGTCCTCCATTGCCTGTCAGTCCGATTTGCATAGAAAAATTATGTGCAAACTTTCACATGCACAGCATGGAGTCCTGACCTGTACCACACCTGCTTACTGCAGACATTTCAGGTGGTGCGGAACATCATATGGCCAGTACATGGGTACAGGAAGTTTGTGTTCCTTTGGCTACGGCAGCACTATGCTTCAGCAACGCACAAGACCGAACAATTCCTACACAGGAGGAAGCGAACAAAATAGCTTTGATCCACTCAGTGAGTCCACTCTGCAAGCCTGGCAGTGTGGGTAGTGCTGTATTTGCAGCAGGAATTGATTTTTATAGCTTACAGAGACACCTCTCGCTTCCCAGATTGTGAGCATGTGGAAATATTTCTTGGCATCTCATCACTGGAGCTTAGGCTGAGAAAAACACATTCACCTCTGAGCAAGGACAGTGTTTGAGAGAAGATTTCTGGAGGAAGTAAATTAAACATACAGTGATGCTATGCCATAAAAATAAATATTCTTATGACAACTGAATCTGATTCTTAAAAAACCCGACCAGGCTTATTGAAGAGAAGTACTATACAGACTATGTGTTAGGTGTGGAGATGTTAGTGTCCACAGATACTACAGTTAGACCTGGTCAGGGCGCTAACATATGAATTGGAACCATAACAGGTCAAGAGAGAGGTGGATTCAGGCTTCTTCCATAATGGGTGGATTTTCTAACGTGTTTTCTTATGGTTTTGTGTAAAAAATGGAGGGCACTCACCCATTTTCTAATTAATATGGCAATAAGACTGGGCTGTGCAATGTTTGTGGTGAATCCAGTGCTGCTAGTATATGCTAGTCCTATTTAAAGTACCCTTACTACACTGGGGATACTTGGGTGGGAGAGCCCAGCACTGCCTTACAAATGGGCCTTGATGTCAGTACTGTTTTCTGAACTTAAATTCACAAAAATGAGGCGCACTTCTGTGCACATACAGAACACAAGGAGAGAGTACAGGGGTGCTGATCCAAAAAGATTTTAACAGATGTAAATGGCCACATGATAAAACAACAGCATTTATCATTGCATTTCAGGCATTTAAAAAGTGAGCACTATTAGGTTAAATTAATAATGCATATTTAACATAACATTTTGAGTAAAAGAATCATGGCTTCTTTTCCTGTATATATTGAGACCCATCATATTTCAGTCTGGACTATATTGTCTTTGTTGTCTAAAGCTGCAAATCTGTGATATGTGCTCTGAAATACACATAATGCATGTAAAATATTTGTCTTCATCTACTGTACACCCAGAGCATTCCTCTGCTGTCATTAACGTCACACCATGCTGCTCTAATGATTCCAGACACTAACTAACTTGTAATACGCATTTCTAACTTTCACTGATTTTAATGGAGCTACCCCTGATTATGCCTGGATTACATTAATCCTGACAAAAAAAACCCCAACATATATACTTGTATTTGCCAACTGTAGGAGAGGATCAGGTTCGAGTGTGACCTCACAGCAGCCTTCCAATATCTGAAGAGGGCCTACAGGGATGCCAGAGAGGGACTCTTCATCAGGGACGGTAGCGATAGGACAAGGGGTAATGTGTTCAAACTTGAACAGGGGAAGTTCAGGTTAGATATAAGGAAGAAGTTCTTTACTGTGAGGGTGGTGAGGCACTGGAATGGGTTGCCCATGGAAGTGGTAAATACTCCATCTCTGGCAGTGTCCAAGGCCAGGTTGGACAGAGCCTTGGGTGACATGGTTTAGGGTGAGGCATCCCTGCCCACAGCAGAGGGTTGGAACTAGATGATCTTAAGGTCCTTTCCAACCCTAACTACTCTATGATTCTATGCGTGCACCGACTGAATTCCAAACACACGTCAGGTGAGCCATTTTGCCTATTACTCTTGTTTTCTAACTTGTATGTAGTAAAATCATAATTTACTTTTCCACTCAAATCACCACTAGGTACAAGTCATCCAGAATGCTAACAGAGTGCTGAGGTTGAGCAAAGTTTGTCTCACCAACTAAATGAATAAAGCAAACCCCAAACTCTTTAGGAGTGCTGCCCTTGGATATTCAGAGCTCTGTAACATGCTGCACATGAGCATGCTTGCCCACACCCTTGGGAATACTATGGCATGGCAGGACTCCCAGTCTCCGAAAAGCTTATAGTCAGAACTTTAGAATCTGAGGAATTCAGTTAATTCATATCATGGATCTTCAGGGGGGAAGGGTGGCCAGAGCACTGTTCAAAAGAGTGAAGAGAGGAAGCAAGAGCTGGAGTCAGGCATGCACATGTCTGATGTAGCGTAACTCCATTTCACCTTATGTTAAAAATTAAAATGCCTTTACATGTCTGTGCGGCATCATCAGCACCTGAGATTTGAGGAACCAAATTTCACCACTGCTGTAGCAAAAACGGTAGAAGTCAGAGTTCTTTAAAGCATGTGCATGACAAGAAGCTGAGATAAAAGTGATCATCGGCCTTTCCTGCTTTTTGCCTGAGATTTCCCAGCAGAGACACCTATGACTGTGTCAGAATCATTCACTGCACTTACTGTACAAGATGTATGTAATACAGTAGCCCCGTGTTGCCTGGAAATGGACAGAGCAACATGCAGGAGCACAGTGGCTGTCATGAACACCAAGTTCAGCTCCTCCACAGACACCCTGCATACCATACACTGACTTAGACCAAGACCAAGGCAATTCTCAGAAACATCTGAAACATTTCAGGCATTGTGCCTTCCTAAACAAGCAAAAAAGTAACCTTTCCAAAGTAAGTGAGAAACGTAGATTCCTAAATTCACTGCCTGGTCAGGCAGGTATAAGCACCATACCTGGTAGAAAAGAGGGGGAGCATTCACCCGGCTTCTGGAGGAATCCCTCTCTCATCCCATATGCGTCATTAGATTGCCTTCACTATGTTGTCGAACAGCACCCTCAGATGGCCCTACTTCATATTTCTCTTTATCAGACTTACTTTCTTTTTAAGATCAGGAAAAAGAAATAAACCCTCACTGCAACACTGTCAGTTTCTTATGCTTGTGACTGCAGAGAAAAGCCCAAGGAGATGAATAAGCATAACACAAGGTTTCAGAAAAGGAAGCAGATGAAAACTCTTAGAAGATATTATGTAACTATGGCTACTTCATGATTATTGAACCTTTATTTATTTTTTGAACACATAAGGGGGTAATATGGCCTTTAATCCTTGTAGCAGTTTTCTATACATTTTATAATACTGAGATTTTCTTGATTTGCCTACGAAGCAGTGCATTTGACTATGAAGCTATGAGCCATGCAATTAACTTTCAGGCTTCTATGTTGGTACACAGTTTATTTCATACTGTTTCTACAGCTTCACTTTTCAATATACTATAAATTCATGCATCCATAGCATCTCCCCACTGTAAGTACTTACCACTTTTGTGGAAGTTAACAGCTGAAACCAGATGCTTTAATGATTGCAAGAAAGGACAGTTCAGGCTTCTGGCACTGAAGAAAGCATAAAATATCCCAATAAGGCAATTCCCCATCTGAATGGTGGAGTCTGGATTTCAGAGTTAAATCCTGTGGACAGAGAGGAACTGTTCAAACATCTGAGAGATTATTTCAGACTGTTTGCCACTTTGGTAAACTGTAGCCAAGTCTACTCTTTGAACAATTTCTTCATAAGGTTACATATTTTTAACAAAAGAAGCCAGTAAATGGATCCAAAGTGTTTGGATTTTTTTTCTTGTTTGCTCTATGTTTATGATAAAGACTAAAGCACACTGCTAATGTGGGAGAACAGGACCAGAGGAGAATTGGAGCTAGCAGGGAGGAAAAAGGTGGTGATGAGCAGAGGTGAAACTGGGGTAACTGAGATAAATGTGAGGATTAGAGGCAGCAGGTGAGCAATTTCTGCATGCAGGCCAGAGGGGGTAAGACGCTTTGGAGGAGAAGCGACACAGGAAAGTAAGTCAAATGGAGGAGAAAGGCTCAATTTCATCATTTTTCCAGTTAAGGAAACAGCAGGACAATTACCTGTTCAAAGGAAACTAAATGTTACTGACAAACTCTGACCTGAGAATATTTTTTATTCATTTTGCATACAGCATGACTTGTAAATTCACTACCATTAAATTCATTTAACGTCAGTGATAACAGATACTATGCACCACCAACACTCTATGTACTCTTTCACACTGTGCCCTAAAGATGGAAAAGCAAGCCTGATAACATTATAGCAATTCCCAAAAATAGATTAAGCAAACTGGTTGCTTCTATAATCTCCACTTTAATTTTTGGACCTGTAAAAGGCATTGGAGAACTACATTTCCACTAGTTATGAATCATGTCTTTAGAAACATAACATGTGAAAACATCAAAACATTCATCACAGGTATAAATACTCTATCCAGAGAGCTCCAGGTTTATAACAATGGCAAATTATCTCAGACTAATATCATAAAGTAGCTAGACTATTCATCTCAAATGCTGCTGCAAGGCTCATGAGATGGTCTATGATTATTTCAGGATTAAGCACTACAATAATAATCTCATTCCCACTGAGTGCTCCTAAATACTCTCAGCAAACCCATTAGTCCCTTTTCCTTAACTGTGATTCCATCCCTGTAAAAAGAAATAGCTCTATAAAACTGGGTCAAGCAAACAATTTACTCTTTCCTACAGTAACTGTATATTTTATATACATAATACCTCCTTCCTTTGATAACAATTTAATCCGGTCTGCATTAGACTGAAACATGACGCAGTGTGGAGAAAGTGAGAACACCAAACCCAAGTAACTAATAAACTAGGAAGAAGAGATTTTCATGGGCAATTTACAGCATAAGAAACTTGTTAGGAGAGAAAAATTTAAGTTTTTTAAAGTTGCTTTTTTTTTTCTCCCAAAATATGCTCTTTGGGAGGAATTTAAAATATTTTGGGAGGAACATAAAATAAAAATTTTATGTTTTTATCTCATAGCTCAAAACCGTGTGCATGTTCATATTAATACTGTAAAATGTGACTTACAAAAATCCTATGTTCTTGCCCGTTAACCACTGAATGTGATCCAAACACTATTTTGAGAAGAAACTGAGAGGCTCTGTATTTGCACACAACGTGAGATGCTGATGCAATGAGAAATAACTCTTCTCATCTTCCCACAGTTTGCCATTACAGTGGAAAGACTGGTTATAAACACCATTTCTAAAAAAAAAAAAGGGGGGGGGAGAAGTAAAAGCAGGAAATTCCAGGTTCCTTCAATATCTGGACAAATAATATTTAAAGCACAAGCATGAAAGTATATTATTCCATTTCCTGGATATTAATTAGTAAACCTTGGGAAAAATCTTACCCTCCCTATTTCCCAAAGAAAACAGCTGTTAAAGTAAGATTCTGAATTACTATCACTGTTAGATATATTTTTATGTGGACAATTACTTTGTGCACAGGATAACTGCACAATAAATAGAGCCACTTGCTTCTTGAATCTGGTGCGCACAAAGCTACTACTGGAAATATCTCAACTTTGTATTTCACTATTAGAGCAACAGCAGTCCTAGTGTTCCTGAAGGTGTCTTGAGCTGTCAGACACTCTGACTTCTGAAGTAGAATAGAGCAGCAATGTATAATTGTGGAAAGAGCAATTCTAGAGTAGGCCTAGCCTCATGACGCTACAGAGATGTTGCAGGGACAGAGCTAGAGTGCCAGACACTCAGCCTCTCACCACAGCTCTTTTCTGCATCCCACCAGGACATGCACAGGACTCAAGTTTGACAAGGTCACATTTTGTACCTGTCACAATAGCTGAAAACAATTCTGATGCCCACATGTAATTCCAGTGCTGTATTTTGGCCTTATGCTGCACAGTGCTATGAGAAGCATTCTCTTCTGCCTTCTGGAAATCAGGAAAAAATAAAATTCATAGCTGAAATGGTTAACTGTATGACTATAAGAAAAAGCTGTAATTGCAGTCTGAACATTCCATTCAGAATGAAAAAGGAGGTGAAATGCTTTAGACAGTGATACCACAGTAACCTCAACACATCCCAGTATAGGAAATTTATCCAGCTGTGCAAGAAAGCAAAGCAAACTGCTCTAATGTGAATGCTCCAACACTTCTTCAACCCTATCATGAAGATCTATGGCATGGGTTCAGTCAGGAGCTGTCTGGAAGGCCAGTTGATTTGTCTTCCTCATTGCAAAACTGAGACCAAGCTATAGAAATAAAATTGCCTTAAGTTACTACTAATTTTGATGATGATGACTTTTAAATGCTTATGTTGTGTTATGAGCATCATATTGGCAATGCTGGACTCTAGGCAGTTAAAGCTGTAATGGAATTGAAGGCACTGAATTAAAATAATAATGAGAGCAAAGCAACTACCAGAATTATTGAAAGGTTTTATGCCTAAATATAGCTTGTCCTGAAGGTACTTCCAACCACTGTTGAAATGAATCTATAAAACTGGCTAGAATCAAAGCCAGGTGTTTTTGTCAGAACAGTTACAAAAAAACATTTAAAAAGTGGTTATCAGTGTGAGCCTGCCAGCTGTTTCACTCAGCCTTACTAGTGAGCAAGGCATTCAGCCAGCTTGTAAAGCCTTTATCTGAGCAACATTAAGACATTCTTTTCTGTTTCCACAAATCTCCTGGGTTGGGCTGTTGCACACAAGCCTGAATGGGCTGACGTTCCCATCAGAATAACCCAACAGTCAGGGATGGCATACAGGGCCAAACATGTTCGGTGGCCATGCAGGCTAATGCCATGCATTTGTTTCCTATGGGTGCTCTACAAGATGCCTTTCTACTTTAGTCACGCAGAATAAATATTGTTTAGGAATTCTGGTTACGTGGAAGGAGAGTTCTGGGAACTGATTTTGAAGTGTGGATGCAGAGAAATAATGCAGCACTACAAAGGGAATTCACTAACGCAGAAGAATAAAAACCTTCAGGTGACAGATTCTGTAGAGTCAACAAAGAGCTAAAATTATGCTACTGCTTCTTAAAAGAATTTATGCAGGCAGTGAATTCTGTGGACCGGGAAGTGTTTCATCTCTAAGTCATGCTTAAATAACAGGGCTAAGACTCTATAAAGTATGGCCATAAATTACATTTGTCACTTGCAGTCACCTAATTAACAACTATACCCGTTCATCCTCATTCCCAGCCAATGTAATAGCTTAAATATTGTATTTGGTGCAATCAAAAAATACACATTTTTAAAGGGCTGTTCAAAGGCAGCTTAGGTGCATCACCTGTATGGTATTTCTAACCCAGAGCCCCATTATAGCATGGCTTCATGCTTGTAGGAATAAAACAAATTTCACTGGTACAGAGCTGTATGTTCACATTGCATTGCTTAAAAGCATTGAGACAGTTGAGACTGTGGAATCAGTATGTTCAGGCAGAGCAAAAGATAACATAACCTCAGCCTTTACAGCTGCAAGCTCAGGCTGAAATTGAAAGGAAACAAATCCTCTGCTGTAACCCTTTTTTCCCCACTAGATGCAAAGGTCTCTATGAAAAACTGCTTCTTCTAAACCTTCCTCTGCTTCTCTGCACCTTGTTTGCTACATGCACATTCAATTTTCTGTTGAAACAGCCAAAATGGAAGAAAAGCTTAGCTCTCACATTAGCCTTAATAGAAGGTCACAGATGAAAGCAGTGCTGCCACTAAGAGGAAGCAGACACAAATAAGGCTCTCTAAACTGGTTCTCAAAATCACATCTCTTTTTTCAAGCCAATGTATACCCTGCAGCTGTGCTCACCAGAGAGTAACTGATGCTTTTAACTTTCTGCATAATAGAAAAGCTTTTGAGGAGCATAATATTACAGCATTTAGTTTTTCTAAATCAAACCCCTACAATCACAAACAAGAAAGGAGAAAAATAGATACTAAAAGGTAGAAGTGGAGATTGTCTGTAAAGCTTTACAGAAGATGGAGGGCAGATGGTGGGGATTTGCAGTGACACAGCTGTTTTTAAAAATAAAGAGGTGGAAGAGGAGAGGCATGATTACAGCTACACGCACATTCCTAAGCCTGTTCACACAAGAGTAAAAATTAAGCTAGCAGCAGGAAATTGAAGTTTGTGTATGGTTTTTTTTTTATCATCTGAATTGACATTTATAAACTTTTTTTTAATAGTCAGCGACACCTTCAAGTTCTTTTTCCAATCATTCATTTTCTAAGTAACTATGAAGGAAAGGTGACAACAGAAATATTACCTACTATCAGATATGAAAAAGGCAACGTTGAAATTACTTTCAGTGCCTCCAAATAGCACACATTTTTGCTGTAAGCCTTATAATATAAAAAGAAAATGCTATCAAGTAAACAACATAAATTGTTACCCGTTTGAATTTCCTACGAAAGGCTTTAATTTTCCACTTTAGGGTTTATTTTGGGGTTGGTTTTTTGGGGTGGTTTTTTTTTTTTTTTCCAAATATTATTAGTAGATTGCAGAAATAAGCAATGCAAGGAATAGTAACATGTATGGGGGTTATTGTAGATTCAACAGCATGGGAGGTGAGGCAGGGAAATGCCCAAATTCAACAGGGTATCAAGCACTGTATATGAATATAGCAAGAACACTTTTTAACCAAGCAGTAATTTGTATTAAAATAATTTCACAAAGAGACCTTTCACTCATTTTTAATGCATATTCCCATATATGTCCCCTACAGCCACAGAGAAAGCATGTTAGGCAAACACTAAAAAGACTCTTACTCTACAGTGTAAAAGCCTGCCTTCTCTAGAGAATCCAATGAAGCTGTTTCTTGACAGCTTTGTTTGCAAGATAAACTCTCTTCCAGTTAAGCAATTCCTAGATCCAAGAAATTTTACATTGAGAGGACAGATAACCACTGATAGCAAGAGGATTATCTTTTGATCATTCTTCATGGAGTCTCCTTTGCCACACTACATCAGCTCACTTTCTTCCTGAGTACTGAAAATTACTTGTCAGTGTAAACATATTTTTTGCTACCTTTAAAAAAAAAAAAACAACCCATTCCATTTTCTCAACATATGAGCTAGGACCCAGCACAAGAACAAGGTTATCCAGCACCAACCTGCTAAAAACTTCTTCATACCTACCTCCAGAGCCATTGGTGCTGGCTTTTGCTACCACTGGGTACTGAACTGAACGGGCCATAGGTGAAACCCATTTCAAAAAATGCACATATTCCACCCATTTACTCCACAATCTCTCCTTTCAGTGTCTGGGCTGCTCCCAATCCAAAGAGAACAGCAAAGCAAATGGTGCAGGTGCTGCCTAGCATACAAACAAACTCAACAGCTGAAGACATTTAAATTAATTTTATTTATACCAGGTTTTCAAAATCAGAAATATTTCAAAGAAATTCAATACTTATAGACAGGTGCTACATTGATGATCTTTGATCCACCATTAGTGCCATGTTCTCACTCTACAACCATTAACTCGCCACCACAAACTAAGGGGAACTTACAGAAGTTTATAAAAAATAGGCAGACATGAAAATTTGGTTTATACTGGAATTGGCATAAGAGTAAAGCTTATTATCAAACTGTGGCAATTGCTGTATTCCACCACTCGTTCTGAGGGAATGGTATAACAAAAAAAGACTCTCCCGCTTAGAGAAACACTTTGGGTTTTAACTGAACACACTCAAAATCCATCTAATGATCTGACTAGGAGTGATTCTTACACTCAAGTCCGTATTAATTTAAGGTTTGCACTTCTAAAATCGCCACAAGCATAAACCTCACCTACTTACCCGGTCTTGGACCGATTTCCCTTTTTGGAGAAATCAAACCCGTATGTCTATACCTCTTCCAGGATTTACCAAATCAAACAAAGAGCTGCTGGTTTTAAAGTGTATCTTAAGAAAAATGCCATTTCCACACAAGCTACCCTCATGAAAGTTTCATCTAACATTTCTTTATCAATAAAATAACTGCAGCTGAGATACCCAAAAGTCACGTCTACACGGAGATACACAGAAGATACTCGAGAAGATTTTCCTCCACTTCTCTATCACAATGAGGCCCTCACCATTTTGCATAATGACAGAAAACAACAGCTGACAAACCATTTTGGAACAGATGCCAGCTGTCTCTCATTTGTTTTATAATTCAAACAGTAACAGTTCTGTAGCACTTTATTGGTTTGGTTTTTGTTGGTTTGTTTTGTTGTTTTTTTTAAAGCAAGCCATCTGAATTGGACCTCGCATCAGTCAGTCAGTCATTTAAAGAACAAACTGAAGGCAGGCTGATCCATTTGGATCCACAACTTGTTTTGGTAGGAATCTTACATAAATACAGTTTGTGCTTCAATTTTGTATCTACTTGGACTGAGTGAATATACACCTAAGCTAGTTTAAAAAAAAATAAACTTGAATATTCAACTCGGAAGCCACAGACATCTTTCCAGACTGTTTGCAGCAGAGACAAACAATAAATTTAAACACAGCACTGCTTAAAAAAAGTTTACTGTCTAAAATGAAATTCAAATGGTTTATTAAAATTTAACATTTTCCGTTTTGGCTTTTTTTTAAAGAAAGCATTTATACCTTGTGAAAAATCAGTTAAAAGATCATTGCATTATACTGAACTCAAGTCAAACATAAAGCACAAAGTAGGTCTTTACATTAAACTGGGCTTTGTACACAACGTGAATCATCAGAAATAGACTATTTTGAGAAATAAAAACTTGATTTTTTTTTTTCTAGACAACATGCATACCATCAGTTACTTCTCAACCTTAAAAGGTACCTGAAAGGAGAGTTTTGTAGAACAAAACCAAGACTCATTAACACACTTAGTAAGTCAGTGGTCATCATGCCTTTTCAGTGAAATTCTAGTAAATTTTAGTCTACATAGAACAGCTAACACAATGAGGTGTGCAAGTCATAGGGATAGCCAGAAGCCTGAAACGAAGTCTTAAAGTTCTACAGGACAAGAGAGCCTGAACACAGTACCACCATGTTATTTGATCTATTACAAAAAAAGATTTTTATTATTATCCGCTTCCTTGCTGAAAAAGGGCAATGGACTGCACACAAACAGCCTGCATTTAAAAGCTCCACAGTTCTACTCTACCAACTTTTTAAAATAAGGTAATGATAAAGAGCATTCCTTCTAGCAGCCTGTACAGTTCAGCTGCCAGTGGCTGCCTAACAGCGCTCCTTTATGCATACCAGGAGAATCATGTCCAGTTTTGCCATTTGTGGATAACGATGACAAGATACAAAAGCATGTGTTTGCCATAAATAGCTCTGGCTAACGGAGGATTGTTCACACAGAGCAGATCAAATTCTCTATAAGGAGAGCATTATTTGGCTCCCAGCCAAATCATGTCCCCAGTGCAAGCCTTGGTAGTGGCAAACACTTTCCAGTTCTATTTACATAGCCGCTAACAAGTAGAACCGTTCATTTAGGCTGTTTCTTGTACCAAGTCCGTCTTAACTGCAACACTAAAAAAAACCCCAAAGATTATTTACTGGCTTCATATTCTGCATACGACTGACATTACAAATCATCTTACCGAAAAAAAGACGGCGAGCTGCAAGATTTCGTGCCAGGTTTTACTCTGACATGTAGAACTTTAAGAACGTTCAGGTACGAAACACACTGCGTGGTTAATTACTTCGTATTTTTACATGTCTGATACAAGTGTTTCATGGAACAAATGGTCTCTAGTAGTGGTAGCTTCTTTAACGGTAAACTAGGAGCAAGTCCTTTATCGAATGATCGGAACAGAGCCACAAAGTATTGTAAAGCAGTACCTAAATCACAATTAGGAATGAAAAATTCGCATTATTCAAGACGAAATTAATGACTGTTTACCTTTACAATACTTTCCACAGAAGTTATTTGAAATATGCTTAAACATACTTAAAAACTGTATTTTCCAATGAAAACAAGGCAACGTTCTGTAATAAGCCACAAGTTTTATTGCAACGTGGCCAGTTTTTGATCTCAAAAAACAACGTTCCATTTAAGGCTCTTTTTAATACAGAAATTGCCACCATGACTGATGTTTTACAAAACTTTAGTGTTTCAAGACTCACATGGTAAACAGATAACTTCTACTCCTGTTCAGTAGTGTACATTCAATGGAAAACAAAAAGGCATCGTAACAGCTACTTCATTTATAAAGATATGCATGTAACAGGAATGAAACTGAGGTACTACAATAATTTGATGACACAGTTACAGCAACTTAATTGGCATTCCTTTGGGGGGGGCAGGTCAAACATATTACAAAAAAGTGCTTTAAATGCATAGTGTTGTGTGCTGCCATGTCACAAAAATAGGCTTGTCAAGGCAGGTGAGGTGTATGAATGCACAAGAGCCTCATGGAACTGCAATCAAGTGCAACTGTAAGTAATACTGTATAGAGTCGACCATCCGACCAGTGGACAATACTTTCAAGGCATTCCGTTAGCTTACCCTTTGCTGTCTACTAGACTATTTACATTAACTATCAATCACATTCATTGTACATGTTGCAAGGAATGCCTGCGACGTCAGTTTTGGCTAAGAGTATGACGTGAAAGCATTCCTTGGATCCTACATAAAACTACCAGGATTAAACAGTCTAATGGCAATCACTGGTAGACTGCTTAACAATGACATCTCCTTCAGGGGCATTAGGGAAGGGCCTTATTTTCTGAGGAGGGAAGGGGATGGGGAGACTAATACTATTCCAATTGAATGAGCTGCAGAAATGGAAGCTCCTTAGATCCAGATGGCACTTGTCTGTCTTTTTATAAGGGTTTTCCTTCAAGTGAAACTACCACGTTGCCTCCCAATTTCTCTCCAAGTGTTGAACGGTCCTTAATATCATCCAAACCATTTACTTGCCACTCATGTTTAATACCTGAAAGACAGACAAACAACAATGTACTTGTGAGCACCTCAACATCTGAACAGCATTATAATCAATGAACAAAACACTTCTAGGTCCATACCTGTAAATTTCTTTTTAATGGCATCTTTAGAGCTTGCGTAGATCATCTTGCTTTTTAAAGGCGCGCTTTCAGGAGCCCTTTAAAGGAAAGAAGACCACGACAAAACAGTTATTCAGTCATCCAGTGTTAACTCCAGAATGCTCAATTTTAACAGCAAGCTTTGCTTGTACACACCAGAATATAAATACCAGGTCTTCTTTCTTAGATTCCTTTGTCTCGTATGTGGCATCATACAAAGCATATCGGCAATCATTCAAAGGTAGTAACTTCACAAAGGCTGTATAGGGGTCCTCCACCGTATCTCCAATGTCACCAACCAATATCTGCTTTGCCTCCTCTACAATTATTTGTTTTTTGTCATCACTTAAGCAGAAGAGAACGGCTTTCTTTCTTTTTTTAATCTCTTCTGGGGTTGAAGATTTCCTTACTTTCATGTCATTAAAAACCTTTATGACTTCATCGTTCACTGTTACTCCAGAAGCCTGTAAAATGAGATCAAAGGAATACCGTAAACAGCAAAAATTAACACTCACTAGAAAAGATGATAGCCCACAGTGCTAAAGAAGTCTGCCTGCCCCCATAAGAATAAAAATACTATACTAAACCTGAACACACTACGGATTTAGCAATCTTCGCAGGATTGGAGCAGAAGATATAAAGGAGGTGTAAATTCTGTACTCTCTTGTTGCAGATCTCAGCATCTTCAGCTGTGATTCTGGATAGCGGTTTTATAGAGCTAGGCACACAACTGTACTACTCAAGCAGTTTTCCATTACCTTATCATGCATTTGGCACATTTGGGGAAGGGGGGAGAGTGAGCGGAGGGGAGCGGAAACTGAACACAAGAGATGAGTCTGTAGTTTTGGGTTGGGATGGGGGGTGGCTTTTTGTTTGGTTGGTTTTGTTGGGGTTTCTTTTAGCAGAACAAATGCCACAGCAGCAGCTCACATCCAGCACTGTCATGACTCTCATTCTGCTGGGTGAGGTAAGGCTCTACAAGCAGCAGAAATGTTTTCTGCATTGTGTCAGTTTCAACACTGCGCTTTAAAAACTCCTGAATTTTACTTCACGCTGCTGCAGGAGCATTATTTAATTGCTCTTCCTTCATACAAAAACACCAGTTACAATGTGCTCAGCTCCCCATACGGCTGGCAAGCCGTTCAAAACCCGAGCCTAAAGCAGCAAAGAAACAAAACACTGACAGGGCAAGCGGGGAGATCACGGCAAAAAGAAAACAATTTAGCAAGCCCCACTGCGAGCGAGCGAGCCGAGCCGAGCCCATCCGCAGCGCGCTTGCTCTCGGTCCAACAATTGCATGCGAAGAGGCGGGCGCTGCCCGGGCAGGCTGCTCGGGAGGCAGGTGCACGGCTCGCTGGGAGCCGCGGCTTTGTCCCCAGGGGAGCCCGCTGCCCCCTCTCCCGGCTTTGTTCGCGGGGAACGGCCGTCCCGCCGCCCCGCGCCCGCCAGCCCTGCTCCCGGCCACCTTCGCTCCGCCCGCAGCGCTGCCACACGATCGCTCCCGGCCGCCCCGCTCCCCCGCCGGCCGGGGGCACCCACCCCCCGGGCCCGGGCCGCAGTAGCGGCTCCCCGGAGCGGCGCCGGGAGCCCCTCTCCCCGCACGCGCCGGCGGCCGCCCCCCGCCCCTCACACCGCCGCCAGGCTGCTCGCACGCCCGAGCGATGCCGCAGGGAGCGCTGCGCCGCCCGCCCGGCCCCGGCCCCAACCCCAGCCACCGGGCCCGGGCCCCGGCCCCGCCGCGGCCCGCCCCGCCGCCCGCTTCTGCCCCGCGGCCGCTCCCACCGCCCCTTCCCCCAGCACCCGGCTAAAATTAGACTAAAATGGCCGCCGGAGGCCTCGGGGCCGCGCTGAGCCGAGCCGGGCCGGGCCGGGCCGGGCCTGCTCAGCTCAGCTCAGCCCCGCGCCCCGCCGGGCCGCGCTGCCGCTGCCCCCACAGGCCACCCCCGCCGCCCTCCCCGCTCGGCCGCGCCGCGCTGCCCTTACCATGGTGCCGGGGCGGCGGCGGCGGCTGCCTGCTGTGCGGGGCTGCTGCACGCAGGAGAGCGCTGCGCTGCGCTGGGGGCGAGGCGGGCGGGGACTCGGGCCGGGCGGGGGATGAGCCGCGGCGGCCGGGGAGGGCCGGTCACATGGGCCGCGCCGCCACCACGTGCCGCCGGGCCGCGCCGGGCCGGGCCGTCCCCTACGGGGCAGGGCAGGGCCGGGCCGGGCCTGCAGGCGGAGAGGAGCGGCCGCCCTCCCACCGCGCCGCGGCGGGGCCTGGCTGGGTACCGGCGCTGTTCCTGCGCCCGCCGGGCGGGCCGCTCCCGCCGCCTCGGCCTCGCAGCGCCCGGCGTTCCCCCTCGGCCGGCCCCAGGCCCACCCCGGCGGGTCGCTGGCTGTAGGCGGGCGAGGCAGCCTCTCAGCCGGGCGTGGAGCAGAGTAGCCGGTAGCGGCGTCAGGTCGGGCACGGTTGCGGCACGGCCCTTTCTGGAGCCAGCCACGACTGCCCGGAGCGGGGCTGTGCCCTGCCCTGGCCAGCCCATCGCGGCTTCCTTCGCCGAGGCGCTTTGTGCGGCTCGAGTCACCGTTCGGCATCGACCCCGGTTCACCCCTTATGGCCAGGCGCTGTCTGCCCGCACAGGCCGGCATAGATAGGGGGTATGTTGAAGTTGCAGCGTGCCACAACTCATTGTCCCCCCTTGAACAGGAGATGAGCTGCTGCCATGGCTGCCCTCCGTCTCTGTAGGGAAAGGCCTGGGGCGCCTGGCGCAAGGACAGCACGTTCTCTGTTTTTGGGAGAGCTGCTCAGACGATGGGGCGGGACACAACACGTAAGGCAGAAGGAGCAGCATTAAGAGATAGGAAGGTGCCTTACGTGTAAACAAGGAAGGATAACCCTCCCGAGAGCGGTTCACTTGTCCGTACTGAGCTGGACAGGGCTTCAGCTGCAGGACACCAAACAGAACATTTTATCTCTAGCCCATGAAAGCGGACAACAGAATTGTCAGCACTGTGCAGTGCTCTGCTCCCTGGACTGGTGGTGTCTGAAAACCCACAGTTCCTAAACGTGCAGGGTCTCAGCGTACGTCTGAGCACGCAGCCTGCCTTGTGGCCGCTCAGCCATCCCTCCTCATACACCTGAATTGCTAGTAGTACCTTGGTGGAAACCCACCAGTAAGTGCTTGTCAGCATGCGAGTAGGTATATACATGCATGGATACACACATTCATATTGCGTTGCGTGGGAGATGTGGGATTTTTTCCCCTTTATCCATTACTTTTTACCACCGCATTGACCAGATGAGCCACTATGTTTCTATTCACCGTTTTGAGTTATCTCCTGCTCTGTCTGTATGCAGAATTCAAGACTGAATTGGATTAATCAGTATTCAAAATTGGCCCATCAGCCTTGAAGTCACTAACCAGGAGTTGTATCACCCCTCAGCTCCTCACAGCCACACGTCCAGGACTCACCACCACCACTAAGTCTGTTAGACTCTAGTTTTTCCCAGCTGATGACCACTCGTGTTCTTACAGCCTGTTCTGTGCCAGCAACATGGGACCCAAGAAGGAGTACCTTTATTGCATATTTGCATTTAAAGAGTCAGCCATTACCCAATTCAGTTTTCAAATACAATGGGTTGCTTTTTGATCGAACAAGTAACTGGTTAGGAGAGGTGAAGAGCGTTACGGTAATTAATAGCACTAATCCTAAACCGGATAACTCTCAAGAAACTGTTTTATGGCTAGTTTAAACTAATGAAAATCGATAGGATATCTTAACAGTCCTGTTTCCAGGTATTTGCTGCTCTTGTGCAGCTTCAAGGGGTGGACTTAAGTGGTAGCACATCCTCATCATCACGATGGTTCAGTGCATCCCAAAACAGTCTTCATGACACTGCAGCGTGGCATGGCATGCTGTGTGTGACACGCGCTGTTCTCAGTGTCCCAAACAGAGGTCTGTGTCCTTGCAGCCACACACAATGACGGGAGGCCACTGTGGCAAACAGCAGCAGGGGGGTTCCTTCACCCCGTAAGCAGATATGCGTGTGTGTGGTACATCCTCCAGTGCCAGTGGCCACAGTCACTGCCAGGGGCTCAGCAGGTTTCTCCTAATGCTTGTGCATTACCATGAAACCGCTGTGGGTGAGGGCCCTATGCCCCCATGGAGGGACTCTGCACTGCACATCCCAGGCTCTTAAAAGCTGGAGAAAGAGTTACCAGCTCCAGAGTTGCATGGCCGGGTAGATGCTCTGGGGATGACAGCTCCATGACTCACCCTCCATCTTTACTGCCATGGAAACCGAATAATGAGTCAGAAGTGCTTGTTATTCTCTTCACCTCCCAGGGTGCACACCTGAGGCACGTCGGGCTGCTGCTGCACATGACTGACCAGTGCCTGCCAGTCATCGGAGCACAGAAGCAGCAAGGGCTGAATGAGGACTATTTTGTGATTTTATAGACATCTCTAAGAAAGAAATGAGTTTAGCAGAACCGGAGAGCCTTTCTCAGGGGTGAAAAACGGGTCACAGCTGAACAGAAAGGGCCCTCTCGTTTTCGAGAAAATGAACAATGGACTCCTGGTGACTGCAGCAGTCAGAGAAGGAGCTTGTGGTAGAGCCTAGTGGTGACCTTGGAAGCCACAGAAATGGCCAGTATCCAGCCAAGAGCAGTAATGACCAAGCAAATCTTACTGCTGGAGCACGCTCAGACAAAGCTGGTTCCTCACCTTGGCATCTTGCTGCACTCAGGAAGCATCAAGTTTCACTACCCTTGTGCCACAAGGCCTGCATCCCACCAGGCACCACCGAAATAGCCCTATGATTCAGAGAGCCCAGCAGCAGCAGCACTAAAAGCTTTGTGAATGATACCCTATGCGGGGCACATGCCTCTGAGGAAGCCCTCTAAGCCTCCCCTCACCCTCTGTGGATGGAAGTAATGACTCACCGTGAAGCAGAAGGCACTGTTTGTTTGGATTCAACTCCTGGATGCTCTTTAGTGTGAGGTGATTATAAGGGACCAAGTTGCTTTATGCATTGAAGCTCTCTGAAATCATAGTCCTTTCCTTCTGTATGCCGTACATCCTCTTTGCTTCTCTGTCAATGTCACTAAACTCAGCACTAACATTTCAGCCTCATTTCCCATGGAAGCAAGGCCTCTGCTTGGCCTCCTCGGGCACCCCCTCTCTCACTTGGGCTAGTCCTTGTCCCAGTGACTTTTTAACTTTTTAGCTTATTTGAGTTAAAGCTGGCAGAAGGATAGAGGTCACAAAAGTAATTAAGATCCTTAATTAAGTAATTAAGTTTCATAAAATAATTCGAGATAGAAGAAAGTGGGGCTGTATGTCTGCTGGTTCAACTCCGGAACTTGCGGGTTTCTGCTAAGAGACATCAGATCTCTTACGGTGTAGCCAGATTACTTCAGGAAGAGGACTGCAGAGGGAAAGCAGAGGAACTTGTGTAGGTGTACACTGAAATAACAGGAAATCTTAATACCATTCAGTTAAAAAAAATCGACCTGTTGTGGGAGAAATCCATAGGAGACTGCATTTGATGAGATGCGTCACTCAGGGCACTTGCCTTCCCTTTGCTTTCCTGCCTACCTCTGGAAAATGTCCAGTTTCCCTCCAACAATTCTGTATTTTCAGTGGGAGTGCAAAGAATGCTGGATAAAATCTTAACTTCTTGTAATGTAAGAGAGTGTTAGAGAAAACCCCGGTGAAAGGCGAACACTGAGGTTTTACATCTTTCCTTACACTGTGGACAACATTTCTTTTAAACAATTATACGGCAAATATATTTGACTGTAGGTAGTGGATCCTGGCATGATTTTGCTCCAAGTTAGCGAGACTTGCAGTGTCTCGCATGCGCGCTGATCCTGGGAGCCCGCAGCAAGGGGCAGGATGCGTGTGCTGGTGTGGAGCACGGGTCCCCATCAAGCCCTGCTGTCAGACCAGGAGATGGATTTCCCCCCAGGGGAAGCTCTGACTCCACCGCCCCTGGCAGGGTCCCTTCTGCTGGCTTGAGCAGCCTCTTCTAGCGGTGTGGTCCCAAAATCCCCCTGGGGCTCCGCGCTATCAGTCAGCTTCTTAACGGCGGGGGCCGGCTGAGGATGAGCGAGGTGCTGGCCGCCGCTCCTCGAGGAGCCGGGCCGTGCCCGCTGGCCCCTGCCCACCGCGGGGATGGGAGCCGGGCTGTTGCGTCACCCTCGCCGGGCGCCCCGGCTGCCCGTGCCAGGACATTCCTGCGGCTGAGTCATGGCCCCGGCTGCCACCCCGCTTCCACCACGCTCGCTCGAGGGTGCTGCAGCCTCTGGCTGCCCCAGGTGTGAGGGGCGGCCGGCCTCCCCAGCGCCTTCCCAGCCTCCACCCAGCGCCCCAGGGGTCCTCCCCGCTGACCCGTCGCTGCACCGAGGAGAGAGGGCTGTAAGAAGTGGGGTAGGATTTCCCGGAGCTGCGATGCCAGCTTGAGTGCTGTGATACTTCGGCTGGTTTAAGCAGCCCCTTTCCCTGCCAAGCGGAGCTGCTTTCCTGACTGTGCAGTGATGTGGCTGAAGAAAAGCCTTTTTTTGTTCCCTTGGAAAGCCGTTCAGCTGTCCACGTTCCCCGGCCAGGTTCACCTTCCACCAGGTTCACATCTGCCAGGCGAGCAGGCAGGGGGAGGCAAGAGGAAGCAGAAGCAGCAGCAGCAGCAGCAGCAGCAGCAGCGTAAGGCCGGCCTGGCCTGGCCAGCAGCCGCATGCTCCTGGGGCAGGGTGGAATTCCCCCTCTCCCCCCGTGGCTGTGAGTGCCGTGCTGGTAAGTCACACGTGCCGGTGAATCATAACGCCGGGCAGCCGCGGGCCTGTCATTGCTCAGTGGACAATAAAAGAGAGATTTAATTAAAACGTTATGTCTTGTAATGACATCATGTTAGGGGTGGTATTTAAACACAACAAAAAAGGAAATAAAAACTCCTCCGATGAGGGAAATGTGGAAACTAACGGCAGAAAAATGGCTAAAGAGAATAAAAAATTCCCCTGAAGTCTAAAATACAGGGAAACTCTGCTCAGCCTTATCAGTAAAAACAGGAGATAAAAGTTACATGCAAGTAATTGGCACATATTCGACATTCACAAAGGTTTGCACATTCATAACACTAGAAAAAGTAGCTACCGTTTACCCTGCTACCCTTCATGAGTTCCTGTATGCCCTGCAAAGTCCATTTTCCTCATGAGCAGTTTCTTCCCAAGCCTCTCTTCTTGCTGCCTCTTGTTCACAGCTGAGATAAATTTATAGCATAACCTCGGGTAAGGAGGATTTATAAGATCAGCCACTGACTATAGCAGTTGTTCAATTTATTCACTTTTCTTTCCCAGACACCTTTCACTTCCACGCTAAAGGCCGTATTTCTTCTTTTCTTTTTCTTTTTTTCACTTGTAACATTTTTATTTCAAGGTCTCAAAGCTGTTTATTAACATCATTAATGAGGTATCTCTGCCTGATCAGTATTACTTGCCCTGATGGATCAATTGCCTGGGGTCACCTGGGAAGGCTGTGGTGAGCCCGGGTGCCAGGCAGGGTGGCTTGGATCCCCATCCCTGCGTGAACCCCCAGACCATCCCTCCTCCTAGGGAAGGAAATGTAGGTCAGGCAGAACAATTATTTTCTTGAAGCCTCTGTTTCAAGCAAACAGCAAAGTCAGCCTTTCCTTCTCAGTAAGCGTCCTCTGACAAGAGTAGGTGTGAGGAGTTTGATGTTGGCTGTTACCTCCCTGCTAGTGATGTGTCAGAGACACATACATCTGTACATACAGTGAAGCAGAGCCCTGCTGTATAGCAGATGTGGATGCTACTTTGTAAATCCTGCCTAAAGAGAGGAAATGTAAAAAGCAGCACCACTTTCTGGGAGCACGGTAGTTGCTGTGCATCACAGAATAATGCTTATTACAGTGGAATGGCAAGAAAGGAGCCAAAGCGACCTTTAGAAAACCGGGCGTCTATGGCTGACCTATACGCAGGCTAAGTGGATTAGGGGGAGAGCTGCCAGAGCACTTTGGAAGAATGGGCTGTAACACTAAACAAGATACAGATTATGTTATTTGATTCTTCTAATAAAATAAAAGATGAGAAATGTTCTTCAAGCAGCCAAAAAGCAACAGCACAATTTGCTGGATGTATCAGTCTCCTGGAAAAAACTCTTCTGGATAATCCATTGCCTTTGGGTTCTTGTTTTGTATACATAACTTTTTCATATAAAATGAGCTGCTGGCAGAGTCTCCTGGAAGTGAGAATCTCTCACAGGAATAGCATGCCAGCTGTGAAACCAGTATGAAGAAAACCCAAACTGTTCTGTGGTGCTGCCAGCATGTTTCCAGCTGAACTGCACTGTTTGTAGCTTGAAACACATTATTCTCCTCCTGTGTCTGCAGAAGGAGCTGCTGCGCAGGGGAGGTAACACGCCTTCCCACGCCTGGGAGCTCCTGCAAGCGCCTTCCCCAGCCCACGGCATCCATGCGCGGCTGCAGAGGAATCCTCGTACTCCACGTACACCGTCCTGGCACTGTTCAAGGACACATGCACCAGTCATACAGAGGAGGTGCTGTTAATAGTTTTGCTGGTCTCTGTCAGGAGTTCCTAGCGCAGCTATAAAGCCGGGCTGCCAAGGTTAGCAGGGATGTTAATCAGCGCGATGGCCCCAGGAGGTGCAGTTTCACCCCTCGCTGACCTCTTCATGTTTATGGCAAAAATGCTCTGCCTTTGCCCCCAGAAGAAAGTTGTCTGTTACCGCAGCGGGCGTTCAGCACTGTCATGCGCCTCGCTTGAGCCATGCATCTCTTCCTGCTGCAGTGTCCTGCTATGCACGTGCTCAGCAGCGTTCAGCAGTGATTGCTCTTTCTTCCATATCTTGCAAATGGAGTGACAGTCCTTAAGCTGGCAGTCTCCAAGTTTCTCCCTCCAAGCTCAGGAGGTCAGATCTTGCCACCTCTTACACTAGGAGTAGACTTGCCCCAACACAGAAGCAGAATTTTTTGTTTCTTTTTAAATCAGAATGGAGAGGAAAATGTGGTTGTTTCCTCACTCTGTGCTGTGGCTCAGCAGTCGGTTCTTCACTTCTCAGTGTGTAAAATACAGGTACATAAATACAATAAAACTTACCCAGAGGAGGAGTGAGGACAGCATTAGTGTCACCAAAATAGAGCCACATCTACAGCTGTCCTAACAGTGGTCTGGTCTTGTTTAGGTTGCTGAAAACTTGTTCAGCCACAGAGCAGTGACTCCTCTGTGGGGAGGAGCAGGAGAGCTGGAAGGGGTAATGTCCTGCACGGCTTCAGCCTGGTTCACAGGAGAACAACTGCCAACAGTTAGGATGCGGTCGGACATCTCGGCTGATGACACCGTTTAAACTGACGCCCCTCCAGGAAAAGGTGGCAATGGTTTCAGAAAGCTCTTTCCCTCTGGATAGATGCATGTGGACCTTCGAGACGCTGCGGCTGGCTGGCACGTAAGGAATGTAACGATTCAACTTTGTTACGTTCTTCTTTACAGAAGAGCCCCCTAGAACTGAGCCCCCTGAGACAACCGGGCCTCCTGGTGGGACGAGGAATCCTCGTTTTCCTGTGGCCAGACAAGTTCAGAGCAGCACCGTACACAGGTTGCACACAGATTTTGGGCGCTAATCCCAAGTCTTGCAGCCTTGGCCCGATTCTGCTACTAACCTTCCATTGCACCGTGCATTGCCTCCTACTGGGGTTATGTTGTCTCACATTGGAATGAGGTCCTTGGAAAATGGGCTGTTTCTAATCATGATCAGCACTTCTAAGCCATTGTAGGTCTGATTTAAGGAAACATCTTTGCAATACATAAAATAATCACTAGGAAAGAAACAAATCCTCTCCAGGAGATGGAGGAAGCCATCACAAAAGTGCCAAGACAGGGGAGATTAATTCATATGGCCTGCTTAGACTGGAAGTTGCAAAGGCCAGACAAAGAGGACGACAGACACTTCTGGGTCTGAAGTTTTAATGCTATTAAAAATCGCTCCAGACAGACCTAGTACTCATTTTGCAGCATTGCATCTGAATGGAAGGAAATTCTGTTTGCTGAAAGTTGAGCCCAAGGACTGGTCTAAGAAACCTCTTAGAAGCAGAGATGGACAACTGTGGAAACAAAAGATGCGCTGACCAAACCTGCTCAAGCATTGTGAAGCCCCCTCACAAAGCATCTTGCTTAGAAATTTGATCTTGCCTTTTAAAACTGCTACGTTTTTCTTTTTCAGATAGCAATCTAAAAATACAGCATTAGCTAAGCCCAACATGCTAAATACATGAGTTGAGATCACTTTCTGGTGGTTGAGGATGGGCTTTAGGATGACAGGGGCACAGGAATATTTATAACCCTTCCTGGATTGCAGGACCTGTCGGTCAGTGCGAAAGTGTCCTGTGGTGACAGCAGCGCGGTCGAGCGGTGCCAGGACTGCAGAGCCCAGCATGTGACCGATGGTGGGATCTGCACTGGAATGCTCGCGAAAGGCAACTATGAAGCCCTGATCCCACAGGCAAATCCCTGCGCTGCCCAGAATCAGATTCAGAACTGCCATCCAAAACCCAAACATTTCAGCATCCTGGCTCACATTTCTGCCGTTTCGAACGCATGATTCACAGCAGCCAAGCCACGGCACAGCCCATGTCTTCAAGGTCCTTTCCTCCCAGACTAATTTCATCTGTAAGGTGCTTGGAGAAGAAAAATGGTGAAGCACGTAGATTATCATATATGTTCTTATAGGACTGTTAATCTAGGAAAAAATACCTATATAAAGCCTAACAAAACTGGTAAGCTAAGAATAGCAAACTGACAAAACTTGAATTGGACTGTGTGTCACCCTAGCAGAGCAGGAATATCCTCTATGAGACAACTGTTGTTACAAGGGAAACAATGGCACAAGCATGCCATTTTCTGCTCCTCCACAGGGCACTGTTAAACCCGGCTGCACACAGTGCCAGAGTAACTGCGCTGCGACACGGTGCTAGCACAGCGGCACTACGCTACTCGAATAGACCGTTTCCTTTGTGGTTCTTTGAAACAAGCCTGAGAAAGGAAAAGTGAGCAGCTGCGGAGGAGAGTAAGTGAAAGCTGATCTTCTGCGGGCAGTGGCTGTGGAGAGTATGCCGTCATCCAACATCCCTCTAGGAAACTTGGCCCAATCGAACATTTCTATCGTCAAAAGCGAGTGGCCTGAACAGCTGGATGCACCCTGCGAGCAGCGGGGAGGGCGCAGGCTCAGCCCCAGGCTTGCTGCCTTCTCCTCTTCCAGCAAAGGCTGGGGGTACCTCGCGTGGCGCCAGCCTACCCCATGCCCAGAGCCTCTCCCCAGGTATGCTCCTCTGTGCGTTGAAGCCCAGAAAACACATTTTTTCCCTTCTTCTTTCATACCTAAACACTTTTAAAGGTGGAGTCGCACCTAAAAGAAGTATTCTAAAATCAGTTTCAGCAGTTTTTCAGAAAAGCAGCACCACAAACCCAGGAAACCAATATGTTGTGGTAGAGAAACAAACCCAAAGTTGGCCTCTGCACTTTTTGGAAAACATATGCAGCTTGTGGTCTTCTGCCACTGTAAACATTTCAGGTGTAGTTTGTACTGATGCTGAATGTTTTAATGCACTCCAAGTATTAGAAAGCATTGGAAAAGTGTCTGTTTGCCAGAATGCAGCTGCAGGTGATGGAGTGTTTCACCAACAGCAGGTCAGATTTGTTTGATTACTTAGAAAAAATATGCCCAAGTTTAAGTGCAGCCCCAGCAATACATTGTCACTGAGGCTCAGGCGAGGGGACGCTGCTGGGAGCGGGGAGGCAGGAGGACAGTGGGCTTTGCTCCCAGCACCACTCGTGGTCTGAGTAAATCGCAGTTCCAGCAGCACTTTCCCAGGTACTGGAGATAAACCTTTAATGAAGTACAGCATTAATGATAACCATTGTTTAATAGACAGGGGCTTACAGCAGTTAAACATACAAAACTTTGCACAAACATACACACATAAGCCCACAAACACATTTTAGTGATCTTGCTACTTCAGCATCCCTCTTAGGAAACAGACGGGAAACAAGGTGATGGCTTTACATACCTGTCTTTATAATTCTTTTGATTTACAGCACAAGTCATTTCACCTTTTGCGTTGGACTTAATCCAAACATCTTCAAACCTGAGTGCCTCAAACCAGGAAACTTTCTTATTGGTGGTGACTGGAGATTCTCCAAGAGGGGTTGTTACACTGATAGTGGACATACAATCGAGCACTTAAAGGCAAAGTTTTACTAGGGTGCTGTTTAAGGAGGCATCAAATTAAGGGAAGAACATTGCTTGTTGAAAGGCAGGTGGGAGGAAGAAGACATCACTTGGTCCTGATGGCAGCAGGCTGAGAAACCTCGGAACATCCGTTTGGAGCAGGCTGGGTAGAGCACAAGGAGCACCTCTGCAGAGCCGGACCCAGAAGTCACTGCTGTGACAACCAAGGCAGCAGTTCAGCAATGCAGGGGAGAGCTCAATCAGAGTTAGAGCAGGCGAGCCAAATACTGTGTGGAAAAGTGCCTGCAGTCATCTGGACACTGGCAGTTTCTTCAGAGTGAGAAGGCTCTTGCAGGGTAGAAACAGTTCTTGGTAGCCTCAGGAAGTGTTAGCTGGAATTGGTGCAGTTGACAGTGATCCACCTGAGGCAATGTGACCAGTGCTTGGTATTATTCATTGAATATACCCAGATAAAACGAGATTACCAGTCCAGCAGCAGCATGGCCTGGGCAGGACTCTGGCGTGGTCTGGTCTCCATAGAGATCTGCTCCCTGCACACGTCCCTAGCACAATCTCCACTTCTGGACTGTAACACTTCCAGGGATGGCTGGTTGTGGGGCAGCTGGTGACTGTTGGGCTGTGCAGGGTCTGGCAACCTTTTCCTCCTTGTAATAACACATGTAAGTTCAGGCTGGTTTTCAGCTGCTTCTTGCTGGTTTCTAATGCCCCTATTTGCTAAGATTATACTAAAACCATCTTCCTTTACTGTTAATACTAACATTTACAGGCTGTCTGCTATGACAGGTAAAACTTCATGCTCCACACAAGAGCCATCCAGCACTTGGGTGCCAGAATGGTGGCCGCAGCCCAAACCCCACAAGAAGAGCGCTGGCTTACTTCTGTCACACACTCTGGCAGCCCAAAGCAGCTCGAGCTTTCCAGCACTTTCAAGGTTTCCAGAAATTAAGCTTCCAACAAGCAAATGTGACACCTAATGTGCCAGCCGAGGTGATCGCTTCTGTCACAGCTGTGGTACTCTGGGGCTGCTGGCTGTCACCCAAGCATGAACAGCCAGCATCAGCTTGATGCAACCACTAAACAAGGCTACATCCAGCCTTCTCCTCCTGACCTCACCCTGCTTGGGTAGGAAGGGCAGCTTCCAGTAACAGCAGCCACTGCAGGGATTTGTCTTCTGCATCATTGGCAGAAGGTGGTGGCCAGAAGGTGAGCAAGTTGTATTTGAGGAAACACTGAGATTTCCTGGAAGAGAGAGTCCTTTGGGTTGGAGCCCAATTTCTCCAAAGGACCTGGCCCCATGGTTATGAGAGAGTTATGTACAAAAACCATCAGAAGAAGTGGCCCAGGGTGGTTACCCAGTAATTCCTAGCCCTGACATGAATGACAGGGGCTGAATTTGCACAGCAGAAAACCAGCAGGTAGAGCAGCCTCTGGGTACCTGCCAGGTCTAAGGTATATTGGAGCTGCCAAGAAGGGAAAGACTTTCACTATCGGATCTTGTCAAAATGCTGCTTGGAGGACAGGCGCTGGACTTGGAGCCTGTTTTCCTGCAGTGTCTGGTACAGCCTGATTAGTCATGGCTCTGAGACAAAGCTGTTGACCCTATCCATTTCTGCACCTTTGTGAGACACTGGCTTGGAGCCCTCTGCAGATACTGCACAACGCTTTGCCTGGTGGTAACAGCACATGGCATAGCTGGTCGTGGTATGATACAAGTCCGTTTCAGGAGAAAGGTGGACAAGGAGCACAACTATGCCATGATTATGACCAGGAGGCAGATCTTAAGCAATCCCCGTTTTTCCAAAGGGATATGCCTGGGGGAAATAAACAGCCAAAGAAAGACATCTTGACATAACCCAGAGAAAACATAGCTGAAGTCTGAAAATGCTGCACTGGAAGTACTGACTTGGGCAGTCTACTACCAGGAAACAAAGGCTCTGCCCATGCCCTGTGAGCACCACTAAAGCCAAGGGCATCTTGCACATGCGGCATATATTTAAACACAGCTGCTCAAAGGAGAAGTGGCCACTTTTCTGATTTCACTTTCAGCATGTTTAAACAAGGCCTTAGGCTTGAAAACTTAATGACAAATTACTAATTTAGCTCATGGCACAAGCATACAAACACCACTGTCACAAGCAGAGAGCTGGGTTAAACTGTTCTCACCAGCTCTACCTAAACTCAGACTTACCATGGTGTTACTGAGGGGAAGCTATCGAAGGAAATAACCTTGGTGAAAGAGCGATAGGAATGAACAGCTGGGAGGTTGGGGACAGTAACCATTTAAATTGCATCTGCCACAGATGGACTTGCTCAGCTCGCAGTGCTCCCCCCACCCGAAGTATTCACATTTAAGTCAATGGGGACCATTCATGTGAACAAGAACTCGCACAACTGTTTGTGCAACCTGCTAGTCAGGATGTTCACATCCTTTTGGGACTAGACAGATGCAGGGATATCAAGTACCACCTACACCCTGCAAAGAAGTCTTCTGCTGCCCACGTTCCTTGCAGAATTTGGCATTCTTTGTGGTGGGAACAAGAAATGCATCTTTGATCTGGACAGGAGAGATGTCAGCTCTGAACAAGGGAAAGCTCACACAGAAACTCTGAAGTATCAACAGACATTTCTAAACAATATCCCCACTGTTCTCATGCTTTGATTATTAAGAAAAACCCCACCCAAATCCAACACTTCAACCTGACCAGTCTCCTGCATGTTGCCATCCACTCCCTAGGCTCAAGGGAATGCCCATTCTAGCCACCTCTTGCTACCCCCAAACTTCTGCTCCATGCTGTTTCCTCAGAGTGTGGCATACCTCCAGGTGGGCAAAGCTGGTTTTACAAGGGTCTTAAAGGTAGTGACTCAAACCAAGTTTAATAAATTTAAATTCATAAATATTGAAAGTAAAACTGCCAAGGAAAGCAAGTAGTTTAAAGAAGCTGCTGGTCAGCTAAACAAAGCTATGAGGTTTTACACTGTTAGGATAAAGATCCAAATTAAATAACTATACAACTTATGCACATACTTCTTACATTACTCCTTACATGTTGGTGAACATTTGTGTCACTCAGAGAGCAGGTATCACCCTGGCTGCAGTTGCTGAAAATGCTGGCTGGGGTACTCACATGGAAGCCAAGTTCTGCCGTGTTCTCTCCAGCAGCTTGTCCCAGTGAGTTAGCAGGGAAGATGGTGTAGCAGTGTAACGCGAAATGAAATGCCAGTAAGCTCAAAATACTTTGAAAAATGTGTCATTTTATTTGTGCACTTCCAAAGTTGTACGTAGAAACTTATAGTACAGTCCCGTAAATTTACTCATTGCTAGAAGAACTGCCAGGGACACGGGAAGGTGTTTATTGATTCATCATCAAGTTAGAGGGGAATAAACCAACAAAAAAAAAACCCCAGAAAAAAAAAAAAATTAAAAAAGTTATGGAACTCCTCCTTTTTTTTTTTTGTTTTTTTTTGTTTTTAATCCCCAAGTACAAATTTTATAAATACAAAACAAATTCACAAATTACTTTGAATGCTAAATAAATATCTACTTAATAAACTCAGACTGAATACCTCCAGCCAGCACTGGTACAGTACTTAAAAAGATATGCAGTTGTTCTCATTCATGTGTAGTGTTGAGAAGATACGCTCAAAGAAGTTTCAAACACACACACACAGTTTCTTCAACTGTGCTACAGCAGAAGATTTTATCTGAGTTGATAAAGCCCTCCATACCACAGCTCCTACAAAATCTAGAGGATGAAACAAGGTCATTTTGTGCAGGAAAAAACAATGTTCTTCTGGAAGATATTTGGACACATGAATGTATTAAAAATGTACAAAACCTCTGTAAACCAGTACTGTATCCAGTACATCTATCAAAATTATTAGACACTGAATAAAACTGTAGCAAAGGTAATCTTTCCTACATTCTCCTGAGTGCTTAATATTACATTGAGAATATAGTGCAGGCCACACTTCAAGGTGGTTAAACAGTTGTTATTGCTTTATACAGGTATGACGACTGCGTGATTTAAGATTTAACATTTCATTTTAATGAACATAGCAGATTCCTCAAAAAAAAAAATCCTTTGGAAGGTAGAGGTTAGATTCGTGACTTCTTCGCCGTGGGAGCGGCGTGGTCCACATTACCTGATGTGATTGGAAGTCCAAGCTTTTGAGCCTGAATGTGGAAGAAAGCTTGAAGTCTAGTTCCAGCTTTTGCTTCACTTGTGTTACGAGGGTTGTATTCAAAGCAGTTCGAAAACATCAGCTCAATGTCTTCAATGAATTCCGCTAGGAAATAAAAAGTAAATTAATTGAGCGTGTCTCAGAGCAGTACGATAAAGCAGTATGACACCACCGAGTCACTCCAGTGATCCTACAGTCACAACACAAAAATGTCTTTGCATGTGTCAAGTGTCTATCATTATATTAGTGCCATGTAAACATTCTTGAAATTTCTCTTATTATCAATAAAAGAACTACAGATCCAGCAGTAACAACAGTACCTTTTCTAAATATTTCAGTGCCACTCGCTGACATCAAAGGCTTGAGAAATTACCAGCAGTTCCTCAGCTGCTCATTTCTTACCTATCTGTACATCATCCATCTTGTAGTAAAAGAACTGTTCAACAAATCTTGTTTTAAAATATTAGTAAATGCTCTTTTAAAAAAAAATAAAAAACCAAAACACACCACTAAGCCCCAAACCAAACACAATTTCAGCTTCCTAATCCTCTGACACAGCTCTGGTTTATGACAAGAACTTCTTTTAAAGTGAGAGAAGAGGGTTCATTACCTCTTTCAATAAATAATACTTACATGCTAACTTATATTCACATTTATTCACTTTTTCACGGATAATATTTAAGGCAATAGGTTTTTTGATGATATCATAGTAGTCTGGTACCTAAAAAAAAAATAAAAATAAAAAAATGAAAAAAAATTTCCATAGACAAACAAATGGAAGCGTAAAATTCTACCTATAAACAAAATTAAGCAAATGATGTATTAGCAGAAAGCATTTTGGTTTTGGTTTTAAACCGGGCAGTCACAAGCAACCACCTCCATCTCCAGAACCGAATCTTAGTTTTCAGGTATTGCTTTTTCATTTCTGTATCATTAAAGTAGCAGACCACAGCAAATATTAGCCACTGAATACATCTAATCCTAAATACCCTGTGAACAACTGTAAGGAAATTGCATGAACAGATAAGCATTACGATGTTCCCATCTGTCAAGTGCAAAATGATTTCCAAGATTTAAGAACCTTTCATTTTCCTGCAACATATTACTATATTAAAAGCTCCTCAATCATGAGTAATGACCATTTTTACTCCACTGCTATTCACTGTGTTGCAGGAGAAGTGAAATCCTGATACTCCATTTAGTTGTGCTGAAGAGAAAGCAGTGAACCTTTCTGTAGCAAGGAGAACGCAGTATTCAAGTACCAGAGAGAAACAGTTACTCGTAGCAGTGTTTATGTGATAAAAGTGAGGGGAGGAAAAGGATTGTCTAACTCTTAAGGACACTGATCATTTGGTTCACAGATTTTGAATTCCAGGTAAGTACCAAGCTTAGGGTGACTGTCTCATTCACAAAGCGGGGCAGAGGGGTAAAAGAAAAGGATATCTGATCCAAATGTGACTCCCCCCCCCCAAGAAAAGATACCCACATGCACCATCATATATGTTTTAAACCCAAGGTCTTGTTTATGGCCTGTAACTTTACTATATGAAGTGCAACCTGCAAATGAACCTAAAGAAAGAACTAGTAGAGATATAGAATTAGGTTGACACATTTTACCTTCCTTTCCCTTTAGAAGTGCTGTTCACATAAGGACTAAAAAGAGAGTTTTCGTTTTCTGGCTTGCTGTGCACTGATTATTCGGTGTATTCTTTACATTGTCTTAAAGGCAGCAAAAAATTTAAACCAGAATTTTTGTCATGATGAAGAAAATGTGAGCTACTCAGGTATGGATTTTTCTTTCCAAGCTATACAGAGACTGGCCCTTAGTGACTGATTCAGGCAAACCATAACACACTGAATTCTAGCAGTGTCTTTTTAGGATCAAAATTAAGTTGAATTCTCCATCCCTCCTTGCATTCCGTAGATTCTTGCACTATCCACTGTAATTACTGTACTCGAGTAGGCAGACGCTAAGTCTCTATTTCATTCAGGATTCCTCTCCTCCTCCTCTGCACTTACATCTTTCATTCACGTTTGTACATCATTCTTTTTGTCCAGACACATTAATCCTTCCAGCTATCTGTGACTCTGAATTCAGTTTCAAGCCTTCATTTAACAGCTATCACTGTTAATTTTAACAGAGCACTTGAACACCGAGCTCTAGATACTGCTCGTATGTCTGTGCAGAGTTGCTCCAGAGGCCTTGGAGAGGACAGGCACTTGGTTAGGGTATGACATTTCCAGCAGTGCCTTACAACCGACAAACCTGTGCCACCTGCAGAAAAGCAGACATGCCTTGGGAACTTTTACTGTAATACAAACCTCTAAAGCAGCGCTTACTTTGGGTACCTACTTACCATCAAGTATTTTAAAAGCTAAACAAGAAGAAAATAATTAAGAACTAAGCCAAGAAATTCTCTTTTTTTACTGCATTATAGTTAACATCAGAGCAAAGTTTTTCCTACCTTGTTATTTTACTGCTGGTCTGTTCTCAAAAATACCTTTGCGTAAATTGAAGGCTAATCCAACTAATTAATTAATCAATGTAAGTGTACCTTTAGCAGTCCCATGCTCGACCTTTTTTCCCCCAAATCAAGGCATTTCATATTTTTAAATTCCTGACAAGCATACTTTAAAATTTCCCCAAAACACGTCAATTGTAGAAGTTATTTCTGGCACCAAATATTTGAGCTGAAATGCAAGAGTTCTCCCGAATCACATTGCTTAGCTGTATCCCCATGTTTGGGCAAGGCTATAAAATCCCAAATTTTTACTGGCAGCAAACACGATTCCCAACCATTATCATTCCCCTCTGCAGTTCTATCAGTTACCTGGATTTTGGAAACCAGTTTCATGAAAGGCCAGCTGTCATCATGTCGTACCAGTTCCACTACGAGTTGTTCAAAAGCTGAGAGTTCGTGGACTCCCCCTTGACGTCCTGAACTTCTCCTGTTCAATGAGGTTTGAGGAGATGATTCTGGAAAAGAAACAACACCCCACCAGATAAAAATAAAAACCTGAGAAGTAAAAAGAAAAAAAATTTCAAAAAGCAGTGAAACACCGTTATTCTTGGGTAGTAAAACTGCAGTTTCAGGACACAACTCATGTAGTTTGGCTTCAGGTATTAACTATACTACAGCCTTGTTATTAACCACTAAATGTCTCTCTTGCAGTACAAAATGCAAAGTACCAGGACTTAGCTGGGATCCTCCTCCATTCTCCTGCATCACATTAATTTTGGAAAGGATTTTTTTCCACTGATTTCAATTTTAAAACAATTTGTTAAACATTGAAAGAAAAGCCCTATTAGAGAAAAACAGAATAAGCCGCCTGCTCATAACTTTTGCTTCCACAAAACCTCTATTCAGAGTGGTTTTATCTGCTTTCAAGAGTAGTCAGCAGGGTGGTTAGAGGATAAGCCCAGAAACTCCCAATGGTAAAGGACAGAAATGGTGCAGAATACAAGGCTGCCACACTGGAGTGCAAGCTCTTTCACACTCTTCAGTCTCACACTGGGGTCTTTCTGTTTTTAAAAGGTTATTGTAGCTTTCCAAGTATTCCCCTACCATCAAACACTTGTTATGAGCTTAACAAGCAAGGACACTGTTAGCGCTATACCAGATAGATGACATTTTTCTTCTAGTAGCAGAAATATTGCAAATATTGCAGATTTCGCTACCTTGCCTATATCTGTGTTCTGCACTGTTTAATAAAACAAACCCACAAAAGCTGTAAGTAAACATTTGCATTTTTAAGGGTTAAGGCATAAATATCACTTTCATATTTTCTATCCACTTGTTAGCAATTGCTCCATATTGTTAGCAAATATGAAACTTCAAATATAGGTATGATATATCTCCTTGGCAATTTAAGTATTTGCTCTTTAGATGACTGAATTTTCCTTTTTGAGGTTCACTTCTGTCACTGCAAAAGAAGGGATGTGCCTTGTTAGAAGTGGTAAAAATGCCTTCGGGCATCATTTCTAGTCTCCTTGCTCTTCCACACAAATATTTTAGCAAGGAACAGAACATGGTTTTCGTTCTGGACAAACACATTTCTCTAACCTGTGGATTGTCGTTTCCTGCCCCTTCTCTTGGGTTCAGTAACAGGAAGAGAAAGCTTTGAAGTAGAAACTGGATACTTTCGAAGCCGCTCGGTCGGGTCTGTGGTATCAACAATTCTAAATCCGAGAGAATTGGAAGGGCTGTTTTCCAGTGTGTTATCAGCATTCTTTCTTCCTCTTCGTCTTCTTCGAGGACTGAGTAATTCCACGAATACATCTGCTTGTAATGAACTTTGGCTCTGACGAGTGGTCCGGCTATTAAGTCTTAAAGAAGGCTTTGTCACTGATGGAGGGGCTGATTTTACCTTTCTCAACCCCCTCCTGGTAACTTTAGATGAAGATTCACTTTGCTTAGGCACGTTCTGCTGACTCCGAGAAGCATATCTTGCCTGACGCTGGCTGTTCTGACTTGAGAATGGATTGTTGAGTTTGGCTGCTCTCATTTTTAATGGAAACTTGACCTGAGGTCTTCCTGGCTTTGACGGGCTACAAAAAGTGAACAATTACATTTATTTATCCTCAAATTCCGTGCCTCTCTCTTCCCTCAGTTTTCTAATTCAGCATTTAAAAAACCCAACCATTCAAGGTTGGACTGGTAAGCAGCTGCCTTTCAAGCTGATGCAGCCATCCAGTTACCATTATCTTAAATACTGAAGTCTCTTAATGAGCTATTACGTGGAGCACCTACTGTAAAGAAATGCTCAGAATTCCCATCACCCCTTGCAGTTTGTGCATTAACTGGAGCACCAGCTATCAATTTCTTTAAATCTCTTGCTTATTTCTCAGAGCAACTGTAACTAACTAGGATTTTTAAACTACATTACCAGCTATGTAAATAAACTGCAGTTGTAGAACACTCAATATAGAAGTTATGCTCTAGTCAGGGTTTATAACTAATACTCAAGACTCTCCTTCCATTACAGGAGAAAAGGAAGATCCCAGAGATAAATTTACTTCTCAAGGAGATGCAAGTTCTCTCCAACCATTGCATCCCAACTGTCAGATCCACAGTCTTGCTTCAGTCAACAGGTTTTCTACTGTTTGAAACTCTCTCCACTTTACATTGAAACAGTAGCTGTACAGAACTGCAACTCTGATGGCCATCTCTCACCTATATATCCTAGGCTGGAATTTTCATCCTGAAAAGCGAGTGTAAGTCCAGTGGACTTAAGTTTTGTTAATATTAAACCCATCAGTAAGAGCCAAATTCCTAACCAGCTGACATTTTTTAAAATAAACATCTTTTTCAGACTGGATTTTCAAGATATGTGCTTATGTGAACAATTACTCCACCTAATAATAAAGATATTTCAGTAAGACATCTCCCCTAAAGGGGTTTCCATTTACCTCATCTCTTCTTCCTCTTGGGATTCATCCTCCTCATCTTGCTCTTCTTCATAATGCTCTTCCTCACTTTGCCTCACTTCATCATAATTTGCCTCTTCTTCCCCTTCTCCTAGTCGTTCAGCAGTCTCTTCATCGCTTTCCACAGAAGGTCTCTGTCTGGAGGAGAGGCGTCTAGAGCGCTGTTTTGGTCGGCACTCTGGGCAAAACCAGTCTCCTTCAGGAATGACCTACAAGCAGAAGGAGAAAAAAAAAAAAAGGAAGAAGAAAGCATTAGTAACATGCAATTAAGTCGTAAGAGCTATTCCAGTTTTGTGTGAAAAGGAAGCACTTCCTTTTCTTCAGATACCTTCAGCTTGGGCCTGATGCAGTAAATATGATAGCCTCGATCGCAGCCATCACACAGCACCATGCTTTCTGCATCGCCTTTCTTCCGACACACTTTACAGCGAGCATTGAGGATGGACTTTGACCAGATGACACTTCGATCCAGTGTAGACAGATGAAGGAAGACTTGGGACAAGCTGGTAGAAGAAAGAAGTGACTCTCTCCAGCGATCCAAAACTGTTTTATAGGCCCGTCCACCATCACTGGCATCTTCCATTAAAGAAGGGGATGGAAAGAAAACAAAATACCAGAATGATCAAACTTGTCAAACATCTAGGTTATTCTAGACTATGATTCTCATAAGGCTCTGATTCTCAAGACAGCAGTATTAAACTGGGATAATATTATAACCTTTGTCTTATCTCTTCAATACTTGAATATTTCCCCTTTAGTTTCCAAGCTGCTGATGCCATAAGATTTTCCTCTTCAATACCAATTCAATTTGGAACTTGCACATACATGGGACATGAGTAAGACATAAAAGTATTACTCAGATAACAACCTGGAAACCTAACAATTTGATTGAATTTATAAAAGAAAATTACTTAAGATTAAAAAAAGACACTCCCAATTTACTTTCACTTGTATGTACATTTTAAAACCACAAAATATTTACATTTAAATATTGTACCTAGCATTAAACAGAGACTTTGCTGGCAAAAAACAGCTTAAAGAGCTTTTCTCGCCTGTACTTCCCCAGTATAATCTAGCAGACAATCTTTCAGCCCTCTCCCCACGCCTCAATGCCTTTATTCCTGTCCTGCACTTCACAAGAACCTGCATGTCTGTGCAGCTAACTGTACTGGGTGACTGCTCTAGTTGAAGTATTACTGTTTTCTCAGTATTTTATAAGCAATGTAGCACACATGAATCTGTGGTGCACACCTAGTGGCAAGCCAAGTCAGACCTGGGACCCTAATTAAGTTAGAAATAAATGCAGGAGGGGTGTAGGGGGGCGTGGGGGGGGGGGGGGGAGATGAGAAATTACAGTCTATTTTCGAACAGGTTTGGTCTGCAACCCAGGCCACCAAAGCAGCCACACAAATACACATACAGGGTAGCGAGGGAGGAGGTGCCAAATGGGAATGAGCAGCTGGGAATTACAGAATCAAATAGGCTGTTTGAGGGGCTAGAGAAAATGAGAAGATATAAATGACACCCTGCACTGCTGCTGCTGAGCAGAAGGGGAATTTCTTTATAATGCTGAAAGCTATTTCTTGTGTTTTAAAGCAAGAAGGTTTAAGGAGAGGAAGACACAATACAGTAGTACTTTTGATTATGGAAACGTTCACAGGTTTCCCTTCTAGAAGGGATAGTCCAGTTATTACTGTGTGACCTTCAGCTGATTAATGCTGCACTCCAGTATAAAATGCCACCTTGCCTGACTTGCTATAGTCACAGTGGGCACAGGAATGGCATACGATCCACCTGCCAAATGATTTCTCCTCAGCAATAGGATGAGAAAACATCTAATAATGACCAAAAAGAAAGAACAAAAATGAGACTAATTGCTCTTCTGGCAAGGCCTTTCGGACTGTCATCAACTGGCTGCCAGGATTTGCCTAATCTTGCATACATCTGCATTAGCAGCAAGCAGCACAAGAGGAGTGATGGGAGAAGGCAGAGGATAAACAGGCAACACAGCTTCATAAATAAAATGCAGCCACTCCTGAACTGCAAATTCAAACCTGGATTTCCTAAAATTTCCTATTACTTCATCCTTAGGTTTCCTGTCTGAAGTTCAGTCTTACTAAGGATAGTGGACAAGTGCAAAAGCAGCACTACAGTATATCTTCCAAGTGTGTTTTTAAAAATCAGCAAGAAGCAATTAAATCTACTTGTCAGGACACTAGACTAACATGAGACCAGTTCAGTTCTGCTGCCAATTTCTACTATCACTCTGGCAAAGACACTTTATCTTAAGCATATATATATATATATATATATATAAGATTGGCAAGCATTTCTTTTGCTGACAATAGCAGCTTGAGCATAATTACTTTTTTTTTGGTCGTTATTTTTAGCCTGAATTGGTTCACCAACATAGTTCATGACACAACACAACAAATATTTGCACTGCAAAACTGCAAATGCAATATAGAGATAGAAATTACTGACCACGACCTGCTTCAGCACGTCCTGCTGCTGAAACATGCCAAACAACACCCGCTGCTTCAGATCCCAATTTGTAAAATACGAATAACACTTTTTTCTTCCATCCATCATCTTTCTCATTTATATTGTTAACTTGGAGGGAGAAACGGCCTCTTCCTTTGTGTCTGAGCAGCTCTACACTGCGCAGTGGGATACCCCTCTGTCAGCTAAGCCCTCCAAGCCTTGCTACAATGCAAATGAAGTTGTTTGACAGATCTATGCACTCATCTATCAATAGCTATTGAGTTCAGGGAAGGGTTTCCATTTTAGTATTCCTAGAAAGGATATGCAGTTGCACAATGCTGTGAAGTTTTAAAAAACCCCAAAACACCCAGAGGCATTAAAGTTGGGGGGGGGGGGGAGGGGAAGGATTATGTGAACATGAAGATTTCTGTTCCAAAAAAAAAAAAAAAAAAAAAAAAAAAAGCCCTTCCCCCCCCCCCCCCTTTTTTTTTTTAAATCTTTGAGTTGTATTTGTTTTATTACCCATGTTTAAACCTTCGGCTTCAATATAAAATTCCTTCAATTTAAGGAACTGGCTACAAAATTATTAAAGTAAATAAACAAAAAAAGAAAACCTGATAAAATATTTAATAGTTTTTAATTCTTAGCAATACAAGTAACATTTAAAATTTACCATCTCTTTGACTGCTCTTGTCTTCCACTCTCCTCTTTTTATCCCCTCAGTGCTTCCTTTCATTATCTTCTGCATTACTCAACATTAAATGCAGTTATTTCAAATACCTTTTTGAAGTGTGGTGATTTTTTTTTTTTAATTAATTTTTATACTCCATTTTGTGTAGTCTAAAAATGTAACTAGAACAGTGGTTTCTAACATGTGCATGTGGAAAAAGGTAGGCAGGGAAGGGTAAGAGAATAATGTGCACGAGGGAATTGCACATCCCAGGATTTACTTCGACTCCCACTACAGAAGGCTTAAACCTACCCTCCCTTATCTTCCTGTCCATCTCCAGTACAAATGGCTATAGGAGCAGCTTACTGACCACAGGTTTCTCTCTCAGCAAACACCTTGTCTGGTCTATGCTACCGCAAACCTCCTAACATCTCAAAAATATAGCCAGTTTATGGGCACACTCCTCAAGGACCGAGAGAACTAGCTCGCCTGCCACATGAAACAACATTCTTAAGCCATTTTTGCGCAGGAGTGTTCTTGAGTATTAAAATTATGTGTAATGAAATGATTTCTAAAACACAATTCACCATTAAGAAATGCATACAATTCATGCTACATTTAATCACCAAACAGCAGATTAGGGGCCATCTAGCAGCTCTGCAAGGCAGAGGGTGCTGTTTCAGGGGCTTTCTAGATCTCCTTTTGCATTGCTATCTTCTGTGCCAGTCTTTTCTTGCTCTTCCACTTGAATATTTGGTATGCACCTCAACTCTAAACTTATCAGAATCACCAGCGAGGCTCTTGGCAGTCTGATAGAGCCTTAGAACAAAAACGGAGCAGAGAGGAGCAGCTGGTCCTTTTATTGCTGTGCTGGGTCCCTTTGTCTGCTCTGCACCCTGGAGGCCACCGGGATAAACTTGCCAGTGACTGCAGTGAATTTCACTGCGGTGTCTTTAGTACTAGAAGCTGTAAATAGACTGAAAACTAAAAATTGTGAATTATGGCTCCATTCCCTAATAGGAACTGAGCACAGTAAAGGAGGCAGGAGGAGAGAAGGGGGAGCAGAGAGGGAAAAGAAACTCCACAGTGAAGGGAATGACTGAAATAATGACAAAGACAAAGCATGTTCAGCTTGGCTTAAAGCAGAAATGCAGGGGTACTCTTTTTACCTAAAGTGTTCCCCTGTACCACTACCAAACAGAAGTCCTAGCACTTGCTTGACTTCCAATACTTTTACCTCAGCGATAACTGAATCAGTCTAAAAAGGTTGGGTTTGTCAGGTTTAACATTAGAAACAGATAGGCAGGCATTTGGTCTATGGATGGTTCAATTCAGCAGTTGGAACAACTATTAAAAAAACCCTCCTGTTAGAAAAGAAACGAGTGTATGGACACACTGGACTATATAAGATCAAGCATAACAAGACAGCAAACAAACCCAAAACCCCCACAAACCAAAACCTAGTGGTTACAAACTAAAAGTTAATTTGTATTGTCAAAGTACTGCTGGCCACTTTCTAGAGGGGCCAACAGAAGAGGGCATCACAGTTCTGAGCATAAGGCAGTCCCCCAGCAAGCAGCAGCATCCACTTTGTATACAAAGTTCTAGTAACACTACTAACACCTCCTTGTCAAGTTAAGTAGAAAACTTTTCTTTGCTTGTTATACATGCACAAGTTGCAATCTAAGAAACAGAACCTGCTGCAGGAGCATGCAAAGACATTGTTTCCAACTGGGGAGCTTAAGGTCAATAAAAGATGATACAAATTTTACACTCAATTTTTCAAATATGTCTGAAACACTGAAGAGTTATATCCAGAAAGGTGTGCATCCAGAACTGCTGCTTGACTGCTGAAGTGCCCAAGTTTGACAGATGCCTCTCAAACACACAGGTTTCCTTAACACTTTGCAGTTGCATGTTCTGGTCACATCCACAAGTTCCCAAGTCAGAGTACCTTTCATATAACTAACTGCCTCATGGTCATAAAGTCAAAAGTGAATAGGTGTTTTAAGCTTTCTTTACTACAGAGCCACACAAAGCCACGGCTCCTCCAAGAGCTCTCTAACGACAAAACTAAAACCTTGCCTTCATTCATTCTCGTCTCCTGCTAAAAGCAGCCCATTACGCAACCGAAAACATGAGACACTTGGCACCGAAGGTAAAGCAAGGAAGAGGGAACACGACACCATCCCTTAATGGTTAGGACAGTAAGCCAGAGCAGAGCACACCTGGGACCCTTGCTGCTCCCTCAGCTGCAGGTTATTCTATATATTACTGCAAGCTTACAGCAGTACCATTCTTCACAGCAGAAGAGATGCGCAGGCACACTACGGTATACAAATACATGAGATTTAAGACATGCAAATCATATAATATTGCTTTCCCTATATACTTTCTTTGCCACACAGTATAAGGCATCCAAAGGAAAACAGGATTCCCAAGTTAAAAACAAACAAGAAACCCCAGCATTGTTCAACGGGTCAGGCAAAAAGATGAACCATCATTAGATTATAGCAGAGTTGGAACCACTGGAAAAAAGAGATGCAGGAGGATTGCTAAAAAACTTTATCTCCAATACTTCAGGGACACTTCTCTTTCAGTCTGTTTCCTCTAACTCAGGATGTCCAATCTATGGCCATAACCTACTAATAACCATGTTTTTCCCCTTAAGGGCACACTGTAGTAAACTTACAGCTGTCAGCAAGATGCTGCAGCCAGAATACTGTCAGAGAGAGTTTGGAAGTGCAGGCATATACTGCACAACATATTACAACCTGCACATGCAAAGTAAGTACAACAAACACTGGACGTACTGTTAATTAACTCTCATGCACATGTTGTAAATCTAGTCATATAGCAGGAAATAAGTCCTGTTATGCCTGGCTTGGAAAAGGCAGACATACCTGAGTTGGTGACCTGCTGAGTAACACTTTTAAACAGATGCAGTTTAAACTACTCCTGTGCTCTCCCCTTTCATCTCAATCATTTGCCACACTTCCCTGTTCCAGAGGTCATCACAATGATAATGAAATCTTGTGGAAGGGAACCCATGCCTGCGTGTCAGAAGTCTCCGGCACAAATTAAGCTCAAACTCATCTTCAGTGGCAATTGATACCCAGACACTAGACTCCGTGCAGCAGCAGCAGAGGTGCAGAAACAGTTTTAGGTCAACTGGGCCATGGGGCACTAACGTCAAACGTTAATGCACCAAAACCTGCATTTTCCCCAGAAAACAAAGTGACTTTATGCAGTTTGACTCTCTCACCCCCAGAGCACATCAGAGGAGTTAAAACAAGGAACGTGTGTTAAAGTCAAGCTATAGTTTTGCTTTGGTTTAATTTTTTCTTACAACCTTTTATTTCCAAGTTTTGCAGCTTAAATTAAAAACCTGAGGATCTGAAAGTTTGCAATGTAAATCTTTACTATGTTATGCCATAAATATGTTATTGATGAACAAGGTGATCCAGATAAACCAGACCTATATCGCTTTCACCAAAACAGTATAAAAAGGAACATATGTTTTTGCAACCTAAAAACCACACAGAATAAACTCATTGTATAGTTGCATGATACACTGGCCTCAACAGTAATGCTGAATTACCGAGTATTCCCCCAGAAAGCTTACTCATTTCTGCATAAGCATACAATTTGTCTCCCAATGATCATTATAATTGTAGGGCCACATAAACAAGATCACTGAAATGATCCAGGTTAAATAGGCATATATTTAAGAGTAAAATATGCTGTTACTTAATACATGTAAATTCAGGACATGCAGAATAATAAGAGAAATATTAGTATTTCCTCATGATCTAAGGCCTTATAAACTGACCATTTTTTTAATTTTAATTTTTAATTTAATGACATTTCAAAATTTTACAATGATAGATTACCACAGGTTAGTTATTGTTCTTTTCCCCAACATGTCCCTCTAAAGCATCCAGTCTTACAAAAGAAGCCAGTGGATTTGGGTGGTTTTCTTTTTTATTACAAAATCTTAAGTAAAATTAGAGACAATTTCTATTTTGAAAGCTTACCAAGAGGTGCTTTGAGGAACCTGCGCTCAATTCCTTGTTCTATCTGAAGCAGTGCAGATGCCAAGTAGTGGACCACATTATTAACTGGCTGAGGAGTACTTGTACTTGTTGATGCAGCACTTGGAGCTTCAGTTTTTAACCCAACGAGTCTAGAATAGAAATGTAGTAAACTATTGTGGTTTTTTTAACATACTTAGAATTTAACACCACAGGTATTTGTTTAGGTCTGTATCTACAGTAGATTTTTATTTTCGTTTACATGCACGGACTATAGACTTGAACAGATACTACACAGGTGTGATTAAGTTAACCCAGTTCTCAAGTTTGCTTAATTAGTCTAGTCAATCTAGATAAATCATCTTTAGGAAACAAAGTTAATAATTGTATTTGAAATGTAGAGAAGATTTCCAGAAGATTGGATGCAACATCCATTGGCTAGTTCCTGAGAGATTTTCGTGAAGACTATAGCCCAAATAATTCTTCAGTGAAAACACTTCCAGCGGCAAGGTGAAGCCTTTTAGAATATTTCCATCTGCAGAAGTTCAGCTACATGTATCCCCACAATTAATAAGATTTTTGAAAATAAATAAAACTAGAAAGTAATTTTAGGATGTTAAGGCAAGAATTGTTAACTTATACGTTCTCATCCTTGGAGGATTCTTCTAAAATACTAACTCTTCAAATAACGAGGTAGGTTTCCAATAAAACAGCCTTTTTTTGACCAATGACTAAGTAAACATTTTAAAGTGTAATTTTCCTGAACCACAAACATTAAGTACAGTGTCGGAGAGCAACTCACACTAATGAAAATAAAATTCAATTTCTACTGGGGGTTTATTAAAGAAAAAAAAAAAAGGGGCAGCTAATTAGACTGTCTGGATTCTGCTTTATTCTGGTGAATGAGCGATGCTTTTGGTTGTCCCTGTTCTTTTTTTCCACACTTAAAAGCTGTTCATTATATTTTGCAGTCACACACATTTTGAGAGCCTGAAAGCAAACAGAAAAAAAAGCTGCACAGTTATTTACATTTCACTAGTCAGACTCCAAGGTCTTAATGAGATGTCACTCGCTCTGAGGTGGATAAAAGGCCCAGCATCAAAAGCAATCTGTCACATGATTTCAGAATCCCATAGTCTCTCTTTTAATATGCAAGACTTTATTCGAGTAGACTTTATTCAGGAACTTTGACAGAGTCAGTATCAAATGGAAAAAAAATGAAGCAACAAGCTTCTGCAGCTGAATCAAGCTGGCAATGGAGCAAGTGCCCAAGGTACTGGAGACAGATAAATTTTAGCTTCTTAATTAAAACAGTGGAATATTTCTATGTTGTGGCTTTTACGAGGCAAATGTCTGCAAATTGTGTCATTAATATAAAGAAGGCTGACCCTATCCATTCTGCACGTAACTAGAGAACACAGATCCAAAAGGCAGTGTTGTATGAAAATACTAATTCATCAAACTGAAATAAAAAGGGGAAAACTTTAAAGAAATTTCAATTCCTGTATCCAACAGAGCATTCAAGACTTCATCCAGAAGTACAGCTTTCATAAAATAAAAGTCTAGTTCCAGAAAAACCTCACAGAATACACAGGCAAGTAGTACGTTAGCACAATGATTGCCGCCAGTGAATCTTTTTCCTGCAGTATTTCTATATTCACATCCTATCAAGGCATACAATTGCATGTATTAAGTAAATTAAGGCAGAACTTTATTTCTGAAAAGTAGGTAACTTCTAAGAATTAAATATTTAGAAAACTTCGCAGTTTCTATAATCCGACTTACAACACACACTGATACGGAGTCCCACATCTGTCTCAAGGAAACCCGAAACCCGAAACCAACAAAACCGACAAAACACTTTTACTGTAGCACCACTGTATGATTTGAGGTTTCCTCTCTTTTACTATGTTGCAGCTTGCTCTCCAGAAGGACAGTTGTTCATGAAGCTGTATGACATCTCTGTTTTGCTGCAGTGCTAAATGTTAACGCAGACCATGGCCTGTTGCACCGATGGTTCTTATTGTGACACATGCAAAGGTGCAGTGGGCAGTTCAACCGGCAATTTGTTACCATTATCATTTTCCCTTTTAAACGCTCCCCTCTTTCCACAAAGTGGGTTGCTACTTTTTTTCCCCCTCCCCCTCCCTCCTTCTGGAAAGCAAAACAGAACTTGACAGATTAAATTTACTCTGCATTTTAAATGTTTTCATAATGAATTCACATATCCCTTGTTTGATAATTAACATCCACTTTGAGCAGTGTAATATCTGAGTAGAAGTAAAAATTGGTGTCTTAGTCTTACATGGTAATAGAACAGTGTCACGTGAAAATATATGAAATTATTTTCATATGTAAGTATAAATAATATAAACCAATGCAAAAAACTCACGTTACAACTCGAATCTTAAAAAAATACCATTCCAAAGAATTTGAGGGTAAAAACAAATTGAAGGTTGAAAAAACAGAGCGATGCTACAAAACTCATAGGGAAGGGCCATTATTTAAACCACAGCTCTTACCTGTCTTTCACAATAAATTTATCTTGATCATCAGTTTCCACTTCTTCGGATTCTTCATTCACAGTTTTAATTATACCATTTTCTTTGTTTTCATCATTCAGAAACTCATACCGCCCATGTTCTAAGGCTGCTCTCCAAGCCTGTCTGTCTGTAACCTGAAGCAAACATACAAATTTGAAGTTTCTAAAGATTCAAAGGATTCAAACTTTTAGTGCCAATTACTGTCTACACAATTTAATTATGCTTTCAGTAAAACCTGTAACATGAAAACCATGTTCTCATTTAAGCTACAGACTTGACGGCACCACTGTGTTCCTAGGTATTCTACAGTTCACAAATACCTTAATAGCCCCCAATGTTCCCTGGTAGATCCTGTCTTCAATGTCCAAAAGAAAGTCTCTAAGTCTCAGTTCAAGCTGCTTCTCTGCAGATACATGAGATCCATCATGGGCATTCTGCAACCTTCCCCGTCCTGAAGGAGGTCTGACATCACTTTGAGGTTTGTCTGCAAGAATACCAAATAAATTCACGTTAGTGGACTTTGTTCCTTAAAGTAGCCACTGGTGGAGGGAACAATAGTAGTACGGGGCAGAACAAACTAAACACACTGGTTCAAAACTCCCTTCGTGTATGTAGTGACAGTTGCCAACACCAACATCTCCACGCCAACTAAGGCATCAGATCGAACCAAGCAGAATATAATTTTAAGGGAAGACCTACAGATTAGCATCTACTCATCCCAACACACAAGATGGGAAATCCTTGTCAATTTAGAAGTCATTACTTTGTCTTAAAATACTTTCTAAAGGAGTAGATAATCAACAATAACTCTGTTGTAAGTGCAAGGAATAAAGTCCGTTTTACTTGATAACCCTTACTTTACAGGAGAACTCCTCAGTTTCCTTTCCTGCATGGATCTTTATCACAGCAACATTTAAAACAAGCATATGCAACTGACAACTGCAAAAACTAACAGAACAATATGTAACCCCTTTTAAAAACCTAACTTTAAAACAAAACAGAAAGGTAACATGGCACAGGCACAGACTAGACTGACTGTCCCTTCTAATTAAAGGTTTTGGGGGAAGAAAAGGAACAAGACAGCAAGATAATTTATTAAAAAGAAGGCAAGAGCTGATGATGGGCTGTCAAGCAAAAACCTCTTCATAAGATAACTCAAAATTGATACAAAATACCAAAAGCCACTGAAATGATGCCCAGATCCTACATTAGTGCTTGCAAATCTGCATAGGTGGCAAACATTTCTGTTCACAGGATTTACCTTAAATCCTATGAATGCAGGAGTGAAGAGGTATGTGCAAGAACTTGGAGGTATTTAATAAAAAGTTACCATAAAGCTGTTATTAAGGAAGTACAGGATAAATTTCTAAGATGCTGTCAAATGCGGAAACAATTCCCTGTAAGTGAAAGTAACTATGCAAATGTTCTCAAAATGCACGCTAGCATACTCTGACGTCTGGATGTGGGAAACATCCTTTTTGGATTAAAAGAAGAAATGTTTTTTCTTGAGCAGAACTGAAACAGCAGCAATAAGCTTGCAAATAATTGATGAGGAAAAGTCAGTGGATACTGGAATAGAACCAAGTGATAGCACATATCAACTTTATTTCCATTCTCTCCTGAGTGGGAACTGAAAAAGGGAGGAGGGCAGCCTATAGTGTAAGAGAATCACAGAGCGGTTCTCACTTGCCCTGCAAGTTATCTGAGTGAAGGCAATAGGGTAGCAGTTGAAGTCCACAGCAGTAAAGCTCCCTCCAAAGTACAGCTACACATGGCCACTTATCACTGCTTGTCACACAGAGGAAGGGGCACTGGTATTGAACCACTGCGTTTGAATTTTTTTTTAATTTCTGTTTAACTTCAAAGCTACTTTAAAAAAAAAAAAAAAAAAATCAGTGTTATTCTACAATTAGAAAGAGATGAAACATCTACAGCTGTGAAAATCAAGTTGCTTCAGGGCAGAAAGCAACATGAAATGCAACACACAAAATACAGATAAAGGTGCAGCAACTAGGGAAAGAAGGAACCACACACATACATAAATATATCAGAAAATGATAGAGATTTTTCTCACCAAACCCCACAAACATAGCCATAAACCTCCAAATAAAGCTTAATTACTATGCAGAAACTCTGTCCCATGCTAGTTTCCACTGAAAGAAATGGTAGATCAGGTATGAATTTACATATGCGATGCATTCACAGCATGCCCTGGCATATACACACTCCAGTAAAACAGAACTCGGCTCTGGTGCAAGTAATTCTCCCTTGCCCCAATACGGATAACGCAAAATCCTCACAGTAATTTTGCATAATTCAAAACAAAATGCAATTTCTTAAACATTACACTAGGGGGTTTCATTTTGGGAACATCCTCTAGCCACCAACACACCACAAACAAGCCAGCTGCATGTTTGTCTATGAAGAAATGATTTGCCAATGAATGGCAAAATACTTGGCGAGAAGAGGGGACAAATCCCCTAAATCCTAGGTCTAGGATGGTTTTAAGTACATTCCTACATTTGAAACCCATAAAAACAATACTGCTCTGCAGACGTCTCCTCCTCCTGTAACGTGTCTGCCGAAAGAAGGGAAAAAAAAAAAAAAAAAAAGGGAAAAAAAGAGCAGTGTCACAGAATTCGCTGCACTGATGTTAAGCCACATAACCAACACAGCTACACTATTTTTCTCCTCCCAAAGGAATTAGTATGACCCTGCAATATGCATTCCCTTGTTCACAATAGGCCAATAAAGGCTTTCGAAAGACTTTCATGCATTATAATGTTATGAAAGAGCATGTCCTACTCAGAAATCAAGGTAATAGTAATTGCCTCTCTTTGCAGTGTTTCCATCTCCAGTGTCGTATCTTGTGTCTGCTTTCGTCAGACTGGAAATGAGGACATCAGATGATCAATACTATGATTTACCTTTAGCAGGTATTAATCTTTATTCCCCAGTTAATCTTTTCCCAAAGCTCAAATTACTTCCTAGAGATGTTTGTTTAAAAGCCAATCCTGTGTTACTAAGCAGTGAGAAAACAGAAAAATTATTTTTTTTTAGGATAAGCCACCAGAAAAATACCAAAGATCCATCAGAAAAAAAACTCCAAAAACCAAAAAAAAACCCCCCCCAAAAAACTCCAAACCTGTTTTTCATAGAGTGAAACAATTCTTAAGAATAATTCTTATTTCTTAGCACTTGCAATTAAATAAGAATTAGAGGTTTCTAAAAATATTCTATAGAAGTTACAGCTGCAGAAGCAAGACCAAGGATTTTTCATTTCATTTACCTGGAATATTGAATTTTTCCACAGGAAAACTGCTTAGTTGTTCATATATTCTACTTTTCTCTTGTAAAAGAGTTTCTTTTAAGGCACTCTCCCTATGTCCTCGGGAATTGAGAGCCTCTAGCAGTTGGTCCAGTTGTTCCCGAGAATTGTAAAAGCACCAACGGTTTGGTTTATATACTGGCCTTGGCACCTCTACGACAACACTGGTGTGTGAATCTTGGTCAATATTGGAGGTAGATTCAGAAGATTTCAAAGACTCTCCAGTTTTACTGAATACCTGAGGTTCATTTGTGCAAGACTGTACACTATTCTGAAAGGAAGAGGTTCGAGGCAACAACATGTCTTCTGTCAGACCAGAATAGTCCTCTTCTATAAACAATCCAGGAACAGAGGGGAAAATCCAGTAGCGCCGGTACAGACGATCACGACCCAATGGGGTTATATTTGTGCAGGCTGTTGCATTCTGAATCTTTTCTAACAGTTCCTTCTCTTTCTTTTGTTGCTCCTGTTTTAAAGCTTCTTCATCTTCAGCAGTAAGAGGTTCACTCTTTTCACAAGCAGTCTCGTCTTGTCTTGTAAATTCTTTATATCCATTTTGCCCTCTCCTTCCTAGAAGTTAAAGGAAGAAGTATGACAGCAATGTGCTTACTCACAAATTCTTTCCTTAACCAAAAACTCAAGTAAAGGATAGGTTTTTGATCTGTGCCTTTGTGATTATCAAAACTCACAGTCTAAGACCGTAAGATCAGTCAAGAAGCAATACTAGTTTTACTAAAGAAAAAAATCAAGTGATTAATCCCCTTCCCTTGATAAAGGGGTAGCCATCTTTAACATACTTTCAATTTGCAGAACCTAGACCAAGTCTCATTTACTGACATGGTCATTTTTAGCACCATAAAAGCGCCTAAAATTTTAAGAAAAGTATGTTATAGAAGTACCCTATCATGATAAAGTGAAATTCTAGCAATTTCATTATTGAATGCAAACTGTTCTGGATTTAATTTATCATACTCAAAACACTAAACTTAAACCCCACAAAGACCTCAAGCAAGACCAGAATCCCTATATAAGAAGTTTTATCACAAACTCAGTTACATTACCCCTCCTTTTTTTTTCTTCAATATACATGTACTACTACTGCATCCCCTCAACTTATGCCAGCTGAATATACTCCAGTTCCCATTTTAGTTTACCAAAGAATAAGGTCCTGACAGTCATCTAGAAAAGTACATCTTCTAATTGACACATGCAAACAGTGAACGATGCTGTTGGCACTCAATTTCTACCAATTTCCAGTGTGACTTTCAGTTTCCCCAATTGTAGGAATGAAGTAACAGTTATTTGCCCTCCTGTCACAAGTCTCAAACATGGGCACTCAAGAATCTTGAAATTCTGTTTAAGGTGAGTGCACTACTCATAACTTTGTCAGGCAACAGCCTGGGTTTTAGACAATGAGGAGTCCAGAGATCAAGTATGGAAGAAAATGGAGTGTGAAAGAACATACAGCTGGAATGCTGTAACTACATCAGGCCACTTCAATGCACTTAACAGCCCATTATGATCTTGTTTGGGTGGTTTTTTTTGGTTTTGCTTGTGGGTTCGTTGGTTTGGGGTTTTTTTTCCTCTTTTTCTTTAAAAAGCTTACAAGAAAGATTGATGCTTTACAAAAATTTACTATAAAACCCAAGAACTTCCCAGATGCATGCATGTGTGTGTGCATACATGTACACAAATGAACAAATCCATTATAGCATTACCCCTTCTTCGTTTTTTGTTTGGTCCCAGCTCTTCTTCATCCTCTGTCACTGTGTCCACGTCTTGCTCTTTACGTTCGACTTCTTTGCTCTCTGTACTAGTATCAAGATCTTCCCGTTCCTCCTCCCTGACACATAAAAAAAATAACCAAAAGGTAACTAAGTGACCAACTATTGAAAGTCAAATAGAATGGAAAAAAATTACATAATATGACATTTTCAACACAAACCGCATTTTCCTCTCAGAAGTACTTAAGCTAGTAGAAGACCTATAATGCTTTTAGAAAAATGAATTTTAAGTCATATAATATAAAAGAAACCCACTGAACTGTAAATGGAAAGTTCCATATTAAAGACAAAAAACTGCTCTTTGGTATTCACTCTTTCATTTGAAGAGCATTATTGTAATCAGATGCTTTTTCGAGACATTTTATAGTGTAGTTCTACTGACCTCAATTCTTTTCATAACTAAAAAAAATGCTTCCTCAGCAAAATGTATACTGTTCTATAAAATGCTTATTACACATTTTTCCCCTCATGTAGCAAATATAATTAAAAACCTAAAGAACTACATGCAATCATTACAGGATAATATTTCCCCCCCCCTCACCTGTAGTTTCAAAAACATACCACAAATCTGCCTTTGGCCCATACTTACCTTTTGCAAGCAAATTTATTTAACTAACACCCTTCCTCAAGCAGGTAAAGATACACTGTTGTATTTACACTTTGCTTTTTTTTTTTACTGGAATCAGATAGAGCTGCATCTGCATGAACCTTACCATCTGAATCCATATAGCTTTACTAACAGAATAAAAAAATCTTGGTTTTATGGAAATCACCTGGGATAGCACGGCATTAAAACAAAAACAAACAAACAGACAAAAAAAACCAAAAAAAAACCCCCACCAAACAAAAACCACTATTAAATTTGATTTATAAACTGTCATGTGAGGTCAGTATTACATAGCTCAGATCAGACCAGTTCCGCAAACTAGAATGATCTATTATGCTTATATTCATAGATCTGAAATCAATGCAAGACAGCAAGTAATACAAAAACACCCCAACATTTTGTAAGTTTCTCATGTCAGTAGCTCTTCATAGCATTATGAGTATAATGGAAGTTGATTTTAAAAATAAAAATCTCTTTCACAGAGCAATTCTAGAACACTAAGAAGAAAAAATAAAATCAACATTGATGGCTATATACTTAAAATATACCTTCGCATATGATTGAGAAAATGAAAACTAAGTAGGAAAGGTCTGGCCACATCACTGAGAAGTGCTCTATTGTGTATATCACAGTAATAGCATGTATCATACCCAACAGATAGTTCTACTGCAGCATTTCTTTGCTCTTCCTCCTTCAGCTTGTCTTGTTTCTCTTTCATTTTTAACTCTTGTTCTTTTAATCTTTCTTCTCTCCTCTTACGTATCCTAATAGTAAGAAGGATATAGAAAACCAGTTGCAATTAATCTCGTATCTGATCTGGCTGCATCCATTTTCTTTTATACTACAGCATCACCTAAAAATGTAACAGTAACATGGGAAAGCACAACGCTTAGCACAATGAGGTTTCACTCCTGCCTAGGGTCTCAGGAAACCACCACAGAACACAAACAGTACTACTGGTTGTCACATACCTTTTGTAGCTGAAGAATTAATCTAATTTGTTGCAACAAAATTTAGCTTTCCATATCCTAGTTTTACCTTGCTGCTGCTGCTTCTCGTTCTTTGCGATGCTGTTCTGCTTTTAATTCTCTGAACTCTTGTTTTGCCTGTCGTAACACATCAACAGAGTCCTCAATGAAATCTCGAGTGGAGACGAGAGTCAGAAGTTTCCCACAGAGGGCATGAAGGATCTTCATCTTTTCTCCTAACAAAATTTAGACCACTTCATTATACAACTGATAAATAAGCCTTACACACTCCAGACTGATGATTGGTTCTCACTTGAGAAAAAATGAACAGTCAAACATTTGTAGTATAAGCGTACCAGATGCACTCGCAAAGAAGCATTTCCTGAAAGATATGCTCTGCTCAGAGATGCAAGCCTTTATTTTTAATTTATTAACTTTTAGCACTGAAAGAAGACCTAAATTCAATATTAGCTTCAAAATGGAGATAAAGTAACAGTAGGTAGTATTTTTTTTCTCCATTTCCAAACAACATACAAAAGACCTAAACCAGAACAGCAATAAAGAACAGGGGCTGAATGAAATACTCAGGTGCTTCTCCCAGAGAGATCCCCTTCCGCAAGTGAAACTAACCTTTTTTTAAATGGGATTTCAAAAAACTACTCAGAAGTAATGAGACTGCCTAGCTCTGCAATCTCTGATCTGCTTGTGGGGGCCAGAGCATAGGGGGTGGCTGTTAGTCTAGGTGACCTCCAGAGGTCCTTTCCAATCTAAATTATTCTACGATACAGTAAATTTCGACCATTATTGATCTGAAGCAGTTACAAAACCGATCACTTGATGAGCAATCGAATAACCTCTAACATTTATTGTCTTGTATTACCTGGCAACAAATCATACACTGAGGTACTTGAAAGTTTCTTCAAGAGACCAGGATTACTTAGTCTCAGCTCCATGCAAGCATCATCAGTAGCATCAAACCCTCCTCGTTTCTGGTAACGGTATTTCGCATTGGCTGATGTTACATCAGCGCCTGACGCTAGAATGTGAAGTCTGAGAATCTCAGAAAGAGTGCAGCTATCAAGATCCAAGTTTTTCAGATTGCAGCCTACAGTTGAGAAGAATGAACAGTTATTTTATATAGGCATTTAAATATATATGCATATTTAAAAACGTGCTTTAAAATACAGAGCAAATTAATAACAGCAACAAAATAAGAAGTGAAACCCACACATACCCTGATGTAACTGGGGCCATGCAGCTGCCAAAGTTGCAACTGCAGACAGTGCAGATTTTGTGGGGTCTGTATCTTCATCCAAAGCCTCTGTTAAATCTTTAAGGAAATAAACACTTTATTCTAGTGCAAATTAAGACTTGTACTGTGGAGGGGAGGAAAGCAAGCTGGTTTTTTGTAAGTTGCAGACAAAGCGGGAAGAGGGCCAAATATTTACAAAAGCATCAATGTATTCAAAACTCAATTCAACATCCAAATTAAAATTTACATGTCTTTAAATGCAACTAAAAATCCAACTAAAAGCTAAGGACATGCACCACATGCTATAAACTGTTATCCCTATAAGCTGTTAAAGCAACCACAATGCACAAAACATGCAAAATGGCAACATAAAAGGCAGCAAAAACAAATCCGTAAACACGCTTGAAAGCAAAACCAAACAACAATGCAAGAACACCCATATTTCGTTCCCTCAAATTAGCTGTTATTTCCTATCATCATTTTGGTTTTACGAAAGTCCATCCAAACCAATCACACATTTCGATACTGGTTATCACCATTCACTGTATACTTTTAATCTGTAACTCAGACATAGCCTTACTGTCTTGCACAAATACAATTAATAAGGCATTACAAAGAAACCACATTTCACCAAAACAAGCATCTGCACTTCATAAGGAGCATCACACATCAGCAAACTGACCAGGAAAGCAGGGCAGTGAAAGGGAGAAACAGCAAAATTCCTGCTTCTTAGACACAAGTTTCCTTAGCACTTACAGGTATTTCTCCAGAGGGTTGGCAGATTTTTTCCAGTGTTGTATGCGGTTTCATCTATTTCACTTTATTTAAATCCAAACTATTAAGCAGTTATATAGCCACCAAGTCGGTAAAGAGCCACAAACCCAAACTAAGACTACATAAAAAGCAAATCCACAACAGTCTCGTATGATGATTGATGTTTGACAACTGTCACCCAGACACTGCAAAAGTAACTTGTGCACCTCCTCTCTCACTTATCTGTATAACACGGTTTGAGAAACTACTGCACACACCAAAACCTGTACACACCCGTGGTGGTTGCTGTTGCAGAAACACTGTCTGTACAAAATTTCAGCGAGCAAACATGCTGACTACTACTAGTTTGGTGAGCCAGAATTACAAAGCCAAGAACATGTAATTCTTTTACAGGAAAGAAGATGTCCAAAAGTGACAAGAAATTAAAGTTCCAAGGCAAGTAACAGATAAAAGTGCCCCTCCCACAGCTCTGCTAAACTAGAAGCAAACCGGCAGATTTTTTGCAATTGCCAGACCCATATCATCAAATTAGAACATGAAAGTTACATTTTTTCTGATCAGTCCTATGAATAGTAAAGAATATAATCAACTATTCTATGATTACCTGATAATGGCATCCTTGCTTATATTGCCCAAGCAATACTCTCAGTAGTTAAAAGATACCATTTAATTGCTAAATGCAACAGTAATTAACATTCAGTCTAAATCTGTTAACACCGTATCAAATCTGTAACTTCATTCAAGTAACAAGAGCACACTCCACTGCTGAAGATAGTGCCCGTGTTTTATACTAAGGCATTTTATAGACTGGACATAAATCTTAAGAATGAGAATATTCACAGTCTTCAAGGAACGAATTAAAGGAACCTCCCTGTATCTCATGCATCTGTCTTACGGGGGCACCACAGAATTCACTTGACCTCAAATGGGGAGTGCTCTGATGTTCCTGTCTACTGCTAATGAGAAGATTAGCAGAAGGGTCAAAGCTTCTCTTTTAACTAGTCAGCAAATCTGGCAGTCCATAAACAGAGGACCACACAAATTCGGAACACAGCCTGTACCTTCTTCTCATCAGTGATTAGCACACAGTAAATGCCTCTGAAAAAGCGGGCAACTTCAGCTTTAGAGTAAAGTCCAAAGGCAGAGGGACTCCAAGATCCTTGACTGGAAAAACGCAGAGACATGGTAGTATCTGGGAGTTGTGAATGAACACTTTTGAGTCTTGAAGGGCAATGAATATTGAATTCTTGATTTACAGTCATGCTGGGGAGTTTTAAGTTTTAATCCAGTTAAGTCCAGAATTATTTTTTTTTAGCTACAGATAGAGACCTTTGAGAAGACTTAGGAAAATGCCTTGTTTCCTGACCCTCAGGAGAAACATCTCACAGTGCTGAAGGAAGAAGAGGAAGGTGAAGATAAGTTTTCTCACCTCCAAAACATTAGCAGTGCTGCTAAAAGCTTATTATGCTTTGCTGGATACAATCGTAGCAACAATAAGCTTGTTTTTTCTCTATTCCCCCAGAACCCACCCTCCATGCCCAGTTGGAAGCTTTACTTTCAGATAAAGGAGAAAAAACAAGACCATTTACATAGAATATCCATGCACAATAAGACAAGGTTAAACAAGGGAATGCCATAAATCATGCAGTTTGAAGTTAATTCCAGTGGAATTTCAGTTTTTCAACAGTAAAATTAAGGATCTGACCTTTGGTCTCAGCATCAGCTATTTGATCTTTGGCCACTTCCTCTTCCTCTTCGGCCATTGCCTGAAAGATGGCAGTCAGGAAGAAAAACAGCAATTCACATAGTGGGCCTTCAGTGTCATTTCCTACAAGAGCTTCCTCTAAAACTTCTGTGAATAAAGTTTAAGAAGCGTCACTTTTGCCGCAAAGTTGGAAAACGATTATGTACTGAAGAACAAAAACATTTTTTTTCCTTCAGGTTGATAAGTTACTTTTCCATAATTTACTGCAAATATTCCTAAGGTGATGGTGTCGGAAACATGGTGTCCCACAAAACATTATTTTCTTAATATATAACTGCAAGGGTAAAGTACAAGTAGCCATTTTAATAAGTAGATTAACAGCTTCTACACTGAAATTTTGATTTTTATAAACATTGCAAAAGTTGACCGTGAAGAGTGAATTAGATTGATATGCACATGTAAGCACTGACACATTAAAACTGCAGAGAAGATTTTGTAGCACGAGTACTTGGGTGCACCTAAGATGTTTGGCTGTTTGGTAGGAGAAGGAACACCACAAAATCAGGGCACCTTGCCACACAAATGACAACTTGCCTAAAGTCACTCCTTCAGGAAATTCATCTTGAAGATCAAAAAGTTCCCCAAAAGCATATAAAAACTCCAAAACCATCAGAGCATCACCAAAGATCTCAGGAGGAAGCCTTGTCTTCACTGGCACTGGAACAGGAAGTTCCTGCAATCCAAATGGGACAACTTAATATTGTATTTGGTTTCTGCAGAGTACGCAACTGATTAAAACAAAACAATCTATGATTCTAAGGAGTGTATCTGTTGGATTTCTTTACATTTTACTGAAAGTAATTCTGCAAGACACAAACAATTATCATGGTAACCTCTGTGGCAATACTAACTTTAAAAACTGGCATGCATGCAACTTGATGATATCTCAACATTTTGAGATAAAAATTTATTCATGTTCATGCAGTTGAACGATTTTGTATATTTGTTTAAAGGAGCTCAAACCCACTACAAGTTAAGAACACTGGCTGTCAAGATTTTTCCTTTAAACCTGTATTGTTTCGCAAGAGTTTTGTATTTAAGTTTGCTGGAACTGCCCAGACAAGCAAAAATAAACATATTCTTAAAAAGTTACTCATTATTGCTTGCAAAGACAAGCAAACAAAAACCCAACATGTTCCCATAAAAACACACCCATCTAATACTAGGATATGCAAGATCATGTCTAATGACTGAGTGTTTTGGTATTTGGGGTTTTGCATTGGTAAGGCAGTTACCCTAAAGACATTTTAAAGGGAGATGATGTAACCATGTAACAAGACCACTTAACAGAGACACCATCTCCAAATCCCAGACACCAGTGTGCAATACCAAGTTTGATTTTCAAACAAATATCTTAATGTAACTCTCCAAGATTTGTCTCACTTCATGTTTCTTAGTGGACAGAGTCAAACAATTTCCAGAAAGATGGCTCCTTGCCACAAAGGTGGAAGTTCACAAACATCAAGGAGAATAATGCCAAACACCATAAGGCATTTCATACATTTCTGGAGAAGGGCATTTTCTGAAAAGCAGTCCTCACCTAAACTCATCTTTATTTATAGTCTTGCTAATTTTCACTGTAGTGGTACTACTTTCCCACTCCTCCCTTTTTCTTATCCAATTGAAACACAGCAGCACTGTTTCGCTCAACTTCGTCTTGTTTTGGCAATGCTCTTCCCTTTCTTGTTTCTTCTCCTTTTCTAAACACAGCCAAAAGTTTTCACTCTCATCTTCAAGGGACTATACAGCTCTCCTTGCAAATACATTCAATTCTCATATTGCTCCCAACCAGTGCTACCCCTTCAATTTATTTAACACTCTTCTCTATTCCCACTTGTCCTCCTTGCACTTCTCACGTTTCCCTGTGTATTCCGAGTAAACCCCCATCCTTGTGTTTCTGACAATTCTGCCTACCTTTGCTATCCCCTGCCAAAATTAATCATAGTAAAGCGTACATAAATATATACCACTAGACAATCTTCTATTATGTACAACCACACAAGAATATTCTTGTTTAGAACATTAAGTTCTTTGGGAGGTTAATTCTTGTGAGATTCTACAGGTTTCCAGGATCATCCAGAAAGATGCTCATTAAGCAAGGATACTGCTACAGTTTAAATCAAAGGAATGCCACAGGGAGTCTTTCTATCTTTGCAGCCAAAAACTTCATTTCATTACTCCAATCTTTTAAGTAACACAGGTCTATTCGAGGTGAGCACATCTTGTATATTCAAGAGAAAAATCAGGCATGCTCAGAACCCTCCACTAAGGTCACCGCTTTAAAAATACATCTGTTCCATGTTAAGACTGAGAACAGCCTGTCAATTTTTTTCTGGAAGGTGAAAACGCAGATGGTCCTATTAGCATCACCACTGGGAAATACTACACGACTGCAGGTGATTCACAACCTCCTGCATTCAGATCAGATCTAGATCCACCTCTGCACTCAGGAATCTAGCTTGGGGACTCCTGTAAAGTACAAGCTTGACCTATTCCCAATTCAATCATACCTTAAGATCATCACACTCCATATCCTCTCTGGGCTTACTCCATTGTTTCAGGTATTCCACATATTTTCTTTTTTCTTCACGCAGCTTCTCTCTTTCCTGAAACAGTGCCACAATTGTATACAAAGTATGGTCAGAATGCCCTATTACAGTTTCTAGAACTGCATCACTTACTGTCTTAATCAAAAAATAAAATCAAATTTAAATTAAATTAATGTTGGTGGGGTTTTGTTGTTTGGCTGCTTTGGGGTTTTGTTGGTAGGGTTTGTTTTGATTTTTATTAGTGTAAGCATATGAGGGGGGAGAAAAGATCAAAAAAAAAAAAAAGTATTTATGCAAGCTGCCACAAAAAAAGATCATCAAAATCAGTAGTGGATGTGGCGAAATACAGTGGAATAAATAATTTCTTCATATTCAAAGTGACAAAAAGTTATTTAGCAGTTTCTATCCAAAGAGAAACCACAAGGAAACCCACAACCATTTAACACACTGTGAACCTGATCCAGTACAGTCTTTAACACTTCAATAGAAGACAACCATCAAATCAAATACTACCATGCATTATCGACAAAAAAAAAAACAAAACCCACCACTTTACTTCAGAAGTTCAAAGCGAACTTTTTGTGAACTAAAACTTTAATATAGAGAATTTTATCCAGAAATACAAATCCATGAGATCTTATAACTGCCTATTCTTCTAAAGTGCATTTCTATGAACTGAAAACAGTTAAAGGAAAATAACTTGAAGCAGACAGCACCTAAGAAACAAGTAAACTAGAAAGCCATTGTACTGTTTCTTATGAAATATATATACTGCAAATGCATTACTTTTTCCTTTTCTATTTTGAGTCTCTCTTTCTCTTCTTTCTTCTTCATCCTTTCTTCTTCCACAATCTTCTTTAATTCTTCTCTCTTTTTTTCCTTATCTTCTTTCTCCTTTTTCTTAGCTTCTATAGCATTTGCCTTCTCTTGTTTTAATTTAGCTTTCTCAAAAGCTATAAAGAAAAAAAAACCCCAAACAAACCATAGTTATTTTTTCTTTTATAAAATGTTAATTTTATTTATGTGTGCTAAATAGTCTGATGCTTTTATAATTACCATATGAAGAAGATATTATTATGAAGACTGAACTGTTTCTATGCCAACCAGAAATTCAATCACTTGAAAGTTCTTTAGAGAATCAGAATTTTGAGCCTGTTACACGTTTTACAAGGTTGTCATCACTGTAATAAAGTCAAATTTCTCTGTTTTTATGAGTATACAGAAGTTTATTACTTGTTTATTGGTTTCTATCAAGTGACATATAAAGATGAAAACTGATTCCAACCACATATAATTACAGCAACATATTTCATATTTAGAAATGACTACTTAATAAAAGCATATCAAAACTAAGTGTTGCATATAAGCATGAAATATTTGTGACAGTAAAAACCTTTAAATAAGTGATCTTTAAATATTTAATTATTGCTGAATTGCTGAAAAGTCAGTATGTTTGAAACCTACTTAGTATTTCAGTGGGTGTTGTGCAAGTTTCACTTTTTCACACAATTTAACTGGAACTCTAATTGGTAATAAATGTTACTGCCTGAGGAAACCCCGATTTCTTTGTAGTTGTCTGCAGAAGAACAGCAGGATACAAATTTCCACTTTCTGTGGACAGACAATGTCTGTCAACCCACTGACAGGCTAACAAATAAAAGGGGGTCAGAGGGCTTACCATTTTAATTGAATAAACAAGAAAGCTAGAATCAGAAGTGAAGAAAATTAAACAAGAACCTTACTTCCTATTACCAAGTGGATAGCACTCCAAAAGGATTTTGATTACATTTTCCTGTAAAATTCTGAAAATGGGCTAGATTGATTTCACAGATAGCTACTACACATGCCAGCAATGTCTCTCGCTCAGCAAACTGGGTTTTCAGGTACAAAAGGACAACACAATGATAAAATTAAGCCAGAACATCTTAACTAGCCTTCTAGAAGCTGTAGTTAACACCACACAAGAAAGGAAGCAGCTTTGATGTTGATCAGTATTACCTTGTTCTGTGCTGTTCTTTCCAGCACATAAACAAATAGTTGCTAATTGTACAAAAAAGTGGACACACAAGTTTAATGGAGCCCGTTAACCCTGGCGTCCCAATCTCCTATGAGGAAAACAGCCCTGACCAGCCCCAAACAACTTTGCAGTTATTTAAGCAGATGTTGGACTAGATAATTTCCAGGTGTTCCTGCCATCCTAAAACACTCTATGGTAAGGGAAATGAGAGGTAGAAACCAGAAGTTCACTGAAGTATTTCCACAGATGAAAGCTTTTTCTTAGGAAAGACACCAGTGCTTAAAATCCAGAACATTTTCTTGTCTGAGCTTTATCTCCCCAAGATGCACCACTTTACCTACTTAAACCCATGCAAAAGGCATGTGGGTCACCTTACGTCATTTGAAATCAAGTGTAAATAGATCTGAAACAGGTCAAAACCAAGACAAAATAATGCAGTCCGTCCAAAATAAAAGTATCTTAAGTGATTTGTGCTCTTTTAATTGGAAAAAATTGATAGCATACTGTAAGTAATCTTGAAGAACATTTAGACATACCTTAAATATCTACACAGAGACATCTTCACAAAGACTCAACAATTCCCTTAAGGATTACTACAGGTTTAGGAAGAACCGCAGGGTTTTTTAAATTCTGAGGTAGCTTTTCCATTTATGCATTTTCCTCATACAACAGATTGTGTTAAATGTTCATGTTTTGATATAAATGATTTCACAATCCAAATTTCTGCAAAAATTTATTTTGCTCTTTATTGATCTGAGATAGAAAGCAACACAGCTGGACCACAAGCTTCCTACATTTCCCCAGTTGAGTAAAATAAAAAAATAACACACACTAATTCAAGAAATAACCATTCTAACCACCAAAAGGAGCACTTTGCAATAGTGCTGTGGCACTTATTACATTTTCCCTATGAAAGGCACAACATCAAAAATACTCTAATTATGGCCTGCTTTCGGACCTGTAAAAACTGGTTCTACTAGTCATAAGACTAAACCTCAACTTACCCATGGCCTGCATATCTTCCTTTTGCTTCTGGAACCTTGTCTTTTCCCTTGCTACTTTTGTTTTGTTTCCTTGTGGATTTCGTTTAGCCACAATCTCGTCCTCCTAATAGAGAATTTGGAGAGGGAGTGGAAAAAAAGAACATAATATCTACAGTGAAATGACCAACAGTAGATATTCCCTTTTTTTTTTTCTCAACAGTTCTCTAAAGAATAAAAACAGGTTCTGAGAATTTCCCACAAAGTCCTCAGAGATTATAACTAATGGGGGATAGCAGTGATACACAACCTTTTTCTTCTAGCAGTGACACACAAACTTTTTCTTCCAGCTTTCTTTTTAAATAGCTTCATGCACTAAGCTTTGCTGTGTTTAAAGATAGGCAAGTGACATAACTGCTGCTGAGGGCAGGTGACATAGCTGTATCTAAGAGTACAAATTAAAGTTTTTTAGGAAATTATTTACTAATCATTTCCAGAAGGGACAAGTACTCTATGCACCTTCACAGCACACTGAAAAACTAGTTTCTTGGTGGGATCACAAAAATAAGATAGATAAAAATAAGAAGATAACATATCAATTGTGATCCCTTCTACCAGCTTAACTGTAAAGCAATCTACTTGAATAGCAATTATGCAATACATCCCAATCCATCCTAAAAAAAAAAAAAAAAAAAAAAAAAAAAAAAAAAAAAGATCTCAACAACCTTCTATTCCAACTGTTATGAAAGTTTAGAAAAAACAAAGGAACTTAAAGACTATGCTGATGTGTCTTCAACTGGAATGAAAAATGTTATTACTTACAAGACCACTGGATGCCCTCTTTGGAGGTCTCCCTCGCCGTTTGCTTGCAGGACTGAAGATAAATGTGGGTGGGTCATCAGGAAATAAGTAGGAGAAATTTTGTTCTGCTAGATTATATTTTGCAATTGATGTTGCCTTAAAAAGAAAGATGAAAACACATATTCATTGTGAAATTCTTACCTTTTCATAGATATAAGCTAATTAATGAATCATTAATTCACAAAAGACAACTGTAAAAGCCCATTCCAGCCACCAGAACTCTTCAGTACGTTTGTCTCACTGAAGAACTGGAGAACGAATTCAATCTACAGTAAAATACTTTCCACCTAAAAGCATTACAACAGGATAGTATCAGCTTACTGTACCAAAACAGAAACAGTTAATTTTTATTTGACTTAGAAATACCAGCTGCATACCCTGAAGAATGAAAACAACTCATATGGTAGACTAAGCAAAAATATATTATGTTGTAATAAAAACATTCTTCTAGATAAAAGCTGCCATTTTCATTTTGGGGACTTTTCTAAACTGGTAGCTAAAGAAGAAATTAGAGAATAGAGAATTCTGCTTCATGTACAGAAGAACCTGTACCTGTACCTACCATCCTGTTTGCAAGCAAAAGTTAACAAAAACCTGTTTTTACAGGTTTACGGAGTTCAGTATTCATCCTTTTATTTTGGAAAAGTTAAATACTAACTCAGTATATTATACTTACCAAAAGCTCTATCCCACAAATTATTCCTTCTTATTTACCTTAGTTTTAATGACTCCATCATGTGGTTCACAGTGTTGTTTCAGAAAAAGTTTAAGTCTATCACGAGAAAAGAGATGTTTCCTCCGGCTGTATTAGGAAAGAAAGATAGCATTATCAACTACATCTTTGATTATTGTTTAAGAACAGCTGACAATATGTGTAAGAACACATGTAACATCACGATTAACCTTTTTCTCATTTTCCTATTTATAAATTACACTCTTACCATTGTAACTAATAGCCACTCTTTGCAACCCCAATTCAATTAAAAATTTCCTTACGAATAAAACAAAACCCAAGTAATAGTTCAACAATTGGTTTACGCATCTGTAATTTTTGAAGATCTGGTATGTCCTCTTTTATAAGACACAGACCAACTCCACAGCCTATTCATCTCTGCTAGATCTTCCAAACATTCTTTTGTATCACAATAGCTTTTAAAATCCCTAAATAAAACTAAAGTCCAACTGCTTCAGAAGACAGGAAAAACAAACAAGCAAACAAGAACAGCAGGAAAGCAGCATTCGCATCTCTCAAAGGGGGAGGTAAGGCACAGATGTCTCAAGCCACCAAGTGAGAGGGGTGAATTCACACACTGCTTTATCAGGCTGTGGCTCTCCTCACTACAGGACAGTGTGCACTCTGAACACTTCCTGGCATCCCAGGGAACCTGCATTACTTCATGAGAAGGAGAAAATTAACTACCCAGGAGTAGTTATTGAAAAAAATTAATCTCTATTCATGCTGGAAATAGAAGACTTGAAATCACTGAAGGGGGTTTTTTTCCAAAGTATCCTTTGTTTATAAAGTTTATAAACTTAATTTAAAGTTTATAAAGTTTCAATGCACAATCTACTCTTAAAAAAAAATGTTTTAACTAAGTTCAAGACAAAGTTATTATTTAAGAAGCAAAACCTCTTTGCAGCTTTCTACTTTAAAGCAGCAAAGCAGTCTGATTGTCAAGGTTTTTTTGCTTTAATGTTTCTAAACCAGTAATGCTACCAGAGAGAGCGAGCTCACAATGCCATTACTTCATCAATACTAGAGAAAAAGGTTCTCGAACTTTTTCCATCTACTCCCATCAGACTCAGAAGTAGACACAGGTATCAGAAGCAACGGCAGGTCTCCTCCATTTGCCAACAAAAGCAGAGACTTGTAAAGAGTGGGTATCTCTGTTAATACTAAAAAGCTTAGAACCCTTGCTACAGAAAGCCTGTGAAACACAGTACTTTGTTGCAGTGCCTCTAATTAATAGTTCTAAGATATTGTTTTAAAATACCATTTTATATCAAAACCAACTTTCAGTGACTTAAACAACTTGCAGTTATAAAGTACAATTTTAACTTTCACACTAATTTTTACCTTAGTTGAGATGCTTTAACGATAACAGTTTCATATAAATCTTTTTTAATAGGTTGGACTTTGTATTTAAACAAAGAAGGATCAGTTATGGCTTTCTTCTCCCTAAAAAAAAAAAAAAAAAGAAAAAGAAAAAGGAAAAAAAAGTTAACTACATTGACAGAACACCAGTCTTACATTGTACACATTTAATATTTTTATTTGCATACAAAATGGACCTCCTGAAAATACCCGGCCATATTTAATACAGGCTTTAACTTCCACTGGTACCAAGGAGGACCTATTCACTTCTGCCAACTTTCCGGCCACTACATTTAGATCTGCATCAAAGCCAGTTCCTGCAAGGAACAGCAAAATGGATCGGGGATGTTGGTTTTCTTAGCGGGAAGATGGGAGATAAGGGAAGGGAGAACAAAGAGGGAGATGAGTAATGAATACATCCCTATCCCTTAGAAAATCATCTCCTTAATACTCTCAGTACTCGTGATAGCAACACAAAGGCAGGAAAACAAAGAAAGAGATGATGAGAGACAGAGTTAAATACAGCGAGGAAGAAGAGCAGCCATAGATCTATGGATCACATACCAAAATGAATGAAAATCAGACAGCTTATTTTTCTGAAATACCGATTTAGAAAAAACACCCTCACCAAGAACATTCTGAAAAATCAGAGGAATCACAAGGCAGTAAATTTATGCTTTAAAATAAATGCTTATCAAGTTACATACTTTTTCCCCCCAAAGCATACTTCCCGTTTACAGTTATTAGCCACAGAGAACTAGATTTTTTTTCCCCATGGAAAATATTTCTTCAGTTTTAACATAACAGTAACTGTTCTCTTACACCTCTTCCTAGGAGAAAAAACACCCAGGTATCATGTGCTATCAAAACAAAATTCACTCCTTTAAAAAACAAAGAGAAGGTTTTTGCCATAGACAATATACTTTAAATAGTGTGATATATTTATGGACAGACTTCATGAACAGAATTGAACTACTGAGATTTTCTTTAAATAATGTTACATTTTGCTATTAAATAACAGTGCAGCACTAACTTATCATGGAATGGTAATTTTTGATCAGAAGTCATATTGCTTTATCAGGACGAACTCAACTGTCATCTTGTTTCACTAGTAAGGGATGATGAAGTTATGTGATGAACTAGGAGATTTACAGCTATACATTTCATCATCAACAGTCCTTCTGGCATTTACAAAATGCCTGAAGGTGGAGTCTGTGACAAAATAAAATAAATCAATATACCACTTGCTATTCTTCACCACTATGAAGAAAACACAAAATGCAGCAAACTGTACTTTGCAAGGTTGTTGAATATGAAATTTGCTCCAATTCTTAGTTTTTCCGCACTAGCTCTGGGAAACAGAAGCCCAAAAAATGCAACATTCAGATGCCTAATAACAAACATATTAATTCATATAAATGAAGTGTAAAAGAAACAGTACTTATTCACAGTCAGTGTCATTTTAGATGAGAATAATTTGCAAATTTCTGGATAAAAATAGTTTACAATCACTAAATGATCAACACATAGTTAAAAACAAATGAAGGGACAGAAGATTCAGAGTTGTAAACAGCAATACATCTACTGGACCTACAGGTAAGGACTGGGATACATACTGTTTGCTTTGCATGATGCTATCCAAGTTAAAGTTTCAGGCTGAGTCACTCTGACCAACTCCAATTTAAGAAAAATAATAAAACCTCCCACCCAGCTAGTCATATTAGCAAAAAAGAGATAAACTGTATGAACAAAGTAAGTCAGTATACCTATTGCTAAGGTTTTAACTTCTCTGCCTATAATTTTAAGTTTGTTAAAAGAGGCTGCATATTTTGCTCATACTGTGACTTCGTCTTCCATGATCACCTTCAGTTTCAATATAGGAAAGCTAAAGGAAAGAAGGCTGATTCTTTAGGAATTTCTGGATAGTATCAAATACTAACTTGTTCCCTCACCATTCACCCCTGCATCTCCAGCCCTTTGGTCTAACAATTTAAAGAAAGACCTAACAGATAATGTTCAGGTACAAAATAAAAGGCATCAGAGCACCAACGTTATACCAAAAGTGTATCAGTTGATTTATACTATCTGTAATCAAAAGCAGGGCTCAAAGAATAATCAATTCGTTAACGCTTACACCATTAACCTTTACTTTTTAGTTTGAGTAAATCTCTCTCTCACCTTCAGTGGATCATATAACAGCCCCAACCTAATTTCCAAACACACCCAGTTTTTTCCGCTTAGTTTCTGAGTTTCCTATGATTACCCTAAGAAATTAACATATTCCCAAAATCCTCCTCCATAAATCCAAACTTGAAGTCAAAATTTTGCTTAGTGCAGAGAGGAAGAAAAAGGTCATTCAGTTCATGTAGAAAGCTTTAAAAATTATATAGCTTATCTAGTCACTTTGGCATAAAAGTCATAACATTTAGTTATATTTTACTTTATAAAGCATTATATAAAACACATAAGAGTGTCACGGTTTAAGCCCAGCTGGTAGCCCAGAACCACGCAGCCGCTTGCTCACTCCTCCCCTTTCTTCCTCCCCCCGCTCCCAGAGGGATGGGGAGGAGAATCAAAAGAATGTAACTCCCACGGGTTGAGGTAAAAACAGTCCAGTAACTAAGGTACAATACAAAACTACTGCTGCTACCACCAATAATAATAATAAGGGAAATAACAAGGGGAGAGAATATAAAACTGAAAAGAAAATAAAAACAATAAACACAAGTGATGCACAACACAACTGCTCACCACCCACCGATCGATACCTGAGCAGCGATCTGGGCCTTCCGGGTAACTCCCACAGCTTATATACTGGGCATGACGTGCTGTGGTATGGAATACCCCTTTGGACAGTTTGGGTCAGGTGTCCTGTCTCTGCTTCCTCCCGGCTTCTTGTGCCCCTCCTCACTGGCAGAGCATGAGAGACTGAAAAGTCCTTGATCGGACTAAGCATTACTTGGCAACAACTAAAACATCAGTGTGTTATCAACATTGTTCTCAGACTAAAGCTGAAAACACAGCAGTGCACTAAGGAGAAAAATGACTGTTACAGCTGAACCCAGGACAGTATCCACCCCTTATTCCATACCATTCACTTCATGCTCAGATCCCACATATTTCAATATGCCATTGCTTTTTGTCTCGTGATATAGACAGAGATATAGATATACACACACACACGAAGAGACAGATATCATTCTTTAGTCTGTGGACTATGCCTATAAAGCTCGCTGAGTTCATTCAGTCCATGTCAAGCTCCATCTGTCGTAACAGTCTTTTGGGCAGGAGAGACGGTGTGTAGTGTTGGACTGTTGCCTGCTGATGACACTGCTGAACTCATCTTCATCAAAGTTCATTCTTTGTTGGGGTGATGATCAGAGGGAAGTCAGGGTCAGTCGATGGTGACCTGAGGACAATTCTGCTGCTGCTGCCAGCTTTTCCCATGATTTTATTCTCTGCTGATGATCATGACAGCACATATCTTCTTTTCAAAGCCCAGAGTGACAGAGATGGGCATCTAGCTGATGGGCTATAGAAGTGTTATATAGCAGGCAACAGCATATAATTGAGTTCATTGTCTGTTTTCCCCCAAAATTAAATCCCCTTGAGGTACACATCGGACTTCCTCATCTTTCTGCATTACCCACCAAGTATATCCAGGTCTCTGAGCAAAAGCAACCCCACGAGTGGGTTTGCCTTTACCTGAAGCAGGAATAACCCAGACTGTCTTCCCCAACAAATTCTTTATGTGCACCACAGGAACTTTATCCCCCTCTACAGTACGTAAAAGTTCTGATTGGGCTGGGCCAGCCCTGTTGGCAGATCCCCTGGCGTTGACCAACCAGGTGGCTTTTGGTAAATGTGTATCCCAGTGTTTGAAAGTCCCACCACCCACTGCTCTCAGTGTAGTTTTTAACAGCCCATTGTACCGTTTGATTTTCCCAGAGGCTGGTGCATGGTAGGGGATGTGATATACCCACTCAATGCCATGCTCTTTGGCCCAAGTGTCTATAAGGTTGTTCCGGAAATGAGTCCCATTGTCTGACTCAATTCTCTCTGGGGTGCCGTGTCACCACAAAACTTGTTTCTCAAGGCCCAGCATAGTGTTCCGGGCAGTGGCGTGGGACACAGCGTATGTTTCCAGCCAGCCAGTGGTTGCTTCCACCATGGTAAGCACATAGCGCTTGCCTTGGCGGTCGGTGGGAGTGTGATATAGTCAATCTGCCAGGCCTCCCCATACTTGTACCTCAGCCATTGTCCTCCATACCAGAGAGGTTTTAATCATTTGGCTTGCTTAATTGCAGCACGTTTCACATTCATGAATAACCTGAGCAATAGCGTCCATTGTTAAGTCCACCCCTTGATCACGAGCCCATCTATATGTTGCGTCTCTGCCTTGATGGCCCGAGGTGTCATGGGCCCACCGGGCTAAAAATAATTCACCCTTATGTTGCCAGTTGCTCTGCTTCCATTGCTGCAACCACCCCCACAGGGAATTTGCCACCATCCATGAGTCAGTATAGAGATAAAGTACTGGCCATTTTTCTCGTTCAGCAATGTCCAAGGCCAGCTGGATGGCTTTCACCTCTGCAAACTGACTCGATTCACCCTCTCCTTCAGCAGTTTCTGCAACTTGTCGCAGGGGCTCCACACAGCTGCCTTCCATCTCCGATGCTTTCCCACAATACGGCAGGACCCATCAGTAAACAAGGCATATTGCTTCTCACTTTCTGACAGTTTATTATATGGTGGGGCCTCTTCAGCACGCATCACCTCCTCTTCTGGTGACATCCCCAAATCTTTGCCCTCTGGCCAGTCCACGATGGCTTCTAGAATTCCTGGACGACTGGGATTTCCTATTCGAGCTCGTTGTGTAATTAGTGCGGCCCACTTACTCCATGTAGCATCAGTTGCATGATGTGTAGAGGAGACCCTGCCCTTGGACATCCAGCCCAGCACAGGCAACCGGGGTGCCAGGAGGAGCTGCGCTTCAGTGCCAATCACTTCTGAAGCAGCTCGAACCCCTTCATAGGCTGCCAGTATCTCTTTTTCAGTGGGAGTGTAGCTGGCCTCGGATCCTCTGTATCCCCGACTCCAAAAGCCGAGGGGTCAACCTCGAGTCTCCCCTGGAGCTTTCTGCCAGAGGCTCCAGGTAGGACCATTCTCCCCAGCTGCGGTATAGAGCACATTTTTCACATCTGGCCCGGCCCGGACTGGTCCAGGGGCTACTGCATGAACTATTTCTCGTTCAATTTGTTCAAAGGCTTGGTGTTGCTCAGGGAAATCATTCTTCTTCTGGGTCACGTGATAGAGAGGGCTTACAATCAAACTGTAATTTGGGATGTGCATTCTCCAGAACCCCACAACACCTAAGAAAGCTTGTGTTTCTTTCTTGTTAGTTGGTGGAGACATTGCTGTTACCTCAACCCTTCCTGCCCCACGTTGGGTGCCATAAAAGACTGTCGTGGTTTAAGCCCAGCCGGTAACTCAGAACCACACAGCCGCTCACTCCCTCCGTCCCTTCCTCCCCCTACTCCCAGTGGGGTGGGGAAGAGAATCAAAAGAATGTAACTCCCACAGGTTGAGATAAGAACAGTCCGGTAACTAAGGTATAATGCAAAACTACTACTGCTACCACCAATGGTAATAATGATAAGGGAAATAACAAGGGGAGGGCATATAAAACTAAAAAGGGGAAGGAAAGCAAATAAAAACAATAAACACAAGTGATGCACAATACAATTGCTCACCACCTGCCAACCGATACCCAGCCTGACCTGAGCAGTGATCCAAACCCTTCTGGGTGACTCCCCCCAGTTTATACACTGGGCATGACGTGCTGTGGTATGGAATACCCCTTTGGCTAGTTTGGGTCAGGTGTCCTGTCTCTGCTTCCTCCCGGCTTCTTGTGCCCCTCCTCACTGGCAGAGCATGAGAGACTGAAAAGACCTTGATTGGGCTAAGCATTACTTAGCAACAACTAAAACATTGGTCTGTTATCAACATTGATCTCAGACTAAAGTCGAAAACACAGCACTGCACCAGCTACTAAGAAGGAGAAAATTAACTGTTACAACCAACCCCAGGGCAAAAGGTTAGACCCATTTTGCAGCAGAGGTCCTCTACAGCAAGTCTTGACAGGACAGCTCTGACAGACCATCAGATCCAGAGGAAAGAATACACATATCTAGTAACTTAGTAGATATAAACTGGGGCTGACTCACCCATATACTAGTTTCTACTGCACTCAAGTAGCACCTGGCAGTGTCTTCCATTTTTTGAATAAGCTTATTCTGAATCACAAACAGATAATAATCTCATCAGTCCCTCAATTACTTTGGTACACTGACCACATGACCTAGATATAAATTTGTGCTTACAGTCCTGATGTATTATATTCAGACAGCACAGGGTCTTAAGGTAGTTTTACCAAGAAACGCTTGAGTCCTTGTCCTGAGTTACCATGTCCAGGACATGGCTATCTATACTATCTGGTCTGAGTTCTGCTGGAATATAATACCTATATCTTGCTTTTACTGCAGAACACAATAAAAACAGGTCAGCAGGAACATTTGTACAGAACATGTGGCTATTTCTGCCCCACACAGACAGGAGTAGGGTCAGAGAAAGGTTGGGATCTCTAATGACATCTATTTTCAGTTAAGATTCTCAAGCCTTACAGATTCTTTAGGAAAAAATATTTGCAGATGGCCCATCAATCTGTGCTGTGCTCCCCTCCCCCCCCTCACAAACACACACAGCATCTGCTGTACCATTGTTTAACAGCACTGCAGCTTTGCACGAAGGCTGGGTCTCAAAACCTGGAGATTTGTGTGCAGATGGAGGCAGAACTGTGGTTCTGCACAAATCAACTTAATGTTGGTCTCAAGGCAAACAACATCCATGCTCTCCACAGTTTCTCCATAAGCAGCAAAATATAGACCCTGAAGGATTAGGGCTGCAAAACCATGTAATTCAGTTCAGTGGGATTTCGTATTGTTACAAATAAGGGTATGAAGAACCATAGATGCCAATATACAAAACCTGACAACAACACTCTACCTTCAGATAGGTTTTACAGGTACAACAAATACTTCCAAAGTTTGCATATACCCAGAATATATCCAGAAACTAATTCAACTGTTATTACACTCTTGATTTGTTAAAGACTTTCTTAAGTGAGAGGTTTGTAAGAGGACTGCAATTTAAGTTTGTAGTATAAATGTTAGTTAGGTATGCCATGAAACAGTGCTTCAGAATTTTGTCTATTCTCACCAGATTTCCCTAAGAAATGATCTTCCCTCCCATCTCTGCATTGTCAAAATAAGTAATCAGCTGGGGAGAACCACAGACGGAGTGTAAGACCCAGTCTTACTACCAGCTCTGTATGCATGGAAGTGACAGCAACATAAAGGGATCAAACCCACAGTCAGCTCTGTGCACGCTTGCGTAATTCCAAGAATAACCTCCTTTCAAATGCCACATGCCTTGTGGAACACAGAAAATGCATTTATTCTCTCAAAGACATAGGACGTCTTCATGAACAAGTTGGACACTGCCTTCAAGAGACAGTAGAGAATTTTTCAAGTTATTTATCCCATGTTACTTTCTTAGACAAGCCAGGAGCTACACCCTACTTATTCAAGGCATGTCAGGACATAGAAGTCCTCATGCAGCCATCAATGAGAATAACTTCCGCATCCACGTGACATCTCAAAGTCAATAGCAGTTTGTGTAAAGCCTGTATGTTTCTTGATACAAGATTGGGGCCCACTTAAAAACCTCCTCTTTCATCAACATTGTGTTTGTGTAGCACAGAAATCTTTCCTCTTGTTATACTGCTAGGATAAGCTGCACATATAAGCTCAGTTACTGGTTGGTAAAGGGATATTCCAAATTAAACACCACAATTACAGCCAAAAAGCTCTCTTATTCAATGTTATTAAGCTACTCCAGCCTACAGGCAATTCCTTAAGATAAGACATACACTGCTGTTTCATTGCACCTAAAATCATAATCAAATCATTAAATACAATGGTATATGGACATATGCACAATGAAGAAAGCTTTGTATACTTTTATATTTTGTGCACAAACACATTAAGTCTCTGGAAAGACTTTGCAGAGAGTTCCAGCAAGACCACGTCCTCTTACTGTAAGGCAATCTCAACTCAGCCCTATGAGGGAAGTCAAGTAATCATACATCATGCTAAGCCATACCAGACTGTAGAAACGCAGAACATGACTGCATTTTCCATGCTATAGCAGGACACGTTCTGCAGCACAGAGACGACTAGGCATACATGGCTCTTCCACCGTCTCCCAACAGAAACACTGCCATTCCAAACAAATTAAACAATGATTATTCTGTAGGTACTCCATTTCTCATAATGCACAGTTCTCTGGTGGATTACGCATAGCATGTTCAGCTTCTCACCTTCAGCTGGCTGAACACTCGTGATCCACACAGAACAAGTAATCTGTTTCAGTCAGACCCTGCCTTGTCTGCTTTAGTTTCATTTCCACCCAGCCCACATGCTTCGCACTGTAAAAGTATCATTTACCCATTTTGTGCAGAGCTATTGTGCGTTTCTGAGTCGTCACTGTCACTGATGACAATTGTGTCTCCGTCAGTGCTGCTGGCGTGGCCATTTGCCATTCCATTGTGATGGGCTGGAGCTATGACTTCCAAAATCTTACACTGCAACCTGAAATAAAACACAGACATTTATTACCATCAAAGTTTTTCACTAGTGAAAGGAGTCGAAAATTGTAGATGTTATTTTAAGAATACATATATAACTGAACATTGTATTGTCTACTAAATAAATTCTTAAGAGCCTTGCACCAAAATACCAGGTAAAATATTAATTCAATGAGTTCCATTTAATAAATGAACAATTTCATCTGCTTACACAGCTATCAGCTTAACTAGTCAAGACAAGAAATCAAGTCACTGCTAGAATCATTTATGGCTGGTTTTTTCCAGTTCTCACTTAAGTAAACTAAGAAGTTAACTTTATGTGTTTCTTTAAAACTAGACACCAAATCTTTAACATTTATTTTGAAAGCAGTCTAAGAAAGCAAAAGATTTTCAGATCCTAAAGTATTTTTACTTATAAGAGATCATCTTCTACTGCTGTCGATGACCTAAATAAACAAGGCTGAAATGATCATTATGCATCTAATCTTAATAATGGCCCATTTATCTGCTGACACATATTAAGGCTCCATCTGGCATGCACACAATTGACAAAACAAGTCTATCCCTTCGCCATCCTGAATGCTAGTTAGAAAAGGCAGAATTAACTACATATTAAAAAGTATAATTAATCGACGCTTCATGCTGGATAACTGTATTATAGCTGGTTCTTGAACACTAACTTTCATCCCTTTCTGGAATTCCAGGGTACATATTTTTCAGTTTAATCTCCTAAAGCCTTGTCTGCTTCATGAAAACTAATTATTACAGTCACTGGATGCTGTCACATATTACCACTAAAAGCTCAAAGAATGGGGGGAGAAAGAACACAGTGGTTCTCTTCTCTGGGCACCAAACACTACCAATAGAAATGAAGAAAATGGAGAATACATGAAGCACAGGGCTTGAACTAGTGTGGCATCATGCCCAAATCAGAAACAAACAAACAAAAAAAAAATCAACAAATCTATGACAGGCAAACTCAAAGTGCTCTTCTATCCAAACACTGGCAAAAAGGAAACAAGGTCAAAACATTTCTTAGACACCTCTTTCTGCAAGCAGACAGTACCACCAAAACCTGCAGACATTGGGGGGGTGAGAGGGGTGAGGAGGGAAGGAAGGGGAGCAGAGGAAGAAAAGTTGAAAACATTAAAATATCCTGTGTCATATTCACTTGTGAATTTAGCTAGGAACAGTAACACAGTTGGTGCACATAGCTAACCTCCCCAAGCCTCTCTCCAACAGGAACAGAGCTTCAGGATGCTCCAATAGGGTATGTTATTTAAAAAAAAAAAAAAAAAAAAAAAAAAATTAAAAATCCCAAAACAACTATTAATATCCTTACATATTCCTAAAGACAACATTATGACCACAGGGACACCAGAGCTGCCTGCACACAAAGGCAGCCCAAACCCGCTGGCCCTGCTGACCGCAGGCACACTGCCATTCCACCGCAGCCAGTTTCCGAAGCTGGTCTGGGGCTGGAATACACATTTTCCTGGTGAATGGAGCCCAACCTAATTAACTGTGCAAAAATAAATAGACTCCACGAACAGAACCAAGAGCACCCAAGCACGTAATGGAGACAGAGCCTCATGGATGTTCACAAAATCAGTCTAAGTCCAACAGGGCTTATTAAGGTCTGGCCCAGGACCAGACTTTGGCTGAGTCCTAAGAGAAAAGTCTATCATTACAGTATCTTGGTTTTCCAATATTCAGAACATCACAGCTTCCCTTTCATATTAAATAATATGGAGCTGACTGCATGACAATGTGTATCATTAGGCTGGCTTTTTTAAATCCAACAAAGAGCACCTGCTAAAAAAACCACTTCTTAGTAGAATTGTTTTTGTTTCATATTATAAGATGCATTTCCTAGAAAGTTCAATTCAACTTTAAAAACACTTTAAAATTAATTTCTAATAGAAAGTAATCAAAAGCACTAATGCTTAAGGCTACTGACACTTCTTCAATTTCATTCAGTATTTGAAGACCACTAGAGGGAGCGCACATACACTAAATCTGCAATCACAGTAAAACAGCCACATGAAGGCTAAATCGGAACCAATGCTACCCAATGCCATGAAAGGACAAAGAGGCTGAAGCACACACACACGAATCAATCCTTCTGGACAAAAAGATTTGAATATTTAGCCACCAAGTGTTTTTCCAACGCTTAATTTACCTGCTTATCCATTGGACAGCCCTGTAATTTACAGGGTATTCTATCTCCTTCTGTGAGAATCAAAGTTAAATATTCCATACACTTGATTCAGTAAGTAGCAAAATCCCCAATAGAGCTACTTCTCCCCCCTCCCCCGCCTTTTTATTACTAAACAGGAAGAATGACTAATGGAACCAGCTATCACAGAAAGCAAGTGATTCTCCATCCTCTATGCCTTCATTCAAATCATTACCATAAATCTTTGGGGAAGGAATCAAGTGAAACACACATTACCTGGCTCAATAAAAACATAATTCAAGGAAATTTAACGGTTACTAATAGACAGCAGATTGAAGAAAGTGATTCAACCCTTCCTTGTGGCATTAAAGAAATAATCTACAAATGAAGACTTTTTTTTAGCCTTGCTACAGTCAAGTCATGGCTAGTAGCAGCCAATTCCCTGGGCTACGAGTGACAGACACTCTGCCTCTAGTGCGAACAAAAGTCTGCTTCTCTCAACAACCTAATCATTCCCCAAGTTCACTTATTACAACTCTTCTTCTATTAGGCACACAAAACAGCAGAGATGAAAGCTTAAGCAAGACACTCAAATGAAGCATGCTACTTAAAATACTTTCTGAAAAGGATGCCTTAAGATCTTGACAGAGCTCATGTCAAAGTCAAACCATGCTCACTCACCATTTCCCATTAAAAAAGAACTGGGGGCACCTGAACCTAAACAGACAGCAGTATTAAAGTAAATATATACTCTAATATCCCCTTCAGTCAGGAAGCACCTTCTTCAAACAATAATAAATATTGGGGAGAAACTTAGAGCCACACTAAGTGAATCCCACAGGTATTCAGAAAATGATCAGATAAATTGAAAATAGAGCTATCATGAACTTTTACACAATAGTGCCAGCAACTCTAGCTCAGACACTGACAGCCAAAAGCTAGAGGAGTAAGCCTGCAACAGGACTACTCTATACTCAAGCAGTTTTGCATACCTCTTTCTGCACTACAAGCTGCTAGCAACAACAGGGTACATGTCCTCTGACCTGTCCCAAGGACGGCCTTTCTGCTTACAGTTTTATTTCTTGCTATGCTCAGAAACCAGACCTCATGCTCTTTGAGGTCTTTTCATGTTATGGGAAAGGTTCCAAGAAGGGCTTGGCCTATATTATTAAGGGAAGAGGGGAAATATGTTGAAGAACAACAACACAGGAGCCCCAAAAAGTTTTAAACACAAAGCCAGAGGAGGTATCACCAACATCAATGTAATTTTTTTTAAAATACCAGGGCACATCTTTCTCAAATGAAAAAAACCAAAAAAACAAAAAGCAAAAAACAAACAACAAAACCAAAACCAAAACAAAACAAAACACCCCCCCCCCCCCCCAAAAAAAACCCAAAAACCACCACATGAGATTTTCCATCAACTTCCATGAATTTTGGGTATGGCTGGTCAGCTGCAGAAGTGAAAGAACATAACTGATTCCAGCCATCTAAGGGCAAGAGACACTGCCTGGACACTGTGGCACAAGACACAGTTTCTCTGGAAACCTAGCTCCATCGGTATCTCTCTAGAACCATGCTGGGCTCTGCTTTGAAGAGCAGCTTGACACAACTAGCAGAAAACTTTAAGTCTGACTGAACCTTGTCCCTGCCAGCAGAATGGTAAGGAAGCAGCAGGGTGAAGGTGTACAAAAGCAAACTGTTCCTGCAGCCTCTGGCTGCTGCTCCACAAGATACAGAGATGACTTAATAGTTCAACACCACCAAAATCTTCCCTTGCCATTCCTCCTTCCAGCCACACACTTGGTGCAGTGCTTGCTTTTTGTAGCTCAGGCACTCTGTATCATTTTTTGATTGCCATTAAATTGAATTCAACAATGTGACAAAAAAAAAACCCAAACAAAAAAAACAAACAACAAACCACGAACAACCACCACCACCCCTCCCAAAAAAACCCCAAAGCCCCAAGCCATATCAGCTGTCACACCAGCTACATCAGGTGGCTCACTGAGTGATCTGATGAGAACTAAGCGTGTGCAACAGGCAAATATTGGCCACAGACAAAAGCAGAGAAGGAAGGAAGAAGTAGTAAGACCTGTAAGACCTCATTCATTTAGAAACCCCGACACTTCCAACTTCTTGAGTAGCTCAGTGATTTCAGCAGTTTATCCTTACTAACTGAAAAGTGACATCTAGGCAAGTGAACACTGGAATACCAGGAAAGCCTGTTCCAGGTGAACCACACACCTAATAAGTAGGTGGGCAAGACATGGTACATGCTTCAAACTCGCCAGCAGTCCAAGTCATGAGTGATTCAGGAAAACACAGAACAAAGGGTAAGTGTAACTTACTTGCCATATTTCTCTTTCATTCAGCTCAGCAACTCAAAAGCATGTACACAAGCAGGTATCTCCATCTACCTCTGCTGAAGCAGAACATCACAATTTGAAGAGAAAGAAAAGATGCACTCCATTCTAGCGGTCCAAAACAAGCCATCACAGGATGTCGAGTGGAAACCTTGACCCTGACATTATTGGCACTTTCACTTACTCTTCCCAAACACTGAGTAGGCCCTTTACATCCAACTAAGGCTGAAGTTACAAGCTGTGAGAAGGGAGACCACTGCCCATCAATTGAGAGTTCTGCACAACAGCTCTTGATCTGGCTGGTGCTAACTACTGTGATATAATAGTCTGGCACTCTGCTATGTCCTCATTTCAAGTCAAAAACACAAGATACCTTGAAAGCCCAGGTGAGTTACAAACATGCCTCTGTGCTTTACAATAAGCAGACAAAAAAACATCCCTTGGATGCAGAAGGCTGTTTCAAATGGGGTGGTGGGGGAATACTGGAATACGTTGATGCCAACTTTTAACATAAAACCCATGATCAGTGAGTCAGATGCAAAAGAAAAAGTATTTTTAAAAAGACACCCAAATAAAAATAGTTTTTCAAGTACTGAAATTTTAAAAGCACACCTTTTCTAACAGTATGTAAAGTTAGTTGAATACAGAAAACCCCAAGAGTAACACAAGAAGCTATGGCAGCTAGTAACACAAAGAACCAAAAAAGCTATAGCCTCATTCTGTTTTGTCAACCTTTAGTAAGTTTTTAAGAAGTAAATGTCAGATAAGCGCAGCAAGTCATATCTTTGTCCTAACAGTTCTCGTACACTTGAAAGTAATCAGAGACAAAAGCGAGACAAGATCTGAAGGAGTAAGTGACATCTTTTACTAAGCTAACTAGCACAGTTTAATGCACACACAAAACAAAAGCACACAACAAGGAGACGTTTTATGCACACAGTGGCTCCCTGAAGTACAGCAAGAGCTGCTATTTTCGAGTTCTAGCATCTTCATTTGTCTGTCAGTCATGCATGTTTCAAAGAAACTAGTAAGAAACATGATTTAAAAACCACACAACAAAAATCATAACACAAGCCAAAACCTGCATCTTTACGTGTATAGTTAAAAAGTAGAGAGTGTGCACAGAAATGAGAGCTAACAGAGTGGCACTGCCCAAAAATACTTGTAACAGGTGTTCAACAATCTATAAGAAAGGAGTTGCAGGTTCTTTCCCAAATACCATCACCTCATAGCTTCCGTTAGTCAAATACAAATATAATTATTAGTCAATATAATTATTAGTCAACAAATACAAATATATTTATGTCTCAAAGGACTGAAGGGCAATGGAAAGTAAAATCCTTAAGCATGATTTTTCCGATGTTGACTGATCCTTCAACAGCAATGCTGGAAGAGTGCAAACTGTACTTGCTCTATGAATGAGTACGCTGCTCTCCCATAACATCAGCTATGTTGTTTCATAAGCACTGCACTAACGTTGCTACTTGAATTCAAACTCACCTTTTGAAATAAAGTAGGAAACTTTCTTAGCATGCAGACACTTATGCTTAAGCCTTACCACTACAAGAAACGCACTACAACAACTTTCTGATTCTCTAGACATTAGCCCCAGTGCCTCTGCATCCAGTCAGCTTTGCAGCCTGCATGTCAAAGAGGAAAATGTGTTGGTGGACCAGAAAATAATTTAAATTCATTGTAACTCATTAGAGTAGAAGACACTGCCTTCTACTACGTAGTGGTCTCATACTAACTTATCAAAGTGCTCAGGAAACAACTACATATAAAAACCAGTACTACCTTGTTGACAGTTTGAATGAAAAAGTTGGAAAATTAGCTGTATCCTTATCTCTTACAAGGATTATCTTCTACCATCCTAACTCCTTATCAGCTAGGCACAGTCATGACCAGCAACACACTTCCTGTGCCCCAGTTAAGACTTACAGAGATGAAATCAGTATGTAAATCTTTTAATTGGCCTAATGCAGTGGTTAATCCACCCCGAACAGTCCTAAAGCACTGGGACACCAGCCAAACAATTGATGAGTTGAAAAAAAGAAGTTTCACTTACAGCCAAGGTTGCTCTGTCATTATTTAAGTTTCCTACAGGTTGGCAGTGGTTGACATCAGATCATTCAGATCAGAGAAAGGATGTTAACCTATACCCAATATGTGCTCAGATGCAGCAATCTTCCCAACAGAGAACTTTGTCTACTACTTCTGTAAGTAGGCTCATTTTAAAAACACTTAAAGCATTCTGGTGTTGCTTACTCACAGGCATTAGGCAAATATTCTTTTGCAGTGGTGTCATCTAGTGGTCAAATCCAATGAAAAGAGATATTCCTTTTTAGCATCTGCCATGTTCTGTATGATTTCTTCTTTCTTATACACCACCTTTAAGCAACCTATTTTAGTCTGCAGGTGGTTGACTTTTAATTAAGTTGCATGCTAACTGATGGACAACAACTGGTCATCCCCCAACCTCTGTGGGGAAGGGAAGGCATTGTCACATAAGCTATTTTTAAGGGTGGTGGAGGGGGAGCTGAAGAGCTAGTAGAGTTGTCCAACCTGAAACCTCAGATCTCTTCATTGCTCAAATGAGACTGCAAGCTTATAGATTAATTAACTAATTATCACATTGCTCACTTGTATACCCTAATAAAGACAGACATTATTTATTGCGATAGCACCATACTCAGAACACTGATGAGAAATCACAGTTGGTTGTTTACACATGCTTTAAATCTAGTTTTTCCTCCAATAAATTACGATAATTAAAAAAAACTTAAAAAAGGCAAAAAAGGCACACTGCTGACCTCAAGCAGAAAAGAACAGGTCCTACAGCTGAGTGAGTTAGGCTGTTGAAGGTTTTATTTGGTGTGCCTGAGGCATTCGCTAAGGTTATTTCAGGTAGGCCTTCCACACCACATTGTTCAAACTTTCAGGTAACTGACTTCACATGTCCAGATGTTGAAAAGCAATTTCACAAATTTTAAGTACCAATAATACAACACAGTTCTGAGACAGTAACAAATGGACAGGTTACTGCAAGAGATGCCTTTTTGTGGAGGGAGAAAAAAAAAAAAAAAAAGACAACTAGTATGTTATGGGTCTTAAACTAAGTTCTGATGCGCAAATAAAGGAAGCAATTCCAGTGATGTGGTCCACTTTTTTCCTCTGCTTCAATAAAACATAAAACATTGGCTACTTATTACTGGCTCTAGTTTTTCCCCCCAACAAGATCTCAAATAATTTCCATGCCTTTTTCAATAAATTACTTTCCATAAGCAGCAAATTGACATTCTGAATAACAGTACTTACAGTCTCAGCTGTTTTCAGTTCCTTGGCAACTCAGACAAATTCAAACTTAATTTGAGATTAAGTTTTATGTTTATATTATGTTTCTGACCAATGTTTCAAATAACAATTTAGGCTTATACAAAGACAGTACTAGAAAAATGTTGTTACACAACTCCTACAGTTCTTTAAACAGAAATTCAAGTGCCTCCTGTTTTAAAGCCTAGCACAGCTGCCACTTTGGAGAAAAGTCACACCCAGTTTGGCCAGAAAAGCTGCACACATACATACAAACAAAAAAAAAAACCCAAAAAAACACCCTGGTCATTTTTAATCAATACATCATCTGAAAAGGTTAAAAAAAAAAAAAAAAAAAAAAAAAGGCAGAATTCTCTCTTTGTTGTTTCTGATTACCAAATTGCACATCATTTTCGGAGACTACCTGAACACGAGTCATCAGAGGACTTGGGGGGGCTTTCTCTACAATTTATTTCTGGTTGATAAGGGCTGTTAAGACACTAGACATACCAAAACAAAAGGAAGACAGAAGAACATCTCCCAGAATGAATTCCTCCCACCAGACTTCACCAACAAGGCAGTAGCAGTCAAATTCAAAATTGAGCATCACAACAAAAGGCTAGAAACCCAAAGAGCCTGATAGAGACGTAAGGCCAGAAAAACTGACAGGGCATCAGATTCTGCAACCAGAACTCACAGGTTGGATACAAGAACAAGTTGCAAGCAAAATCATCTTCTACTTAACCTCTGCACAAAGCACTTGTCCTCTTACTATCTCTAGATCACCTGTCCACTGCTTACAGTACTACAGGCCACTTCACAAGCTCAAGACAAAACCATTTGCATTAAGCCAAAATGCTAACCCTTCTAGTGTTTGGGGTCCCTCCCATTTACTTGGTTCAAAATCTAGAAAGCTGCATCAAAGCAATCTATCCTTTGAGAGTACTACATGTGCAAAGTGAGGGGTTATAAAATGTCAGTACCTAAATTGCTTGAGCAACCCCTGTTACATGTCCATTATGTTGTAGGCTTTGCATTAAGTGATGCAAATAAATGATCCTGCTGGCATGTGCAAAAAACTTCATACATAAATGCAGTGGAAGAGTTCACAACACCATGACACAACTGGGTTTTCATGATCTGCCAATTCTGTTGGTTTTATAGGATACTACTACACTATAGATGGACTGTGATCTTTTTTGCTGGAAAAGACCACAAAAAAGTAGCTGCACAACAGACGTGTAAATTGCTCAGTTCAACAGCCATGTTATTTACAAGTAACATGAGTCGGTATACTTAATCCCCAACGTAGTACTTCAAAATACAGGTCAAAGTCAACTGTTAATTGAGCAGAATAACAACGCCTCACCTCCTCCCACTTCGTATTCTTTAATTATGTATCTGTAACCATACAAATCCCTCTGCATTAGTTGTTATTTGCTCTATTTCCTGGATTTAGTATTAAAGGTCTGAACTAGCTTTCTGCTATCATTTGTCGAAAATATCAGTGGCATACAATCAGCTTCAGCAAATTTTTCATGCTTCATTTCACCAGACAGAATTTTCTACTTATGTAGTTTAACACATACAATCCCTAGCAGGGTAATTCTTGATAAAAATAGATTCTATCTGTATCTTCAGTATTTTGAATGGTATCTAGCCCACCCCAAAGTCTTAAGAAATCTAGTTTATATCCTGTAAATACATTGATCTGCGAAAGTGGAACACAAACACAAAATTTTTAGATACATACTTCAACACAATTTTGAATAACCAAGAAGATTGAATTAAAGTCTGGTAAAAAAAAATAAATGATAGTGCTATCTTCATGAGAAAGAATCGTGTCACAACTTTACCTGAACAGAATTTAGCTTACATGGTAACTAGAAACCATTTTGTTAGGGCAAACTTAAAAACTGATTAATGGTGGTGTAAATAGAAAAGCAAAAGAATTCTGAATTTCAAAAGATGAAGAAAAAAGACTTATTTATTGCATAAGCCTACTTTTCATTTAAGCTTTAATAAAAAGCTAAGATGAATATGCATAAATATTTCAGCAAAAGAGTTTAGAAAAGTAATAGGTTGATCTCTTGGCAGGGAGGAGGAGTTTGTTCTTCTAAAGCATTCTTTTTGCCATTAGCTTGGAAACTGACAGTATCTTCCAGTATTGAAAACAAAGGCATTTCATTGAGCAAACAAAAACCAGCACCTGAATGACACTGACAGTTCACAATATTGAGGTTTCTAGTTAAAAAAAAACCCAACAAACAAAAACAAAAAAAAAAAAAAAAAAACCCAAACAAACAAACACGAAAACAAACAAAAAAAACCAAACAGAAACAAAAACCCACCAAAACACACAACTTAAAGCAGAATGACTGTAATACTAGTGGTAAACTGAGTCTAATCATTAGATAAAGATGAGAAAGATAGAAACAAACATTCAGATACATTCAGAAAGCAGCCACTCTACTTAAGTTGTTCTTGTCCTGGCTCTGCAGACTGGGACTTCGCTGGTTGAAAAGAGTAGAGCAGAGAAGAAATAGAAAGCTTTTCTATTAAGCACTGACCTTATGTACATGCTCATACAAATTTCCATACAACTTATCCCCTGCAGCTCACCACAGATTTTTCTTCCTGCAGTAGTACAAAATCTGCCTCAAATAAGATCTGTATCAGCCACTAAAAAAATCTCATGCACAATAACTATTCTCCAATGACCATTTTGAACCAGCCCACTCTTATCACCAGATTATGTGCTGAGACCTCAGGCTACCCATAGAAACCCCATCGACTCTGCAGTGTAAGCTGGCACCTTTCTCCTGAAAAAAGGAAAACAAAACAACCCCACAAACAACAAAACAGTAACAGCTGAACCCACAAAGGCTTTAGCACGCATTCTGCAGGTACTTCCAAGTTGAGCATGTTGAGTCCTTCCCATTTTAAGTGTGCTAGGTGAAACTACAAACTCATTTAGACAAAACATTGACCTTTTCCAGTTCTCTCCCAGAAGCTGCTTTAAAAAAAGACTCAAGCTAGTCACATGCTGTAAAACAACTTATTTGTACTACAAAGCACATGTACCAGCGACATGAGAAAGAAAGTATCTGAAGCTCAAAATTCTTCCATGTTTTTAATCAAACTAGGATAACAATAAAAACACTTGCAATATAAACATCAGTATAAGAGTAAGCACAACACTAACCCCAAGTGTGGGAAAAAAAAAACCCCATCACACTAAATCCCAGATAACCACTTATTGCAAACCTTTTACAACTCCCAACTTCTGAGAATGCAGTCACAATTTTCACTACTACCTAAAAGGCAAAATTCCAACTTCTACTGATACTTCAAAGCTTTTAGTAGTTAGGCCATTCTGAGTACACAAAACACCATGTGATGAATTACATTCTGGAGAATTCATCAAAACTTTCATATGATTTTTAATTCATAGCTTCCCCTAGTTTCTCATTAAATCCCATTCTACAAACAATCCACCTTTCTCGCAGCTGGGAACTGACATTCCTTTGCAAATCCACCACACAGACCAAAAAACTGCAGTGCCCAGACCCAAGAGAGCTGTCCTGCTTCCACAGCTGCTTCTAAGCTAAGGAAAGAGATACCAAGCCCAGCAATTCAATCCTACTTTTAATTAAAAGTAGGGAGGAACTGTAAAAGTACCACTAGCTTAAGCATCACACCTCACTTCAGATGTGTTTGATGGAGTTTATTATCCTGATTTTTCGTTTAAAAGAAGCACACACAAAAATTACCCACACCAAAAAGAAAGACGTATTTATTTTTAAATATACTTACCTTGCACCATTATTTCTAACTACTTCCACTGTTTCACCAACAAAATAACGATCCTTGACATAAGCAAAGATTTCATCACAGATCTCATGCAGTCGGGAGCAATGGGTAAGGGTTGCCAAGTAGAGAACTGGAATGATGAGTGCCTCTGGAAAACTTTGAAGATTCTGTCTGGCTTTCTTCTCCGATTCCAGTGCTTCCTGATATGTGAGTCCTGGTTTACCTGTTACAGCACAGCTCCACACAAGGCTGTTGCACAGAATAATGCGTTCAAAAAAATCACTGAAAAGGCAGGGAAGAGAGAGAAAGAAAACAGTTCAGTTTTGACTAACATTTTCAATTTGCTCACAATTAATAAAAAAGCAAATTTCTTTTACAAGCCTGAAATGAAAAGGCAGCTCTGCTCCTGCACAGGCTTTTGGATAATCAAGTGTTATTTACCACTTTTTAGCCACAGCATGGTAAATTGCTATTGTAAAACCTCCTCTCACTGCTGGCTACACTAACAATATCAAGACCTGGAAGTGCTGCAAACCAATGTTCATACAGAAGCCTTACGCATGAGAATAATCACACTGTGTTTAATAGGTGTCACGTCCTCCTCACATCCCCCACATTTCCACAAATATTTTCAAGAGGAGGGCCTAAAAGTGCACAAACATAAAATAACCTTAAGATCACAGAAACACGTTGAAACTTGAGTAAGTTTCAGATTTTGAGTGCCCTAGCTCACAAATGAAGATGGGAGAGGTAAAATATTAATGTCAAGTAGTTCTCTAAATAGTTTTTATTCCTTCACTGTTTGCATTTCTCTCAGAAGAAGCATTAAAGTATTTTTTAACTACAGATTCTTCTCCTCCCTTGTTCCATTAGCAAATATTGATTCTCCTCCTTACCTGTATTCCTAATTAATGCTAAAATTACATTGCTATTGCTTGCTTACTAGTTATGATATTGGAAGCAAGAAAGAGCAGCTTTCATTAGTCAATATCTATCAATTTTTGACAGGTATCAGACAAAGAGCAGTTTGTTAAAACACTGTAAATGAAGTAGATGATATAGGCATTCACAAAACCATGTTAAAAATGTATCATACACTATAGATCGGTGATCAGACAGCAGAGCAATATTTTAATATGCCCCAGTTCAGACAATGATTTTTATCTGCCTTCCTTTAAAAATCTTAATGGACTAGTATGGATAAGTATGCAACACACAACATGAGAAATCGAGGTTTGCTCTGCCTTTTATCAGTCCAACATAGGTATTTCACAGCAGACACACAGTACTTTCAGAACACTGAATGCTATCCAAGATACCTACACTGAAAATTCATTCATTTAAAAAAAAGAAAAAATACACTGTGCAGGGTTCCCATTTTTAACAGGGTAGAACTGTATCAATCATTTCTAGTAATGGGGCTGGAGAATTGGACAGTTCACACTGTGTTTTTTTCTTGCAGGCTCCCTTGCAAACTCAAGCTGGCAAACATGCATCAGTTAGCAGATGACAATGTTCACTGCAGATGGATAGACGAACCATAACATTTTGTAAATGAAAATGGAAATTCCAGATTGAGGACAATGGAGGGTCCTGGCTCAGATAATCCTTTCTGTATGAGCACAGGATTCCTCTAAGTGAGAGATGCTTTAGGAAGAACATCAACTGCAAGAAGGGGAAAAGGACAGAAGAGATATATTATCTAAATAATATTTAATAGCTACCAAAATTCCGATTTTTATATCACTTGCATCTAAAATATCTGCCAGTACTTGGGTCCAACACTCATAAGTAACACAGAATAATTTGGGTTTGCTTATTCTAAACAAGGAGAAGAACAAAGGAGAGAGAATGAGAGAAATTATTTTTCGATATATGAAGAATGGATGTCTGACAGTCATTCTTTGTGTATGTTTATTGCATTTTATCGTGTGTTATCTTTAAGGTATAGAATAATTACTTAAACATTTTGAAGAACAGGTTAGACAAAAACCTTTTTTTTTTTTTTTTTTTTTTTTTTTAAGGTGATGGAATACATAAAACATGATCTCTTCAGGTCTCTTCCTGCCCGACATTTCCATACTTTTGTATTAGACTGACAATTTTAGTAGTCTTAGACTTCAATGGATGAAGTAACATTTACCCAATCTTCACGCGGTTGTGTGTCTCTACATACATTTTTGTGTCTCACCGAAGAGGTTCCTGATAATTATCTTTAGCTAGAAAAGTGAAAAACACCCTGAGAGTTATTAAAAAAGTATCAGAACATAATTTTCAAAAAACGTGACATTAAAAGGAAATTAAGAAAAGAAAAAAGGGAGAAAATTGGGAGCTCAGAGAGTGAGCAGAGCCTCTCTCAGAGAGGCCGAGGTTGACGCTGGCAGTGTCCCTTTAAGAGCTGCTGTTATTCTTTGTGAAGGGACACCGGGCAGTCACGCTATTTAAAGCAACAGCATTGAACTTACAGGAAGAAAAAAAAAGGGGGGGGAACTTAAAAAAAAACCAAAAAACCAAAAAAAAAAAACCAAAAAACCACACCAAAAACCCCACAACGAACCCCCTCTCTAAAAATTTTTGACCATTATTATTACAAGTGCAAAATTCTGAGATTACTTTAACTGAAACATATTTGAGGAAAATCTGTTCCATTTGCATACAAGAGTAGTTTGTGCCTCTAGTTTTATTCTCCCTCATTTCCTCTTTTGTTTTGTGTGGATTTTTCCCCCATCAACTTACAGGGAAAAAAAAATACATTCGATTTTGAAAGCATTGTCTTTAGCTAGTCATTACCTATAGCACATCAAAACCATCTGTGGCTTAGTCTGTTAACACAGTTTTATTGCAATGTTTTAATGATCTCACTTGAACTTGGTTTGAGAGAGAGGAGAAAACAAAATCCCAGCAGCAGAGCAGTAGATGTTATTCATAGTATTCTTTCTGTCCCTCAGTGTCCTTACCACAAAAATATTTAGGAAGAGCAGACACAACAGCTAGCAAACCAAGAGAATGGTAGCAACAGCCATGATACCCCTTCTCTTTACTTAAAGAGTAATAACGCACTTGATCATATTCCACATTCAACTTAAATTCACAACAGCAAATGCATCTGCTGCTACATCACCTCTGAAGCCTTATCTACGTCTTTATCCAAGGTATTATGGTCTTTGGGGCTTCCTCACTGGTTCTAGATCTCTCTGACTCTTAACAACATAGAGAAGGAAGTTCATACAAAACGTCCACAAAGCTCACTTGCATGCTCCCACCCACCTGTGAGAAGCCAAAAGGGACTGCAGTGCCCTAGTGAAGATGCCCGTTACCAGCTCAGCTACTCAAGGAACAGGAACTAAAGGCAATGGAGTTGCCTTTGCAGTAGTAATTAATGCTAACTTCTCGGCTGAATGTCTTTTTTTTCATTTATATCATAGTTTTCCATACAAGGTAGTGTAAACAGAAAAACTGTCAGCAAAGCATTGAGAAGTAGTTTAATACTGCTACTTGGTAGGTAGTTGATAGGAGGCAGTGCATTAACAGAAGCTAGAAATAAATTACTTGCAATGTCCGTGCTGACTGCACTTGCAGTGGATGTAAAAATTCAGCCTAGAAATTACTTGAACTAACCAAGTATTTCCATTGAGTCCAAGATCTGCTTTATTTTGAGTGTGCTGCAAGAACATGTTTCTTTCAAACCATTTACTTTTATTCATTTTCTTAGCATGTATTAAAAACAAACTAGGAGGTTCTTTTTTTAAAAGAGAAGAATTATATAGAGGAGAATGTAAAATACGAGAAAGTCACATTAAGTGAAATTAGAGGAAAAAGCAGGAAAAAAACCCCAATCGAATGGCTAATTTGTAATAATTGTTAATTTTCATCCTGAAGCCCCTATGAACCCCTCACATATATAGTCTATTTAGTCTATGGGAGGAGGGTCATCACAGAACACCAACTTGCCATTCCGTATCATAAAAGTATTCTTGTACTCTGCCCTGTCTCCACAAGTGATCAACAACACATATTACAAAATAATGCCCAAAAAAAAGGAAAAAAAAAAAAAAAAAACAAAAAAAGAAAGAAAGAAAAAAAGAAAGAAAGAAAGAAAAAGGAAAAAAAAAAAAACCCACAAAAAAAAACCCAAAATATTTATTCCTTAATATCTACAGGTTAATCATGCATTCAGGAATATATTTCAAGTTATAAGCTTCTCTTCAACAAAACAGAAAAAATCCCCCCAATTTAACTAAGGACACTTTAAAAAGTCTCTCGAACAGATCTGGGTTCTACTGTAACAGAGAATTCCACAGGCCAATCTATAAAGAAGTTCCAGTAAGTTTTGAAGATGCAAAACAGCTCTTTCCCCCTGTGTTTTAGAATGAGGAATGCTCCTACCACTGTATCGATACTACTCATAATTTTCTTTTTCAGGCTGCCTTCACAAGCAAGACTTCCCATACTCTAATAGTAGCTTTCACGACACATCTCCATCAGCTATTAACTTTCACAGACAAGGTGTCAAAGACTGGTGGTAACATCCCACTGCTTTAATGTGTTTCTCATGCATCCCCCGTAATTGCGTTTCCAGCTACTACTGTGGCTCCAGAGACTCTCACTGTTTGTCTGTCCCCAGGTCTGTCCCTCTAGCCCGGAGTACAACCAAGCACAAACAACATCAGTTCCTCTAGTTCCTGTTACTCCTGATAAATGTAATCAAACACTGCCACATCACTGCAACCCCTTTTGAAGGGTTACAAAATTATGTGATGGCATTTCAGATTAAAAAGGAAACTGGGGCTGTTCAGCCTGGAGAAGAGAAGGCTGCGTGGAGACCTCATAGCCGCCTTCCAGTATCTGAAGGGGGCCTACAATGATGCCGGAGAGGGACTCTTCATCAGGGACTGTAGCAATAGGACAAGCGGAGTGGGTTCAAACTTAAACAGGGGAAGTTCAGGTTAGATATAAGGAAGAAGTTCTTTACTGTGAGGGTGCTGAGGCACTGGAACAGGTTGCCCAAAGAAGTGGTAAATGCTCCATCCCTGGCAGTGTTCAAGGCCAAGCTGGACTGAGCCTTGGGCGACATGGTCTAGTGTGAGGCATCTATGGCAGGGGGGTTGGAACTAGATGATCTTAAGGTCCTTTCCAACCCTAACTATTCTATGATTCTAAATAGATTCTTAACAGGAAAGTCACTTTACAAAATATTTGTCTTACCAAATTCTCCTCACATTAGCGTAATGATTTCTTATATAGAGAAGAGTAATACTGATGTAAGATTTGTATTCATCTCTACTAAAGCTGTCATGTGCATGAAAGAATCTTTTCAATACTAAGTTTGTGCTCTACAAAAGAAAAAAAAGCCAACCAAAAAACCCAACAAAAAACAGAGAACAACTTAAGTCTTAACCTTTGTCACAATTAAGCGTGTTCATATAGTTGAGAAAGGGGGTGAATCCAGGTTACCATATGTATCTTCACAGCCCGCTTAGATCTAGTCACTGTAATTTTTAAATCCTCCCCTCAAAAAAATTTAAGTTCCTATTGCAAAAGTAGATTCAGCCCAATTTAGACAATAGTTTTCTTTCATGAAACAGCTAATACAATTTTTAAAGAGGGCCTTCCCTATGCCTATTAATCTAATTGCCCTTGCTTAGGCAAAGAAATGGGAAATGCTGTTTCCAGAAGACATTAGCTATTTGAAGCATCACTTTGCAAGTAGCAGAGAAAAACTTGCTGACGGATGACCCTATTTTCTCCAGTAGATTATGCCACGAGCAACTAACATCAATTTAAACTTACTCGCCTGTGCCAGGACACCTTGCTAAATAAAAAAATACTGAACTTTTCAATCCAAAGCACCAAGTTTACCTAATCTAAAAAAAAGAGCCAGGAAAGAATTAAAGGGGAGAAAAAAAAAAAAGGTGTTTTCCCAAATACCATACTCTAAGCTCTGACCTCTGAGCTAACCACCCGCTAACACTTCCAGGTATCGCCTGTGTGAACACAACTCTAAATTTATCCCTTAATTTGTGAACTTTGGTTAACTATGGAATTCGGTCTTTCATACTACTTCTTAGTGACAGAATCTCTGCAGTGTAAATAAGGCTGTCAGAGGACTTAAAATATTCACCAAACCCTCTGAGAGCAGAAAGATGTTTTAAAAGGATACTTTTCATGCTGAAATCTTAGCAAAGCTACACATAGCTGAAGCATATTTCAGCACAGTGTCAACAAATACGTGAGAGTCATCTAACTATGTGATAATAATAATTGTAACCAGAAAAGCAGCTTTCCAAATATTGGAAGTTGGGGGAGGGGGAGTTAATTCCTTCAAGGACAGGAGGTTGTCAGCTCTTGCTCTTTAGGTTCTTACACACCCTATAATGAAAACACTCCTTACAAAACTCCCAACATCACATTCAACACCCCTTTTGCCCCCCACAGTATATCGTCCAGGAAACAGTAAGGCATTACCCTTCAAAGTTACCTAATCCAGCTTCTTTAAAATTTTACTAGGTGAAATGTACTCGAGTAAGAAAAACAAGCCTAAACACGAAAAAGATTTAGGTGTGCTCTAATTTCATCTGCTGCAAAGGAAAAGTATTTCAGATTTAATCTCATTAGTCTGCACGTCTTTAAAAAAAAAAAAAAAAAGGAGAGTTTGGATATGGGGGCCTTTCTGAGGGCGGGGACTGGGCTGGATCAGACTGAGGGGTGAAAGCACGTTTATCAGCGCTTGAAAAACGTCTCGCTAAATACTTTCTGTTCGTTGTCCTTACAAGCGATAAAGTCAGCGCAGCGAGATCGGGACTAACCATGCAATACGCTCGGATGTCGTTAACGCCGTTAAGGACAATTTCATAATTCCTACTAGTCTCTTTACACACGGAGAAGAGGGGAAAGAGTAAAAAGGGACAGAATGAGAGGGACAAACCTCACTAGGAGGAAAGGTCCTGAGAGGACAGGTGTTCCCGCTGGGTTTCAGGCCGGGTTTAAGCACTGGCGGTGGGAAGGGAGGGCTCGGGCTGCGGGACTCGCGCCCGCCGGACAGGTGCACTGACCCCGCGCTCCCCTACCTGGCCGGGCCGCGGGGCCCGCCAGCCATTTCCAACCGGGTCAGCCGGCGGCTCCGCGCGAAGGCGGAGCGAGCGCGGCCCTGGGCGGCGCGGCGGCTCCGGCTGCCCGGCCCGGCCGAGGGCCGGTAACGAGAGGTTAACCGCGGCGGGAGCCGGCCGGGGAGCCGAGCCCAGCGGGATCCGCAGGCGGCGGCGGCGCCCCCCGCCCGGCCGCCACCACAACAATAGGGCGGGCGGCACATGCCGGGCGGGCGGCCCCGCTGCCCCGGCTGAACGCGGGCCCGGCGCGGCCGCTTCCGCGGGGCGGCCTAGCGCCGTCCGCCGCCGACACGCGGCTGCAGTTGGAGAGGAGGGGAGGCGAAGAGCCCGGGCCCGGCAGACGCTCGTTAGCGCCCGCCGCCTCCCACACGCGCAACTTTCACTTCCCCGGAGGGGGCAGGGGCGACACCGCCGGAGGAGCGGGGCGGGGGGGAGGGGAAGGAGCCGGTTCCCCTCCTTCCCCGCGAGGGGAGGGGGCCGCGGGATACCCTCGCCGAGGAGGGGCAGGGATTCCCCCTGCCCCGGGCGAGAGATCCGCCCTCTCCCCTGCTCCTCGGGAGGCAGCGGGCTCGCCGCCAGCCGCGCCCCCCCTCACGCCCCCCGCTTCCCCCCGGCGCTGCCGGGGAATCCCCTCCCCGCCCGCCCAGGTGTCAGCCGTTCGGCGTTCAACCGCTCTCTGCCGTGGCCGGAGGGTGAGGGGGGGCAGGACGGACACAGACAGAGGGGTTGTCTCTTACTCGTAGTCCCTGAAGATCTCGTTAGTGACCCTGCAGTAGAAAACGCGCTCGTCCGGACGAAGGTCGGCGGGGGGCTTCTGCCTCACGAAGGGCTTTCGGTGCAGCAGCGGCATCGCCCCGCTCCGCGCTCTCTTCCTGCCCCAGGACCCGCTTCGAGGGGGAAGGAAAAAAAGAAAAAAAGAAAAATACGAGGGTGGGGGGAGTGAGCGAGCGCGGGCAGCGGCGCCCCCCGGCCCGGGGAGGAGGGAGCGGGCCCGGCGTGTCCCTCCCCCCGGGGGGGCCGAAGAAGGAGCGGGAGAAAGCGGCGGCGGCGGCACGGCGGTCTTTTGTGTGCCTGACGCGCCGCTGCCTGCCTGGGACTGAGCGCGGAGCGAACGGCGGATCCTTCCTCCCGCCTCCGCCTCCCTCTGCCTCACAATGGGGCCATGACGCCGAGCGGCGGGCGGAGGCGGCGCCCCCCGCCCCAGCCGCGCAACGTGCTCGGCTCGGGGATACCCCGACCGCTGCCGCGCTTTGTCTCCTCCAGCTCCTCTGCCCCCGGGCCGCCCCCTTCCCCCGCCTCTGACCCACACACGCCGGGCCGAACACCAACTTCCACTCCCCCACCTCCTCCGCCTCCTCCTCCCCGCAAAGCAAACACCCAGGAGGGGCAGCGCCGACCACTTATCGCCCTCTTTCCTTCCTTCCTTCCTCTCCTACAGGGACGCTGCCCGATGGGGGTCCTCGCCCTTCCCGCCCCACGCCGCGCCCCGGCCCGGCCCGGCCCGGCCGCCGCCGGACTCCGCCGCCGCAAGACAGCGCGGCCGCGGCACGGGGGGCTGCTGCCGTCCGGCCCGCCGCACAGCGAGCCCCTCCTGCCCTGCCCCGGTGCCCACCTGGCGCGGCCGCAGGCTGCCCTCGCTGCTCGGCCGGTACGGAGCGCCGTGCCCTCGCCTCGTTTCTGCCCTTTTCTCTGCCCCCCCGGCTCCTGGGAAGTTTTTGATCTACTTCTTCAAGCCCTCAATCAGGAAGAGCTGCGGGGAGGAGCCTTCCCCTGCTCTCCCCTACATCTTTATTGGCCGCTCGGTGCCTTCCAGCGTGTGTCACACAGGAAGACAGCGAGCTACATTATTAATTAATGGCTGAGAGGGCGCATCCTCCATTTTTGAATTATCAGCCGGAGATCTCCGGTGCGGGGGGTGGGCCTGAGCCGGCTGACCGCGCTGGGGATAGGCGGCTCTTCCCGCACGGCGCTGCCGGCCGGGCTGCGGGCGGCACGGCACGGCAATGGGGGGCGGCCCAGCCTGCGGCGCTGCCCGCCCGGCCGCGGCTCCTGCCGCCGGCATGACCAGCGCTTCCCAACCGGGCGCCGAGGAGCTTCCGAGCAGCTGGGGACCACCAGCCCCAGACGACCAGCACCGCCCGGCCGCGGGCGACCCGCTCGCTGTCCCCAGTAGCTGCCCTCCCCGGCAGGGCCAGGCGCGTCCCCGACCGGGCTGGCTGGCTGTCCCTTCGGGCTCGTCCGCGGCGGTTTCGGCGTTTGACAGTGCAATTCCAGAGACGTTTCTCTCTGTTGCAGCCCAAAAGCCAGGAGCGTAGTGTTGGCAGAGCGCACAGGGGCACACGGATAGATTTCGATGAAAGTGAGGTTATATACAATTAAGATGAGCGTAAGCGTTGTACGTGGGCCCTTTAACGTTTTTTCCCTGTTCACCGAAAATATCACTACATGGTTTTCAGTTTTCACCCCTCATTTTTTCTTTTCCTTTTTTTTACACACTAATGCATTTACAGTGCCGTTGGTAATAAAAAATTAAAACTGAGGTGTTAATTTAATCGTGTTCTTAATAGTGCTAGTCAGCTCGAAGACATAAAAACACAGAATGTCCACCTCCATTATAGTTCACTATCGCAGGGTCCAGCATTTATATGAAAAAAAAAAACCCCAACTATAAAATAATTGTAGAAACTCCACAGAACTATTATATGAATAGTATCTGAAAGATGATCTCTAAATAATTTCAGCTTACAACTTAAAGTGCTGCTCCTGCAAATAAAGGTGCCGTGCTGTTTCCTGCACCTGTGCATAGGTTGTTTTCTTTACTTCTGCAAGTAAAGGCAACGATCGGCACTGCTGTAGCATGCGTGACTAAAACCTGAAAGAATGCCTACATCCGATCCATGAATTACTTGGTTTAAAAAGTGCTCAGGTTTAATCAAAAGCACTGAGAAATGTTAATGCTGGCTCCTTCTAGTTTACAAAATACAAAGCTTGAGCTACAAAACAGGTTAACTCCTGAGTCCCACAGGCTTATTTTCATTTGCCAGCTGGCTTCACTTTCGGTTTTTAACTACTTTCTAGCAAAGGGCACAAACGCAACTTGAGTTAACGCACTTCTACCTAACATCTGGTAATTTTTACTTAGTTTTGCATCAAAACTGTACAGTACGCCATGGTTATGACATTGAGTGTTGCCAGCTCTTATGATTACAGTGAGATTTCACAACACTGAGCTTTGTTTCAAGCTCTAGCTCTTCAGCAGATGTGATTAAATTGGAACCTCAGGTCTCCTTAAAAATAATTTCATTTCTAAATACCAAGTGTAAGAGAAAAGCTTGAATATCTGAACCCGGAAGGCTCACAAATTAGAGGGGAAATAAAAGCTTTGAGCTTTATTATTTAAAATCTCATTATTTTTAAGCCAGTATCGTGATGTTTGGGAACTTGGCTGATTGTTTTTGTGCGTGCATTGTCAGCACAGCCTTATTTTAGCACTAGTTGGTACCCATGAAAAATGCATGAGTTGATAGAACTGTGACATCAAAAGCAAATTCCCCCTTCCTTCTTGCTTTCTCTTGCCCTCTTCCTCTTTTCTTCTCACCTTTTCCTCCTCCTCTTGTTCTTCCCCCCTCATTATTCCCTCGGAGATTTTCCAGTGAACAGATCCTCACTGAGTAATAAGGTTGCACTCTGTTTTCATGTTCATAGAATACACAGGAGCAGTTCATTTAGTTTTCACATCCAAATCCAGCTCTGTTCTTTGAAATCCATGAGTCCAAGCTCTGATTCTGTTCCCAATAAGGTCAGCAGGAACTGGAACAATTTTTTATTACAGCAGCTAATGTCTATTAACTGGGTGTTAAGGATTCAATGAGATTTAATGCTGAGAAACCAGAAAAAAAAGTTGCTTTCCTTCCATGGGAATATTTGTTGTATTTTTATGCTGTGTTTAATTTTTGCAATAATTTGTGTGGGGTTTTTTAACACATCACTGAAAGTATAGCTTTGATTCAAGGTACAAGAATGGGATTATTGATGACAATCAGTGGGGTTGATGTATATATTACCACGAAGCAGCAAAAAGGAAGCTGCTTTCTTTTTAAAAGATGACTTGCCTCCAACAGCCATACTAACAGAGTTCCCTGGCCAGGGAGACTGGCTCTCATTCATGGCAGTTCTCAATCATAGAACTTTAAAAATAGTTATATTGGGAACATAAAACCTTATAAAACACTTGGTATCTTTGCTTTACAAGGGTAGAACGATTTCCCCAGGACAGAGTCAGCTCAGGGTCGGGGCAGCCCCCCAGCTGCTCCTTCAAATCTCCCCACAATTTGCAAATTCTTTATTTCTTTTCACTTGCTCCCTGCTTTATCACAGATTTCTTTCCTTGTCCTATCCTATTTCTTCCTGTCTTGAAATCACTAACAACTGCTTTACACAAAGATACTCCGAATATCTCTTCAGATATTCCCAAATATCTATTCAGCTATATCTATTACCAAATGGATCTATACTACAAGTATACCATTGTTATTCTGGAACAAGTAGAACACATGAAATTATTTTACTAGAGCATTGCCACTTTAAATTCACACCTAAGTTTACATTGGAATAACTAATGTTTAGCCAAATCATATACTTGGAACCATGCAACAGCAAAGTTGTAATCAATTTTACCTGTATTATCATGCAATTGGGAGAGCTTTTTTTCTGTAGAGTATGTTTAGCTACTTGCTTTCTTGCTTTTTTGTTCTTTTTATTTTTCCCACAAAGTTGCCACTTTGTTCTCTCAGGGTTTGGTTGAAGTCAGAGAAAACTTCACTGGATTTCTTCAGAAAGAACTTCCTTGGACTTTGAATGGCATGATAGCTTCTCAACTCTAATGATTGTCAAGAACATGGCTGGAAAGATAAATGTAAAAAAAGGCACCTATTTGTGTAAATGGGAGATTGCTAGTGAGTTGTTCAGTCAAGTGACATCAATAATCACTACCTTTCAGTTGACTGGAGCATGTAAAAAGGGAAAAGTGTAACATGTATGTGAGTGTTGACTCATTTTAATGCACTGAGTAGATTTTTGGGGAATGGTATCATCCCTTTTCTTTCCAAACATTGTTTTGAAAGTCCTTCATTTCCATAATGCAAACAAACCATAGATCTCGGCACCCAGCAAAAACATTCTGTTTATCTGGTTATGCATTTTATAACTTACCAATAGAGCTTTTCTTTCAACGTTTGCCCTTTCTCTGCCACCTTTCTGAGCCAATATACTCTTTTGATCATATATCTTTATTTAGATTTTAAATTACATGAGCAAAGACAATGTGCTGGTTTTATCAATCCACCCCAGCTGTGGGTAGCAGTAACATTTGGTCTGTTGTCTTTTACTGGCTGTAAAGCACTGTGCTTGGTTTCTACTAACATACTCACTTATAAATAACATATTTCAGTCAGAAAAAAAGGAAGAGATACACAGATGATTTTTCACAAATATTTTCATCTTTCATTCTAGCTCAGTTGTGTTTCAACATGCTTTGAAAGCAGTTCTGGAGCAGGTTAGGAGGTTCTTTTCTGCAGCTGCTAGACACATTCAACGCTTGTTGCTTTCACAGGAGTCACAAATAAAGGTGAAGAATCAATCTTTGTTTCAGTAAATTTTTGGTACAGTCACATTTCTTTGGTAGTTCCTTAATAGTCTTAACCCAGGCATGCCACAGTTGCAAATGCACACATAACCTTTGGGTCTCTTGCTATCCTAGAGGGCAGTAAGTCATGGCCAGAGTCTGCTTCCCCTATTGCTAAGGTTAAGTAACAGCCAGTACAGCAGGGCCTATCCCTCAACAAAGCCCTTGGGGAGGGAGCACTGAGATGTTTCTTATATCATCAGAGTTATTCTACCTAAAGGCATTCCATCTTCATAATTTTTTTTCACAGTTTAAAAGGATTTAGACATACAGTTCTCATTGCTTTTATCGGATATTGCATGTGTAATTTCCATGGAACACCAGAAATAAAGAGATGTGTTCCTTTGAAGTTTACTTTAATCATAACCTATTTTTTCCCTCCCTGAAAAGGCTATTAGAGGTATTTAAGCTGATAACCTTATACTAGTGGGGAGGAACTCTGACCTCATCTGCTTTGCAGCTATGACCATGTACGACTGGCCTGTAGCCTGATTACAAAATGATAAAATGATGTTGTGAAACAACTATTCATTTCCTAATAGTGTCTCTGAAACCAGCTTACATTCTGAGAGGATTGGTACCGCGTTTTCTTTCTTACAGTTGTAGTGCACAGGATACAGACTATTGACACTGCTGTAATTTTCTGACACTAAAATATGCTGAATTTCTCATTGCTAACCAATATTTAGAATAGATGATGACTGATGAATGATTTTGAATGAATGATGGGTGAATTTGTTACCTTTTGCTACATATGCACATTGTCACTACTGAAGTGATGTATGGCTTTTACAATAGATTTAAATATCCTGCATCAGCCTGCTTGAAACCTGGATCTGAATCGATAATAGTCAAATTTATGCAGTCTTTATGCAGTCAAATTTAAGACTGAGGATTCTCGAACTGCATAATACTAACCTCCTACCGTTTACCAAGTTTGCATTCGTCTTATTTGAAATACTTATATTGAACACCTCTCTGTCCAGTTGATGAGTAGAATCAATAATTTCAAGGATGTTACTTTATGATTTTGTGCTATGACTATAGAGTCCCAACTTTTATTTTTTTTTTCAGTAATACTGAGATTAGACAAACCTGCTTGCATATTGAAAGAGATCCCATGCAGTGCAATTTCTGTTGAGGAGCACATGAAGAGAGGTTGGCACAGTAGCTGATCACAGCATTATTTAGTCAAAGATTACAGTGATGAGCCAATCTGAAACATATAATTCTGCTCACAGACAGACCACGCTGGATTTTCTTAGAGTCATTCACTGGACAAATGTGATGACTCGTGACTATGACTAGTATTCTGACTTACCCACTTAATATGAGACTCCTTTGGTTCCCACCTTATTTTCTTCTATTCTGCTACTTATCTCTCATAGAGGGCTTTAGGAAGGATAAGGGAAAGAGATTAACTGTCTAGGCACTATTCTGATGGTAGATGCCAAATAAGAGCGGAGTTGAAGAAGCCAGTAGCTGGCTTGACAAAGACTCTGGATGCCTCCCCACTTGATGACACACGGGTCAGTTGTGGCATGTGCAGGTGGAACAGCCCCACCATGATGCTCCTGCACGTGCCTAGACCCTGGCCACCACTTCAGCCCAGGTAGACAAGGGCTGGAGTAAAGCAGTAGCTTGCCCTGAGTACAAAATAAACTGCATTTCGATGTCATGCTTTTGTAGGACAGTGCTTTTTCCGTAACTGCTTGTATTAACAAGGTGCTGGCAGAGTGATCAAAGCCTGATGTGCTGAGTCCTAAAGCTAGAGGGAAGCCCACCATACTACATCATGGCTACAGAACATATTTCTTAGGGGAATGCTATACTCAAGGGAGATCCTCCAAAAGAAGAATCATAGAACTCCTGAGGTGCAGCCTATATAATAATTCTCCCTCTTCCCACAGATCCAGGGATAGGCATGCATTAGGTGGACACCTGTGTCCCATGATGCCCGTGTTGGGGCCTCACACCCAAGAGAGATACTGATGGAATTTCCACATTTCTTAAAAGTCAGGCACTCATAAGTGTGTTTGGTTTATATAAAGCATGTATGTAGAGCAAAACTAAAGTAAAAACAACGTAAAAGGTGGTAAATCCAGTGTGTCCTTTGGTCTTGCTGGCTTTGGAAGATTTAGGACAGCCGGAAAGTTAGTAGGATTGTTACCATTCAGTTGCTAACCATTCATAACAAGGAAGAAAATGTTTTTGTTACTGGTACCAATTTACTGCAACAATTTATAGAATTAAATTGTTAAAGATTCAGTAACTTGTGAATTTAGAACTGAAAAATATTTCAGTTGCATATTCCAGTCATCAAAAAAGTCTCTAAATAAAAAGCAAGAGCAAGACTTTACAATCCTAAGACCACCTTCACACATGGAAGTTATAGTACCTGAGACCTTATTCAGTACAACCCCACAGCATGGACACAATGTTGTAAAAATGCTTATATCCACGTAGCTTATTGTTCTATAGGAACAATTTCAAGTGATGCAGTTTATCATTATGCATCTCTCAATGTACCCATGTTTAAGGTTGAACTGGTATAAATATCTCAGGCTAAAATACTTTCAAAAAGTTTGCACCCTAGTTATCATAACTACAGAATGTCATAAAAAAAGTATGTAAATCCAGGTTTACAGAGACACTAACACTTGAAACAGCATACTGACCATCCTGTTGTACCAGAAATCAGAAAGTTACTCTTAACTGCAGGCCTCCTTTAAGGCAGAACAAAAGGTCAACTTCAGCTTTACCACGTCCCTAATGGAAGCAACAGGTTAGTCCCCTCCTTTAGAAAACGCTTTCAGTTACACTCAGTACCACTGACTCATCTGAGGTCCAGTGACAGAAATGCAGCTAATAATGAGAAAAAGGAGAAAGTGCACAAGTGTAAAAGTGTTCTTTTGTACCTTATCTCAGTAAGTACCCCTACTAAAGTCAGTACCAAGAAGAAAGGTTTAAAAGGTCAGATCATGGCCTTCCCATCACTGGCCTGAACTACCTTGGTTTTTGATTTCTTATGTCTCCAAGTGGGTGTGTTGTGCCTCTGCGACAAAACTAAAGTTCAGTGAGAGAATTTCCTGCTTCATAGATAGGGTTTTTAACCATGCAAGGCATACGCATGACCTCAATTCTCCATTTCTTGCCTGTTGTGCAACTGAAAGTTTAGCAGCGAAAGGAGTTACAACCTCAGCATTATCTAATTCTTGTGCATATTGCATGCGCACATGCTTGGATAAAAATATTTAACAGCTGACATAAGTTGAAATAAAACACTTCTAATCTCCCCCCTCTTCGCCTGAAGTAATACTTCATAATAATTCATTCACGCAGGCTGAAGGAATCTCCTGGAAGGAGGACAATTTGTCTCAAAAATCAGGAGGAGGAAAGGGAAAGGTATGCCAGGAAACACCGCCCGGGTCTGTGCCGATGGTTGGATTCTCGATGAGTTCCACAATAGCCTGTGACTACAGCCCATCTCTGACACACACCAACACATACAAATTCTTCTTAACGTTCACATAGAACCTGGTAACAAAAAGTTGTGACTTGGCAGAAGCAAATAGAAGCAGTGCTCTTACGGCCATCAAAGCCCAGTCTGAATGCATGAATGAGTAAACGCTGCCAGAGAAGTTTTATTTGCTGTTGTCAATTTGGTTCTTAGTGTTAGGCCAACACTGCCACCCCAGTGAGCACCAGTTCCGCTGGCTGGCCTGTCAGTGGGATTTGGACAGAGTCTGGCACTAACTGTGGGATCTGGAAGAAAAACACTTCTGGGAAATATGCGTTTTATGGAGGAGGCTGGAGCCACTCCTACACCAGCCATGGTTTAGCAACCAGGGACCACCACAGTGCCTGCGTGGTGGAGGGAGCTTCCACACTCAGCTCATGGCTTCCTAAGGAAGGGCCAGCTGTCTGTCTGTTTTCATGTCCCTCCTCACCACTTCACGCTTGCCTAAACCATGAGCTGTTTGGCGGGACAGGGACATCCATCCAGCAAGGGTCCTCGAGTCCCCCAAGCACACTGCATGTCTGGGCAGCCAGGAGGAGGCCAGGGCGGTGGGTGCGCCACCGCCTGAGGCTTTTTGTACCCTGGGCACCAGCCTTGCCAGCAACCCGGCCATGGGCACTGCAAACTGGGGCTGGGGCCAGGCCTGGGGTTGGGGCCAGGGCCAGAGTGCACGGCAGAGGCAGGTGGCCCGGCCGGCATGGCCCCTGGCAGCGGCAGGAGCAGGTGGGGCCCTGGGCGGTGGGCACCCATGCTGTGGGGTCTTTGCATGGGCAGTGGCATCCATACAACAAAGCACCCCACAAGCCGCTCATCAGGGGCAGCTTCATGGCGGGCACAGTGTCCGTGCTCTCGCCTGTAGATAAGGCGGCTGGTTAAAGCTTAACCCGAGGCGAGCATTGGTGGAAGGAGGTGTTTTCAGGAAAGCCCTCACCATTTGTCTGACCCATCTTCCCGGGGGTGTGCAGGAGCCTGAAAGTGGCTGCCCGGGAGGGAGGCTGGGGGTTGCAGCTGCCGCAGAAAGGCTGTGCAGTCCGTCACCTCAACCTCCTCTGCGCATCCAGCGTGTGCCTCCGAATGACGGGCTGGCAGCCTGGGCAACCTCCAGGGCTGGCACCAGCCCCAGCCCAATAGCAGTGCCCCAGCAGCCTGCCATGAAGCAGGTCACCACGGAGGCCAATGGCCCTCCCCACCTTTTAGCCCTTTGCTGAAATTTGGTAGGAAGCACCTTTTGGCTCCAAGCCACAGCAAAGCTTTGAAGTATGTGGGTTGTGAGCACAGGGTTTGGCCACCCCTTAGTCAATAGTGAAGCAGCAGCACTCAGTTTGGTGCCATAAGCTGCACTGCTCCTCATATGCCAGCCGTATCATGCCCAGTGCTCAGCAGCGGTGCGTGGTATATGTATAAAACCTCTCAGAAATTAAGAGGTCCTTCTGCTGAGGGACATAATCAGATCCAGTGGGGATTGAACAGCAAAGTGCTGCTGGGAATAATTTGGACTTTGTTTCTTCAGTTAAACTAGAATTAAACTATGTAACTAGTCTTTCACATTCCCATGGTGTATAGACCTTGTACATCTGACCATCCTTTTTTGTAAAATTAGGTCTATCCCTTCTGTCCCTTCATTCTGTAAACTATCATTTCACAAGGATTTAGGGAAGGATAAAAGCTCCTGTAAATTGTTAACAGATTCACAGTGTTAGGAAATGCAGGAGGGAACTTTCCTGACTCCTCTTTTTTTTTAACACAGTCTACTCCTAAATCCTGCCCTTAGATGTATCATGAACTTTGCATATAGTCCAGACCATGAACTAGTTTAACTAGAGTTATTTTGGCATTGGTTTAGCTGCTGTGCTCTGAACTGTCAGGTGGACACACTGAGAAACAAGGTGTGAATTTTATTTTAGCGCATTAACACAGAGGTTTAAAGGTATTTAGTCAAGTAGGCATAAAAAGTGATCAAAAGTGAGCCAGTGCAAGCTTTGTGCATAGAGTAGCTTTAGCATTACTTGGAATTAAGTTCCTTTTGTCTGGAGTTTGCCTGAGTAGGAACTCTGCTTAATTCTGTATCAGATGACTAGTGTAAGTATATACTTGTCCCACCAAAAGGAGATTTGCCTTGAAGTACCTGTAATATGTGACATAGTATGCTTTCCTCCTATACTAGTAGTAGAGCTAAAAATCCAGCCCTATCAGCTGACTTACATGCTTTTTTCTTTACACTTAAACGTAATTTATTGACTCCTTTGACAGTCAATAGCCATGTATTGCAAGACGTAAGTATTTTCCCCTGTACGAGTATGTTCCACAGCCTTTGCAAAAGGTCTGTGAGAGGAAAAGCTCATTAATGTGCTTGAACTTCTAAAGAAATTAAAGGTAGAGTGAGCAGTAAGATGAAAAAGTATCTGTAAGGAGGGGATGTTACCCCCGCTAAGTTCAATCATACTAAAATTGCTTTTTAGTTCATTATGAAACCTGATTATTTTTTTCATAATAAAATTAATATGGATTAATATGATCTGAAATTTTTCTAAAGGAGTAAATGAACACACACACATACAAACCCCCTGTGGGCAGGATCCTTAAAGATTCAGCAGTGTTCAGTATGTCAAAACACTTGAGCAGTTGTAAGATCAAAACCCAAAGGCCTACGAGCATGGATGAGCACCTGGGAGGGCGATTAAGGTAAAGTGAAAAATGCTTATATGGATCCTATTGTAGCTGCTATTTAAATAATCCTATCTGAACTTAACCATTGTACTAAAAAAAAAAATAATCAAGTCTCGCAAGTTACTTGTGCTTATGCAACTTGAAAACAGAATCTATCAGTTGAGCCAGGTCCTTGGCTCTACTCCAATAGTTCAAAACAGGTCTGGAGCCAGCTTAACTGCCCTGGCCATGATTATTTTCACTTCTCCAGGAACAGCTCTGCAAGGCATAGACCCACTGAGACAGCCTGCACTTCCCTACTTCTGAACTCTGACTCCCAGGACATAGGCAAACAAACAAACGGCCTGGGCAGCATGTACCTGCTCTGCAGTGCCTCTCCGCGTCAGGAACGCTCAACAAAATGTTCACTGCACCTTCCTTTTTTTTTTTTTTTTAATTTTTTTTTCTCCCCCCCCCCCTTTTTTTTTTTTTTTTTGTTAATTCCTCATCTTTGGAGATAGGATAGAGTCAGCACTGAGAAACTATAATTTTTTAATGTCAACTGGTAGGGTTCGGACATGTTTGCTTTTCTTTGGTCTCTAGTGAAGCATCCAAGGTATCATTTTTGAGTTCCTGTAGCTTGTTTTATACAGACACCCTCTTAAGCTTTTGTCTGGTGAGGAAGTAATGAGAATTTGTGGAGTAATAAAAAAGAGTCAACATTTTACGATGTTGAAAACTGTTAATAATCAACATCAAAAGGCTTTAATCTGTTGACAGTCATATACTTGATTTATATAGCTGGCTGCCCTACTGACTCTTCTTTCAGGCTAAATGTAGGGTGCTCCGAGACATGTGTCTTTGTACAGTGATAACTCTGGAAACATTGAGGTAGCAGCTATTCAAAGCATTGGGTTGAATCTTAAGGCCTGAGCAAGAAGTTGTCCAGGCAGTACATGTGATTTTCTCAGGTTGATGTGAGTGAATTAAGAGCAAAGGCACTGCCCCCAGGAGCAAATACAAAAACAACCCCCAAACAAAGCAGAACAAAAAACCCCAACACTAGCAGTTTCCTAGAGCAAGGGGACGGAAATTTTGGTTTTGTGTTCCTGTTGCCTAAAGTCATGTAAAACCTTTGCCCTTTTACAACTACCTACAAATCCTGAGGCTGACTGGGTGTTACACCGCGTGAGAAGGAAGAAGAAAGAGAAGAAAGAAAGAGCCTTTTGGGGCACTGAATGGGCCTCAGGGCCTAGCACAGGGCTTGGAAACAAGAAATTGCATAGTCTATTTATTTACAAAAACTATAGAGGAAGGGCTAAAGCTGGTACTACCCCTTTGTTCTCCTGATAGACCCACTAATTCAAAGATACCAATAATAACTTCTCAAGCCAGCAAGAAAATGTTATTTTCCCCTTTTATGACAATGAGATGTTTAGTGGGAGGAACACTCAATGTGCATCTAAGAGATAGGTGGTGCCAGTTATGAGGAAAAGAGGACTTCACACCCTCAAACTAAACTAGTTTGGTTGCCAGTACAGTAAGTAGCCTAAACAGTGCAAAGACAGGTTCATAGTAATTTAAAGTGTAGTAGGTAACACATAAAAAACCTTATCTAGAGACACCATAAACTTGCAGGGCTTGCTTAGCAAAATGAAATGACAGCTAAGGTTCTCCAAACGTCGACTAGTCTCTTTCCAGGTTTGACTGAGAAGGGAACAGAACAAGGACGCCTGAGAAAGATGCTGATTTCAGCCTATTTAAAGCTGCTTCACTGGCATAAGTGATTATCGTGTCCTGTCCTCTGTTTTTGCAGGTGCATGAAACCCTATTTCAAAGAAGGATTTTCACCAGTACCATGTTTTGGAAGGTCAGGCAGCGACAGCAATGAATACATGGCAGCCAAAAAATTAAAAGGGAGGACAGGTACCTGTTTGAAAGTATTGTTTTCATCATTTCAGCAGTCACCTTCTATTTGCTCCATCTGCTTATCTCTTCATGTGAAATTTGTCTCATGAAAAGATAAGAAAAAATTATGCACCAAAGGGTTCAGCTGACTCCCTATTCTGACACTCTGCAGGGAAAATGGTATATAAATGTCATCTGTACAAAGTGAATTTCACCTTGCTTTTCACTGCCCAATTTAAAAAATCCTAGATTTAAAACATTTCTGTCAATATTGCCCTTTTCAGCTGTTTCCTAGAATTTCTAGATCTGGAATAATTTAGATCATGAGGAAAAATAAATTGCTAGTGTTACTTTAAGTGCATCCTTATCAATCCGAAACACAGCTCAGCACTGGACTGTCATATCCAGTTTTACAGCAGTACTGTACATCAAAAGTTAGCTTGCTCTGATGTTATAAAAAGTTTTCAGTGGAGAAAAAAGTCACAGTTCCTTGGGATATTTATAGTATTTAAGAATGCTTTTAAGTAACTTGTAATAGCAGATGCCATTGGGTATTCTGTCATAAGTGGTTTTCTTATTCATTACAAGTATTATGGTACATTTCAAGCTAGGCCCACATTAAACTTTGTAGAAAAAAATAAAGACCACATCTGTATTACTGTATGAATTCTATTTGGATTTTGTTATTGCCACATTGTGTTTAGTTTTTTGTTTTGAATACAGCTCTTAAGTGGGGTTTTAGCCATCAATTTGGTAATATAACAGCACATGATGGACTTCAGTGGATTATGTTTAAAGCTCTAACATAGGCACTGATGGTAATGCTGAATAGTGTTACCATGGGGTAGAAAATTGACTTGTTAAAACAGGACTAACCTTTGAATAGCCCGGGCAAGAGGCCTGTGGAGTGAGATTCCTGCTCTTCCAAATGTTGGCCCCTTTTTCCCTTTCACAGGAGGCTACTTCCTCCCATCTCTGCTAGGAAGCCTCTCCCCAGGAGTGCATTCTCTTCCCCCCCTGTGTACAAGGCTGTGGATTGCTGCCCCAGCAAACAAGGACATGGCTACAGAACACCCTGGCTTGGGTTACAGGAGAAAGAAGGGCATAGAGGACCACTGGGAACTCGGAAGGGCGGGAGTACCAGTTCTGGGATCTAAACAAGGTCCCACTGTTCCAGAAGGATCCCAGATGTGGAGCTAACAGTTGGCAATGCACTGGAAAGACAGAGTTAGGAATTATTGACTTGTAAGTGATAATATCAATTCACAACAGATTTCTGTCCTGTAAGCCCCAGTCCCACTTATTGTCTCTGGCCTCACCTTTGCATCCAGCCCTGATCCCTTCCAATTGCTGCTCTTAACCATCCAGTTATAAACATCTCTTTTAACATATATGTTCAGCTGCCAGCTTGCTTGTCTTCTAGAATGGCTGTGGTTATTGATTACTCAAAGTTACACTGTAATTGGTAAGTAACAAGTGATTTCACAGCTCTTTAAAAACTTCCAAGAAAATAAAGTTGGAACTTCAGGGGCATGTAAATAAAAAATATTTACAATTGTTGTTAAATAGGTTAAAAAGTAGGTAATTCTTTTATTTCTCCTCTTTCCTTTGCTATTTAACATCGCATGTGAGGAAATTTCTTTGGTAAGTTACACAGCTGCCTTAATCAGCACTTCTTTGTATCATAAAAACCAAAGAAACTGGGCTGGGAGCTTCTCGCGTGTTCTCAGTTGAGGCCTTTAGTCCGAACTCCATCTTAAGCACTGTTAGTATGATCCTCACGGGGAAGATGTAGTTCTGCTGATTTCTGAATGGGATTTTTCTTTTTTTTTTTGTTTTAATACATTTATGTAGAACTAAGCAGATAAGTCTCTGCGTGGTGTGCCTCAACATGCTCCTTGAGTCACTCTGGCTTTGTTGAAGGACTGAATTGACACCCATCTTGGTTTACAGCTCTATTCATAGCTGCCGAGTCCTGCCTACCACCACCATCCCACAGCCACATAACTCAGCAACCTGTCCCTTCTCCTGTCAACACAACATTTCTCTAAAGAATGCTGTTGACCAAACAAATACCTGCAGAGAGGATGAGACTGCTGTTGCATGTGTAGCTTTTGAAAAAAAGTCAATCATCTGCTGAGGTGGGGGGAATTTGGGAAATTCTGTGCTCTAAATACACAGATGTTTATAGTACATATATGGCTTGCTTGTAGGCAAAGCAAGCACTCAGGAGACTTCAGCATATAGAGAGAAATATAAACAGGAGATGTTTGGTTCTGTCCTAGTGAATGTATGTACCAGACACAGAGACTGGGCATTCTGAGGATTATTTTTGAACAGTCAAGTGTATGAGTCCCACACCATTCCTAAATGCCGTGAGTGAAGCAGGGCTGAAAGAAGTCAGATCCTAGTGGCGAAGGAAGTCTTTATATTGCTGCTAGCCTAAAGTTTTCAGTTATTGCCTTTAATTATTCTTGAATTGTATCATATTAGGCATGGCTTATTCAGGTGTTTCTCAAGGGCAATGAATGTTTTGCTTCAGCACAGCGTAAGGGTTACCAAAAGAATGACTCCCAGCAAGTAATAATTCAGTACAGAAATGTAGATTTCATTCAGAGGAAACTATTTTTAAGATGTGTCATCACCAACAGAACAGACTTTGGTTGGTATAAGTTAGTTATTAATGGCTTTCTCATGTCAGGCACAGTATAGGCCTGAATGTGATTAAGTTAGCAGGAATCCTGCCACTCTTCGTTGACAATGACGTTGAGTCCTGAACTGAAAAATAGGAACATCTTAGCAAGAGAGTAGCTCTTCTGAATAGGTCAACTAAAACATTAGAAAATTTCAGGGTAAGTGGAAAGAACAGACCTCAGCATGAGTGATTAAAAAGAACTACAATTGTTAAGATCTAATTATTATGCAAAGACTGAGAAGCTTAAAAAATCCCTCATGTTGCAGTTTACCATTATCAGCCTTTTGAGTACCTTATTTCTAGGTGACAGCATGATTAGCATCTACGAAGGCAGCTCAAATTCCTTGTAATACTGCTTTAGCTGTTAGCAATGCTATCAGCCCTCACAGAATCCCTAAACCTTTTCAGCATATTGTACAGGAATAATTTGTTTCTCAACTGTTACTTTGAAACATATTGATTTTTCACTCTACACGTTTTCACTTGTTTGTGATCTTATCTTATTCAAATTTCAGAACCACACAATTCACCACTGAGATAAAGAATGCAAAATTATCCACCCAGTTCAGCTTCAGACAACCAAATTCAACTCAACACAAACAAAGGGAGTTGTATGCAAGCATTATTTGCCTGTGTTCTTAATATTTCAATACTTTGTGGAAGAAAGCAAGTTGGGTAACAAGCTGTTTTGACTTCATATCCAGTACGCTTTCAGGTTTCTCTAGTCTCCAAAGCCAAGAATCCAGCATAAAGATGCTACAAAGCTTCAGCATGCTTAAGGCAAAGCAGGTTTTTTTTCAATCTTTGTTGCCATACTTTGGAATAAAATAAAAGTTTTGCTGTAGATAAAAAGAAAAAGCATATCTGAGACATGACCTAAATCTTCTACACCTATTACATATATGATTTATGCTTGGAGGAAGGAACCTTGGGTTCGAACTGGTTAGATTTGCTTTTTCTACTGAAAAAAAGCTCTGAGCTTGAAGTGTTCAATTAGAAGCCCTCTGCTTTGATGAATTTTCAGCAATCAGAGCTGAAACCAAGCTCTCCCAAATGGGGCATCACACCAGCCAGGTCTCTAGTCTCTGACCCACTGGCAAATGGTGAGTGGATAGAGCATCCAAATCATCCATCTCGATACTGGCTGACACAACTTCCTCAAAGAGCAATTTGTGACTTTTCCAGGAAAAGCTCAAGGTTCACAAGTGTAGATGTTGGCATGTAACTGTTGCTCTTGCTATCGTGTAGGAAACAGGGTCAGCTTTGTAGAGAGCAGCCTCTTGACTGCTCTGGGTTATTAAACTGGCAGCTTGAAAGCCAGCCTCCTGCAGCCCCAGAAACCTCCTCCTGAGGGTCAGCGAGCCTGAACTGCAGCCCTGTGGAGGACTGCACTTTCTAGCTAGGCAAACCCCTTTTTGATTCCTTGTCTTTTAGTGTGGTTTCATTTTGGAGTGACATGTTTGCCCCCATCAGTGCCAGGGAGGACAGGACCTGACTTTTTGAATGACTTTTGTTTGTCCCCAGCAGGACTTGACACTTCTTGCCCATGTTATGCAAGGCTGTCCTACCTTATATGTGACAGAACTGTTTGGCAAGATCTACCACCAGTTTCTTTACAGACACGGCTGCTTTTTCAACCCTGATTGAATGGAAAGTGTTTGCCAATTTGTGTTTTATTTTAATTTCCTTTGCACAGATCTGGAGAGTGTCTGCCTATAAGTACTTGTTTAAAGGGTCCTTGGGGAACTGCTGTTTTCTCCAGGGATTAGATCGTGTTTTCTAGTCATATCTTGCCATGGAAACAGACAGGTAGTGAGGATCTGAACTGGATTTCTCTGCATCAACATCTCAGTCATTCATTCAACCAGGTGGCAAAAACCCATTACAAAATAAAGGCTGCACTCCAAAATGATCGTTACAGTAAAAGCAGGATCCCAAAAACAAAGGGTTCACAGCTTAATAGAGATAAGCAATCTTTTCCAAATCAAAATAAGTAGTGCAGTGGTACCTACCAAATATGATAAGGAAATTTTCAAGTCTGACTACAGAAAGTTTTCCAGTCAATTCTGAATACAGTTCAGATTGGCCTATGAATTAAAATATGTATATTAAACCAGAGACCAGAACGTGCGACTGAATTCCAATTCAGTCTTTGCAACTGAATTCCAGACAGCATAGAATGATTTTCAAGATGTTATTCAAAGGAATGGAAAATGTATTTTAAAGTAAGCTTAATCTTGCCCAGATTTTGCACAAAATAATTTGGAAATGCGTGCTATTGGAGTTTTTTATTACACCTTAATCTGTTACAGTATTCAAAAAGCTATTGGGAATTAAAGTCTGTGATTCTGCAAATATCACCATTAACTTCCATAAAACTACCAGCATGCTGTTAGGGGCTGCTAAATACCAAGAATTAATAAACAAAAGTTTTCTTAAAAGTCTTTGCTGAACAAGTGCAAAATTATGTCAACATTAACAGTAAAATCGTTCAGCTTTTTCAGGACGCTATTGAAATTATAATGAATTTCTGAATATACAGATCAATCAAAACAACCAAAACAATCAAAACAAGTCAAAAAAATTGAGGTTTTTGGGAAAGACCAGACCATTCTTTGACAATATGCCACACTGAAATGCCTAGAACCCCTGCAATGGATGTAAAAGATTTGCTGAGGAGCATCTCTCTGTGGTTTTGATCAGAACAAGAGACAAAGAGTATTCCCAAAAAATTCACCATGTGTTTGGCAGCCCTTAGTGAAAACTGAAGAAAGACCTTAGAAATCTGAGTTTTCTAGGCAGAGCACATAGTTTCTATCAGTTTTAGTAAACCTTGTAATAAGTCTCATCATGTTATCTTAAATATTATTTAAGAATCTTAATCTCTAATAGCAGTTTACAATACTGTCATTCCTGGGTAGGAATTACTAATTGCTTGGTATTGTTAATGTGTTAGCTAACTGCAAAGTGTGGTGGTGATCAGAGAGAATGTCACTAGAGAAATAACCTTCTTATCTTCTGCTTTGCTTAGCCTTTTTTCCTCTCTTGTGTGAAAGAGTAGTGGTAGCACTTTGTTCCTTAGCCTGATTACTCTATGGAATTGTCATTTTGTGTCTGATTGATTATCATTCAGCCCAGGCTGCACCTTTCTCATGACGCCAGCCTAGTAAAAAGGGTTGTAGGAGCATTCTGCCAGAAAGGTGAAGAAAAAAAAGCTATAGAAGGGCTATCTAAGTGAAAATGTTTGGAAGTCAAAGGGAGGGCACATGTTTGACTTCACAAAAGAAAATGCTGGTTTCTGTTGCAATGTTGGTTACACAATCACATAAGGTTTTATTTTTAAATGCAAGTAAAAAAATTATAGTGCATCAGCTCCTCGACTGGTGTAAATCAGCATAGTTTTATTGACTTTGATGGAGCTATGTTGATTTATACCAGATGAGGATTTGGCCCACTGTATGGAGATATTTTTATTTCTCTTCTCACTCTATCAGTTAAGGAAAGGGTAATAATCAGCAAGCTGGAAGCAATTATGTGTGTGTGAGGAGGGGGTAGTTTCATAATAGCTAACTTGATATTATTTCCTGTAAAATGCATCAGAATAGAGCCTGGAGCCTGCTGACCAGTTTGTTTTGTAAAGAAATATTTGTTCGAATCTGTTTATAATAATTTGTCAAATGATGGGCAGACTCGGCTCAAGCACTTGCCTTCCACTGACACCAGAGGTGGCAGTTCTGTTGCTGACCAGGGCACCAAGTGGCAGCTGATGAGGAAAGCCCCAGGCAAAATTTGGCTTTCACTTGCATCCACGTAAATCTGGAGAAATTCTACCAAAATCAGCAGAAATATTCTCTGTTTACAACAGTGTGCCTAAAAGCAAAATTTGGCAGTTTTGAACTGAGCATTTATAAGCTGTTTCTGGCAGCAAATAAGGATGGGGGAGGGGAAGATTATTCATTGCAGATGCTTTGTAAGATTAACAGAGGCTTTCTGGTGACAATAAAGTCTACTAACAGTCATTTTTGGAAAATGCTTTTTAAAATGTGATTTGAAGGAGTTTTCTGTCATCCTTTAATTCTTAGGGCATTTCATAGTGGTAAAAAGTGCTAACTGAGACCTCAAATGAAATGGTCTAAATTGTTCTCTTTACCCTGGTGAGGCGGATGAGTCCTGACCTGCGATACTAAGTGGGCTAAAGCAACTGATGGGAAGATAAGATTTCTAAGAAATCATTTTGGATAAATGCATTTCATTAGGTTCAGCTTTAACTGACAGATATTGATGAGGGAACCAAAGACTGGCTAGTCACAACTAAAATAAATTGATTTATCAAATTATTTTTAAGTTATAATGCAGATTATTCTCAAGTACCGACACTAGCTCTATTAACACTGAAGTATTCCAACCAGCCTTTGCAATATAGCTCACTCTCTGTTATCTTTGTTCTCAGGGTTGATTTAAACATATTTTTGAAATATTTTTAACTTACAAATATCATTAAAATTACTTCATGCCCTGTTAGAGTGAATGCAGTTATTCTACACTAACAGTGCTTCTCACTGTAGCTTGTACCCATATGGCTACCTCTTTCTGAACTGATCTACAGTTAAACTAATCCCAAAACTGGCATGTAGGTGAACCCTTAAGCATTAGCAGACAACTCATAAAAGACTGGCGAATACATGGTTCAGAACTTATTCTGGAAAGATGCATAAATGCAGTTCTTGCCTTGCCTACAGAGAGCCCCATGGAGCTGCACAGCCCGCCTTCCCTGTGCCAGCTCTCTTCAGCCCTCCCAGCTGTCTTTCCCTGGGAAAGGTCAGGTAGACTATTAATCACACTCTTGTCTTTGATTTGCAGTATAGTTATGTCCACTGCTTCCTTTTGAAGCAAGGAACAATGAGCAACTTTCCAAGGAAAGAGTGGGTTTGCTTATTTCGAGATTCTTTTTTTAATAGCTCAAATACAACCTCTGTAAAACCAATCTAAGATAGGGCACCGAGGGCAGGTGACAGCTTTATGACATTGAACTGAAATCTGCTACTTTCCTGTAGTGAATATGTAGCTTTAGGTATAAGCCACTAGTTTTATCATTCTGTATGTTGTTACAATGCATCTTTCACTGGTCTTGTTATTCAGCTTTTCAGCTACTCATGGAAGTTCACAGGGTGTTTTTTCCCGGTAAGTTTCAAATATATACGCTGTTCTGCACCGGAGAAGACAACTGAAGCGTCATTATAATCTTTTCTAGTGAGAACACAGAACTGAAAAACGTGCGTTATTGTAACCAATACTATATCTTGTTTGAATTTCCACAGTTACGTGTGTATATATATGTGTGTGTTGTATGTATGAAAAAAAAATCTGTTCTTCATAAATACATGCACCCAGATCCTTTTTACGGTTTAATATATTGCACAAAACATAACCGCTTACAGACAGTATTCCTAGAATCAATACCGCAAAATCAATTCACACGAAGAATAATTTTAAAAGGATGAGAAAACTTTGTGTGTAACACATCAGTGAAATGAAGGTAGGCTCTTTTCATTATTTTTCTGCTTAGGTTTTAGAACTTTACAGAAGAAAAATAAAACAAAGAAGAAGAAAAGATGAAAAGATCATTTTCAAATCTGGTATATGTGCTGTGAAAATGATATCCCAGCTGATTTTGATGTGGACAGAGGTTATGACTGAAGTCAGGAATATACAGAAGATTAAATCCTAAAGCATAACCCTGTTTTCATAGAAACATATTAAGGAAACAAAATAGAATGACATACCTAAACCAAAGCATTTCTAAGTAAGGCATCTGCCAGATTTTTCTGTGAGGTGTAGGCAGTTTAAGATGTGCTGTGACGGTATTTGAGATTGTTGTGATTTAGTATTGCTCAGCTTTCAGGGTAAGGGTGATCCAAAGCCTGAAGATTAATTTCAGGGACAGGCTGAGCAGTAGTCAGGAAAAAGGTTAATATTACCGTAACTATCAGTTTATATGTGTCAGATAATCTTTATCTTGAGAAAACACTGGACAAGATCATCATTAAACAAAGTGAAGTCTGAATGTATGAAGGAATTTGAGTTTGGTGTCAAACTACATAAAGGATCAGGTATTACTCCAGTATCTGATCCCGTACATACTACTGGAGTTGGTGTTTAGCACAGCAGAACTTCAGGCTGTAAGCACAAGATCTCATGGGCAATATCTGTAGGATGTGGTGCATCCATGTTTGGTCTTGATCAGGGACTAAAATACTCCTGTCACCAGAAAGAACTGAAGTCTGCTGAGAGATCTCTGAAAGGCACCTCTCAGGGTCCTGCAGGAACCGGCACTAATCACCTGCTGCTTTGTTCACTCACCATTACCCAGGCACAGGAGGGAAAGAACCCAAGTACCAGCTGAAACCCTCAGCCAGGCAGGATTAGGGTGAAAACTGACAAACTACCACAAGTTCCTTTCCAAGTGCTTCAGCCTGATCTGAGAATAAATATTAATCACATCTTTACTGTCTAAAGTAGAGTTCAGCTAGTATGAGTTATATATTTAAGGTTCTGGAAGCCTCCTAAGGTTTCTTGTGGGTTGTTTAGGGGTTTGTTTTTGGTGTTTGGTTTCAGTTGTTTTGTTTTGTTTTGTTTTATTTTGTTGTTTTGTTTTTTGGGTTGTTCTTGTTTTTGTTTTACTATATATGTAGCTAATTTTTTTACCAGTTAGAAAGAACTCTTTGGAAGCAAGAGGCACCCACCTCTTTTTGATCATCATGTTCCCATAGATACTATGAAGACTGGAAGAAATAAGGCTGGGAGGGATCTCTGAAGGTCATCCAATCCATCCTCCATTCTAAGGCAGGTTGAAACAGCAAAGATCAAATCGCTGGAATATCTTCACACACATTATCTGTGTCCAGTGTGCAGCCTGTGTCTGACTCTCTTACAAGATGCTACAAAAAGAATCAGTGTGAGATTTATAGCTCCCCAGGGAAGAACTGAAAACAGGAGTGGAAGTAACAGAATGACTCCTAAGATGCTGTTGCTCAGCTTGGCCTCCAATTGAGTACCAGTGTAGTAGAACTGTTAATTAAAGTAAAAAAACCCTTAATTTGATTACTCTGGTTAATCCTGAAATTTAAGAAGCTCATATCAAGGCCCACAAAGCCTGAGACCAGCTACAGTCTAATTACTAGGCTGGAATTTTTTAATTACCACAGATAAGACTATTGGGGGAAAACTGTCATGATTCAGAATTCGGAAACCACATCCTCCCTGTTTTCTAGCCATCCCACTCAGCCTCTGAGAGGGACTGTTGAGAGTGTAGTAAGTGAAGGCAGATAACCACATCCCCAATCTGCTGTCCTCCTCAGACAGCAGAATTTCCGATGTGCTTTCTGCTTAACAAAGAGAAATGATGAAAACAAAAGGGATGTAACTCGTTCGCAGGTGCCTTCACAGTAATTACTCGTAGTTGGCCTTTTGCCTACAGGCAAAATTTCCATTGGCTTTTTAGCAAATTTCTGCCATGCCTCCACTTAGAAAAGTCAAGATGAATCAGATAAAGACAGTGCAAATGATTTAAGACATCTTAAACCCTAGTAGATCCTCTTGCTCAGGAGTAAAGGGTCTGCAGAGCTCTGATGGACCTCTCCTCGTATGTCACCTCTGTCGCAAAAGGTTTAAGATAATTGTAGTCATGGAAAGTTACTGTCTCTTTTGCCAGGTAGTAGAGAAGGATTCAGGCATTTGTGAGGGGCATCCTCACTTACAACTTGGTCTCTTGGCACCAGCCCACCTTTATCACTGTCTTAAGCCAAAATACTGGGCTGTGAAAGTGAAGCGTTGAGGTGTGGTACCCATCCTGTTCCGCTCTGGGGGGAAGAGTAGCAAGTTGGTTGTGTTAATGCATTAAACTGAATAGCTAGATTTGGCAGAGGGTTCCTGTCCAAGTTTTCAGTTCGTTATAAGCAGGCTCTACTGAATAGCGTAGAACTAAAACTACTCATAACAGAAACCTCCATCTTGGGACTGAATGCGTTAAGGACTCCGGCAGATGGGCTTTGTTGGACTGAACAGCAGCAATCTTTAACACTTTACCTCCTCCGTGTCTGCTGTAACCCTCTCCCAGCGCTATCTGTCCCAGCAGCTTGGAAATGAGAGCTGGCAAGGGTTGTTTTGCCGCTGAGCCTGGCCTGGCACCCCTGCGGGTTGAGGCAGCAAGACTCTGCTTTGGCCACCGCTGGTGGAGATGCAATGACCTGTGGCAGTGCAGTGGAGGAGATGGGACATAGGCCATGTGTAGCCATCACTGCTAACCCTGACAGAGGCCAACCATGATGTCTCAAACTCAGCTGATTTGCCAAAACCTCCTGTAGCCGCCTCAGGCTGGCAGCTCCTCCAGGTGCATAATGATTTGACCACAGTCAAAGTTTTTGCTTAAAGGAAAGTGTGAGAGTGTGCTGGTGCAGCGCAGGCAGAGAGCAGAATGGAATTAAAAGCCCTTTCGCAGCTTTGATCTGAAACTTTTGGGTTCCAGTAAACCCCTTTTGCCCTGCAAGCAGTAATCCCCACAGCAACACAAACATGGGCCCTGCCTCCTCCTTCTTGCAACATGCACCCGCCTTGTGTCTGGGCATACCTGCCAAATTTTGTGCATCTCTGTGTCTGGCACCTATGCAAATTAAGCAATCTGTATCTAATTCATCTGTGGTCATAAATAAGGCTTCTGAAAAAATACTTGCTTTAGGGTTGGTTAAAAGTGTTAGGCTGAGCCTAGGCTCCACAGGGAGAGCTCCTTCAGGTACCAGGGTCTGAACGCAGGGGAGATGGGAAGGAGCCTTCTCATTAGCCAGCCTGGAAATAACAAGTTTTTATGGAAAACACAGGGGAGAGGTGAAGACCAATGAGCACAGCAGTGGAAGGACAGAACTTGAAATGAGGATATTCCCCACAAAATGATGAGTGCTGGCTGCTGTCCCATGTTGTGTCCACATTCAGTGCTACCAGACCTCCACTGGCAGAGCCCTCCTCCTGCCAGTCAGCTCCTTGGCCCCTCTTCACCCTAATCCACCTCTTCCTCAGTGTTGGATGCTCAGTTCCTTAAAATTGCCCTGGGAGTGGGGAGCACCCAAGAGGAGGAAGGAAAGGCTGTCCACCAGCTGTGCATCACCCCAGCTCCTGGGGACAGATGCAGAAACAACAGCCCACACCAGCCTTCTTGCCTGCAGCAGTTTTCCCTAATTCTTTCAGAACAAGCCTTGCTGCTCCTGCTTTCTCCTGCTTTTCCTTCTCACCTTTCCCCTCTCCCACCTCACAGGCAGGCTGGCTGGGAACCAGCATCCAGGTGAACCAGTTTGGGCAGAAATAGATCCCAGGCTGTTGAACTCTGTACTCTATCTTCTCTTACTGAGGGGTAGGGTAATAGGACAGTCCCCATGCATTTCTGAAAACACTGTAGGAAAAGTAAAAGGGGGAACACGATTGGGAGAGGTGGAATGGTTCTGCAAGGCAGGGGAGAGAAAACTGGCTGAGTCATACCAGAAGCTAAGTGGGAAGCTATGGGAAGTCGTCCTTACTTAGCAAATCCAGTGGTTGCAGCAGCAGAGGGTTGGGCTTTTCAGGACTGTGAGCAATGGAGAGGGCTCAGCTATGGCGCAGAGCTAATCAGGGCTCATCCCTAGGCTCAGGTCATCATTGGGGTTTGTAGGCTTTACTTCCTCTCTCTGGGGCACTGAGCAGTATACTGCTACTTTCCCCACCATACGATCACCAGGCTGCTCTGGAGGTGCTGAGAAATTTGTCTCTCGTTTCTCTTGTGCTGTGATCACAGCCGTGAGGTGAGCCCATTTCCATGGGCTGGAAGTACTTGCTTTGAAGCTAAGATAGCTCTGCCAGTTAATCTAGGCTGTGACCATGGGCATCAACCACCGATACATGCACGATACTTGTCCACTCTCCTCTCTGCCAGGGTCCTTCACCACCATTAAGGTCCGCATGGGGAACAGGAGAAGTAGTTTTTGACCAGCAGTGTGTCTTCTCCACTACCTCCATGCTTTTGCAGCCACTTGCAGGAAGGACAAAGGAATAATCCCAAATCTGGATACCATAACACTGTAGTTACAAGACAATAAAAAACCATAAATCCACATTACTGAAAGGGCAGTAACTCTGGGTTGAATGGTCTGCTTCTAAGTCTCAGTAAAATAACCTCTTTCTAGCTACTAAATAAAAACTAATTTGTTATTTGTGAGAGCTAAACCATATGTACAGTTATGATGAAATGTGGGTGCTGCCACTAACTTCTGTTAATTCAGAGCATGAATATCAACTCAAACTGGTGAGTAGCAAGAACATCCTTCTGTTACCACAATGTTTCAGGTGGGCATAAACTGTCCTGAATAGAAAGGCTGGGCAAAATAGTTGACCAGAAAAAGACACCAAACAAAACCAAAGACAAACCCAAGGGCGGCAGACCACAGCAGCTCAGAGAAAAAGGAATGAAGTGTTGGATTGTATGTCATACATGTACTGCTGTCCTGGTTTCAGCCAGGATAGAGATAATTTTCTCCCCAGTAGCTGGTGCAGTGCTGTGTTTTGGCTTTAGTCTGAGAACAATGCTGATAACGCACTGATGTTTTAGGTGTTGCTCAGCAGCGCTTACCCTGATCAAGGACTTTTCAGTCTCTCATGCTCTGCCAGTGGGGAGGGGCACAAGAAGCCAGAAGGGAGCAGAGACAGGACACCTGACCCAAACTAGCCAAAGGGGTATTCCATACCACAGCACGTCATGCCCAGTGTATAAACTGGGGGGACTTGCCTTGGGAGGGGCTGATCGCTGCTCAGGTCGGCTGGGTATAGGTCAGCGGGTGGTGAGCAATTGTATTGTGCATCACTGCTGCTTGTTGTTGGGGGGGTTTTTTTGTTGTTTGGTTGGGGTTTTTTCTCCTTTTAGTTTTATCTCTCTCCTTGTTATTTCCCTTTTCATTATTATCATTACTAGTAGTATTATATTGTACTTTATTTTTGACAATTAAACTGTTATCTCAACGGAAGGGTTTTAGTTTTTTCCCAATTCTCCTCCCCATCCCACTGGGGGACAAGTGAGCGAGTGGCTGTGTGGTACTTAGTTGCCAGCCAGAGTTAAACCATGATGACTGCAAAACGAGTATCAGTTCAAAAGGGACTGGAAAATTCAGAGAAGCCATCTTGTCATCTATGTAAGTAAAAATGAATCTAATTCTCACCCTGTGCTCAGTCGTGCTGTTCCCGTGAGCAAAGCCCCCTCAGAACTGAACAACAGAACAAGTCATTTTAAGGTTCCTCTTACCTGCAGGAAAGCCTTAGGAAGTTGGGAAGGAAGAAAATAGTAGCCCCAAGAGGTGCTTTCAGCCTTCTAGATATTAGCTGGTAGTAGAGACCCTGGGATAACTGATAACCAACTCATATTTGGCTATTCTGCAAGTTAAAATCTTATTTATTTATTTAATCAGAGCAAGCAAAATAATACAGATATGGAAGAACTTCAAAGGTAGCTTAAAGCTGTTTTTGTATTTTCTCCCTCAGCCCACACCTTTGGCTGTAGCTCAGGATCTGAGTATCTGTGCATAAATAGGTTTAAAGATCCATCTTCAGACGCCTTGGTGCCCTGAGTTAAAGCTGGAGAGCCACATACTCAGCTGATAAGGACCGAAGGAAATTCACTGAAGTCTTGCACACATGGAGTTATACCAGCAGGCACCCAAACCAGCACACTCCCCTTTACTTTTATCTAACAATTTCTGTGCTCAGCACCATCTGCTAGGTCACGGGGGCTCTTGTTAAGGGAAGATGCTTAAATTGTGCAGACTTCGTGCTGCACAGAAGTGCTTCAGCTCACTCAGTTACCTGATGGGAAGGGATTATGGCCTGTAGCAACCTCATTTGCTGGTGCCAGACTTCTGGCACCTGATCTAGCAGGTCTCTCATTCCTATGTGTGCCTCTGAGGCACGGGTTCCAGGGCAGCAGCACATTCATCTGAGATGAGGCACAAAGCAGAACACAGGTTAAATCCCTCTGTGAGGCATGAGCTGAGGCTCCCCCTCAAAGCCAGCACTCGCCAGGAAGCAGTAAGCAAGAGTCTGGGTAGCTGGGGTCAGGAAGCAGCCCTGCAAAGAGGTGGGACACAGCAGAGCTGGTAGCAGCCAGGGACGGGCCAAGATGCAGGATCACACCGAGGGTAGGAAGAGCTGAAAAGGTAAGCACCAGGACAGTATAGTGGCAGGAGGAGGAGGTCTGAAAGCAGGAGCTGGGAGAAGATGCTGTACTTGGAGCCTGCATGAACGAAAAAAGTAGGTACATCTGATATAGCACCCCAGCTATATCCCACAACTGTGAATGCACAAGTAATGTGGCAGAGGTAGCACTAAAAGCTGGTATAACACTCCACAGCCAAATGTCAGCAGTAGCCTAAAGAGGGAACTTCACTCTGAAAAATGCATAGCTGTAAAATCCATAGATAAAACTGATGTCTACTTCTGTTACCAAAACAGCAGTTTGAGCTAAACAGCAATTTCTGTTTGGCGTTGAAAGACAAACAGGAATAAGGTCCAGAATATGAGTCATTAAAACATAAAAAAAGCCCGACATGTACTGTATTCCACAATCAGCCCCTTCCTGAAAGGGGGCCAAAAGCTGTACATATTTTGGAGTCTTCTCTTCCACAGCAAATCTTAGTGCAGCTTCAGAATTTTTGGCTGACACCTTGATGACACTGACATAGAGTCAGTCTCTGAAGCATAGATGTTAACCAGGCAGTGGAGATCCTTACTGATTCCAGTAAGTGCATTAGAATTACAGACTCATAGTATTGCAACACCACATGTTGTACTTTCATGTGTGGTAGTTTTGATTATAAAACCCTTGAATGCTTGCTGTGACCCGCTCATTGCCTGGCTCTGTTTTGGACTTTTTTGCTATGACCTTCTGGGTTATATTGCCAGCAGGAATGGAGCTCTGACAGTGACCAGTCGTCGGTCCAGTCTTTCTAACATGCCCAAGTGAGAAAGGATCAGTGAGAACACCTGAGATGCTCCTGTGCAGACTTCAGAGGGATGGCCCTAGTACACATACATAACACAGTAGTTAAAGATTACTTGAACCTACTAGTTCAGGTTATTGTTTTCTCTAATTGTCACAGTTCCTAACTGAAATGTACTTACTATTCAAAATGCTTTCAAAATTACCATGAAAATGTACCAATTTATGCATATCCTAAGCTTGCACATCTTATACGGGACTGAAAGAAAACCTGCAGGCATCTACTATCTCTAGTACCTAATACTGCTCCTCAGCATCCAGCCCTAGTTAGTTGGCAAGTACTTTTGCAACAGCATGCTTAGTTGCATTTTAGGACACAAAGCCTTGTGTTTTGTTAACTTTCCATGCAACTTACTACTAAAATTGTTAATTTTTCCTTTGTTTCGTTGTTCAAGCAGTTGGAAGCAGGCAGCTCCACCCAAATTCTCTTCTCCATTACACCAGCGCTCTTGCAGTCTTTATCTGTGTGGCAGCTTCATGTCTGTTTTCTAGTATCTTAAATGTTTTGCCAGGAAGCCATCAGTGATGTTCCCCTCCCCCCTCTCCAGTAAACTGTGTACTATTTATCTTCTTAATGACATTTTTAAAATAGAGGCTATTTACTTTAACAGCTATGTGTGTATTTTCATGCTCACAATTGTAAGTTCCTGAATATATTGACTATAAAAAGTGCACCCACCAATCCTATAGCAGACCATGTGCGTGCAATTACCTCATTTACACAATCACAATAACGACACAAAATTCAATGCCCCATCTGGAAGATAGGAAATAATATTTCCTTTCTTCTACCTTTGTCCATGTACATAGTAGACTCTTGAGGATAAGCAGAGCCTCATTCCACGGGTGGCTATATACACACACATACACAATACCCATGCTCACACAATGCTGCAGACAATTGGGGCCTGATCTCTGTTGCAGCTGCTAGCAACTCTGGTAAAATATTCTGTTTCAAATTTTGGCATGAAATCTCCTGCTGACTTTCCCCATCCTTGCTATTTCCAGCCCAGGGTGACAGTTTTGGCTGGCTGCCTTCCATGCTCCAGCAAACCTGGGGAAGCACAGTTGGGCAGAGAGGCAGGAGGAGAGAGGGAGAGCATCCCTTGTCCCCCATTTGCCCTGCGGGCTTTTGGTGGGGCTTGTGGCAGGAGATGAAAAAGTGAGCCCTCACAACCATTGTCACACAGAGAAGGGCTGATCAGGAACAGCCCAGGAGGACTCTGATGTACACTGTGATGAAGAATGAAAACTGATTTCCTCTTCTTTCTGTCCTATTACAAGCAAGGAGAGGAGCTTCCCAAGCAGCACGAATCCAAAAATCCCTGAGATAGGGTCTACAGGTAGAGAAGTACCACAGCTGCAGGAAAGGCTGGGATGTCATGCAGGTCATGCAGCAGAAAAAAAGGGGGCAATGCAAAATGCTTAGCAGAAAAGACTTGCAACTAATAATGGAACTCTATTTGTTGGTATTCCTGAAAGAGAGAAGTGGGGAGTGACTCCAGCATGTGTTCATGTAGGGGGCTCCTACGTTACAAGCTACAAGGAACTCTGGAGGTGATCAGCTCCAAGCCTTCAAGCATACAGCTACCTTGTTCCCATTGGAAAAGTCATCCCTACGGCCACACAAACATGTCACCTTTTTAAGTGATGCAAGCTCCACTGAGCTACAGGAATTAATAAATAAATAAATAAATAAATGTTTAAGCATGATGTTCCATCTCCCTTCCCCAAAACACTGTGGCACATTAATCTGCTCTCAGATAATGAATGAGTAGAAGTACAGAACAGAACATTTAACATGCATTTGTTGGCCAAACAGCATTGCCTCCTTCTGCACTTTTATTTCTACAAGTACAAGCCCCTCTACTGCAAGAGGGCTTGTAACAGCCCAAGGGCAGCTTTTGAGAGCCACTTGTTAAAAAGCTAGCAAGAAGCGGTGGCATTGTGCATGCCAAGCTCCTGCTTTACTGAGGGTGGGGGGAAGCCACAGCCTGGGTCTGTTGTGACACCCCAGAGAGGAGATGGAGCTGGGTCTGCTTATTTCTCTGGAGTCCCTACCAAGAATTCCTGGAGAGTGCAAAGCAACCCCTTAAAACGTTTCCATCATTATCGCAGTTAGCATTGACCCCTAGAAGTCATTCAGCTGAAATTACCAGCTACATTCACTATTATTGTCTCCCAGTACCAGAGAAAACATGCAGGCTGCAGCCATGCGCAGCAGGAGGCTTCTCTGCGTGCCTCCTGCTGCACCACGGCCTGGTACTGGTACTAGAAGCAGGGAGAGGAAAGATGGCTGAAAAGAGACAACAGATAGGAGAAACCTAGGAAAGGGGGATTTGGATTTTTCAGGCTTGCTCCACTGTCAAGTTTTTCCATGCATGGTTCATTAGCCCCTTCCAGTACTGCTTACTGGGAAAAAGGACACATGGAAAATGACTCACCTTTGAGAGTCAGGCTGCCCACCAGCATTTGATGCCATTTGATGATATTTTGAGAACAAAATCTCAAGCAAAAATATTTGCGATGTTTCCTGTCTGCAAAGTTAATCCATCATTCTTACAGCTTGACAGGTTTTGTGCTATTATAGTGGATCCAAAAAGTCTTCTTTAGTTTACAAAGTAGTTCTTGATGGATTCGTATTTCAGATAGTTTGTTCTGCAGAAGCCACAATACTACATGGAAACTTATACTGCTGGGGAAGAGCGAAGCCGCTTTCTCTGTGTGCCAGAAAACTCCTGGTGATTAGAAAGAGCACTGCAGATGCGCAGCTCCCTCAGATTAATTTAGGCCTACGAATGTGAAATTTTCTGATTTATGAGCTCTTCATGACCACAGGGTTTTGGTGTCATAGCTGGGGTTAGGGCATACACAGGAAGATGCAGCACGCAGGCCGTGCAGCCCAGGAGCTGCTGGGGGCAGCTTGCAACAGCCATTGTGCCACCTGCGGTAGCTGTCACGGAGCTGCCCTGCACACAAAACCAAACATCTGGGTGCCTGTGGGGGTTTGTTTCTCCCCCCTCTCCTCCTCCCAACACTAGTGGACATCTAACAGCAAGGACAGTGTAAAAACTGAGGAACTAGGAAATAATTATTTACCCATTTTCAACACCAGTGTGGTTAATCTAGGCTTTTCAATGCTGTCTTGTGAAGGGCCAGAAAGTTTATCTCAGAGAGGCACTGGTATTTTCTTTGCCTTTCAGGTCTTTTAAATTAGGTCAGTTTACAAAGAACAGCATGGCTGTTCAGCACTTTTTATATGACAATCTCAAAGCAATTGATACTCAATGAATTCACAACCTTACTCTGATTTTGGATTTGTTACTCCCATTTTCACTCCAGAACTGAGGCAGAGAAAAGTTCAATCATCTGCCAAATACTGTGCAATATAGCAGAACCGAGAACAAGGACTCGGCCCACTGGATTTAACAGTGGAAGCTTCCTTGAGCCAACAAAGCAAAACCTGAGTTGAGGCAATACTCACACTCTTGGGAGGATTTCAGCCAACAGCCAAGACTGCCTGAGTGTACACAGGGAAAAGCAGTTTGCTCACTTTCACACAGGGCTTTGCAAACCTCCTCACACCTTACTTTTGCTACCCTTGTGTGTGGGCATCTACAACAGGACTAAAAGGGGCAAGATAACAGAAGTTGAAGCTGGGAAAGAGACAGATTCAATTAATACCTTCTTTCACACACTAGCTGTTTTTAGCTCTTTGGTAGATGAGTTAAGCAGCTCATAACATCCTTAAGAATGGCCCTATGAGCTCTTAGGAAGCCAAGTCAGGAATTCATGTCTAAAGGGACAGAGAAGTTGTATTTCTGAGTACCACTTTAACAAAAGCAAACTGAACTACCACCGCCCCTCCTCTGTGAACATGTTGGGGTGAGGGTTTAAATCAAGGACCTGTTAAAAGCAGGAGAGGAAGACAGAAGTTTCAGCAGCTTGCACTCACCTCTTGAGTTTCTCCTGATGTCTAAAAAAAGACAGGGGGAGCTTCCCTGTTGCACCCTCTGCTGCATATGAGCTCCAGATGTGTGCATGCTATTTCCAGAGTCAGAGGATACAGATGTCATTAAATATGCTGGTGATCTGCTCCAGCCTATTGAAATTTTTTTTATCTGAGATCAACACCCAAAAAAAGTATTTGAAGACTCAGCATGAAGAGGGGAAACAACTGCAATGAAAGCTATAGTTCCTGTATTACCAAAACAAGGTGCAGGGCACAGTATACCCATGAGCCAAAAGTCCTGACAATTCATTCGGGAGATCTTGCAGGACCTCTGGAAGAAGTAAGCAACATTCTGACATGGTGTTTTCGTTTCACATGGTAGTAGGGTTATGAAGTAGCTTTTTAAGACCCAGTCAGTTTTCCTTTTATAGCAGCCTATTTATACACTCCAAATTCAGTCACAGCTTCCACTGTACTGATTACTATAGTGCTCATTTCCTCATTCTGAATTGCATATGTATTTATTTTCTCATTTTTTATTCTCTCCTTGTTAGATCTATTAGCCATGCGTTACCTCCACCCCATGCCTAGCCTCTCGTGGGCTCCCTTCCTAGGGTATTTGTCTCATTGACAACGAAGTAATCAACAGTTCAATTATTATTCTTTAATAAACTAAACATTTTAAGAAAAAGATTTCCATCTTTGTTAACTTTTAAATGCAAGATTCAACACAGTGGTTCAGTATCACTCAAGGTAAAAACATCTTCTTCCACTCCAAACAGACCATGAAAATAAGACTTGTTTAAATTCACTATCCCTTCTACAGTACCATTTACTTACTATGTTCATGAGTGCCTAAGGGCCACTGTTCCTTTTTGCTTACAGTGTATATTATCAAGTTCACTGACTTGTAAATCATTTGAAGACTTAAAACCAATTTAAAGTTTTCCCATTTGCACTAGACCTAAGTTGTGTAGCAAACTTTTAACAGTGCTTCTAAATTCCCGGCACACTTAGTCCACAACTCCCAAAGTTAGTATTTTTGCACTCGGATTGTTAATGTTTGCTAAAAACTGAAACATTCTTCAGCTGACTAAAAGCTTCACATCCTTAGAACGTACGATCTAAATGTAAATGTGGTGGGCGTATGTGGATCTCTTCTCTCCGAGGAGGCTCTGTTACGAATTTCCAATGTTTTACGCCACCACCAAGCCCCCGCTAAGCCGTGACACCTGTTCAGAATTTTCAGCTTCTTAACCCCTTATTACACTTCCTACCATCCCCAGCAGAAGTGCAGGAAGTGGAACAGAGTTCTGTCGTCCCAGACTCACTGTATTAATTCTCAATGGCTCCTCAATGTCTTTTGTTGTTTTATGTTAATACCTGCCTTAAGGATAAGTAACTAAACAGAAGGACTTGCTTCTCATAACTGATGCCAGTGGATGCTCTGGTTATCAAACAGACCCTGGAAAGAAAGCCCACAAATTCTACAGGAGAAAATTAAAGATAATACTGTTAATAATAAATATTATTACTGATAATAAATGGTCTGTATCAAAACAAAACAACAAACTCTGATGTACTGCAGCCTTCAAGTAACATACTAAATGCATTCTTATCATTCACATTATTAATGATTTGCTATTCTTAAGTTTGATATATTTAGCAAACATTAGCAATGAACAAAAATTCTTTCAGCATCAGTATGTACCCACTCTCTCCAAAATTTCTGCAAAAATTAAACTATAAGGATATCTCCTAGTTAAAAATCAATATACTCTGTTGATACAGAATGCCTCCATAAGAAAACCTGTTTCAAAAGACTCTTTTTCATTACAAACCACAAATATGACTCAGATTTATCACAGTAAGAATTTTGACCTGATTTATTCACACAAATCAATCCAAATTCCTTTTAGACCCAAAATATATAACATTACAAGGATACTAGTAAATTCTCCCAGGTACTAGAGAATCTTGTATAAATGTATTTGCTCAAGTGCTTCTCTGTCAACATCCTTTTCCATATACACATCATAGTTTAGCTGCATCTCTTCGACCCATTGGCCAAGCTGTATATCTGTCTGAAATGATGAAAACAGATTCTTAACAAAATGTTGAGAAACATAGCAGGAGTTTCAAGGTCAGTACAACATTAAGAATGCAAGACATAATAAGAGAGATTAGTCATTCAAAGTTATGCAGCAATGACAAATTAATTTCTGGAAATGTCATTTAACTTAAATAGGAGCGAATAAAGAAAGATCCAAAGATAATAAAGAGAATAAAAATTAGATCCAAAGAGATACAGTGAATGGCTCAGTGTCCAAGTGGAAACCAGTAATAAGTGCTGTCCCTCAAGGGCCTGTACAGGGACCAATACTATTTAATATCTTCATGAATGACATAGATGGGAATGAGAACACCCTCAGCAAGCCTGTAGATGACACCAAGCCAAGTGATGAAGTGAATCTGCTGGAGGGAATCCATCCAGACAGACCGTGACAAGCTTGGGGAGTGAGCCCATGTGAATGTCATGAAGTTCGAGGCCAAGTGCAAGGTCCTGCACCTGGGTCCTGCAGCTGCGGCTTGCAGGGACCTACAACAGTCAATACAGACTGGAGGATAAATGTATTGAGAAGAGCCTTGCGGAGAAGGATTCGATGAAAAATTGCACATGAGCCCACAGTGTGCGCTTGCAGCCCAGAAAGCCAACTGCATCATAGGCTGCACAAAAAGAAGTGTGGCCAGCAGGTCAAGGGAGTTGATTCTACCCCTCTACTCTGATCTCATGAGACCCCACCTGGAGTACTGTGTCCAGCTCTAGAGGCCCCAGAACAAGAAAGACATGGACATGTACAGCAGTCCAGAGAAGAGCCCCGAAGATGATCAGAGGGCTGGAGCACCTCTCCTATGAGGACAGGCTGAGAGAGCTGGGCTTGTTCAGCCTGGAGAAGAGAAGGCTCCAGTGGGACCTTACTGCAGCCTTTCAATGAAGATGAGAGAGAATTTTTACCAGGGCCTGTAGTGACAGGAGAAAAGGCCGTGATTATAAACTGAAAGAGGGTATATTTAGATTGGACGTAAGCAAGATGAGGGTAGTGAGGCACTGGAACAGGTTGCTCAGAGAAGTTGTGGCTGCCCCATCCCTGGAAGTTTTCAAGACAAGGTTGGATGGGGCTTGGAGCAACCTGGTCTAGTGGAAGGTGTCCCTGTCCATGGCAGGAGGGTTGGAACTGGATGAACTTTAAGGTCCTTTGCATCCCAAACCATTCTATCATTTTATGATTTTATGAAAGATAACTTTTAAAAATTATTTCAGTGAATAACTTAGGTATATCGCTAGCACACTTCTCTATATGCATTCTGACAGAAGTATTGAGGGAGCCACTAACTGTACCATGGAAGAATTACAGGTATTTCTTGGTTTACACCCAGGGAGTATTGTATTAAGGCTACAAAGGGCTTCTCAGCTGCTGCGTTTCTACTGCCTGCTCCAAGGAAAGGTCAAGTGACACCATTGCTGCTTCTGGGCCTGAGGATCTATTTCACCCATCAACATACCAGCAACAAGTGATTTGATTTCTCTAAAGCAGACTACTGTGGTGAGCAAGCCACTATAAAAATAACGTTGTCATGTATGATCAGTGTTTTGTTTCTGAACTAAAGCCAGCTCACACAATTTGCCTAGGCATCATACACATAACAACTGTAATCTACCAGTGACCTATGGCATTGGCAGCAGAGGTAACAGAGCAGAGGCTGGTCCATCAGAAGTGGTTGCTACTCAGGGAACAGCAGCAGTAGCACAGGGTGTTGAACATCTTTGGAAGTTGCACTGTCATCATGTTTGTTTCCAACAGGCAATTTAAAGCTATGTCACGGATCCAAGACACCTGATGGTAATCACTTGGCTAGCTGGGAGACCACATCTCTCCCTAATCTGTACTTCTAACAGCTCACACACTGAGTCATTTTCTACACTCACAGCAGGTCAGAAGACAGAGTATCCTCAGGGATGGTCCTTCTTTAATAGGACTCCCACTGGCTTAACAAAACAGTTTGTCATGTTTCAAGGCAATGTGCAAATGTAGAGCTAAATAGAGAAAACATTTCAAGGTTTTGCCTCCAGAAGTCTATAAATACATATGTACTTCTGAAGTTCTACCCCTATACCTGGAAGAAGTCTGATGGAAATGGATATAATTATCACAAAAATTACTCACACCCTAATCTGGCTTTATTAACGTTCTGTGTTGGGTTTTGTTTTGTTGTTTTTTGGTTTTTTTTTAACTTCACAGCTAAGGTATTGTTAATAATACATGTAATAATATAACAAGTCATGCCGCCTGCTGATATAGGTGGGGACAATCCAAGTACAGGCAGATGTGTTGGTGGTCAACCCGGAATTAAAATCCAGAGTCCTACATATTTTAATCTACACACAAAATTATGTATCCTTTCTCACAGCAATACTGGCAAGCAGGTAACCTCAGCTACCAGACTGCCACTTTCACAGAAAGTGATAAACTGTCTTGGCTAAAAGCAGCTGAAGGAGCTTACCTGGACCTTTGAAAGTGATTCTGTAAGGCTTGGAACTGTCACTAATAAGGACCCTCTTTTTCTTACATTACAAGCAACAAATTCCCAAGCTCTGGAAAAAAAAAAAAAGCAGGTCACCAAATTTTAGGGAACAAACCACATTTGATCATAAACCAAATCTACAGTTTACCAGGCAGAGATAGACTGAACTTAAAGACTTACTATACATGCTTATCAGCCACTATGAATATTAAGCAAATATCTTGTATGAACAAAATCAAGCTTTGTATTTAAATCAGAGGGAATAAATGGTCTTACAGTGTTAGATTTTGTAACTTTTTAACTTCTTTAACATACATGCATGTCATTTTGTACTGTCAACACCTTCACTTTGGACTAGGATTAAACATCAATATTTGGTCCCTTTAAACTTTTGAAGAAAATCCAGTCTCTGAGCACACAGTTTTATTAAACACAGCAGCCTTCCAGTATCTGAAGGGGGCCTACAATGATGCCGGAGAGGGACTCTTCATCAGGAACTGTAGTGATAGGACAAAGGGTAATGAGTTTAAACTTAAACAGGGGAAGTTCAGGTTAGATATAAGGAAGAAGAGCTTTACTGTGAGGGTGGTGAGGCACTGGAACAGGTTGCCCAAAGAAGTGGTAAATGCTTCATCCCTGGCAGTGTTCAAGGCCAGGTTGGACAGAACCTTGGGTGACATGGTCCAGGGTAAGGCATCCCTGCCCATGGCAGGGGGGTTGGAACTAGATGATCTTAAGGTACTTTCCAACCCAAACCGTTCTATGATTCTATGCTTAAGCTTAATAACAACCTGCTCTTTACGTACACACTTTGAAGTCACAACAAAATGCTTCTCTTAAAACATTAGCAATCGAAGTATTTAAATATTGCCTCCAGCATTCCTTTTCTTCTGATTTTGCAAGTCAGATCATTTTTCACAGCATGGCAATTCAGACTAAAAAGAATTGTATTGCCAGTATTCTTCAAATGTCATTTGTCTTCATGGTACTAATGCAACATTAAACCACTGTCCCTGAGTTCTTGAAGAATCAAATGAATTCTCAGACATGTGCTCAGAAACAAATCTCCTGGCAATTTGAAACACCCACTACTCTTCACCCATCCACTCTGTGTCTCTCCAGCTGACATTACTGCCTGGTATCATGGGCAGTAGTAGGACAAGCCTTAGCTGAAACTGCTAGTGAATGTCAGGCTGTTGGCTGGGATGGTGAAGACACACTTTCTTTTTGATTGTCCATTACAAAGGCACAGTAACTTTGGACGGTAAAGTTATTTATGGTATAAACTGATACTGCCGGATTAGCAAAAGCTCATCTGTGAGTATCTTGTACCTGAAAGAAAAGAACCCTAGTCACATGTTTGTTTGCTACTGCATCCTTAAGAAGGTATGTTAGAAAACAGGATTAATAGCCATGTTTTGCAGTGCATCTATATTAACGCTGTGACATCCACAAGTCAGTGACCTGTATTCTTTCTGAAGATCAAGCTTATGCCGATATAGTAATTTCAGATCCTTTAACAGCAAGATACTATTTTAACAGATCAGTGCAAGGATTCAGGGCAAGGTTTGGGTAAACAAAGCAGCAGTGTTTAGTGGGTTTAACGACAAACCACCATCATAACGCTTTAGCAGTTAAGTGTAACAAGTGCAGGCAGTTTAATTTATGTAATTTATGTGACTTCAAAAAGCACAACCTTAAGGTTTTCCATAACTCACAAGGTTACACAGACATTGCCAAAGAAATAGATAACTTGTTCGGACACATAGCTTACCTAGCCTGTTCCTGTCTGTCAAGAAAATATTCAAAGACATTATTCATTACAACAACATCAGCCGCCTGAAGAAGTGAAGCCTGAGTACAGATGTCTGCGTGAACCACCTGAAGGAAAAAAAATTCACAAGGCATAAATTAAGAGACAAACACAGCCTTCAAGTAGCCATGAAGCCTGTCAACCTGATACAGCACCTGCTACCACCATTTTGAACCAGTCACAAAACTGGTATTTCACTGGCTTCACAGTAGATGAAAAGAATAAGCTTTAAGAAATGAAAAAACAAAAATCAGATTTATCTCCTCTAATTAAAATATGGGATTTATTACGTTAAGTGAAATAAACTACATCTGACTTTTGGTCTAGAACGCTGTGTGCGATAAAAGAGGAGATTGTGTATGTGATGGCTGTTACATTTCACTTATCTGTATTTTATCACAAATGCTCATTAATTTCAGGAAAGAAGCTAAACTAGATAAAGGTTTTTTGAGGATATTAAAAGACATCTCACAGGCTCAGTGGGTTACTAAAGGATTACAGCTAGAAAAGACACTACAGATCCAGGTTTGACAGCTGAATTCTCACAACATATATTGGGACTGGAAATGCTGGAAAGGCAGGATGCTCAGTGGCACTGGAGGACAGCAAGTGCTTTACTTTACTAAACAACTACCCCTCCAGTCAGCATAGCAGCTGGTTTGATTTCATCTACCTTCACCTACCAAAAAGGATATTAGCACATCATGTCATTTTCAAACAGGTGAGATTACAGTGACAGGAGAATATGGATGCTCATTAGCACTCTGACAAGATGTGTTTGATTTCTTCTTAAACACGAAGAAATATATCACATCCCAAATCTGAGGAGAAACGTCAACTGGAACATCTTTTGAAGGGATAACAGAGAGAAAGCCTATTTGAATATTACTCGCTTTCCACAATTATTTTTTCATCCCTATATGTTGAAAATAGACAGAAAATCTGAAAAACTTATTTTCTTTCTTGTGTGACCTATTACTAGGTTGGGCTGGGAACATACTAACCTGATGTATTCAACATTTCACATTTTGTCAAATCCTTCCAATATTGGACAGATGTAAAAAGGAATTCTTAATTCTGACAGGAAAGCTGAATGTTAGTACAAAAGATTAAAACACTTATCTGCTGAAAAACATTTTGCCCACTTAACAATACATCAGTACTTGTCGGGAGGGTAAATTATGTATTCCTCCTCATAACGAACATGCAAAGCATTCTGTTCTGATTGACAGAGGAAACAGATACTACCACCCCTGCAACTTGTAAGGGTTCAAGTGCAGAAAAGATGATGAGTTGTCATAGTTTATGACTCTGGTCCATACTACCAGAATGCACTATAGCAATTGCAATTACAGCCAAATATTTCAATGATGTCAGTAATAACAGAAACCAAACTCTACCATTCATGAAAAATTAGGCATTGCAGCATTTCATCTTTGAGAGCTGTATTCCATGGTTTCTCTTCAAGTGCTCCAAATCAGTAAAACAAACACCTTTACCTCCTTAAACACATTACCATGCCAAGTTGTTCACCACTGCCTGTAGTAAGTGGAAAGGAAGCAACTGTGGTCTTGTACCTTGCCCAGAACTGGCAGGTTCTGGCTCACTGAGAAGTAGGGACAGTTTAGTTGTTGGAATGACTGGTCAAACTTCTTTCACCTCTAGTGTGTGGACACCTAAACTATTTATCCACTAGTTCATGAAAGTTAGAGCTTTTTATGACAATTAAGATTGGCAATAATTTATTTTCAAACAGTGCACTGTAAATTGTAGCAACACGGAAGCTGATTAAAAAGTACAAGCATTCAGGCAGCAGAGAAAGAAGACACACCACTTAGGCCACCATCAGCAGTCCTAAATACAGTAGGTCCTGGGTGTAAACTCAAGTCCTCCGCATAAAGCCCCTGCTAACTGTTGATTAAAATGAAAGACCATAAACTGGGGTGGTAAAGATATGGATACAGGCTTGACTGCTGCTCTGTTACACAGGCAACAGCCTCCTGCAGTGGGGCAGGACAGAAAGCTAGCGGCAAAACACGCCTCTGCTACATCTGCCAGAACTCACATACCAGAACCTAGATTTTACCTCAACTGTAAGCGGGATGTGGATCACTGTTCTGAGGCTATGGAGACATTCTACTTTGCTCTCTTATATTCAAGGGGCAAAAATAACAGAACCACAGAATTTCTGTACAAAAAAACCCACAAAGCAGCAGTCCTTTAATCCAAACACAAGTGACTGCTGGACCGTTCAATCAGTGGACTTCTTGCAGCACAAGAAATCACAATTAGCACAAAATTTTCTTAATGCCCTACTAATGGCACACTTAGTATTTCAAGTCTCAGTTCAGAAAGACGCTTAAACTACTGGGAAAGCCTGGACTTGTGCTGATGTCTCCTTGACTTGAATAAACCTTGAACCTTAACTTAAAATTAGTCCACATTTACAGAGTAGGTGACCATGCTGACTATAGTGACCTAAGCACCCCATTCTCCCCAAACACATCCTCATTCCTACTGGGGAATGTGGAACCACATAAGCATGCATGGCTGCACCGTCAGCCTGACCCAGGTATTGCTCCAACCAGAACACCACTTTTTTGCTGGGTTCTTTTTCAGTTGGACCAGTTCCCTGACCTGCTCGGCTGTGTGCTGGCACAACGGAGGAGGCAGCAACTGATTTTAAAACTGCCCTGTTGCACCAAGCCTTTAATGATTACAGGCAATTTCTGAATTGAGGTCTCAAGTTTCCTAAGATCTGTTGACCTGTTTACTTTCCTCCCAGCATCTGTTTGCTCAAATGGCAAAAGATGCTGAGCAACTTTCTATGTACTTTAACAAACCAAATGTTGACCAAAGAAACACAGAGTTAAATCAGAGATTTAGCTGCTAAAGATATCATTCCACCCTGCTGTCCTTTGGGAACACACTCTAATAAAAATTCAGAATATCTTGAAAAAACAATTGTCATTTAAGAAGGGTCTCATAAAAGTTTTTTCAAATTTGTGTCATAAATTATTATCAGCAACTGGATTCTGACTATGTTTCAAGTCCAGAATCCTGGAGAGGATTCATTTGGAGTGAAATAAAAACCTAAGACTGAAATGTTCAAAGCAGTGTGATAACAGGAGTCACATGACTAAATTAGCATCTAATGAGACTCAAATAGCTAAGTCCTCAGGCACTGCTTTGAAAACTTATTATCTTCTAATCTTTATGCTCCGAAATGAATACTTCAGCAGAATTACGAGGTGTGAAGGAAAAACAAAAAGGCTTATAATAAAGAATATACAAGGCTGAAAAGCATGCATACAGATCTCCAGCTCCACTGAATTAACTTGACAGGGTTCCTAACTGCACTTTCAGTCCCATCACAATAAGGTGTTATGAACATAAAACATACGCAAAACCCAAAGCTTACGGATAAACCGGCAGCAACTGGGGTTGAATTGGGCAACCCAATGATGCTGCTTACACTGTGTCAAATATGTCATGTTTCTTATTTCTTTCCAGTTTAAAATTGGTTACTTTAGTTCCCAAGAAATTAATACAGCCAGCAGTTTCTGTGACTCCATTCAAGAACACATGCACACAACACAGGATTAAAGCCAGTATTCTACCCAGTACATTCTACTTTCCAACTTTTACTGGCAACAAAATAACTAATATTCCCCCCCCCCCAAAAAACCCCCCAAACCCAAAAAAAACCCCAAACTGATTAAAATAGTAGTAATTCCATAATGGGACTAGGGAAATGGTTCCCATAATGACAGCACATTGTTTGAAATCCATTTTGTTTGTGAAAGGTACATATGCACTGACATTACAACAAAAGAAATACCAATAGCTGTAAGTTCTTTAGGTGTTCTTAGATGCAAATTTGCAAATTCTACAAATATCTTTCTGCTAATGTTAATGAAACACAGACATTCAGTTTTGTTATTCAAGACAAACTTTTTACACACTCAGTTTCACAGAAGTTAGTGGCAATGTCACTGATTTCACTGGGAAAAACAGCTAAGATGTATCTGGTTTGTGTGAGCCAGTAGGTAAATCCATTCAGTGACAAGGCTAAGCGATTCAACACACATTATCATATTTTGATAATCTCCTCCTTCCTCTCTGCTATGAGATTTTTTTCCCCCTAAGGCAAAGCTTTTGTTTAGGACCAAAACAAGCAAAAGCAGAAATTTCTTCTCAGAATGCCGATTTACCAGCCACTCACAGAAACAGGATACCTAGTACACAGTGGTTAAAAAAACATACACTAAACCATGTAGTGAGTTACCTTAATTCTGTCAATGAACTGGTATTTTGTAATCATCATTTCTTGCAACTGACAAAAGTCTGCATTCATTTCTACTCCATACAGTTGGGATGCTGAGCTATAAAGATAACCCTACATTAGGAAAAGGAAATTTAGTAACTGTGATGCCTTTAAAACAAGTTCAAAAAATTCAATTAAAGTGGAAAAAATAGAACAGAGGTTAAGATTAAGAAAGCATTTTAAAACAGCAAGTTGAGAAATGTCGTTCAGTGGACGTGACATGTTTTTCAGAGCTAAGCCCCTGATGTGGCAATTCCCACTTACGTCTCACGAATTTTAATAAGAGATCCAAAATGACATGTCAAAATAATAAAAAGGAAAGCTCTAGCTTCACTTCAATTGCAAAACAGATGGAAAATGGTCTAAGAAGGAAAAAAGCAGTACAAACCGAGTTACAAAAATAGTGTAAAGCGAAAAGAGTGCACATTTTTATTTCTTGGGAGAATGGAAGAAGAAAATAACAAGAAGAAAAGGGAAGTAAAAAAAAAGACACACAAAGTCAAAGTGAGTGACAATGGAGGACGATGTACCAGTAATATATGGGGATATTTTGGTACAAAGCCTTTGTCAGCACCTCTAAATACAGTATTATGGCCATTTTCAGGTGCTTCAGACAGATACATATGAAAAAAGGTAAATTATCCCTTAATAATAAGACTAAAATAATGGTTCAGTTTCAGACTGAGATTTTTGGAAAGTTGTTGGAGATGTTAGGAAAAAAAAAAAAGTACAAATACTTCAGCCTACAGGGCCCTAATGAAGACATTGCTTAAAGTGCCATGGTCTCCACCGAACACCACAATTACATGTTGCTACACTGGTAAAGGCAAATAAACGATGCTAAAGATACAGAATATCTGAGCTATCTATATACTACAATCTAATTATTAATGTTTTCTGAAACCATTCAACTCAGAGAGCAGAAAAGCAACCTGTGAATGTGAAGTCACCCCTCCTCCAATGCAAGGCAAGAACATGATTAAACAGGAGAACTCTTCTTTTTAAGAAACATTTCCCCTGCTTTAGTTAAGACTATCTTCTGCTGTAACAATGCAAGTATTTAAGTACTTCACAACAAATTCAGGCTAGCAAAAGTGTTACCATTTAAGGATCCAATGCTGCAAATATTTACAAATGGGAGTAACTTTCCTCATCCGAGTAGTCCGAAATTACATTATTCAGATGAGCAAAACTACATGCTCAAGTGTTTCCAAGATTGAGCCCTAAACAGCCATCGGCTTTTGTAGGAAAGTTGTAATGTGTGTTTTGCATTGCTTTTGGCCATATGTTGCACCAGCCATGCCAAAAGCAATCAAAATTGTACTCAAGTTTCTCGATGAAGTATTTTATGTGCATTTTTAAATGCAGAGCAGGACAATATGTTTTTGGAGACAAATTCATATCAAAGTCTTCCTTTGTATAATTTAACAGTTTGTCAGCTTCATAAAAGAATTTAACATAACTAATCTATATATAGACATGGTCAAGACATAGAGGGCAAACTTACTTATGAAGAAGAGAGAGAGCAGGAACTAGCAAACGAGCAGCATGTGTGACAGCAATATGCTACTCTGTTGGACAACAGACTTTTTCTCTCAATAAGCAAGATCATTTATATTCCCTCTTGTGAGGAACAGAACTGAAATCACTAGTAAACAGCACCTTATACTGTTCAGAGAGTCAAATCTGAGGTGCCTCTCAGAATGACCCATCCAAGATGGAGTAACAAGAGCAGGCAGTCAGAGAAGAGGGAAAATGTTTGTCACAGTAATAAAATATGAATTCCTGTGCTGGAAGTTACCGCAAATAGCACTGCACCAAGCCTGGAGCCAACGTCAACCACTACCTTTCCTGTCAGGTCAGGCAGTACATGTTGATAAAGAAACTTCAGTTCCATGAGGGAAAAGGAATGCGAAATAAACTCTGGGAAATAAGAACAGAACAAAGGTGTTGGGTGGGCAGTACTAACTACTGTGTTATTAACCAATGAAATACTAATCTGAAGAGTTATCATCACTGAAAACCTATATGGCTTCCTGCCTGAGCTAGTGCTGGGGACCCCAGATATCCAGGGTTTGCAGATCAGAGGCAGCCTGCCAAGTAGCCTGTCCTGAGCCTGGGGATTCCTTCCCTTACATGGAGAATTTTGAAATCCTTCATGAAACTGAATTACCTTTTTCTGCACAGTGACATATACTAAAGAACACAAAACAGAGTAACTTGGAGTTGTTTAAATGAAAAAGGAAACATGGTACCTAAGGCTCAACACGATTCACACAAAACTTTTTACGGGCAGACATATTAATACGTTGAATTTCAACTCCAAGGTTTTAAGGAACGGAATGTTCTCCATATAAACCATTCCTCCAATGCCGTGCTACACTAGCAACAGCACTGATCTGTACCACAGCACACACCAGCTTTAAGACAGATGGTGATTTATACTGCTTTTCAGGGTGCAAGAGGAAACTGAGGCTACTGCATAGACTCCTACAGTATTGTCTTCCTCTTGCATCTTCCTTTTCAGTGGTACATAGCCCTGTCTCTTCCCTGCCCCGTTTTTGTGGGCAACTGGTGTCACTCATAGACTGCAAATTAATTCAACTTACGTGTATAGGAGCCTCCTTCCATTGGTTATGGGAATTAATTCTGGCCTGTGTACGGCACCAGTGTGGACAAAGTTCTCCATCAGCTGGATGCTGTGTTGTCTAGCTGAGTCACTGCACAAACCAGTTTAGTCAAACTGAATTTGTTTCTCATGTTCCCAAAAGAGCACTTACCTAAAGATGCAGTCTTGTATGAGCCACACTCTGTGCAGTAGCTCCTACTCATTTTCCCCTCCTCACACAATGAATCAACAAAATCATCATCATAAAGGAATGCATCAACATGAATCATGGGCAGTGGATGCTGGTGTATCTGAGAAGAGGAACAAAACCTAAGAAAGGCACAACCAAGTCTCTCAATTTCATTTACACTGTTACACAGTTAATTGTCCGACCACCCTACCTTTCCCAAAAATCCATGAGATACAAGTTTTTCCCCACTCAAAAGTTACATATCGAAATGAAACTACAAAAATCCTGCATGTAAACTGGATCATTAAATCCCACTGAAATAACCAGTAAGTGGAATTTGACAAAAGCAAGCTCACTTCGATAGCCAAGTAGGAGACCTGCTGTGAATTTGGTCTCCTTACTGCTTGCTTGGCTATAGAGGAGGTATAGGGTAAAGGAAGCTTTTTCTCTTCCACTTTAATTAGGAGAATGCAACTTAAATTTAGGAGAAAGGGCATTATTGCTTCTAAACTTCAACTGTCCGAAAATTTTCATCTTCATGCCTTATGCCCCAAACTAGAAACACTCCTGATTAACATGGATGTCATTTTCAATCAAAAGCATACCAGTTGGGATGCTTGCCTTCTCATAATTTCAAGGGGTATAATCTTCATCCTCCTACTCCTCTTTCCTCTCTCTCCCAGGCTTGCTTCATGTGGCCAATCCACTTTTCCCATTTAAGAGCCACACGTCACTTTTCTGGGAAATGCGTTAACTTTCCACACTTATTGACAGCTCAAGTAGAAAAGGTGCTCTCCCCTCCCACAGGACTCACAGCCTACCTCTTTCTGAGCCATCAGAATCTGAAAAGAGCTGGAAATCATTTCTGCACTGCCCACATTATGGCAACAGTGGAACACTGGCCCTGTATCTCTGTTTTCTTTAAGGGGGCTGTTAAGAGTCTGTTATGGAGCTAACGTTAAAGAATCACTGTGACAGGTGCCATACCACACAAAATGAAAGCTGTGCCAAATAACTTATGATCAAAGCATTAAGAACTATGAAACAAATTTCTTGGGGTCACACAATCATGCAGCAACAGATCTGAGAACCAAACTGAGATTTCCTATACCTCAATATGGTGCTTATTCTCTACTATGAACTACTATTAAAACTGAAATCAACATAGTCCCCAAACAAATGACGTGGTTCAGTGAAAGCAGACCATAACAATTAGCTTACTTTCTGAACAGCTTGATGTTCCGAATTAAACATTGCCTCCATGGGTAAACGATTCCGCAAATCTTCAGCGATATTTTTAAGCACAACATCATTGTTAGTCACCACAAGCTCATCAAAGTCATCTATAAATCAAGACAAACAAAACCCCCTGAACAATCATATGTAGATCATGTGGACTAAGTGATGACCAGTACAATGCAGTTGAAAGACATAAACAATACCAGATGGATAAGGTTTTTATTAGAAATGCATTTTTCAGCCTTTGTTAGCTTTTCCAGCCAATGACAGATTTGGAGTGTAATAACTTTGCCACTTAAAATAAACGTAGCGCTTTTTTGAAATCTCAAATTATTTTCATATTTATAAACTTAGAACTCACATATGATGGCCTGGGCTGCCACCAAAGTGATACTGTTTCAGTTTAAGATATAAAAACATCAAAGATGTTTTTGAACTATTGAAGAAATTACAAAATTCATAGTTGCCCGAATGCATGCTTTTTTATATATATACAAGTTTCTTTTTATACATACCATCTTTCTAATAAAGTGGCTACAAAAAAAATTCAAGGATAATGCACAGTTCAACAGTTCAACTTAGAATACATTTTACGTGACTTAAACTATCAAAATATTTCAAACGCGAAAGAAAATAGAAATGGATGTAAAATAGTATGTTTTTGCAAAGCTATATTGTAAATTCTTGCTATTTTTCCAGCATATCTCTGCATTACTTTAACTAGAAAAAAGATCAAGAGAGACCCTTGAGAAGTCACCAATCCTTTCTTCTTCCAAGGCTGAATCAATGTGTCACTATTTCTCCAAACTATTCTTTTTCAATTGATTGTTAATGCTGGAGACTCCACAACCACCCTTAACAATCTATTCCACTGCTTGACTACAGTTACTTAACTTACACTTACTAAGGAATACTTTTCTTAAGAACTGATCTAGATATACTCTGCCACAATTTCAAGTCAGTACTGTCTGCCCCACTCACAATGGAAATAGAAAAGCTTCTTCCTCTCCTCTATGTAGCAACTTTTTACTTCTTTGAAAACTTCTCATGTGTCCTCCCAACAGTCACCTCTTCTAGAAGAAAGAAGATCCACTTATCCAGCCCTTTCCTGCATTTTTTCTAGGAGTCGGATCATTCTCATCACTCCGCTTTGGATCTACTGGACTCTCTCATCCTTTATGGCCTGCAGTATCATGAACTAGACCCATTACTCCAGCTAAAGGCTTATTTGCACTAACCAGACTTTTCACATATTGCAGCCAACATCCTGCTTACATATGCCAGTTTCGTGTGAAGGGTCTGATGTTCCTAGCTGACATTCAGCATAAGATCTGCTGTATACCTGTACTCTGTTCCTTTTCTGTTACATTTTCCTCAAAAGAAGGACTAGATGAAATTTCTTTTTGTCTGGACATCTCACTGCTCTGAGCACACTGAACTGATTCTAAACAAAGGCGTATCTCAGGTCAAAACTACATACCTGTAAAAGAAACAAAATCCGCACAACAAAAAGCAGTCACAAACCTAATACTAAAAAATATACCAAACCCAACTCTTGATTCTTGTCTAAAAATAGACATGTTTGTCCTCTCTTCCCTGTCCCTTCTGGTTTGTTCCTTGTTCTATTTAGACTGCTGCCATGCTGGGCAGGGAATGTGGTTTTTACATATATGTGTATCACTCACCAAAAGAAGATCTGACAGATTTCAGAAGTGTTTAAAGAAAGTTAAATGTTTGTTAGCATTGCTTTCCCAGGTGGGAACATTAGTATAGACAAGTTTGATGGCAAGCAGGTTCAAAATATAAAACATGCTACAAGTTTCTCTGTGCTAATATACTTAATCTTTCCTGTAGAACACAGGCAATGCTAGAAACAGTGAGAAATTTTAAGGCTAGTATAAGAAACAGAGACCAGATAACCTTTTAACTATGAAAAGCTTCTGAAATGCTTTTTGTTTAAGCAATGTAGTGAGAACAACATCATTAAAGAAACCCTCACTCATTAGCACAAGACACTCTCTTCTTAAGAGTGTAAATGTAAATGGTTCTTTCAACACATGCCAAGTGATTCCAACAGATAATCCTGAATCCTCCATTGGAAGCAGCAGAAACTTTAAATCATCTGGATTCCCCTAATACATATTTGGTTTATTGTTTATTAAATGCATAGCAGTAACACTCCAAGGCCCTGACGGGCACAACAACATTGATAGTTGTTACACAAGAGGAAGACAATTTGCTGTTCCAAAGAGCTCACAGTTAAGATCTCCAGAACCTCAGCTCCTAAAGAGAAGCAGACTTTGCATCGAGGAGGGATAGAGGCGGCAGCTGCAAGAGCAGCAGCACGAACAACACAACAGGTGCAATGCAGCAGCTCCAGCTTGTCAGCATTTTAATGTGAAACCTCTAATAAGCACCCATCTCCTGTTAACTTCACGGTCCATCCAACGACTTGCAGATTTGTTACGAATATCCCAGCAGCAGTGAGTGATTTTTCTGATCAGCTCAAAGAAGATTTCTGTGGATGTGACACAGCACAGAAGTAAACCCAGAGATTATACAAAGAGAAGGTGGACAGATTTAACTGCTGCTTAACCAGGACCATCAGCACCACAATAGGCCCTCAGAGTGCAAAGGAGCCAGAGTTTGCTGAGGTGGGTAACATGTGAGGAAAGAAGAAGGAGGAAAATCGTGCTACAAACTGAATGAGAGAGTAGAAAGCTGATATTAGCAGCTGTACAGACCAGTGCCTGCGGGCAATAAGCCTCTACATCTGGCACATGCTTTAAAACAATACTATTACTATGCAAGAGACCTCATCCAGCTGTTATACTGCTTGTTAAGAGTATCAAATTCATATATAGCATTTAATGAAGTGCAGGAAGTGCTCATAGACCACCAGGCCAGACACATCACACTGTAAACGCAGAACTTCAGCTCCCTTTCTCTCAGGGGTTGGTGCATCAATAAGACCTGTTCCCTCATGGTCTCGGTGACCTTTTCTGGCCAACATCAGCAGTGGACAGCTCTCAAGGCTATTTGGTGTCCCACCTCTACAGTAGAGAAATAGGTACTTATAGTGGGAGACAGGTAGCAAACCCATCTTCCTCAAATCCAGAATACTCCTCTGCCTCAAATCCCATTTGTACAATACTTGTCACAACACTGACCATCTTACACAGGGCCCTCTGAGATCTTACAAAACCAAGTACGACACACAAGAGTTCCTGTAGATGCTCTGTATAAAACAGGTCCGAAGGAAAATCTTACTACCCATATGCATCTTCAATGAAAAAATGTTAAAACACAGATACTGAAACATAAATAACAAACGGAAGTGTTCCTTCCCAACTACCAGTCGCTACTGTAAAGTGTAAGCATGCAGAAACAAAAAAAGAGAAGTTCTGAACACACTCCTCCTCAGATGACAAAATGGCAGCTTCAGCAGAAGCAGCACATGCAACGCTCTGTGCTTGCGCATACAGTCTGTGACCAAACTTAAGATGTGAAGAGTCGCCTCATTCCTGTCAAAGCAAGAAACAGCAACAGCTACCACAATATCTCATTTACTTTTGCAGCATGCAAATATTTATAGATTGCCATCAAGTACAGAACACAGGTGCCAAATATGAGAATACGCATTTCTGCCTCCTCTGGTACAGTTTTATCAACTCCACCCCTGTGTTTAGCAAATTGTTCCCACTTGAGAATCTCAGTATCACCTTAAAAGGGATCCTCAAATAAGAAACAAAAATAGGAAACTATTTTTGATATCATTTTAGTGCCTGTTATATATATCAAATGGAGAGTATGCAAGCCAACCCCTGTGTTCATTGAGCAGGCAACTAACCAGGAAAGAACCATAAAGTTCATGAAATACTGCAAGATGAATCACAATCATTTGTTTATGGAGGAAGTCTGAGTGCATAGTGTTTGTATTTTACTTCAAAAACCGGTTCCACTGGATCTACTCAACATGCATTTACAAAATTTAATTAACACATTGCAAAAAGCCTAATTAACACCCTGGTGCTGCTCAGCCTTTCTACAGCAAATATAACACAAGCTAAGAAAACATCACAAAACCTCACACCGGAGAGAGAACACCGCTATACCAACATCTAAACATCCTGGCACTGCGAAATACATGACTGAAGATAAGCAATGCCTGATTTCCAAATGAGAACACAAGATTACATGCCACGTGGAAAGAAGACGATTTAGCAAAGGCAACCATAACAGAAAGCACCTTATGGTCTTCTAGATATATATTCAGACTATATTCAGACTCACAGAACTAAAAAGCAAATATTAACATTCATGTTACTTAATACGAGGTTAATTTAATCATTCAGTGTGTTTTAATGATACTGAACAAACAGACCAAGGAGGAAGTCTCACATCTCTAAAACCTTACTATCTCCTTTTTTGGCTAAACAGTTTAAGAAGTAAACTGTGACCTCAGAGTAACAACTTCTTCAGGAACTCTAAGTACTATTTCTAACCCAAGCATACTTAACTTTTGGTAGAAAGTAATCAGCTTTTTCCAATAGGAATATAACCAGATCTTATTTTATTAGTTCTTTCAGCCTTTTACATTCATTTGCAAGAAGCTTCAAAGTAAAATTTTAAACAAGGTAAGTCACATCATACCTATTTTGCAATCACTAGTTTTCCCCATCATTATTAAGTTTCAGTGACTAACAACTTAGAAGTACCTGGTATTCTTGAGACCCCTCTCACAGCAGTATCATTTGTCACAACAAAAGAAATTAATGCCAATTCCCAAAGTGGGTGATTCATCAAATTACAGGTAGCATCCCATTTTAGTTTACCTAACAACAGAGTAGTGGAAAAGGTTTTCAGTACAGCATAATTTTAACAAAGAAATAGATTCCAGTTAATGTGGATCTGCAATACTATTTTGATCTCTTCTGAAAGGCTGTTATACTTGGATAAATCACTTCTACCAATTTGGATATGAAGCCCTGTACTAAATTGCTTTCTCACATACACACAAAATTTACATATTTGTTACACTGCAGAAACCCATGCTTTCATCCTTTTGAAGAGGCTCATTCCACTTTAGTTCCACCTGCAGTGGCAAGAGTACTAAAAGGAAACCTTAAAGACCATTTCCTGTAAGAGTCACAATTTTTCTTATACTATTTTCTATCCTTGTCGTGTGAAAATCATAATCAAATAATTTTATCTAGCAGGTCTAAGAACACGATAATGACTAAATCATTAAGTACATAATAGAAAAAGCTGGACAAACTTGGTCTGTTCCTAACAGTATGTTGAGAAGTTTCCTGGAGACATTCAAGGCCAGGCTGGGTGTGGTCCTGGGAAACCCGATCTAGGTGAAGATGTCCCTGCTCGTTGCTGGGGGGTTGGACTAGATGACCTCTGAAGGTCCCTTCCAACCCAAACTATTGTATGAATCTATAAGCAGAACACCGAAGTAAAGCAGCACATCCGCCATTGCCTGGTCAAGTTAATTTTGTCAGATACCCCTGCCTCACTGCCTGTTAAAAGCCTGAACTTACAGCATCTGACTGCCCTCAGCTTTGAGTCACAAGACTAAATCCTATGCCAATCTCTTAAAAAGCTGGTTTGCTCCCAGTACAAGTCAATCCACAAGAAAAAAAACCATAAATTTGTACTTAAGTATATGTTGTTTATCCTTAACTTAGAGGATTTACAATGGTTTATTCTTCAATGATTGTTTTGAGTAATACATTACTGTATAAACACTCAGCCATTCAAACCAGTACACCATTTTGAAATCTTAGTTCTGTATTTAAATGTTTCTAATGAAGCGTATAGAATAGAAAAAGTTTGTAAGATTGTTTCATTTTATTGTTACATGACTTAAAAAAAACCAAAAAAGCACTAGTATTAGAACAGTTTTAGCCCTGCTGAAAAAAATTTTTTTTAATCTTTATCTATCTTCATCTTAGACTCCGTGGCAGTACATGAAAAACCACAAAGGGTCTTTTTACCACCTTATCTGTGCTTCACTGACATAAATTGAGAGCCTTTTGTAATCTGCATTAAAGCAAAAGTGTTCAGTAGTACCCAGTAAGTACAGTGGTTTGGTGACTTCAATCTCAAACTTGAAATTAGATTAATGTATTTACTTCCTCTGGTTCCTGTATCTCTGTTCATGCATACAGATAGCTTGATCAATTCTACTTTCACTGCTTATCTCCTCCAGCACCCATTCTTAACAAATGCAACCTCTCCCGCTATTGAAAATTCTTAAGAGTCTGGGCAGTGGAGGAGCGAGAGGGAACATGACCATGCACACATTTATACAGAAGCTATACATCAAATGCTGGGACCCAATTGAGGGGGATCTTCAGGAGGGAAAGGGGGTCCCCAAGTGGTCTGAATTAGCTCTTGGGCTTCACCCAAGTTTTCTTAGCCAGAACTTCTGGAACGTGGTTATTGCAGAAGGATATTAAAGCATTAATCATCCTATTATAGAAAAGACACCAAAGGTTCCTGTTATTCTTTTCAACTCTTATTATTTCATTTTCTTTGAGATCTAAGCCTAACTCAGAAGAAAGGCTGGAATGCATGTCACCGTGAAATGACGTACATTTCACTGCAGTGTGTGGGAAGAGCTGTCTGATTGCGAAACACCAAAGCAGTGTTGCTAAGCAGCTGCCTTAAAACAGTAATGTCTTCTTCCATCATATGTAAAGATTTTGGATTTCTAAAATTCACAATAACACTGGGGAGGAGAGGGGGGAAGGGAAGCATGACTAGTTAATTTATTGTGTATTCGTATAAAGAAGAAAATTAATAGCATCTTGTATACACTTACATTCCTATAATTACTAAGGAAGATTAGTCCAAAATCATAAGAGTGAGAACCTGTTCAATGTTTTTCCAGTTCCACATACACAAGAGTCTTTACTATAGATAACTTGCTTTACTATAAAGTAATTTGCCTCCTCCGTGAAAAAGTTTCTCAGCAACATCCGAGAGAAATGCAGTCGTTTCTGACTGCATGCAAGTCAGAAAACACAGATTAAGTTAAACTAGTAAATAAGGCTGTCTTTGCAATAACGCTGATCCTAAGGGGCAACTACTTTATGCAGGGCTTTATTCTAAGGCTGCATTGGCACTTTACATGAGAGAGAGGAAAAAAGCCTGACTATAGCCAACACTGGAATCATGCCCAGTCCTTCTCAGCTGGAAATAAAACTATAAGCTCAACATCTTGACAGAAACAGGAATAGGATGGCAGTAGGAGGTGAGGGGGTGGGGGGGAACCCACACGCCACAGAAAACCAACTTGTCTGCGAGGATGCCATATTTGTTTCCATTTATCCTATCCTTGTTTGCTTAGTTTTTTCATTCAGAATATTAAAACACACACACACCCCCATCCCTACAACTATCCTCTATCCAACCAGTGTTAATTATTATAGCACTATCTAGGTGTTGTAACGGGCAGTATAACTACTCAAACACAACGATTCCGAGGGTGGGAAGCAACCTACAGTAAAAGTTACTGTCAGTATGCAGCCACAGAAGCAGCTCAGAGAAACAATACAAAGAGAAGTAACATCTAGAGTGTTGTGTTGGGGACATCACCCAAAATATTTGCAACTCTGGGGAAACTGCAAAAGGGTAAAGGAATGTGACCTGCTGGACAACTGCCTCTGTTCACTTACTGTTCAATGCTGCAGGAAAATGAAACCATTAAGAGGCAGAGATAGCTCTTTTACTCCAGTCCTGTACTCACTCAGTGTGAAGAAAAAGAAAACTGGAGATAAACCAGAAGGACATAGCCATTCAGAAAAAAAACAGAGAAAAAAACTATGAAGAGGCTAACAGTCCAAAGAGGCAATGAAATGTATCTGAATTGGTAACAACAAAAAATTCCTACAGATAAGCACAAAGCTTTCTAATTCCCTCCCCTCTACCATATACCTACATGTACACAAATATGTACGTTAGAGAGAGAGACTGCAGCACCTCAAGATAGCCTAAAAATTGGGCAAACATTAACATTTTTAAGTAAAACATCACAATCAGCAGATTCAGAAACTGTTAACTTCTACAAGCAGTATCATGACACCAAATTCTATAGGCATTATATTTTTCCAGAAATGTGGCAATGTGGGAAATAAAATTAGCCTAAGTCACACGTCTCAAATGACACATACGGGAACAAGTATGGTTACCTATAGCTTTATACTCCACCAGCACGTGGCAAAATACAATCGCAAACTGTAAGGAAATGCGAAAGATGCAGATGCCCAAAGTGTAACTTCATTTCTCTGAAAATAAATGAATAGCATCCAGCCAGGACATTAAGAATGACTTTTTTTTTTTTTTTTTTCTGAAAGAGAGAAAATTAGTATAAATTATTATCAGAGCACAAACAAACAGAAGACAGTAAAACATCATGGATAGTGACTACAAGAATCCTAAACCAAAAAAAGATTCGGAAGACAGTCTGTCAAGGAGACTACAAAGATGAAATTATATTCATTACTTTAGCTGCTTGATTGCTTGATCTATGAGCTATAAAGCCATTGAAAGGCAACTACAAAACTAATTATGTTAGTTTTAAGATTATGTACCTAGTGAAGCAGCAGCAATCAGCACTGATGCAAACAATATAAAAATTTTGCTCCATCAGTCTCCTACTTCAGACCCAAGGATTTCTTGTATCCGAAGCAGGAGGTTGACAGGATGAGGGGTGATGGTTTTAAACTAAAAAAGAGGAGATTCACGCTGGGCGTGAGGAAGAAATTTTTTACAACGATGGTGGCAAAACACTGGCACAGGTTGCCCAGAGAGGTGTGGATGCGCCATCCCTGGAGACATTCAAGGCCAGGCTGGAGGTGGTTCTGAGCAACCTGATCTAGTTGACCATGTTCCTGCACATTGCAGGGGGTTGGCTTAGATGACCTTGGAAGGTCTCTTCCAAACCAAACTATTTTATGAGTCTATGCTTCTATGAGAAAGATTTCTCATATATATCAAGCACAAAGTAGATAAAATTTGGAACATGATCTACAATTTAGCTTGTATCTTAATTATGAAGAGTAAATATGAAGCAACAGTATATACTTGCCTTTCACTGAAAGACCTAGGCATGGATCTGAATCACTAAAAATCAGAAAAAAGTATTTGAGAGCTCACGATCTAATAAAGGCTAGTAACCACAGCGTACTTGTCTTTCACAGAAACTATCTATCTGTGCGAATTTCTGGAAGCTGCAGCATAAGAAGAAAAATTGTAGAAATTATTCATTGACAAAGGATTTTTGCAAGTCTACATAAACTATGCCATTGGCTAAAAATTCCTATGGAAGAGATAAAGCACAATCATAGAATCAAAGTGGAGAAAACAGTAAGGATGTGTTTCCTAACTGAAACAGTTTAGCATTTTCAAGTTTCACTAATAAGTTCCCATGTGCTTTACTGTATTTGTAAAGGAGTAAGTAAGCAAGCTGAGAAAGCCACATATGCACACCACACAAACCAATACAGTGTAGAAGAAGCTGAAATGCTTTCTGTTAAATGAACAAGCAATAGGAATGATTGCATATGAAATTCAATGAGATTTTTAAATTATAGCATATTGGATGTAAGGAAACCACTTCTAACAGGATTATTTACAGTAACCTAGACACCCTTTAGCAAGCAGAGCATGTTAATGAATCCAGACAAGGACTCAAAAAGGAAGGAACGAAATACTGCTTACAGCAGATTGCGCCACCATTATGGATATACACACATATGTGCAGACATATACCTGTACGTACACACACAGAGAAAATAAGAATGTTTAGTTACAGTTAACACTAACACCACCCATCAAACTTCAGCCTTCAAGTGTTGGGGAGTCTCATCTCTGCTCTAATAGTGAAGGCTGACTCACAGATGCTCCGGGCCACCTAGCAATATCCACCTAGTTAAGGACCCGCTGGGGCTGGAGGGCTGCGTGCCCACCGCGCACGGTAAACACTGTGTTCCCTTCTGTAATGCCAGCAGAGGGCCCGCTCAGCCAGAGAACGATCTTTCCTGCCGCTCTCCTCCTCAGCGGCCGTGGGAGCTGCAAACCACGGGGCAACAGCGGGTCTGCAGCTCCAATTACCCGGACAACTTCTAGGTGTCACAGCTTGCCTTTGTGCAACGGTCCCCGTGTGATTGCTTATGAAGATGCTTCCCCCCTACAGTGGAAGTGCTGTAACAAAAGGCCTGAACAAGAATAACCCTAGAATAACCCAATCCCACAACAGGGCATGACTTGGGGAAGTAAGGTACCGGATGACAATTTTCTCACACCCAATACATGATCACCAGGCAGTGGGTTTATCGTCCCAGCAAGCAATGACTAATGAACAGGACATACGCTTACTGGCTGCTTGAGACCGGATCAAAGGATCGGGGCGGGGGGGAGGCTTCCAGATTCTTATCTGCAATGACAAAATGCAAAACCACCCACAGACGAAGCAGCACTTAGTTTATTTAGCGTGGCACTACGTGCCTACAGCTTTAGAATCATAGAATCATAGACTGGTTTGGGTTAGAAAGGACCTTAAGATCATCTAGTTCCAACCCCCCTGCCACAGGGCACTGCCTCTATTTGGGTTTTCCATATCATCTTTTTGTTCACCTGCAAATGAGCAGCTTGTACACTGACCCACATTTCCTATCTTCATCTGCCACAAGATGCTTGATTGCAGCATGCTGATGAAATTATACTGAGGCACAAACAAGAAAGTAAACAGAAAGCTATGTTAAGAGGACATTAAGTGAGGAAAGCAGTGTTTGCTAATAGCTCAAGGCACTGTTTTCAAGCTTCTGGAAGGTTGCTGTGAACATGTGTGAAGTGGAACAAGACAAGACAGACGTCTAAAAACCTCCAGATATGCCAGCAGCAGAGTACCTCTGTGTGACCTCTGACGCTGGGGAGTTTAAGAGGTTACCACCCCGGCTGTCTGTCCTGCTCCTCTGCCGGGAGCGCCTGCCTCTGCTGCACAGCTGGCAGAGCAACCCCGAACCGCAGCTCCGCCGACACTCGCAACCCTGAGCACACCACCAGCTCCGCTTTAGTCCGACGCGACAGCCTCATGGCTGCGGCGGTTGAGAAGCGCGGGCCGGTACCAAGCGGTAGCTTCAGGGACAGGAGCCTCTGCTCGGAGCCAGAGAAGCAGGCGCCATCGGACCGGCCTCGGCTTCAGCCCTCCCTGAGTACTGCTACCCACGCGGCCTCCCGGCGGCCTCGCTCCCGCACAGCCCCCGAGCCCCGGCCAGGCCGAGCTCGGTCACGGCGCGCTAGGCGGCACGGAACGGACGGACTCGGGCGGGGGCTGCCGGCCGGCCGTGTGCCACCGGCGGAGCCGAAGCCCTGCCCGGGGAGCGGAGCGCCCGGCCCAGGCCTGGCTCCCCTGCCCTGACTACCGCACCGAACTGCTCCCCCCGCCTCGCATCCCCTCCCCGGCGGGGCTTTCCCGGCGCCGGTGGGGGGAACACGCCCGCTCGGTGTCAGCACCGTAACGGAGCGGGTCAGCCAGGCCGCAGAGGGTCGCCCTGGCGGGGCACGGCTTAGGCCCGCTACGCCCACCCCCTCGGTCGGCCCTGCCCGGGGGCGCGGCAACGGCGCCCGCAGCGCAGCGCCCGCGCCGTGCCAGTCCGAGCCGCGCCGCGCCGGTCCGCGCTTACTGGTGTTGCGCATCCAGTGCAGCAGGCGCGGCAGGTCGGCAGCGCGCGTGCCCCGCACCGCGGCCAGCACCGCGCGCCGCGCCGCCTCCAGCTCCATCGCGCCGCCGCGGGGGGGCGCCGCCGCCTGCCCCGCGCGCGCTGCCCGCACCTCCTCACTCGTGCGCATGCGCGCGGGGAGGGGGGGGGCCGCCGCGGGCTTTCCCGCATGGCCTGGCCGGCCCGGCCCGGCCCGGCCCGGCCCGGCCTCTACCCGCGCACGCTCACGCTGCCGGGCCCGCCTCCCCGCTCGGTGCGCGCGCCCGCGGGTAAGGCCTGCCCCTTAAGGTGGCGCGCCGCGGAGCGCCGTGCGGCTCCCTTGTGCGGCTCTCCGGGACTACCTTAACGAGCGAGCGGGAGCGCGCGCCCCGGAAGCGGAAGCGAGCCGTGGCCAGCGGGGAGAGGGCGAGTGCTGACGTCTCCCCGGCCGGCGGGCAGCGGCAGCCACTGCTGTGTCGCGGTTGGCAGCGGCGGTTGGCAGCGGCGGGTGCGCAGCGCTGGGCGGGTGCGCCGGGCGGCTCGATCGGGCCCCGCGCCCTGCTCCCGGTGAGTGCTGGCGCGAAGCGGGGCCGCGGCCAAGCCCCGACGGCGGGGAGGGCGGGCACCCACGCCCCGGCGGCCCCGGGGAGCGGGCGGCGGGGCTGCCCTCCGGCTTGCCGAACCGCTGCTGCACCGCGCTGCCCTGGCTGCCGTGGGGCTCCTGCGCCTTGCCAGGCCGTCACTGGAACAGGGCGCGCCCGGCCCGGTAGGCGGCCGTTGGCGGTCGCTAGATGTGGGTGCGCGGGGAAGAGGCCGGGGCCGGGCACCTGGGAGGGCTGCCCCTTCACCAGTTTTGGCTTTTCAGTGAAAACGAGGCCGTAGGGCAGTGAGCAGAATGGCCAGTCCCTGCTGCGGCTTTGGGGCTGCCTTCCTGCCCCTCCTCGGATAATTTTGGAAGGTGGAAGCCAGTATGTTGGGGCTGAGTGCTGCTGCAGCAGCTCAGGCTGTTCCCATCTGTGCTTCAGCCGTTGCTTTTGTTACAGTATTAGACTTGCAGTGGGTCTTAACCCATATATGTATTTAGTATAACTTTATTGTACAGACTTTAAGTATTCCTTTTACTTAAATCCCTAAAACAGCTGTTATCTGTTAAAGGTGTTATCTTTTAAAAATTACACCTGTTAAGGAGTACTGGTAGTTGAGCTGCACAACGTTTGGTTTGAGTTTTATACTAGATGGTTATGCAGGGGCAGGTGGTCTGTCTCTTGAGAGTTTTTACTGCTGTTTTGTTATGGCTTAATAAAGCCCCCGGTATTTCTACTGCCCCTTTGTTCCTGAAATGCCACTTTTCAGCAGGAAGCGGAGAGGCCTTGGGACTCTGCAGTGGAACAATGACCTGGGAGCTCAGCGCCGAGGTGCCCAGGCTGTGTAGCACTCACGGCCTTCCTCAGCACGAGGCCTGCGTGGTGCAGCCTGGCTGGTTTGCTGTAGGGCCCTGGCAGGTTCACACCGGTACAGTGCGCTTATGGAGTGCTGCATCAAAGCTGAAAAGCTTTTCCAGAACTGCAGATGCTCTGAACGCAGTGTGTACTCATTCTGCAGTGCGGTCACTGTTAATGCCCATCTGGGCACCTGCCAACTCAAGCTGGCTACCTGCTAACACAGCCTACGTGTCTTTTCATCTTGTTGGATGGATTGTACGTGAAAAGTTATATTAATTTCTGTAGTTGGAATTCCTTAATAATTCTGATGGCTTATAAATCCTTAATGTGCTAGAGCCAATAGTAAAATGTTTAAACTCATCCCCTCAGTATGCTATTTGTATTATTGTTATAGGCTGTTGGAAGAAGATTTTGGAGTTCTGCAGTGGACATATTTGTTTATTAGTACATAATTAACTTTTTGGAGATCCACAGAACTCTGGAAACTAATTTTAAATACTGAGTGTTCACCTGGCTGCTGTATTTTGGTCATGCTATCAAATTTTTAAGCTCTTGTATCTAAGTACTGTAGTTAAAGTTTGTCCATGGCTGCAGTTGTAGCAGCTCAGAGCTTCCTGAGATGCAATACTGTTTTTAAAGGTTGTGGGGTTTTTCTTTATTTGTTTGGGGTTTTTTTACGATTTTGTGATTTTCATGGGAAAGGAGCTTGAAAAACATTTTGAACATCTGCTTTCCTGACACTTTTTGGTAGATCATATTGATGATGATGCTTTTTCAGAACTATTCTGCAAGAATGTGACTTACGTGCCTTGTAAGGAAAACTTGTTTTCCCACATCAGATGTCATGTAGAAGTCCTCTTCCAGCAAAGGAAGAAGCTGGATATCCATATTTGTTAGCATACTCATTTGCAAATATTTTACAGGCAGAGTTCCTTAGGAAGCATAGACAGATTTTTAAATGAAATATGATGATGGCATGGTAGTGTGTGTCACTTTGGAATTGCCCGTACATATAATGTACTTTTAATCTAAAATCTGTACATGTCTTTATTTGCATCATTTGCTACACCTGGGGTCTGTACTTAGACTGAATGTATTTATCCTGAAACTTCTGGAGACTCTGTTCCATGTCGTGGCCTCAGATTCAGAGGGGTTGGACTGGCAGTTGTGTTTCATGGGTTTTTTCCTTAATCTGCCAACTTTGTGACAATATTAACTCTCAATTAGGCAAAGCAGTCAGGAGGTTGGCTTATGTGGGTGATTTGTTTTATATACTTTGGAATATATCTTCGTACTTATTTATAAACATATAGTAAGCTTTGCTTTTTGGGGCCTGTGCAGCTGGTAAATCTTGATGCGTGTGTATAATGAGCTTCTTTCTATCTTACCTAGGTTGGAGCCCGCTCTCTTAAATAAAATCTAAGCGTAGTTAATGATGTATTCTTAATTTTACTAAACAGACGAGCCTCTCGTGTCTGTTCAGTCCTCTACTCATTTGAAGAGGGAGGGGGAAAATTCACCAAAATCTGGGAAACTCTCAGCTGCTTTGATTAGAGAGGCTCTCATCATTGGCAAGTTTGCTTTCTGTTCTGGAAGGAGGAACTCAAATGTGTGATTCTGAATTCAGCTACTGGCAAGGGAGTAATTTCAGTTGGGTATGAGGGAAAAACCCTGTGAAATTGGAAGATAAACAAGAAGTATCTGAAGGGCTCCACTTCAGCAGTAACTATGGTGTTGCAACTTTTTTTGCTCGTTAGACAAATTTGGTTTGCCCTTTTCAGATTTTTAGGTTGCTGTTTCTACCATGTGTTTTCCTGAATATCTTGCCACCTTGTATAGAGGGTGGAGTGGTTTAGCATGTTGACTAAACTATGCATACCCTTCAGAAATTAACTCTTTATGGTTTCTTAAGTACAAGTTTTGGTATGCTTTAGGCTTATATGTAAATTTGTGTCTGTAGTAAACAAAAATAGGCTGGTTTAAAAAACCAAAACAACCCACAACAACCTTTCCCCTCCCCCCAAACATTAAAAAATACAATGTGAATTTTGCTTATTAAAGTTGAAGCATGTTTGAGGGGTTACTGGAGTGGGAAATTTGGTTTGATTTAAAGTAGATAAAGTAGAACCAATAAATAATGTTCAATTTTGCTAGCAAAATATTTTGCAGGATGCGGAGCTTCTAGGCCATTCTGCTTGGTTTTATTCTGTCCTGTAGCATATTGCTGATAAGATAAAAAGCAGTTAGCACTCTTTCTGGAACTCTGACTGGACTGTTTTTTCACGGTGAACTCGATGCACAAATATTCCAGACAGTGAAATGCTTCCTAATGGCAGCGTGGTGTCTCTATTTTCAAGTAGGCCATCCAGATAGACTAAAATTAGCTTCAGGCCAGTATTTCCTAAAAATAACTCTAAAAAAGTAAAACTTGTGTGCTTTCTGGGAATGCGAAGCAGGTTTCTTAACCCAAAAGATACTGGAATAATTACTTTGAAGGCATAGCTTCAACTAGTTTTAAATTTAATTTTTAATTGTTTTACAGATTCTTCTAAGTTGTACTTGAAGCCGCCAAAATGGTTCTAGCAGATCTTGGAAGAAAAATAACTTCAGCATTACGCTCACTGAGCAATGCTACGATTATCAATGAAGAGGTATGTAGTATGCATATGTGATGGCAGTAACATTTAGAAAGCAAAGTTCTGAGAAGTTCTCAAAGGCTGATGAGAAACTTGAAATAGGTTGGTGTTATCTTGAGGCTCTTTTCTCTCAAGTAAAATTTCCAGCTAGAGGCTTCACCCCCCTCATACTACTGCCAAAACTTAGAACCAGATATAGATGCATATAATCATCTCAGGCACAGTGGGTCGGAGGGTTCTTGAGCGTGGTGGCTGTACTTACAGAGATGAGTGTTCTGAGGAGGTAACACTGGAGGAGGCAACATGTGCCTAAGGTTGGGTGGAAGGTAGGCTGTGAGACTGCATAGAGTGCTCTGATTTATGCATGTGTGTGCAGCTAGACTATGGAGATGGCTGCGAGAAGCTGAAGTGTGGAAGAACAAATAGCTTTCAATGTAAACTTTGCTGTCTGAAATGTGAGGATTATGTTTTTTGCTGCCTTTATATTCAAGCCAATACAGTATGTGGTTCTGGAAGCTGTCTTGGAATAGTCTGTTCTTTTTGTTTTCGTTTTTTTTTAATTAAGGGTTTGAAATTATAAATAAGTGTTTTCTGTTATATGGACTGAAAAGCAGGAGGGAAACTAATTGATGTGGTGGTTTAGAATGGCCTCTGAGTAAATAAACTGCTGGAAACTCTTTTTGGGTAGGCAGACAGGTGGCTTAAAGTAACTAAAAAGTAGGCTTATCAAGGGTTGTAGAGTTGCAACTTGTGCACAGAGGAGAGATTTTAACAAATCTCAAGCCGGGAGACAACAAATCCTTAACTGAATCTAACATAGCCCAATTTTGGTTTTTGTTTTCAGCAGTAGAAGCTTTTCTCCTGCAAGAGCTCAAGCTGTGCAAATGAAACCATTTATGCATTATGCATTTACTTTAAAAAAAAAAAATCTTTCTGTTCAAGACTTTTCACTTTGAAAAGTCTTAGAACCACTAAATCGGGTTCCTAACTGAGGCACCTATTTGCCTAAAAGACATACCCGAGAGCAGCAGTCCGGTTTCTGAGAATATAGGTAGCTGTGTGTCCATTTTTGCATTAAGGGATACTTTTATTTACAGAGGTTGTGTTAAGAGATTCTTTTGTAGCTTTCTGTTACAGCTGACTCTAGGGAGTACCTGTAGGGAAGTTTAGGAAGACTCACTACCATGCAAGCTGCTGTTGTCCTTAATGCGATAGGAAGTGTTCTGTGTTACTTTGTTATAGTGTGCATACTACAAATTGAGGACCCTTCTTTTCCAGTATTACCCTTTCAAGTTTAAATTGCATTTACATAGGAACAAATGCACAGACTTTTTTTTTCTTTGTGGCAGTCAGTATGATAGGACTGCATGTATTTAATTTGTAAAAGCCTTGGTTATAATGGTAAATACTTTCACGTCTTGTTTTGGACTAATACTGTGTATTGTAAAACTATTTTTCTTTTATACTCCAAAGGTTTTAAATGCTATGTTAAAAGAAGTATGTACAGCATTACTGGAAGCTGATGTTAATATTAAGCTTGTGAAGCAACTCAGAGAAAATGTCAAGTAAGTAAAATAATCAAAATGCTTAAACTTCTAATGTTTGTAAAAGCTGTAATTCAAGGTTACAGAAGAATAACTTGTAACTATAAGGTTTTCTTAGACACACACAGTTTAACAGGAAAATACAGTTTAAACTAAATGTCTAGCCAGTTTCCTCAAAAGAATCTTCGTGAAGTTTAGCCAGTTATTGTTGTTAGGCTTGCTTCAAAATAATGTTGCTGTCATCAGTTGAATGGTAGGATAAACAATTTCTTTGTTACTTCCTAGTCACCTCATCTTCACATGTTCTGAGCTGAATATAAGTAGATCTGTGTATAAGACCAGTACTGTTACTTGGCTATTATCAGATGTGTAATTCAAGTAGATGCAAGTTTGAAAGATGCAAGTATTTTAGAAACCCGTTTTTTGTCCTGCATACAGAAGTAACGTTTCAAGTGCATGTCTACTTAAATATGTCCTGTCTGAAAACCCAAGGCAAATCAGAGTGCTGTTCCAGTCGCAAAGATTTCATTTATGACTAGGTTAAAGTGATGCTGTAAGTTATGCTAGTGTTTCATGGGTTTCCTAAACTCAGGTCTGCGATTGATCTTGAAGAAATGGCATCTGGCCTTAACAAAAGAAAAATGATTCAGCATGCTGTCTTTAAGGAACTCGTTAAGGTAGGACTTCAAAACTCTGTATTACGTCACGTTTCTTGTACAGCCTGGGCTGAAGAAGCAGTACAGTAGCAGGCCAAGTGTTAAGGGTATTGTGTGGTACCTGCAGTTATGTTGTTGTAAGGCTTCTTACTGTTGCAAACAGTAGTATTCTTCTGATTGAAGCTACTTCCTGGGAATCGGTCCGACTAACTTCAATTTAAGCTTCAAGTTCAGCTGTTCTTAATCTTCAATTGAAATTTAAAGACAAAATAAGGGTAAAGTACTGTTAGCTTCTGGACTGTCCTTGGTTGTCCCAGAAACACACCTTTGCTACCCTAATAAAGATTTGCTCAAACTACTTAGAAGCCTTTGAAGAAGTGTTAATTAACAACTCAGCAGTTCGTGGCAGCATTTTTCTTTAACCTCCCTGCTGGGTCAGATCAGTACCTGAGTATCAGTATTCCTTCCTCTTTCCAATTAACAGTGCAGTCTTTTGTTCTTCTGTAGTCTATGCCACATCTGGATGTGTGCACGTCCAGATGTGGATACATTCCCATCTGGAACATATGTACCTTCTACTTGTTTGAGAAGTGAGGCAGCAAACCTAAAAACTCATCTTTACTGTAGGATTCTCATCAGAAGAGGTCCGTCTTGAGCAGTGATGGTCGGGTTGAGGTCATTCTGTGCTGTCTGTTATACTTGTGCCATGTATACAGGCCACCCTGACTTTGGTGCTTGGTATTAGAAATAAATTAACACTGTTACTGTTACAGAATTATTATGCATAACATGATATACTGTTAGATATCTTGCATGGACTGTTGCTCTTCACTATAAATCAGCAAGCATCTAAGCTAAATTAAGACTAGACTATGCAAAAATTGGTTTGCTCCATTGAATATAAAACCAGGCACCTAGCATGACGGTGACACTGTTCTGTGCTTTTGAAATTCAGTTCTGCAATATACATTATACTCTGTTCTTTAGCTTGTAGATCCTGGAGTCAAAGCATGGACACCTACCAAAGGAAAACAGAATATTATAATGTTTGTTGGTTTGCAAGGAAGTGGTAAAACAACAACCTGTTCAAAGGTAACTTGCACTGTGAATCTGTTTGCATGTTTTGTTTGGGTTTTTTGTTTCTTGGGGGAGGTCATGGTCATTGGACTGCTTTGGTTGCTTGTGATCAGTGCTGTTTCTATTAGTAGGAAAGTACTAACTGATTAGTTAGTGTAGTTATCTCTACACTATTAGTGTAGAGATATTTTTGCAGAGGGGTTTCTGAGATGAGGAGAATGTCCAAAGTAATATTCTTGGGGGGCAATTTATGGTTCGTAGAACTTCCTTCAAGATTTCTTTTTTTTTTTAAACTAAACTCTAGATGAAACAGTACTGTAAATTGAAATATTCTATTCTTTGCTTTCTGGGTTTAAGACTAGTATTATAAATGGAACTGATCTCATTCCATTGCCTGTTTAGGGGGACAGTAGAAGCTGGCGTCTATGTTAGATATCTCAGTTAAGTATGAGTGGCTGGTGTGAAACCTCTTCGAGCCCTAAACTCATTGATGAGATTTGGATTTGTTTTTTTAAGGCTAAAAAAGAATGCTCTGATTCAATGCTTAACCTATTTATGATGGTTGTTCGAAGGAAATAATGTGGGGAAAAAATGCATCTTTGTTGCTTTTTTCAGTCGTCTGCTTCTGAGATTCACACATAGGCTATACCACATATACCACTGCTCTGATTTCATAAGTCTCCTCTAGTGCTTCTGTAGGCAAACTATATTTTGGAAGTCTGTCTTTGGTCAACCAAATGTTCTGTGAATGTACATTGTACCAGCAAAGCTGGTGAGGATTCCATTTAATCCTTTAAAACATGTCCTTGCAATGGAAATATCTTTGCTCCTCTAGAAGTACACAAACAATGAGCTGTACAAGTTGTAGCCATTAGTATTGAAGTAATACTAAGTATTACTTAGTATTTTTATATTATTATTTTATAATAATATAAAATACATTATTTTATGTTATTACTTACTACTGCTTTGGGTAGTGTCCTGATTTTGGCTGGGACAGAGTTAATTTTCTTCCTAGTACAGGAACTGCTGGTACACTGCTGTGTTTTAGCTTTAGTATGAGAATAACTACTACAACAGGTAGTTTCTAAAAGCTAGTTCTGTCTGCAGTATTAAAACAGTAAGCAGAATCCAGGAGTTAGTAAAATGGGAACTGGAATTATTTGTAGTCGTTCCTAGCTCAGGAAACTGAAATCAGAAGCAGAGTCAAGCAACTGTTTTCATCTTGCCCTTAATAATTATTTGTGTAACATACCTTTCTAAACAACAGAGATGCTAACATTGGGTACTTGTACAGTGTTACTAAGTAGTCTTAAGTTGTAGGAAAGCTGGCTTGATTTTTTGAGTCTGTACTTCAGTGGCTTATAAGTTGTTATATAGTGTGATGCTTTCCCATGGCATTTTGATGTAACTACTTGTTTTGGATTTCTTTTCACAGTTAGCATACTTCTATCAGAGGAAAGGTTGGAAGACATGTTTAATATGTGCAGACACGTACAGAGCAGGTAATACAGTCTTTAACGATGTGGTTCTTTAATATCTACAGATTTTATTTTTTTTAAATAGTCCTTTGACTATATTTGTCTTACAGGTGCTTTTGATCAGTTAAAGCAGAATGCCACAAAAGCAAGAATTCCCTTTTATGGGAGGTAAGCATCTTTCAGAATCAGTTCAGGGAACAATTCAATTCCAACGATGTATTATTGTTCCTTATTGAACGTCCCTCACTAGGCCCCATTCAGTGTTGCATAATTACTTAGATTTTATTATAATATTTGCTCTGATCAGTTGAAAATTCTGTCTAATCCAGTATACTGTCTGCCAGAAGTAGCAGGTAAGGATAGTTTAAGAGATCAGGCATCTGGGGATAATTCCCTTGAATGTTCTCTCAGTATATGGCAGTTTATAGGCCTTTACCAGACAGATTTTCAGGAAGTACCATTACAGATCAAAGGATATGATTTTTGGACCCTTAATTTTTATTGTCAAGTAGAGGCAGCAGTGAACCTAAAATAGCTTTTATAAAGCAAGAAGTAAGTTTCCCTTAAGCTTCACTGGAGGTGTACTGTCTAGGTGCTCAGTTAAATCTTCTTTCAGAGAAGGGCTAGAGAAAGGCTGCTTAGTGTGGTTTTCAGCAGGGGAGACAGGCAGCCCTTTGTGCTTCACTTTACTGAATAGTAAGGGCAAATGGCTTAGGCATATTTTAAATCAATTTTTTGCTTGACATGAGAGGAAGTCACTCTTGAAATTCAGATCGTTAACCAGTTTACAGTAAGGTGGTGAAAGTCTGAATTAGTTTCTTTGCTGCTTTGTTGTTTATTCATCTTGTTTTCTTTGTTTTCCTTTGTGGTCAGTTATACAGAAATGGATCCTGTAATTATTGCCTCAGAAGGTGTTGAGAAATTTAAGAATGAAAATTTTGAAATAATCATTGTTGATACAAGTGGACGTCACAAACAGGAAGACTCTTTGTTTGAAGAGATGTTACAAGTTGCTAATGCCATAGTGAGTAGTTTCAAGAAATACAATAACTTCTGTTATAGTAATTTGACTACAGTTAATTTATGTTTATCTCCTAAGGTTCTGTGTGGATAAACCAGGGCTGGATGATCAGTGCTTGATAGTTCTGTGTCAGTTTTAATTCTTCTATCTGTAATTCAAGCATGCTTGCATGTAACTAGACTATCATTCCTGCTTTAACTTCTCCTTTTCAGGATCTTTATATTGAGAAACTAGATAAAAGAACCAGTCTGATCTGGTTTCCTGTGTACTGAATTTTCTGTGATTGTCACAAATAATTGCCCTGAAACAGAGAAGATGATTGGCTTTGATACGTCAATGAAGCTGGTGTTTCTTGTATGGGTTTTAAAAGCCTGGCTATTTGACACTTCCCACGCAACTGTTGCTAATGGCTAACTTGTTTTCAGAGGAATGGATTTCCTAAAGCTCTTAATGTAAAACCCAATGAAAGATGTTGTTAGCCATTAATTGCTTGTAGATCCTAATTAGCTTATTGGCTCAGATACTAGCTAAAATCACTCAAAACATAAGTAATAACTGTAAACCTATAAAACTGTAATAGTCTATGTTGTAGATAAGTCTCTCGTATAGTAATACAGCATCAGTTTTCAAACGGTCCTTTGACAATACTGTTTGTAAAACAGTTGTCCTTTTGTTTCAAACTGCACATCCCTTACATACTGTTATTGCAGTTCTGCTACTGAAGATAATGCATGAACACCGTCTAAGGAAGCAGGAAATGATTACTTTATGTATCTCTCATTTCTCCTAGCAACCAGATAACATTGTTTATGTGATGGATGCTTCCATTGGCCAAGCTTGTGAAGCTCAAGCTAAAGCTTTCAAAGATAAAGTAGATGTAGCTTCTGTTATTGTTACTAAGCTTGATGGACATGCAAAAGGAGGTGGAGCTCTTAGTGCGTAAGTATTGTGACGCAACTGTGTCCAGCACCTGGCCGTGCACGGACAACCATGAAATATGTTAGTGTCTCACAGAAGCCTACCTATGAAAGTGTCACTGTCACACTGCACAGAATCTAAGCTTTAAGTAAGTAACAGTTATGTTCTTTTCCTACTTCTGGTGGATAGGATCACCCATGGACTATTTAACATCAGTCAGTATCAGATCTGAGGTACTTCCAATGCAGTAGTGTGTATTGTTACATGTCAGACTTACACCTTCTGAAACCAGCATCAAGCAGTTGTATTTACTGTGTCTTGCCTATTAGGATTTTTTTTACAAAAACATAAATTTGGACTTAATAGATAGAGCTTACTTCAAAATTTTGCTTCTTATTTAATGTCCAAGATTTTTTTTTCCAAAAGGGGAAAAACTCTAGTTAGTCATATCTAATGGCCTTAAAACCGTTATGCAAATCAAACTTCAGTGTCCAGCAATTTAGTAAAAAAATTAGTATTCATTCATGCTTTCCTGAATTCCATTTTTGTTGGATTTCCCTTGTGCTGTATCTTGACAGATTGGATTGACTAGAAAATGTTAACGTTTTATCTTCAGCCTTATATGATGGCGTGTCAGACTAATCTTCAGCTGTGCCTCAGCGATATAGCTTGTATGCAGCTGAGATGACTTGTCAAAACAGTCAAGTTAACGACTTACTGAACTGCTGTCTTTGATCTTAGGTGTTAGAGTTCATGAACTGCCATATTTATTTTGCTGTTATTTATAGCATAAGATGGAAGACTAAAGAGCAAAATGAAAATACCGAAAGCTTGTTCCAGTTGTCGTGTGCTTGTATGTGTTAAGTCTGCTGTGTTTGTTCTATACATTCTGCAGACTGGAAGCTGAGTTAATGTAAAAACTAGCGCCAATGATTGGTGAAAAAGTTCTTACTTATGTCTAAGCTTTTCCTGATTTGCAAACAAGATTGCTGTCTGTTGCAGGAGGTATCTTGAAGAAAAAGTAACCAATGCTTGCCTCATCTGTCCTTTCAGTACTAGCGAGGACAATACTAGGATAAAATGGAGAATATTTCTGTTGCTATTTTTCAAAGCAGAGTTTGTATTTTACAAAGCACAAACTAGAGAAACATCTTGTCAGCTTCTCCCAGCTACCCATCCTAAATGCTGGATGTTTTTGATTAATAGTTTGAGGAGAAGGATGAGGAGTTGAGAGAGGATACACTGTGTTGATGCCTTGCTGATTATGTTAATAGGTGGTACAAAAGATGGGTGGTTTTTGAGAGGCCATTTCATAAAATATATTTTACTGCAGAGTTGCTGCCACAAAGAGTCCTATTATTTTTATTGGAACTGGCGAACACATAGATGACTTTGAGCCCTTTAAAACCCAGCCCTTCATCAGCAAACTTCTAGGTATGTACTACTATGTACAGCTGTACTTAAAAGACACTTCAAATTGGATAATAAAAGTTGAAGTGTCACTTTTTTAATGCTAACTTCAGAGCTGGGTTTTTTCTTTTCCAGGTATGGGTGATATTGAAGGATTGATAGATAAAGTAAACGAGTTAAAGTTGGATGATAATGAAGCACTCATAGAAAAGCTCAAACATGGTAAGTTATTCCCAAGGACTGAATTGTAGGTGTATTACCATAACCTAATCATGGCAAGTTGTCTCAGAGATGTAGACCATTGAGTTAATCTGTAGACAAGTAATTTGTTTCATGTACACAGTTGTGTTGTTTTTTGAGTGGTAGGTCTATCAGACTGCAGAATAACTAGCTTAATGCTTAAATGTGTGCTATCTAAAACCGTTTAGCCATCGTAATAGTGGAGAAGTTGATTTATCTATGCAGTATAGTATTTACCTTGTGAATATAAAGAAGAACTGGGAAAGGACAGCAAGACCAAAATGCTAGTGTGACTTTTGCTAATCCTTTTTTTGTTGTTGTTGTTGTTGTTGTTGCTCTTCAGGTCAATTTACATTAAGAGATATGTATGAACAATTCCAAAACATCATGAAAATGGGACCATTCAGTCAGATCTTGGTTAGTTATCTCCAAAATAATTTTATTTTATCAGATTTTCATTTGTGTTTGGCAAACTTCTGCTGTAAACTTAAAACTCTTCATTGAAACTGGTGTTACGAGTCTGTGCTTTGTTTTTCAAAAATGTGAAATTATTTGCTTACTCTGCGATACATAACTACTGAACTAAAACTTGCTGTTCATATTTCTGGCTGCTTAATTAAAATTAGCTTTGCCTCTTCTGACACAGTATTTGTTTCCCATTTTTTAAAAACAAGGGTATGATCCCTGGTTTTGGAACTGACTTTATGAGTAAAGGCAATGAACAGGAATCAATGGCAAGGCTAAAGAAACTGATGACTATAATGGACAGTATGAATGACCAAGGTAAAATAAACTTCACCCGCTATTTTTTTTTTCTCCATTGTTGAACAAGCTTATTTACAGAGATCTTTTTGGAAACAAGTTGGATGTAAAGGCAGCATCTACAGTGACAGAAAATGATGAAGAGCATTTATTGCTCTTAGAAATGGCAAAGAGTACACGTCTCAAACTTTCTGAATGAGTCTAAATATTTAGATATACCTTGACAATTGCCTGTTGCTGCCTTATCTGTGTGGAATAGGTGGGATTTTGAAGCATTTGGAGATTACTGTAGGGCAATTATTGGAAATGAATGTACTTTTATTTTTCATGCTATAGCTGTGCTTCTTGAATTATTAATGCTATACTTGCAAAGTAAAAAGCTACATTCATCTTTAATCTGTCATTGCTGTATGTCTTCCTACGCACCCTCAAATTTACTTGATGACATAGCCTGGTCTCTGGAATTCAAGGTGGTGTTCCTAATCCATCCATAACTCTTGCAGGAGAAGTATGCTCTTACCCTTGTGCTAAACCCATGAATATGGCTTAAGACCAAGTATGTTGAAAGCATAATTTATTCAGGTGACTTTTTCTGCCATGGCGATTAACGTACAAACGTAACAATGTTTTAGTACTACTCCTTAGAATATTCTATCTCAATTATTTATGTTAAATCCTGCATCGTCACTTCTAAAACAAGGTTTTTGATCCCTGGCTCAAAACTAAGTTCTCAACGATGGTGAGAACACGTCTGCTACTAGCTGTAATAGATTTTAATGTCAGTAACTGAATGGATTTTTCTTTCCCACACTGTAATTGCAGAACTTGACAGTACAGATGGTGCCAAAGTTTTCAGTAAGCAGCCGGGAAGAATCCAAAGAGTAGCAAGAGGTTCAGGTGTTTCTACCAGAGATGTTCAGGAGCTGTTGACCCAATATACTAAGTTTGCACAGATGGTGAAAAAGATGGGAGGCATTAAAGGGCTTTTCAAAGGTAAAAAACAAAACCAAAACAGCAACCCAAAACAACCAAGCAAACCAACCAAGCAAAAAACCAAACAACATTTATTAACTCAGTGGGGAGGTTACTTGATGTGTGAACACAGAGGAAATTTGAAAATGTTCATCAGGTGTTGAGAGAGGACAAAGTAGGCTGTAGCTTGCTTATTTTCATGATGTTTGAAAGCTCTTTTATGTAACTGGTAAGAGCTGCACTGTTCTTAACGACACTAATGTGTAACTTAACGGTGAAAATTACTGGTTTTGGGTTCATCAATGTAGACTTCATTACTACTACGCTGCTGACACTTTAGTCTGTTACGTGGGGTGCAGGGACTGTTGATCATTAAAATACTTTTAAGTGGCTGATATAGTAACTTTTGATCATGGAGTCAAACAGATTTGAATCTAGAATTAGGAGGTAGAAGTCTGATTTATTTTTAGCCCCGTATGTTAACCCACTTTCTTACAATTGCTTCTTTTGTGTTTTTTTTAGGTGGTGATATGTCAAAGAATGTAAACCCATCTCAGCTGGCCAAACTGAACCAACAGATGGCAAAGATGATGGATCCAAGAGTTCTTCATCATATGGGTACGTGTTGGGTTTTTACAGCTTCAAGAGGACTACCAATTACAGTGAAGCATTTGAAATATAGAAGTGAGGAAGGTGACATAAGAGTGTGCATTATATGTCAGTATTAAGTATTTCTGGGTTTTCTAACAGGAATCATAAAGTTTAGTCCATATGTTATGAATGCTTTGCACTTAACAGTGCTTAATCTAGTCTCTTCATTGGGATTCAGCTCTCAAAATGATCACTTGGAGGAGTGTTTGAAATAGTAATGTGATGACTGGAAGCATAACTGTGCTAATCTATTCCGCAATTTCCCTTCCCTTCTTTTGTAGTCTTTGCCTCAAATGATTAAATTTGACAGGAGCACCTTTATTTAAAGACTCCCATACTGGAACCTTACTAATTGATAATGGTCATTACTTCAAGGTTTTTATCTTTTGGCTAGATCTTAATGCACAGGTCACCTTAAAACCTACTTCAAGCCTGGTGTTTTGCAGAGCTTTCTGTAACTACTCAATCGTCCATTTTCAATAGCCATTGAAACCTAGCTTCAGTCTTGGGCTTTTGCATTTGTATATTATTGAAATAGTGTATGTTCACTGTGACGAGGCCTCAAGCAAGATAGCTGTGCTTCAGAGTTAACTAATACATCCCTGTTCCCACTTCCCTTCTGCAGGTGGCATGGCAGGATTGCAGTCAATGATGAGACAATTCCAACAAGGTGCTGCTGGGAATATGAAAGGCATGATGGGATTCAATAATATGTAAAGAAGCCTTAATAAAAATGGACTTTGACTCTTCATTGCAACTTCAGTGAAAGAATTTGCTTTCTTCCTTTTTACAGTGATTGGGGGAGTAGTCTTTTGAAATCTTATTGAGGCTTCTCGGTTTCTACATCTAATTTCTGAAAACTATTTTTGCTTAAATTAGTTCCTCTCCACTAATACCTGATGGCACAAAGAGTAATTAAATTTAATAGAACAAAATCATTATGTAAAATTTTAATATTTAGAGACACTTTTTAATTGTTTACATCAAATGGCAGCCATTATATTTGTAAACAACCCTGATCTTTGGTTATAGTAACATAAAATGTCACAAATATACTGTAAAATAAAATTTAAGTGGTTATAAACAAGGGAATGGCCTGTTTCTTCAGTTTTCATAACTGTGCTTTGTCAGTATGTAATTACATGATTTCCTTTGTTTGAGTTGTTTCTAATGACTGTTTTAACTCGTATTTGGCTTTGATACTATAAGAATGATTCAGTATCTGAAATGTGCTGTTGCTGCTCAGGTGTTCTCCTTGGAGCATTTGTAGAAGATGGATGTGCTGTGCTCAGGTTTGTACAAACCTTTGTGCTTCAGAACGTTATTGTTTTTCCCCTGTACACAAAGAATGAAGTGACGAAAGCCATATGGGTATGCGGTTATCAAGCTGTCCCATACTGAAGATACTCTTCATACCAGCCTGCCAATTAAGCAGTTCTTTCATTATGGAGATAATTTCTAATATGTATTAGAGGGATTCTGTGCTGGTACTGAACTTAAAACAGACACAGATAGCTGAAGAGCATATTACCCCAACATTACCAGCAGTCTGGTTTTAGTTTCCTACATCATTTCTTCTTTTAATATTCCAGTTTTACTGTGTTGGTCTCAAAAGGGTGGACTCTACAGGCATACTTCAGAAACTAGATAGACCAGACGAACCTTGAAATCCAACATACATCTTGGCAAATATGGTAACATCTTTCACCCTTATCTTAAGGCAAGGGGGTATATTAAGAATTTATTTTAATATCCTGGAGAGTCCTTGGGTTGTAAATGGACACCCATCTCTGTTGCTTAGATAAAAAGCAAATGCAGTAATTAAAACAGGTGTTCAAATGCAGTGATTAAAACAGGTGTGTCCCTCTGTCAGCCAGTTCTTTGAGGTGGCAGCTAACACAGCAGACAGTGGCTAGATTCTATAGGTAATTATGCTCCTGTGCTAATAAAACAAGGTGTGCTGTAACTTAGTTGAGAACGTGGAAGTATCTTTTGTGCAATTAGTCACATGTATATTCAATGTATGGAGGATGCTGAAAAATCTTCAGGTATGCCATTTACCTACAGGACTGCATTTTATGCAAAGCATTAGTCTGTAAAAGGACTAGTTAAGTTGGGTCTTAATATTTTAAATATAACAAAAGAATGAGCCCTTTCATATCACCAGCTTGGACAGCTGTCCTCAGCTACGTTGTAGGGAGCGGGCATAATTTTTTTCATGTCTATGGCCCCTGCAGAGCACACTGTAGAAGAAAATCCTGAACTTGCAGAACAGAAGCTATCGTGTTCTGTATGTTCTCTTAGTTCGGTATTCTGAAGACCTGCCTGCATGAAGCAGCCAGCAAGTGCCATGAGTAACAACTCTCCCAGAACCATTTTCTGGCAGGTTTGATGGCCATTGCCTACAGTAAGCAGGCCCCAGCACAAATGAGAGACAAAAGGAGTGTTAAGGTCTGTGCTGGAACAGCTAAGCAAACCAATTATCTGCCATCCGTTTTCCCTGCCTCCTGGGAATAAATGTTACTTTCTCGCACAGACACAGCCCAAGGGCCAGGACACCTTTGTTTTGCATTTCTTTCTTGTTCTGTGGTTCGGCCTTTAAAATGCGTAGAATGGCCTGAGCCAACACCAGGTACTTAAAAGGCTTAGTTAGCAAGCTTGGCTCTTTTTTGAGAGACACAGAAGGACTCCTAACTACTGTCAAGTAACTTGATGTGCTTCTCAGAACATTCTTGTATTATTTTGTACATGTTTACAATATTCTAGGAGGCTGATGTGTGTATTTCCCCACAACACGCAGTTTCACCTCTTCGTAGAGCGGGTATGCTTCTGCTGTGTGTAGGTATGGCTGCGCCTGCCAGCCCGGCTGTCTCTGGCCTCCTCCCCCTCTCCCGGCTCCGGTTGGTGCCGTGCTGTGGAGAGAAACGACCGAGGCCGGTAGCCGCCCTGTTACGGGTGCAGACCGGGTCCCTGGCGGGGCACCCCACCCGTCGGGCGCGGAGCAGGGGCGGGCTGCGGCCCACCAGGCCGCGGCGGGCTCGAAGCGCCGCCCCGGCAGGCGGTGGTGATGGGTGGTGCCGCCCGGCTGCTCGCCTCCCTGGGCCGCGGCGGGCCCGCTGCCGCCCTCCCCCGGCGCCGCGGCGGGAGGGAGGATGGAGCAGGGGCTGTCCGCCATCACCCTCTACTGCGCGCCCGCCGCCGGCCCCGCGGCTGCCGCCTGCGCCATGGAGCCCGAGCAGGTGAGCGGGGCCGGGGCTGCCGGGGCGGCCTCTCCCCGGACCCTCCTGGCCGGGCCGCCCGGGAGGAGGCCGCTCCCGGGGCGGGCGAGGCCTCTCGGGCCGCGGCGGGCTGGCGGGGGCGCTGGGGTCCGGCCGCGGCCTGACACCCCCGGGTGTGCGGGAGCGGGGGGCCCGGCGCAGGCCGGTTGTCCGCTGTGGGTGGTGGGGCCTGGCCGCGGGGGGTGGGTCGGTCGGTCGGTCAGCCCGTTCTCCCAGCGCTCTGTAATTACAGTCAGCGGGCGGGCACGCGTGTCTCCGGTGTCTCTCGTTCACCGGCACGTAATGCCTCTTACAAACGAGCCTGATGAATATTAAATTGAGACAGGTTTCAGCTTCCCTCCGCTCTGCCAAGTTGGAGAAGGCGTTGGAGATGGTCAGGGGCACCGGCTCTTAATTAAGTGTAACCTGGCGAGCTGTCCTACCCCTGCCACAGCCTGCTCTATGCACTGCACCTTCACTGATGATCGCGGTGCCTCTCCAAGGATTGTCTTTTTACAGTCATTCTGTGGCTCTGTTATTCTGTTACCTTGTTTCATAGAGACTTGTGCTGTTTAAGGTCAGCTGAAACACAGGGGTGGAAAGTCAAGCTGTATGAAGAGAAAAAAAACCAAACAAATCCCCCAAAACTGTGTCCCCAAAAAGCCCCAAGCCCCAGAATTAACACAAGTGAAATCAGTAAGGCAGGCAAGACAGCATGAATGGGTGGAGACATTTCTCATTAGCTGTTACCACCCTTCTATTAAGTAGCACTGTCAGGTCAGTAGATCTGTGCAAATTGAGTTACTTATCTTTCTGAGGGAGAGTGGACATCACAGACTTTGGCATTTGGGGTCATGAACTCTTGTAAAGATACCCAAGTCCAACAGATTAAAAGATGCCAAAGTGAATGGTCTGGTCTCCCTGTTATTTTTTGCTTTTCTTTTTCCTCTCCTTGATGAAGCTTTATGTTATTGCATCACCTAATACTAGTTGTGTGAGCTCTACTAGCTTACCTGCAGGTGTAGTGGCACGCCCCATCCTTAATTGTCATTTATTTATCTTGGCATTTGGGCTGTGGACTGGTGTTCCAGTGTGCTCGGTGTTGTACTTACACTGCCAAAGCATGCCCTGCTCTCTCTCCGTCTCTGTCCAAAGGGTGAGATAAGAGAGTGGTGTAAAGAGGGTAAACAAGGAGCAGCAGTTTCAGATGCTGACTTCCTGATGGGCAAGGTTTGTATGGGTGCTATAAAGCCAAGAAGAATTCGAAGAGGGCATTTAAAAGTAACAGGAAGTCGCTTTACAGCGTTCACCGAGCACCTTAAGAGCGTTACATGGTGTGACAAAAGCACAAGGGTGACTGGCCTTTGTGTTTAATAGCTACCAGAATAGAAGCCAAAGTAAATATCTTTGCGGCGTGAGGTTAAGACAAGTGCTGAGTCTTTCAAGACCCATGTGATGTGTTGGAGAGGGACAAGCCTGTGGAAGAAATGAGGTGGCAACCTGACCAAGCTGTGGACTGGGAGGATGATCTTTGTAACAACTTCTTGAATTGGGAAAGAAGATCAGATTTGTAAAGGAAGATCAAAAGTGTAAAGCCTCAAACAGGAGATACTCTATCATTTGAGCTATAAAGGGAGCCTAGCTGACAATTCTAGAATAGATCTGCATTGCCACAGTTTTGGCAATAAATGAATAAATATAAATTTAGCAATAGATAAATACAATTTACTATTGCTGAACTTTCTGCTTGCAGCTGGGAGAGATGGCTTTTATTGATCTACATGCATGATTGTGTGCATGTAGAAATTAAAAGGACAAATGCTACAGTGATGACTAAAACCCACATCCAGGCTTGTTGATTAGGTAACAGCAAAACAACAGCTGATATGTGTTACTTTTATTTGATAATTTAGGGCCCTGAACCAGATTACTAAGGAAACGAGATTCATCATTCCTTGGTGAAACCTTATTGTCTTGAACAACTGCATTTGTGTGAAACTTTGTTCCAGTACCAGCTATATGGATCTGTTTACTGTAGGTAGAGTAAATGGAGTGTGGGAATTGAAGCCTGCCTTTTCAACTTTAAATGTTATCTACGGTTTTTTTCTAAGTTAAAATATTTGAAGCATTTGAGTTAAACAAGCCAAAATCAGACTGTGCCTTTAGAGGAGCTCTAAGGAGAGGCTCATGTCGCTTGCTGTTGTTAATCACAGTAATATTTGTGATGCCGTGCTGCAAGATATAGTGTTCTTCAGCACTGTGACTAAACATGAAAAATGGCATCATTGTATGATGCCAAGAAAGGAGTGTGAAATGTTCATAAAAGGCTGATTCTGTGGTGCTCTTTGCTCCAGAAAATACAGAACTGAGTTGCAGTAAGTGGTGCCCACTTTTATAGCAGCAGCAAGGCGTGCTCCCCGTGCTGAGGTTGCCTCGCTGTTTTTAGCATTCATGTTTTTGCAGCTTTGCTCTTCTGCTCCTGCCATGTTCCCAACACTGGTACGCAGCAGAGAGAGCGCGCTGGGCCCCAGACGGTCAGTTCTGTCTTTCTACATGAACATGTAATTCTGCATGAAAATGTAACACTTTCAGCTGAATTACCCCATTGAGAACTTGCTGCTTCATTCTGCTCTGCTCTTCCAGGAAAATGCACAAAATGTGCCACGGTAGCTACAGAAATGCTAAGGGAAGCTGAAATGACTTGCAGTTTTGAGAAGCAGTGGCACGAGGGCTAAGGATGATGAATGTGTGCACTCCCTGCCCGCTTTGTAGAGCTCAGCACATGATCTTTTCCTTTCCTCCCTCTTCTCTATGGGCACAGGAGAAATCTGTGCCTGGAATGAAGGAAGCTGTTCTGTTCCCCAGAGCCCCCTCCTGTCCTAGCGTGCCCACAGGCTTTCCCAGCTAACCAAGCCTGTTTGTGTTGCACAGCTGATTCATGTAATCTAGTGTAAGAGAGAGGAATGGTGATGCTGCGCTTGCAATGATTAAGGGATGTTTTTAAACTACGTGATAAAATACATATTTTCATTAATAATTTTGAATCATAGTCTGTGGAGACTGTTAAGTTTGCATAGGCAAGAAGTCAAAAATTGGAATGTGCCCCTTTTCTGCAGCCTGAATTCTGTGTACACGTACACACATCTCGCCCCTTATGCTGTGGTTTCCAATTACACGAGCTCGTGCATATTTAAAAACCTTCACGGTACATTAAAAACATGTGGTTGGCATTTCCTGGCTTCTGTGTCCTTCTCTGCATGACAGAAGTGTTTTCAGAAGAGTTTTATGCATTTGATGCAGTAGTGTCTAAAAGCTCTACCAAGGTGGAGGCTCTGTTTTGATAGCTACCATACAAAACCTTACTAACATTCTCTGCCTGCAGGAGTTACTAGCATAAAGAATTACTGATTGGCCTTTGAATTAGAAGTATATTTTTTTTAATGCTTTTGACCCAAAGACTGCATTGTAGTAGTCAGCAGCTGGAAGAACAAAACCAGACATTGTACTTCTCTTTTTATATGTCCTTAGCCACAAAACTACGTGTTGTTCTGTTAGCATGGTCCCGTGTACTAATCGTGCTTGCTGATGAAAGCCCACAGAAGCAGATTCCTTGATGCATCTTTTTAAAGCTTGAGCCTGGCTGCTTCGTTGTCCTTGTGCAATTCTAGTGCTAGAGGTGTCTGTCTAAGCTTGCATAGAGATGGCTACAGCCTATGAATTGCTTGATTAATTTCACAAGGTATTCCAAAACCAATGGTAGTTTTAAGTGTAACACTTAAGTGCTCAGCAAATTAAGGAAAAGTGTCCTGCTAAGAAACTCCCACATAACGCAGTGCTCTTTCAGAACAGTTGTTTCTAATACCACCTGTCCATGCTGAAGTGAAAGCACTTACCTTTTGGTTATTTTTAATGATGAGATCAGGTTTTATGTATCTGCAAACAGTAATGTTTCAGTCCTAGCTTTTATCTGCAGCCATGCTCTTGCAAATATCCATTGTACGCACTAATCAATCCAAACTATTTTAAATATTTCACTAAGTTTCTTAAGGGGGAACTTTTCCAGTTCCAGAAGCATGTACTTGAGATAATGGTTTTATCTTTTTTTTTTACTTCATTGTAGCAACTTGCAAATGGAGATAGAGGCTTTGAGAATGTGGAGCTGGGTGTCATAGGAAAGAAGAAGAAAATTCCAAGGAGGGTTATTCATTTTGCAAGTGGAGAAACAATGGAAGAATATAGCACAGATGAAGAGGAAGATGAACAAGAGAAAAAAGACCTGTTGCCACCCGTAGATCCTGTAAGTATTTTACTTGATAAATTGCTACTTCAGGTTTACTGGGTAACTGCCCACATTTTATACTTTAATTTTTGTGTCACAAATCTGATGTAGTATTGAAGAGTCCCTTAATTTGATTTGCTCCAAGCACTGAGAAATCTGTGAGAAGTATTCCTGAGAATTTTTGTCGTGGAGTCGTCCTCCTCTAAAGTAGCCCTATTACTTAGAAATGGGTTTCATTTCTTCACAGTTCTAGTCTGTTCTCTCCAGTATTTCTTCCTCTAATAATATTTGCTTGGTGTCTCCTTGATTTGTACTGTTGTCTAAAAAATGTGCAGGGAAGGCATTTGTTTCCTTATGCTTGGTGACAGTGGAGAGCTGAACCTCTAATCTGGTGTTACCATACCAGCAATTTGATATAATTAAAAGAGTTAGAAGGGAAAGAAACATGACTTGCGGAAATAAAGGAAAACTGGTGTAAGTCGTGATGTATCAAGAATAGCTTTTAAAGGATATGCCTAGTCTGTGTATGTAATTTTCATCTGCCTTGTAAGATGTTAAGGTGCTGCTCAACCTGTGAATGGATTCTCCATTTATAGGTCCAAATTCAGGTGAGGTTTTGACAATTAAAGCTGTCTCCTGTAGCATGTATTGTAGCTGTTAAAATGCATTTTCCTTTTTGTCAATGATTCTGGATCTATACTTAGAGGTAAAATGACATATATAATCTGTTTTAGTCTGTTGGTGTGTCTGATGATCTATTCTGTGGTGATGGTGTATTCGCAAAGCTTTCAGCCATGTGTGCCAGCACTGGCAGCAGTAGATCCCTGCCCTCTGGCAGCCAGTCCGAGAGACGATCTGCATCCTTCTCTTCATCTCTGCACATCCCTAGTCTCATGTTTCTTTTATGACACCCCACGAACTGGTGTCCCAAGCATCTCTTCTCTACCCTCCTACAACTACTCTTACCTCAATGAATTGGGTCTGTAGTGCTACTCCCTGCCTGCCAGTGGGGCTCCCTTCCTGTCTCTCTCTGGGCTTGGTTGCCTGTATTGAGCTAGAGGCTGGTCCTTTCCCATGTGCTGGAGTGCACTCAGGCAGCCGGGAGTCATTGCTTTGTGCAGTGACTAGTCCTGCCTGCTGGCAAACCGGAGGCAAATACCAGTGTGGACCTGCTTGTTTCCACGCTTCAGATGAGAGTCTTTGCATGCACCGAAACCAGTGTCCTGTTGTCTACTTGACATTGTTGTTGAAGTGAATTTTGTGCCATCGTTTGGGAATCCATAATTAAGAAATGTGGCAAAAGCTCTCTGTTTTCTGTACAATAGTAGGCCCTGTATTTATTTATATGTATATTCATCTTGGGAGAGCTTGGCTTTGTTGAAGGGACTGCATTGAACTATAAGGAGTTGCTTTGGGAAGGACTGTCAATCAGTTCCTCTTTCTTCCCCTCTGTAAAATGAATTTATCTTGAAGAGAGGAAAAAAAAATCCCCAAAAGTGGTTTGAGGGCTGCACTGCAGTGAGACCGTGGGAATTCAGCTGGGATTGGGGGTCCTAGTGATTCATGGGTGAAGCTGTGTATTTCATCTTGGAGGGATTGATGGTACTGCTGTCTCTCTCTTGCTAGGCAGTTCTTGTGCACAACAGAGAATAACATTAGCCTGCGAGCAGGTAGGATATTCTCAGTGTAAAGTACAACTGAAGTTTACAGATTGAAAATAAACGTATTATACTCACAAACAATGAGTAGATGTTAAGCTGCCTTGCCGGGTGTTGGTTTTGTTTTTCTTTTCCTCCCTAAGGACCTACTCGAAGAAATGAGAGAACTGTGAAACTTACTGAATGTCCAGGTATCATGAGGGTCAGATCTGTTCCCAGCTATGCAGGTCATGTCACATATCCGTGGATTTTTTTTTCCCAACTATGATTAGCAGGGGACCAGACCTGTATAATTTTTTGTGCCATTTCCTCTCAGTAGAAGAGTTTCACTGTGGTGCAGTGGTAGGAGGCTCAGAAGCCTTGACTTACGTGTTGTGAGGCAAGAGACGTGCTGTACAAATGGGCACAACAGCAGGAATGCTGTGTGATCCTTCTCCTGCTTGCCTAATAAGGATTTTTATGTTTTTGTTCAGAATACTGAAGAGTATATTGTATGGCATGGTTAAGATGGCTTTATTCTCCTTTTATAGTTTATGAAATTCTCAATTTTTATTACGCTTTTTAATAAAAGGACCCCCAAATCCAGAATAGTTTATTGTGGAGCACAGTATGCCTTATTATGTATTGCTTTGTACCCTGACAGAATAAACTTGATTAGACCAAAGGTTGCCATTAAGTGAAGTTTACCTTATCTGCCGCGTGCTTCATGTATCCCAGCTGAGCCACTCAATGAAGAAATGTTAGTCCAAGCTGAGCCTCGATGTTTTAGCCAACTGCTGCCTTAAGAATGTTTTTATTGTAGGATTTCTATAAAAGCAATTAAACAGTCAGTTTGCTGAGACCAGCACGTCTAAAACTTGTTATCTCAGTTGGGATATGAAAAAGTATGTTGCAAGTAATAGCTCTTTCTGGTCCAATTTATTTTTAGAAAAAGCTCGTTTAATATTTTGAATAGAAACTTTGCATCACGAAATTTCAAAGCTCAGCTGGTATTGGCATCCTGGCAGCTTCTGAATGAGTTTAAGGGAAACAAATATTTTGCCACATTGTAAAGAATGTCTTCAGTAAACACCTTGGTTTAATTGTGTTTTGGAGTTAAGCAGACAGGGATGATGTCTTTCTTACTAAGCAAAGTAACATGTATATATCCTGGTAATGTGATAACCAAAGCTCTCAGTGTGGTGGACTGCTGCCCTCAGAATAAAATAAATTCTCCAAAAGTACTAGGTCTTAAATTTTGCTTTGAAACAATGATTCTGGTACTTGTATAGGTCAGCATTCAGGTCACTAAGATTCTTGGAGTGGAGTGGCCACTCTGTTGTGCTTTGGTTTGTCTTTTTTTCAAGAATGAGTTGAATCCAGAGCACATGGTATGCTTAATAAATTTGGGGGTTTTTTAGATAATAGCACTCAGTATTATCTGAGTGTTCTCAAATAAAAGATTAAATAAATGTTTTAGTAACATAAATGCTTTCATTGTAACTGAGTCTTCTATTCTGTCCTAAAATTTAGATGCTTACACATTATACACAAATCTCCTTTTGCTTCTGTCCACCAAAACTTTATTTTGTAGTAATTAAATTTCCCTAACCTGTTCTAGAAGATACTTTTTGTGTTTATCCCTGGAGTGCCACTTGCTATAAACTCTTTGTTTCATTCACCAATTACATGAGTAGGCAGAAGGTGGAATGTGTGTGTCTTTGCAGAGCAACTGAAATGTAGCTGTTGGTGATAACCTTAGAATTCATCCCGAGTACACCTCTGCAACAAAGCTCCAGAAGAGATTTAATTTTATTGACCTTCACTGCTCAGAAAGATCGAATCACATTCTTGAAGGAAGATTATCTTGATGTCCTGTAGTTAAAAGGAGCTTAACTTTAAGTAGCAAAAAGTCTTTTCTAGAGGGCTGTCAAACTTTAATTTTCTCTTAAGAATTTGGGGATGAGAGAGAAACATAGTCACCAGCCAAGTAATAGCAACTCATGATATAGTAGGAGCTTCATGATGGAGGATGCTGTGTGTGTTTCAGGTCTTGGTTTCATTGGCTTGTCTTAGATGCCACAGTTTTATATGGTGCGCATGCTGAAGGACCTATTATAGCAATGATCACTCAATAATTAAACTAATTAAAAAAGCATCTTGGCACAGTGAACAATATAGAAGTATCTATTTGGTGGTGCATATTAACTCTTAAATATGGGATTTGATTTTTCTTTAATCAGAAAATTATTTTTTTCTTCATCTTGCCATTTTTCCTGGCAAAAAGAAACCCTGTGTTCTTTGGAAAGTTCAGGTGTTACTAGGGACTGAAATCTGGCAAGAACAAAGATAGATGTGGGTTGTTTAGGAACACGGAGCACTCAGAAGTTCAAGGGAGTGTGTTTGCTCCTTTTGGCAGCCCCATACTAGGAAACAAAATCATATTTAGTTGTTGAACCAGAGCCCTCTTGGTTTTATCAATGGTCGAATCCATTATGTTCATTCCTACTTAAAATGCAGTAGTTGGATTAAAATTGTATGTTCAGAATTTTTGTAATTTAAAAAACAGTTGTCATAACCATCGTGTTTTCAGTTTTAGACAACAAAGGAAAGTCAGGATAGCTGAATAGTATAATCAGGCATTGTAGAAATGTATACTGAAGAGACTGATGGCAGGAGCAATACTGTGCCCTTATAATAAACCAGTGTCCTGTGTTCCATACTGCTGCTCCTTGTTTCCAGCCAAGAAATACAGTATTACCATGTCCTTGCATTGATTAAAGACTGAATGTTAAGGCTTCTCTGGCCAGAGGAGGTTGACATGCAGAATCTGGGTATGTGCTTCTTACTGAACACTACTAGGGCCTGACTTGGGTACTGTTTTCCAGTATCACTCAATGTATTAAAGCTACTTGATGGAGTAGGATTAGTTTATACTGAGCTGTTGCCTAACAGGCCTGTTCATATCACTCAAACAGTTCTGGTTTTCTCCAGTACCTCTTCTTGCCCCACATTCACCATTCCTGCTTTGATCCTCAGGGTGCTCTGGGAAGCCACCCAAGCTTGCGCTGAGGAAGTAAGGAGGAAGGAGGGAATTATTTCTTGGATGCGTTCCTTTGTTCCTGGTTGTTCTTGCCATCTTTCTCCTGCTGAATTTGTGTGTAGCAGCTTCTCTCATGGTTTTGTGTTGCCTTTTGAGACCCTCAAAAGAATGCTTCTTTTTTAAATTGAGGGGACTGGCAAAACCTTTTGTGGTGGGGGTAGAAAAGTCTCCAGTTGGGGTTTGTCAGAAAGGTTTCCATGAAGCTGAACTTAGAAGTGCTCCTAACATACCAAACTGTTCTTTAATTGTGGTGGGGGAAGAGTATAAATAGGCAAAACTTATGTGTCTGCCAAGCCTCAGGTGTTCCCTGCGTTTGTGTTGCCACAAACACCCTAGAATATTCTGTGCCTGAGTTACTTCTGTCACGTTGAAGTTCAGCTTCTCTTTTCACTCTTAAATGTCTTGTAGCTTCTTGCTCACAGTGGCACAGCAGGCCCCTGTTTGTCCTGCGCACTGTGTGAATGCTTTTTAACCTTGTTCACCTCGTCAGGAAGGATTGTACAGAGCCTCCTCAGTGTCATTATTTGCACCTGTGGCAACAAGCTTTTACAGCACTTTCCTTGACTCCTTCAACTGAACAAACTCCAAAATGATTGTTGTTAGCCTGTCTGCCAACTGAGCGCGTAATCCACAAGCTGGAGGTGCTTTTGTGTGGGCAGAATAGCAGCTGGGTTTGCTTACTTTTACCTTGGCAGGACATTTTCCATACCCACTGCCAAAACTATATAACATCTGGCTTTTTTCAGCCTTGCCCAACTTGAGTTTCTGGCTTGACAGACGATTTCTTGCTGCGCTAATTTTAGAGGCTGTGCTTGGAAAGCACTGAAGTCTAGTAGCTTGTGTATGTGCATACTGAGGCTGTATTAACTAGTATCTGTAGCTGTATTATTTACAGTAATATTGGTGTCCTGTACAGATATCTATCAAATAAGATCATTGAAAATGGTTACTATCAGACAGTTTTTAGCAACAAGTTACAAATACATATGCAACTGAGTGGAGCTAATGGGTTTCATTGAATAAAAGCTGACACTTTGAATTGCTACTTTCCACAAGGAAAGTACCTCTAGAGAGCTCTTTACTGAGGGGAAATACATAACAAAGAGCTTGCCTGAATCTCTTTGAAGGCTGTTAACTATAAACATGTTTAAGTTCACAATGAAATTTGAGTTTGCCTTTTCACAAAAGTGAAAGCCTACTGCTTTTTCCCTGATAGATTGGAATCTGTTTTTCCCCTTCTCCTTTTTATTACATGGCTTGTTTTATTTTTATTTTTTTTAAGAGATACAGCCTCTTTCCTTAGTGAAGAGGATAGTCTGTGTATGGCCATTAATGTCTGAATCTTCTTTAAGTTCCTGAGTGTAAATACCTCAGTTTGTCTGGAGGCTGCAGCACTTCCTCTGTGGCAGTGAGTTCACCATAGTTGCACAAAGGGTAACTCCCCCTCCTTGTCTTCCCAGCCTGTGCTTCCTAAAGAGTCTGTATCCCTCCACTGAACTGCACTGCAGCAATGCAAGCCATCCACTGCATCTCTGGGGTCTCAACAAGATCCTACCATTGCAGCTGCACGCAGATCTCTAATTCCTTGTGTTTAGCCCCATGCTGTGTGCCTCAGTGTGCAGGCACTTCAGAGAGACTTCCTTGCTTACATGCAAATGCTTGAGGTGATGCCACTTAAGGCCTGTTTTGTTAAGTTTTGTATTCTTCTTGTTCACATCACTGCAGGTGCTTTGCTTGTCAGCCTGTCCATTGCTCCCTCAGAGCTGCAGTAACTCTCTCCCATCCCTCATGCTTCCTGGTTTTGTTCTTCAAACAATTCCAAATGGTAATTTGTATCTGCTTCTAAATACTTGGAAGTGGCCTCTTGCTCAGGGACAACTTTGAAGGTTTGGTTGTAAAGAGTCTTTTGCAGTTCTGTCATTACTGTAGTGAGGGGCTACTTGATTAACCCACTTCTTGGCCTGATGAAATTCAGAACATTGTGGAAAGGTCTTTCTAGTTATAGGAGTTACCTGAGGATTGAGTTGGATACTTGTCATTTCCTAGTCTAGGAGTAGAAAACAAAAACCAGTGAAACAAATTTTCCCAGATGTAAACTGTGGTTATATCTTATGTTGACACTTTGCTTCATGTTTGTCTGATCTAGACTTATTTTGAAGCAAAAATACTGTGGTAGCTGGCAAACAGGAAACATTGCAGATTTTTCTCCTCAATCTGTTTGAGCTTTTTCATGTATTACCATGTGCCATGAACATACAGTGATCATGTATTCATATTACTCTCGTTCTTACAGACAACGCTCACGTGGGGACCGTACTTGTGGTTTCACATGCTGCGAGTTGCCACATCAACCTTATCAGGTATCGCTTTATTTAATTCTTGGGTAAACTAGTAATGGAATATTGAAAGTTGCATTGACAGACTGTAAATCATCTTTGTGAGCTATTTTACTTTGAGTCAACAACTCTTGAATGGAAGAACAAACAGAAAATACCCTTTTGCTGAACACTGTTTTCCCCCTTTTTCTCCACATATGTAGATAGGGTGGTGTTGGCAAGGGAGCGTATCAGCTTTCTACTAGGTTTTGTATGGAATTGTTTTGTGTGATGTTACCTGAAAAGAATGCTGCCTGGAGTAACTGAACTGACCGTTTTTATGAAGAAGACTAGAAATTACCCCAAGAACACATCTAGCCATGTTGCTTTACACAGGCTTCTGAGGTTACAAAATAAACAAAAATAAGGCTATTGTCAAGCGTCTTAAACTCACTGCGGTTTATTTGGCCTGTGGACCTCATAAAATGCTGTGACGTTTTAAAAATCCTTTTCCTAGTTTGTGTTCCTCCCAACGTGTAAAGTATCTTTATTTTTGGGGGGTGGTGGAGTGTTGACAAGCGTGGAGTTTCTGTCATTGTACACCTAATTTTGACTATTTTTAAGAACTAGTGGCAGTCCATTCTGTTAATTAACCTGTCCTTACTTTTAGAAACACTTTTTATCTAATGTACAGTGTAATTCTGTTCCTTGTCATACCTGTTCTTCATACACAAAGGTAGATAGTGCTTTCCTTTTTTCCAGAAGTCTTTTATGAATTGGAAGATTAGCACTTCCTTCTTCCCACTTCAGTTTTGCCTCCTACATTTGTAATTTGAACTGGTCTTTTGCGCAGAGCTCTGAACACCAGGAAATCTATAAAATGAGTTATTGTGAACATTCACTGAAGCAGTCAGTTGCTAACTTCTAACTTGTTTTCCCTAAAGATGACTAATTCACTTGCATTCTCGGGGCAGATTTGCAATTTGAAGTGCAATATATTTGACTTCTTGCTTGCCTTTACTCAAGAACCAGCGCTGCAGCTATCATCGTGGTAAAGAGACTGACTGCCACAAGCCCTCCTGTTTCATACTTCTAAGTGTGAGCTACTTGTTTCAGCCAAGTAGCACTGCATGTAGCCTCCAGCTTGGAAATGGAGGCAGCTGAAACCTAAGTATTTAATTAACCCATTAGTATGCAACATAGAACATTGTTAAAACTGATAGTGTATGCATGTTTCAATAAATAACTTGCTAGTTTGCTGATACCGTTAGACTCAAGTGCCGTTATGATTGGTAGCCATGTATATTTTAACTGAAAAATATTCAGTTAAAATTGTCCTTTAGCTGATTCCCTAGCAAAAGAAACCTAGATCCAAAGCTGAAACTAGTAAAATTCAAACAACCACCACCACCACCACAATTCATTGATTTCCATGTTCTCCTTTTGCTCATTCGTTATCTTAAAGAACACTTACTCATATATTAAGCTAATAATTACATGTAAGTACATTAGCCTAGCAGATAGTTGTTTTGTCTTTTGAGTGAAGTAGGACAATGGAAAACCATTCAGGAAAGATGATGACACCTTTTAAAATAAAACTGTGCTTAAGAATTTTCTTCTAGACACTAATGGTATGTAAACCTCTCTTTTAGTGTGTGATTTCCTTGGGGAAAAGATTGCATCTGTTTTGGGGATAAGCACACCAAAATACCAATATGCCATTGATGAGTATTACCGAATGAAGAGAGAGGTATGTGATGGGGTTCTTGCGCTCCTTCTCTCCCAACCTGCTTTCCCTGGTATTTTAAAACATTTGTATTACAGCATTAAAATGAAATTTTAGAACCTGTGTTTCCACTTGACATGTGATTAGTGCTTGTTTTTATCATCAGCCTTTTCTCACCAGCTCAACAGCCTCAGAACTGGCTGGGTCCTGACCACTGCTCCATTTGTTCCTCTTGCACAATGCATTCTCAAGTCAATAGTGTGAGGATGTTGGACAGAGCAGTTACTGGACACTGTAAAGAGGCAGCTGCCAGGAACGTACTTTCCAACTTTAGAACTTGCTCAATGAAGTGTCAAGGGTAAATTGAACACGCTGTTACCATTTGTTCTAAACCATAACTGGAAATGACTGATAGGTAGTCAGTGCTTTATGCAAAAAACCCCACAAACCCCTCAATAATCTTAATTTTCAAGAGATGGAAACAGCTTTACTGCTTTTTATTTTTGATAGCTGTTTAAGAGTTGAAAAAGCTTTAGAGAAGGTAGTGAAATATCATCATCATTGCTATTGACTTAAATACTACTTATCTGGATATGTGACTTTTTGGTGTTTAACACAGCTTAATCTTTCACTTTTTTCCCTTTTTTTTTTTTGCAATGGGAATTCTGGAATATGCCTTATGATCAGCTGGTGACCATTTTCCAATGGAACAAATGTCCTTGCCTTGTAACAAGAACTGTTACGCTCTTATGGAAAAGACTCACAATGGGTGTAAGAGCTAAATAGCAGCTTATGAATCTGGTTATCCATTTTTAGGAAGAAGAGGAAGAACAGGAAAACAAGATGTCAGAAGAAGCAGAAAGACGGCACCAGGAACAGCAGAACAAGCCACAAGCTGAAGTTCCTGTCCAGACAGACCAGCCTGAAGCAACAGCATGCACTTCATTCGTGAATGTAAACTTTGAACATGAGGGAGATTGCCAGTCCCTTGGGGAAAATAAACAGGATGTAGTTCCTCTCCCTCCTTAAGTGTAAAGTCCTGTATGATGTAGGAAGTAGGAAGTGTCAGATGTCACACTCTGGCTATAAAAAGCAGGAAATATAGGATTATACTTGTTCAGTGAAATACAACTTCTAGTATTCTTATTGATCAGGAGAGAGCTCGGCGATGTCTGTTCAGTCTGTCTGCCTAAGAAAGGCTGAGGCATCCTGCTGAATTGGCACTTCAGTTAAAATGAAAATTGCACTATAAACATTTGGGCTAAAATTGAATGTGTAAGCTAATTTCTGTGTAAAGCCAGTAAAAACGTCTTTCTTTTGAATTGCTGTGTCTCTTACACCTGTGGATTGCAGATGCAGGGTGTTTCCTACTTCTAAACACCTATTTCTGATTTGCACATTGTTTGCAACTCAGCTCTCTATGAATAGATTAATAGGAATCAATATTCTGTAACTCACAAGTCATTATAATAGTGTCTGTTTTCCCCTATTTATTGTCACTGTTGTATGCATGTTGTTTGGTTTCTTTTTCCTGTTGTTTAACACAAGAGATAATGTTACATTTAATGTTAATTAGAGGTAAGGGTCCATTGAATGTTAATTTTTATTTAAAAAAGCAACTTTAAAGGAGGCTGTAAACACCCTTAAGGACTTATTAACAAGTACCAGCATTCTTGGAGGCCCATAGTGCTCAGCTGTTCCACTCAGTGCTCTAGCAAAGTACAGAACTAGCATCTGTGTAGGATGTTCTCACTCAAAGTCCAAGAAGTAAGAGATCCACCTGCTTGAATACTTCACATGCTCTGAATGGTCCAGAGAAGTAAACTAACATTTTGCTATATGATACTGAATGCTCTGGACACTGTGTATGGAACCAGTCAAGAACTTTTTCAGACACAGATTACCAGAGTCAGTGTACTTGATTAACCTGGACTATTTGTTTAATGTTGAATTACCAGTAAGGGACATGCCATTGTAGTATTCCCCTCCCCAGAATACACAAATAACTAGAACTCACAAAACCGAACTTATGATTCCTCCTTTTTCTTAAATAAACACTTGTTGCAATACTGCAACAACAGGGATTTTTAGCTAAGTGAAACACAGATGGCTCCAAAACTTTTAAATAGCCCCAGATGCCAATGAAGTCCGTTATACTGCAATGACTGTCATTCTACTTGTAGCTTGTGAAAGGAGAATGGTTAACTTTGCGACAATCTGATGTCAGTGCCCGAGTCACTTTTACTCTGTAAAGAGTCATTTTAGATCAAGGAGCAGAGAACCAAGTTACCATATGAAACATTACTTCTGAAAAAACAGTCTCCACTGAAATCGTGTTGGGCATTACTGTATGTCTGTGGCCGTGGTTCCACTACCAACTGAGAAGCCTGATGCAACATCACAGGCCACATAACGTCCTGTTAGTTTCCAGAGTTCAGTTACGTATTTTGGACAAGCTCTGCCCCAATTAGCGTCCTGTAAAGCACAAATCCCTTCTCCTCTCACCTGCCCATAGCATTCCAGCACTACAGAAGAATCTTCTGAAGAGGATTCAGTCATCAGCTCTATGACATCTGTTTTGATACTCTGTTCTTTGCCTCCTTCTTTAATTGTAAAACAGAGGGTGCTGACAGCTGTGTAAAATCAGTCCTTAGCCTGAACATCTGCAGGGGAGAGCTTGGTTCAACACCTGGGGAATACACAGAACAACTGCTTGTTGGGAGTTCTTATACCATCACAGATAGAAAGCCTCACACAGCTCAAGAGTAAAGCCTTTACAGCTGACGGATGCTTTGCTTTTTCTGCCAAGAAATTAATGTCAGTAGCATTGGCTGTCTCCCCCCCGCCCCACTATCTGTTGTATCAGAAATGCTGTCACTGCCTTGGGTTTAAACTCCTCTGTATAAAATACTGTATTACTCACTGTGCCTTAACTTAATCCTTCCTTCAGTTTTTTTGCAAACTGTATGAAAGTGGTTACTTTCATAATGGTTTAATTTTTCTGTAAATGCATTAATTGGTTATTTTATATTTAATATAATTTTTGAAGTGGAAGTTGGCTATGGGTTTTCTTTAAAAACCTATGTGGTCTGTGCAACTTGACGCTTGCACACAGGTGCAGGTGCCTGTTCACTGTTTTCATCTTCACTGAGTCACACATCCTGGTGAAATTCAAATATCACAGTAAGTACCCACACACCCCTGCGTTACAATCTCATGTAGTACTTGTTAACATACTCTGTGTGTTCAGTACTACCTCACACTAAAAAATAATGCAGGATTGCAACCTGTTGTACTATTGGAATTTTATCTGAAAGTTTAAACATTTCTACAACTTTGTTAAATTCACTGCTTTAAATACCGCTGTAGCTTAGCTGTACAATTAAGTTAAATTACATAAAGTACTTGCGCAGGAGGTTATGTTGGTGAAAGCCTTCGGACAGGTGCTTGGATTAACTATATATAAAGCTAGTGCAGTTTTGTTAATGAACCTCTTGACAACTAGGCAACCATTCACTCAGTTCAATAGTTATTTACTTATCCTTTCTGTTAGACACTTAAAGCTGGTCACATATGGAAGAAAGAGGCCTAAACTTTCTCTCTTACTGAAGACTTCTGCCTTTTCAACAGAATGCTCAACAGTGCTATCATTAGAGAAAGCCACACGGAACACAGTGGCAGGGCTTGGGATAGTGGAGTGGATACAGGCCAGTGCTGAAGATACCTAGAATCACATCCTTACTTTGAGGGTATATTCACATTTAGAATAGGGTATTCAAATAAATAAGAATAGGGCTTTGTACACAGGTGAAAAGTCCAAGAATATTTATTAAATAAAATAAAATTAAAAAAAAAGTAATTTTTACCTCTTTAAGAGTTGCATTTTTGGTTTCAGAAATTAGTCCTGCAATTCCTGTATGTACCACATTTTATACTGGGAGGAAAATAAAATGGAAGAGGCATTGATTCAGATAATGAATGTTTCTAGCTTCCAACAGTTGGTGCACCAGACTGAGGTATCTCTACGGACACAGCATGCTCCTGTTCAAACTCACGTATCCTCAACATCAGCAGTGTTGTCATTATCACTTGCCACAAGGACCTCTCTGTTTTCATATGTCCAGAACCCATTCAGATCAATTAGAATGCTGGTAACAGTGTCTCCTTGGCTGCTATTGATTAAGTCCTGAAGGGAGATTTTGTAAGGATCCTTAGGCTTTACCATATCAAAGATTTCATCCTATGAAAGAAAAGTCAAAATTAGGGAAAAACACCCCACACATTAATGAGCAGAATAATGGATACTTCATACCATAATACAGAGTTATCTCTGGGTAACTAGTGCCACCCTCACCAATTTACAAAAAAAAGCTGTTAAGTCCCACACAAAGCACAATACTGGCTGTGGACAGGAGCAATGTGCTGAGCTCCCACTTCTCAGACAAGAATTTGCTTTTCTGGGGAGGCGCTGGCCTCAAAATGACAACATGAAACTCAACGTTTATGAGCTAAGTTGAGAAGTGGAAGAGCTTCTAATTAAGTAGTAACACTGCTAAATGTAAAGCAGGCAGTAATAAAGAGTTTTGTAAGACATGTTTTTTTAGTCACCAGTCTGCTCCCTGCTCCAAGGGATGATCCTGAACCATAAAATAGACATACCAAGTATATTCAAGTGTAAGACACAGCAACATGTGTTTAACGAGTAATTTGTGTATTAGTAAAGAAACTACTAGAACAGTTACATACCAGATTTCTCACAGAGCAACTGCCAATATAAAAACATTCTGCAACCTATGAGTAGGACATGTCAGATCATCTCTACCAGTCTGCAAATAAATATACAACAACCTAGACACTGTAATATAAGTCAATTATGAAATGCTTATTTAAGTATTTCACATCATACTCTATTCAGTAAAACTAACCTTGACATCCTGAAAAGAAACAGGTTCTTGTCCATGGATTTTCATTTGTTCCTGAATAGCCTGGGGGGGGGGAAAAGTTAGGAACAGGTAATGCAGTATTATACTGACACTGTATGAAATTTTTTAATGCTTCTGCATCTTAAGCCATATTGCCCTGTGACAAAGCATTCAATGCCACAGCCTGCAATCAATTCTCTTCCACACCGGAAGTATGAGGCAGGGGGGAGTTCAGGCATTACAAATGATATACATGTGTGGGTTCACAGTTCGTAGTCACTATAAGAATCCAACTTTTGTTATGACCTGTGTTTGAGCACTCTGCAAATGGGATATGCAGACATGTGAACATTATCACTCAACGCTTAAGATACACTCAAACCAGAAGGTTCAGTTTTCTGACAAAGTGTAAAATACACACTAGGGAAAGCCAGAAGGGGAAAGATCAACCAGCAGACAGGCAAAGCAGTGTAACTGCTCACACTTTCCATTTCTTTGAAAATGGAACCTGTATTCCGGTTGATCAAATAATATCGTGAGGGAGACTGTGTTGTGTATTTAAGCATTTGTCCATGCATGGATGGGTTCTCCCAGTTCATGCTGTAACTGGGCATTTCTCATTTTGGCAAAATAATATTCCCTACTATTAGTTCCTTCAATGTGGTACTATTTAAACAGCTGCATCACCAAACCTCTGCCTGCACATAACAACTATGAACAAAACTGTTTCACGAGCACAGGCTGCACAGCCTGTATCAGTATGGCCTCTGTAGGTGCAGACCTACCCTTGCTTGCGCTAACAGAAAAGTGGTTACTCACAGAGTCAAATGAACTGTTCTGATTTCAAGGAAAACTTAGAACATTCCATTTCCAAAAGATTAAAGGAAGGACACACTTTAGAGTATGATCAAGCATCTGCTGTAGTCGAGGAATCTTTTCCATAATGAAGCCAATACAGTAAGCACGTAACTGGAGACATGCGCAAAAACAGCTATGCCACAGTAGCTTATGCAGAATTACATTGCTAAATTGCTTTCGTTTTAGAATCACTTATATACTATGACGACACTAAAATTCATGTTTTGTAAAATATAAAACTGTAAATTAAACACCCTTTATTAAAATCAGAGACAGTTGACATGGCCCCTGGTCTCCCTGTATCCTAATGTCACAGGAACAAAAGCAGAGAGAGTGGTGGGAATGGTGAGATGTAAAAGCAGAGAGAGATGTTAAGTCATCGCCTCATTTCTCTAGGACCCTTAGTATTGCCAAGACCTGGCCTGACAGCTGTCCATCAAGCATACAACACAGCTACAACTACTAAACAAAGCTCTTGATGAAGTCCAAAAAAACCCATGCAAAAACCCTGCCTGCACCTGCAGCAGAATATCCCCATGCAGCAGTACTCTGTAGGGGCCAGCTGGCTAGAAGCAGCTTGACAGAAAAGATGCTGAAGGTCTCGGTGCACAAGAAGTTGAACAAGAATCTGCAGGGGGGTGCCCTTTTAACAATGAAGGCAGATAAATACTGGGCTGCAGGTTTAGGCAGTTGATCATGCCTCCTGACTCATCATTTAGACACAGTACTCCAGACGCAGCCTCACAGTTTTGGGTTCCCCTTCACAAGACCTCGGCAAACCAGTTGGAGCCCACTGGAGGGCTATCAACATGCTTTGGAGGCTAATGCACAGCACAGCTGAGAGGAGAAGCTTGAGATGGGGATTAATTCATACGGAGAACAGAAGGCTGAGGTGGTGGGGGGAATCTCATTACCACCTTCAACTACCTAGCAGGTGGTTAGAGACAACGCAGCAAGACTCTTCTTGGAGACACACAGAGAAAGGGCAAGAGGCATTCCAATTAGAGGTGGCAGAAAGGCTGAGGGGAGAAAAGTCTTCCCAATCAGGGTACACAGACATGGGAACACACTGCCAAAAGAGGTTGTAGGATCTCCCTCCTTGGCAACACTCAAAACTCACCCGGACAAGGCCCAGATCAACTCAACCTAACCATGAAGCTGGCCCTGCTCTGAGCAGGTGCTGGGAGCAGGTGACCTCCAAAGGTCCATTTCACCCTAAATTATTTGATGGTTCAAAGGCACTAAAAGAAAATAAAGGTGGGTGTGTGCTGTGTTTTGGGGTATTTTTTGGGGGGGTGATTTAGTTTTTTTGGGGTTGTTTCTGAGGGGAGGTGTTTGTTTTTAAAAAAGCCTTTCCTTTTTAGAAAAGGTCTACAGGTCTTTGAGATAAGTTTTTTACAGAATGGTATGGCTGTAGTCACTATCAAAGTTCATGTTCAACTAGAGACTTAGTACAATATAGAAACAATGTGGATATAAGATTATGCCTTGAGCAGGCCTGAAAGCTTTACCTAATGAGCTGAATGATGTACCTTGCTCGTCACTCTTTGCACATATGGCTAACTACAAAGCTATTGTTATTTTTACAATTATCATACAAAGAGCCACATAAAGAAAACTGAAGTGCCTGTCCCTCTGTCTGAACAGATAATCACTGGAGGGATCTTGTACATGAAAAAAGCATCACACTCATAACTTTGCCTAAACCATTTACAACAAAAGTACTACTTTCCTGCAGGGCATTTCCCTTTCCAAGATACCTCAGGTATATATTAAAATAAAAGACAAAACAACAGTCCTCCCCCTTCCTCCTCCCCAAAGAAAAACCAAACCCACCACAAGCCAGAAGAAAAACAAAACCCCACTCACACAAACCACAGTTTGGAGGAAGACTTTGCAAGCCTTAGATTTAAAATAAGCTTATTTTTTTAGTTGCTGTTAACTTATTTGGAAGCAACAGATAATTCAGAACAAGAAAAATGCAAGAAGCTCTTTGCAATCAATAGACTGAGAAATCCCACACCTGTACAGGCCCATCACTGCACTTCATTATTTTAATTTCTACTGAATTTTAGGATTACAGTGGAAATTAAAACCATGGGCAACAGCCAATTAGAACCCTCATAAGAGATTCTAATAGGTAATCATTAGACAATTTTCGGACAATTTCAATTTCTTTAAAAAAATTCAATACAAAATATTTTTGCTAAACAAAATCAAACCAGTTCATTTCAACTGCAGATGAAATGTTTGAAATACCCTTTGAGTTCTTTCCAAGTTTGGGATTTTTATTTTCTTTTCTCAATATTTTAAATCTTCTTAGAAGTAGTTACTGGTCCCCTGGTGGCTACTGGTAATTTAAAGTGATTTCCTGCAGTTCTGCATGCAGAAGCACACAGGCTGTAACACTATAAACACAGAAAATGGCCTACCTGTATAAAAAGCGACTTACCCTAAAGAAATAATTAAGGGAAAAGACATTCAGGTATCCTTTGTTCTCTATATCAAGCAGTTTGAAAATATATTGCAGAGCTGCAGGTTCCTTTCTGTTTTCTAATGCAAGCACAAAGTCCAGGTAGGTTTTATAGTCCTAAAAGTAGATACAATCATGTTTATTACAGTCTTCTTTCTAAATCGATTTTGCAAGCAGGAACTCTATAATTGGCAGCTATTTCATTGTAGGGGATCAGTCTATTTTCTGAAAAAGACAACATGAAACAGAAAATGGCTGCTACCACCAACATGAACAGAAAAGTTACTTTTTAATAACTGCTGACTATAGGAAATCATGCCATTTTAGAAATAAATTTGGATTCCAAGCATAAATCCAAATTAAACATGATATATATACTTTTAAACAATGTTCAAAATGCATCTTTAGACTGCTGAACATACCAAACTAGTGAAGAAGAGTCATATAAAAGGTTTTCACTACCACAAATTAAACATCTAGTGGCAGTAAGGCTAATGCTACCAAACAGTACTGTATGGGCCAAATCCTTTATAGATCAGAGTAGGCAGTTTGACAAAAAATGTGGTAGAAGCATTAGTAGACCTCAAAAACATGTATCACACTTTTTCATTAGGGCTGATTCTTGGTTTCCCGATCAAGATCTAGTTGTGACAAGGATAGAAATCCTTCAGTCCTATGTATATAATAATCCTGTCTATCTTCAACACCAGAGAGTTGTGCTGCTGTTCAGAGGGAGCTTGACGGGCTGGAAAAATGAGATGACAGGAGCCTCATCGAGTTCAACAGAGGAAATGCAAAATCCTGCATTTGGGGAGGAATAACCCCATGCACCAGTACGTTATGGGGGCTCACTAGTCACAAAGCAGCTTTGCACAGCCAGACCTTTGAGTCCTGACAGGCAACAATACTGAACACACACCAGCAATGTGCCCTTGCAGCAAAGGCTGCTGACAGCATCCTGAGCTGCATGAGGAAGAGCTCTGCTGGCAAGCTGAGGAAGGTGATCCTTCTCCTCTGCTCAGCACTGCTTAGTCCACATCTGAGTGCTGGGTCCTGTTCTAGTCTCCCCCATAAAAGAGACAGTTGGACCTACTGTAGCAAATCCAGCAAAGGGCAACTAAGAGGCTCTTTCGTGACCTCGAAGATTGTACAAAAAACTGCTGAGGCGGCAGAAGGACTGCATAGAGAATTTATAATTTATCGCTTTTAGAATTCAGTCATCTGAATGCAGGCAACAAGAGTTGACAATACATTAAGAAAAACTTTCAAAATAAATACTTAACTCTAATTTAGACTTCCCATTTTTCACAACTATGGAAAGCTCACAACAAAAACACTGTTGTCTCCACAAAGAAATGGACAGGTTAGCTAACTTGCTCTAGTCTCAAGTGTGCCACTTGTCTCTGGTTCTCTTTAAAGAATTATATGCAACCAAAAAGCATTGCTGCATTTATACTTCTTTTCAAAATGTGCTTTATGTTATTGAATCTACAAGAAGCTTTATCCTAGGCTGTCTGGATTTCGTATCACCTCTGCTTTTCAAAACAAGCAACTTGTCTTTAAGCCAGGCTGCAAAAACCTTGCTGTTAGAAAAATCATTTACTCATCTGCTGCATGGTCATTTGTGTGCACACTGACAAACAAAGTTACTTTACCTCTTTTGGTTACTTTTTATTTTAAAGATCCTGATTATGAGACATTTCCCATCTCTACAAGCCAAAGCTTTTATATTGTGAACAAAGTGAAAATATGTGATTACCATTTCACCATCATAAGTTAAGCATTCCTGAAAGACACGATCCAGAAATATGTTGGTCAGAGTCCCTGTTCCATACCGGGACAGTTCTTCTTTGCTGAGCATGCCATTGTGATCTTTATCGAGGTTTAAGTACTGGCCTAGGAAGGAGATATAGAGGGCAAAACATAATATACCTGTGTCAGCAAGGAACTGTTTAAACAGAGGAAGAAAATTTAATGCTTGTTTAAACATTTATTTAATCATCATAAAGTTAATGCAGTTAAGTGGGAATATGCTAGATCCACAATAATATTCACAGAGCATCATAAATGAGCACAGAACATGGGGTTAGGGAAAGCGGGAATCCCATAACAAGCTGTTCATAATTTTAAGGTAATGGCTCAAAAGTAAAGGCTGTGTGTACAGAGAAAAGAGCTGAAGGATAAGACAACTTTATTTTAAACAGATCTGCTTAAGCATGAAAAAACGAGCATGCAAAAGCATGAACAGAACAGTCAAAAGAGAAGGTTACAGAGGAACCTTGTACCTTGTGCAACAAGCATAAAATGACAGAGGATAAAACCACAGTAAAGAGCAACAGTGGAGAACTGAAACCATAAAAGTCAGGAAGATATACTGAAAAGATGGCTACAGGAGTTGAAAAGACAAGTTATCCGGAGGATTTAGAGACAAAAACAGAGGAAAAATAACACCATGAATGCAACCAAATCATACCAGGCAGAGAGGAGATGAGAGGAAAAAAGTGTCCACAAATCAAAGAACCTACCATAAACTCTTAATGCAGAAGGAGCAGAAAACCAGTTTGTCTCCTGACTTTCTTTAGAAAGTTCTTCGTCCCTTAACTGGGTGAAACATGAAGTTAGAATTCAGAAAGACTAAATTAAAATACAATAGTATATGCTAAGAGATCTTTACCTCTAGCAAGTCATCCAGGAAGCTGCAAGCTAAAATATCCTGTATCTTTATCTTCCCTGCAGCAAGAAAAGAAAACCACATTTTAACAGTCACCCAGCCAATATATCCATTTGACTGTTCTCATTTAGGTGGTTCCACTTAAGAAAGAAGTATTCTGAGGAAAAAAAAAAAAGAGGGGGCAAAACTAAACAAAACCAACTTCTAACATCGAGGATAAAGCTGTAATTTAAGAGGCAAAATAAAAAGAGCTTTTAAAATGACTGAATAAAAACTAGCCTGATATTGCTAGAAGGAGTTATCCTGAAGCCTGAAAAGCACAAAGCTAGATTCAAATAAAAATAAAAAATGCAAAGAAATTATGCTTAAAACATTTGTTGGAATAATAGAGTCTCTCAAGTGATGTGATATTTTTACACGTTCAGAAACTGCAGATGTGACACAAAGCTAAGGTGGCACAACACACTTCTGCTGCTGTAGCTCTAACCGGTGCACGGACACTGCGGAAACAGCTGTGCAAAATAATGGCATTGTAACTTCACACACACCCTCTCTACGAGTTTGTAATTACCTCCACTGGAGACTACTGCCCACACAACTCTGACACTGTCAAGTGGCACAGCTAGAGCTTGAAAACACACGCAGTTTGTGACTTCAATCAAGGGCCTACGGAAAAGCAAGCTGTTGTCCAAGAGAGCTACAGCTGTAATAAGGATTAGCAGCCATAGCTGCAAACCTTTTGTAATGAATTTACATGGTGCACACAAATTTAATAACAGGAGAAGCACAGCACAATAAGCATTCTTGAGCATTTCCACAGCTCTGTGGATGTTCTGCCAAGCAGTTCTGTTGTTAGTTGCTGTGCTTTCTATTGACCATAAAAACTTAAAATCAGCTACTACTAATGATGCATTACGATGAAACAATACCTTGTCAGTTTCTATGAGATAATTCTATAAATCACAACTGATGGTTATATCATACAAATTAATTAGCTGTAGAAGTAGATTACTGGACCCACATAAAGACTCAGTCTTCAGTGGGGATTAATCTTCAAACACAACATTGCTGGGGGAAAAAAAAAAAACCAACCAAACACACAGAGACACAAACCAAAAAACCCCAAACCTACAAAGACAACTACATTCTACTTTGAAAACATAAGTAGCTTTGGTGAAAACATTTTAAAAGTGAAAATACTCCCACATATTTAGCATTTTGAAAACAGGGACCTACCTGTTCTGAGAGGATCCAGAAAGAAGAAAAACTTTCTAACTGCTGTGCAGACATAGAAGGAGTAAAAAGATTTTTCTAAACCATCCAGTTGTGGCAAAGTAGGGATGAGTTCCAGAATGTAATTTTCTAAATCCTGTAGAATTAAGAAAAAGAAACAAGCTTTAAACACTACTATCATTGCACATTTGCTATACTCCACCCTGGCTTTCAAGTATATTTTGTTAAAAATAAAATCCTGCAATGATACAGAAAGGCACATGAAAGCAGGCAAAAAAGCCTAAGTCATATACATGCACATGTGCATTGAGGCCCACTCTAGCCACCCCTTTTTGTGATTTCTACTCTATTTTACTAAATCTAGTAAAGTGCTAATGACATAAAACCTTGGTAGCTACAATGTCTTTTTCAAATAACTACCCGTATGTTAAAAAGGCTAGCAGCACTCTAGCCACCAAATCTCTAGAATACAGAGATTGGATTGTATACTGTCCTGGGTTCAGCTACAGCAGTCATTTTTTCTCCTTCTCAGTAGCTGGTGCAGTGCTGTGTTTTTAACTTTCAGCCTGGGAACAACGCTGATAACACCGATGTTTTCAGTTGTTGCTAAGTAATGTTTATTCCAACCAAGGACTTTCTCAGTCTCATGCTCTGCCAGGGAGGAGGGGAAGCCGGGAGGAAGCAGAGACAGGACACCTGACCCAAACTGGCCAAAGGGGTATTCCATACCACAGCATGTCCTGCCCAGTATATAAACTGGGGGGAGTTACCCAGAAGGCCCAGATCGCTGCTCATGTCGGGCTGGGTATCGGTTGGCGGGTGGTGAGCAATTGTATCCTCTCCCCTTGTTACTTCCCTCATCATTATTATTATCGGTGGTAGCAGCAGTAGTTTTGTATGGTACTTTAGTTACTGGACTGTTCTTATCTCAACCTGTGGGAGTTACATTCTTTTGATTCTCCTCCCTATCCCTCTGGGAGCAGGGGGAAGAAAAAGCGGGGAGTGAGCGAGCAGCTGCGTGGTTCTGAGTTACCAGCTGGGCTTAAACCATGACATATATCCATCTAAACAAATGTGCCCACCCCAAACTTAGATTACAATATACGCTTTTATGACATAAGACTGGAAGAAAATTGGAACCTTTTTGATGCTCTGCCATTTAAGTGAAGACAGACATTAAGTTAGTCAAGAATTTACTTACTGATTCTCTGAGGTACCCCTGTCCTGCCACATCATATAAACTGAGACCTATTCTTGTCTGATGAAGCCACACTGTAAAACAGAAAACACAATTATAATGCAAAAAAACCTAGGGGGTTTTTGAGGCCTTGCCAAAATTTGAAGTTATTCTAAAGGCCACAGAGCACTGTTGGATGTTAAGCACCTCTCTGGTTCCCATTTTTCTGAGATTTAAGCAAAGCCATGATATGTACCAGTCCTGATTAGAAACACCATTTCAGTCTCTCAGTAAGAGTCGCTGGTGATATATTGTACACTGTGGCCAACGCTGCCTTATAATAACTAGGTGTGAGAAATGGCTAAGCACACACATTTTATCTGGTACATGGAATCATATGGATTCATTTGCTCTTGCTGACCTAGAGATATATGAAGCAGTGTATTTCCACTGCATTAAAAACAGCTGTGCAATGTCACATACTGAGTGCTTGTCAGATTGCTACAGCCCCTTGTGCAGTAGGAGGCACTGCAGCTACTGACAAAGGTCCTGCCCTAGCTTCTGAGTTACAACAGGAGAATTAGAATAGCACAAGTACCTATTTTTGCAATGAGAAAGCACATTAATCAAACTATAGGACAATGTGCTTGAGGCCATTGTTAAAGTACAGTTATAGAAATGGAGTACAGAATAGGCATAAAAACTATTATTCATACACTCCATGTTAAATTTAATTTCCATTTTATGAAGAAACAGTTTAAAAGCTCCTCTTACGAAATACGAGCTGCCCTTTACACCAACATTCATCTGTTCAAGGTAAGTGTTTGTCAGGGTGGACTAAGTATCACTTGGAGATGACAGAGGTTATATAGTGAGGCTGTTTCTTCACTGGCTGAAGTTTAAAGGTATGCGATATACCCTGAAGTGATTCAAGACACTTTTACTAGCCTTGACTTATTTGGAAAAAGTCAACAGGCCTGACTCTTTCCTCCTGAAAGGGAAGCATTACTGGAGGCAGAAGAAATCTTTCACCATTATTCAATTATTAGCTACCATTTTTCTCATTCCCTCCCAAAAGGACTGTGCAGATTGTTAAGAAAGGGGAAAAAAGGTTGTAATCCATGGACTGTACAAAATCCTCCAGCTACAGGTAGGAAGGAAAAAGACAGACTGCTACATGTTCAGCACAAGTATGTGATACATGCAACTATTCCTAAAACTTTAACAAGCATATGAAAAAAAAAAACCCAACCCCCAAAGTTCATTAATGAGTTAAGCTGGTTAGAGAATACTATCACATGCCCAAGGCACAGCTGTTTAAGATGTTTTAAGCTCAGGTGATAGGGCCTCTTCTCTGCTGCAGCACCATTCTGGAGGCTGACCTCTCCACTCCACGAGCTTCACCAAAACAGGTGAAACATGGGACTGCGTTGCCCCAACCTGGATCAGCTCAAGCTGCTGCAGAGTAATTCCCATCTTCATCTGTTACTTTCCTCTCCTTTCAGTGCCACAGTGAAGGACATGTAGCAGTAAATACAGATGGAAATCAACTAATTCAAATCAATCAACTAATTCAAATCAATCAACTAATTCAAATCAATCAACTAATTCAAATCAATCAACTAATTCAAATCAATCAACTAATTCAAATCAATCAACTAATTCAAATCAATCAACTAATTCAAATCAATCAACTAATTCAAATCAATCAACTAATTCAAATCAATCAACTAATTCAAATCAATCAACTAATTCAAATCAATCAACTAATTCAAATCAATCAACTAATTCAAATCAACTAATTCAAATCAACTAATTCAAATCAACTAATTCAAATCAACTAATTCAAATCAACTAATTCAAATCAACTAATTCAAATCAACTAATTCAAATCAACTAATTCAAATCAACTAATTCAAATCAACTAATTCAAATCAACTAATTCAAATCAACTAATTCAAAGTATTAACTGAAAGTTTCTACAGGAATTTAGGTCTTTTCTTCCTTTAATACCTGGCCTGGTCTTTAACCCTCATAGGGAACACTGTACAGCAGAGAACAGAAATCATCTCTGGTACTGCACAGACATGCCATAGGGCTAACTTTATTAGGCAATTCCAATGCTGTAAGCTAGAAAAAAAAAGAATCCTTATACAACTGACCCAAGAGGGACTTGCAAACAAACATTGTGATGGGACTTTATGTTGGCCAGCATCTGCAAATGAAATCTGACTGAGATGGGACATGCCACAAGGCTTCCTGTCTCTAATTGGGTGGTGGTTCTTTGTTTGTTTGTTGGCGTGTTACAAGAAAGGCATCACCACAAATACACAAGACTTAAAACTTCTGGGTGAAACAAATGAAGACCTCTGAAAGAATCTGTGTTGCGTCCATCTGAATAGGCCTTTTTGAAACGCATACAATTTTCACAGACTTCTTCATAAGTCTCCTATTAAACCCAAAGCAGCTTTTGGGTTTACTGTTTTATTGCAAATGATCTTATTGCTCCTTTCCTGCATACTCTGCATCATGTCAACTCGCCAGGTTTCATGCTCAACACATCTCTCATCCCTTGCACCACAAAATTTTAAGTTAAACAAGCTGAGCTGCTCTGAGGAAAGGTGCCATTCTCCCCTCCTGAAGGCCCTACCAGACCTAAGAACACAGTAGCGAGGGGACAAGGCAACGAGGCAGCCTTCCTTCCTGCTTGCCAGTCTCATCTTAAACAAGATCTAACACAGATATTTAAAAAAAAAAGCAAAAGCAATAAAGCTGCATTTTTCAGCCCCAAGTGGTTATTTGTAATAAAAATACAGCTGAAAATACAGTAAGTCTATAGTGACAAGCAAAGTTAGAAAACATAGGTAATACCACTCTATAGAAGGAAAAACAGTAAACAAAGCTATCTGCAGGACAATCTGATCACAGTGGTTAGGACCATACTCGCCACATAACTTCAGGTTTTTGCTCTTCACAGTACTGCCTGAATAAAGAAAATCAGAATGACAATAACAAACAGATCAAGGATATCTCTGGCTGAGAGGCAGATTTTAGAAATAGGGTGAATTCCCACTTCCTAGTAACCAGTGAAAAATCCCAAGCCTCCAGGAAGACAGCATTAGCAATCAAGGCCTAGAACTCACTGCTGTTGAAGAGAACAGCAAGTAATTAATAAAGCTTAAATTAGCCTTGAAAATAAAACAACTTCTCATTAAGACAGAAAAAGCACCAACTAACCTTTTCGCATGACATAATTGAAAAACTGCATGATAGATATTCTCCCATAAGGATCATTATGGAGTAATTTAGCAAAGATCTTAGCTGTGAAGAACTGCCTGTAAAACATAAAACACAAAGCTGCTTCTAGGCATCCAATTACACTGCACTGACAGATCCAGTTACAGTATCCAAAAACTTACAGACACTTTAAAATACTATTTTAACAATATAGAATGTGTTATGTGTATTCAAAGAGGTTAATTTGCTACACTACAACCATCAATTGGAATCCTACCAAGTAACAATGGTAAACTCAATAAAAAGCAGCTGCTTTTGCTGCTCATGAGACTTCAGTGGGGGTTTTGAGAACTTTCATTCAATTTAATTTCTCTTTACGACAATATATTTAGTAGCTTCCAGTATGCACATAGAAGGGACCACTGGTATTGACAACTAATCTGCCCAACTCAATTACAAAGCTGTGGGCACAACAGCAGTCTCCAACAGGAGCATAAAGAACGTTCAATGTATGCTGCACATGGAACATCTAGCAGAACATTTTCCATCTGTAAATATTAGGGAAGGTTGGGCAATATCACTGGGGACATAATTTCCTCTTCAAAGTGTGCTGTTTACTGGCCACTAACATCATAAAAACAGTCATGATGACAAGAATTTCTTCAAAAAGATGAAGTACCCCTCTTGCAGACATCTCCATCAAAAGCTCCCTCAGAGATGTAGGGGCAATATACCTTTACAAGGATGCAAAGCAACTAGTTCATCAATAACTACACAGACATGATTTTATCTTGCCATTAAACTGTTTCCATTTATTTTAGCAACTGCAAGTTACAGAGCACTTAGGTTTAGCCAAAGTAAGCCCATGCAAGAGAAGAAAGCCTTACTTGCATTTAGGTCCAGCTTTTTCACCAACTTTCAAAAAGTTCTCATAGTTGATCATTGCTTCTTCCCCAATCATTGGTGATGTCTGATGTTTGTCCAGTAGAAACCATAGATTCTTAAAAGACATTTATGTTTGGTTAAGAACGTATTTCTCTAGAGATGTCAGTGTGCTTAGGACAGAGCATCAAAGAAATGCAGCAAAAGAGCGGTTTTGCTGCAAGGTTACCTCTGTTAATTGATACACATTGTCAGTTCAGCCAGAAAAGCAAGGAAGTGATATTTCCACTGCTCTAAACTCGTGTTAAACACACGCTCTCTCTCTTACTCACATCCCTTTCGTTTTTGAACTGCAGTAAAGTCAATCATCTTTGGAGTCTCTCTCAGTGATATGTAAACAGAACTTACTATTTCTTCTGAGCACACTAGGGAAATTGTTGGAATGTTCTGGAAAACCAGAAGCCATTGACTTAGTCCTCATATACATTATAACAAGGAATCTTTACACTGACATTACCAGCCCAAGACTATACTAAGCACTTCAGCTTTAGCTAGTACTTCACAACCAGCCAACATACCCAAATACAAAGCACCTCACCACAGGATCCTGTGCACAGACACTAGCTAATCAAACTCTGCAGAACAAAAAAGTCTCATCAGAAGCTATTCCGAGACATACAGAAAATATTTTCTTACCTGCAGCTCTTCATTATCCAACAGCTCTCTGCTTTTTCTTTGCAGAAAGACTGCTCTAGATTCTTCTCTTAATTTCTGAAGCAAGATTTCATCTTCAGCCGGCAGCTAGAAACATTGTGGTGTTTTAGTTTTCTGTACAGTGGTACCATTAAAAACCTACACATCTAGCAAGTACTCTCAGGCAGTCCTGGCTCACACACTTTGATGAAGCTCTTTACTTAACAAAAAACAACAACCTATCTACCAGAATGGTGTACAGTACCTGCTTCTTCTGCAGGGACATCACTTGCATACTGCCTCAAATTATTTCAATACTGGAATATTTATTTAAAACAGGACATCTTTAACTTGGGAGACAAAGACCTACCCCATACCTGATAACCCGCCCACTAAGCACTTTCTCACATTAGCAAGATAGAAGGGCTCATACGTAAAAGACATTTCTTACTGTGTTTTCACTCAGGAGAGCACAATACCTTCTATTTTGACTCTCAAGAGTAAGTATTTTACTAGACTTGTTTTGACCAACAAAACAGATGGAAGAACAGTTGGTATGAAAGTTCTGGTGATGTTTACATGCAAAACTGTACAGCAGTACCAGAACTTGGATGGTTGCATACGTATTCATCAGCTGAAACATATGTACTTAAGAACTTAACTGGCAGAAGCTCATAATCCTAAGGAATACAGGACCACTCGAGGTTAGACAGCAGCTGAGGGGTCAAGCTGGCAAGTGCCAGGAATATAACAATGTTGAACTTGTGCTCCCATATTCTCTCCTCCCAGTCTGATTCATCTCACACGTAAGTTGCCAGACCAAGCATTTCTGCTGGATGATGCAAGCAACAAACCTAACTTTAGTCTGCAAGACCAATGACTAACCATTTTCATGAAGCAGCATCCCATTGAGTCTAAACAGAACCAAGAAGATACGTATTTATAATGCTGGTATGTCAAAATTCAGATAAAACAGGAAGTTCCTCTGAAAGAGAAGGAGGAGTTCCTGTCTTCCGTAAGCAGCCAAGTCTACTGCCCGATTAGCAAACTCTTTCATAGCCTCTGATGAGATGCTTAATAATTACTTGAAACTGCCGAAATTTGCACTTCTACAAAATAAAAAATTACGCTTAGCAATCAACATCATTCAGATTTCAATCTACTTAAGCTCCTGAAGCTGAAGTGTCCCTCTGAATAAGCTCTACTTTCTTTATAAGATAGAACAGTCTCTTGCTGAAGTTTATCTGGATACTTCACTTACCCTGTAGTAAAATCGTGGTATGTTCATATATGACGTATTGCCACTTTTTCTCTCTCCTTTCCATTCCATGTAATATTTTGTGAACAATTCCATTTCTTCATCTTTTAGCTCTTGTTCGCTTTTTTTGGCTGATAAACACAGAAAAGAATTTGTGTTGTACTCCAGAGCTTGAAAAAAGGGAGTTAATGCTGAGGCTGACACAGCTATGCTGTTCAGTAACACGAATAACGAATGGAGCACAGGCCTATTATATAAATTATAGAGCACATACAGTGAACGCGTCACATCTATCTTCTATTTGAGTATCTACAGAGCACTTCTTTCAGTACCTGCATTATCTCGATGCTCTGTACAGCACATAGTTGCAGCAGGCACACAGTTATGACTGACAAAGCAGCAGCACTCTTGTTTTGCGGAGGTAGCATTGTTTGCGATACTGCTTACTGCAAGCAGCAGCATAAACCCCACCTTTCGCTCTGTAACACCAGGGATATCATGGCACGCCTGCACAGGCTCTCTGAGCGCTCACTTATGAATAAAGAGCCACCAGCCGCACCGTCACGGGAGGACACACTACAGCCCAGCCGGCCGCCACACGGCTCCTCAGCCGCCCCTGCTGTCACTAACCCCGAACATAAACGAGTTTCCTTCTCCGCCGGAGCCCGGCCCTGCTCGGCCCCCGCGGCAGCCCGCACACGCGCAACTAAAGCACCACGGACACACCGACGCTCGCTCCACCACCCCGCCAGGCCCGACCCCTCACCCCTCCACACCGCGGGCACCGCCGGCCGCGCTCCCCCGCTCACCCAGGCCCCTTCTCTCCCTGCCCTCCCTCCCGCCCGCGCCCCGGGCACTCACGGCCGTGGCGGGCAGCCAGCCGGCTCCTCAGGCTCCGCTGCCAGTCCATACCCGGACCACGCCAGCCGCTCCCAGTGCCGTGCCCGCAACCAATATGGCGGAGCGACCCCATCCGCCCTGACGTGACGCGCGGGATCACGTGTCAGCTAGCCCAGTGAGACGCGATTGGCTCCAAGCCCAGGCGCGGGCTCGGCGGCGCTTCCGGGTTGGCGGGAAGTGAGCGCGCCGCTCGCCGTGGGGCACCTCTGCGGTAAGCGCCTCCCTGCCCGCGCCTCACCGCGCCGAGGGGCCCATAGGCGCCGCGCACCGGCCGAGGTAGGCCCGTCCTGGCGGGGTAAGGGCGCAGCCGGCGCCGAGACCGCGCTTCTTCACACTCTGGCGGGGTAAAGCGAGGAGGGGGGGCGCTCTGCGGAACGCGCCGCTGTGCACGCTGGGAGTTGTAGTGTGCGGGCCGGCACGCGGGCACCGAGAGCGGGACGTGCGGGGCCTCCTCATGAGCCGCGGCGGCCGCCTGCCCGGCTGCCGGCGAACCTCCGACATTTGCGCTTGTAGCCCAACGCTTACGTGAGATTTCACCGTCATTACTGCTGGTGGTGTCGCTCTGCCTCTTGGGCAGCGGTGTAGCCACGGGTCTGTGGCTGGGGAAAGCTGTTCGGCCAATGTCTGTCACAGGTTGAAAGGTGTGAGGGAGCCAAGGTAGGAGTCCCGTGCTGGGGCTGCCCGAGGGATCAGGATTGGAATTCCTCACCTGAAGTTGTCAAGGTACCTTGACCTTTGTGTTTGCTAGCATGCAAATGTGAACGTGACAGGAAAGCACAGGACGCATTCTGATGTTGCCGTGTTATTTTTAGGAAACCCGACTCAATGTGGACAAAGGCTGGAAGAACCAGACCTGTGCTTTTTGCCTAGCTGCATCAGAGTGTCCGTGTACTCAGCTTCACTGTAACCAGCAAGCAGAAATGATAAACTGCAAACCTGCAAAGCATCTTCTCTAGAAGAAAGATGCCCTGATTTTGGATGAATGTTCCCGCAATCTAAGAGACTGATTTTTTGTGCAAAAAGACTTTACCATTTTTTGTTTTCATAAGAGGCAGAAGGGACTCCAAGAACAAGCATTTTGGAACTGAAGCTTATACAGGGGGACAGCCCTTGGGCTTTTATAGTGAACATGCCCATGCAAACTGCATTTTCTGTTTTATAACCGCATTAGATACAGTGAGAGAATTTCTTCTTGTGATGGCACTCTTTTCTCAAACCAGCCTGCATGGTTTTCAGGCTTTGCTATGCAAATACCGTATGTTCTGGCCTGTTTCAAGATGTCCACAACTGTTTGCTGTCTCTTTCAGAATCCCCAGTAGGGAAAAGGTTAACTATTTCAGTTTTATGACATCTTCCAATGCTGCATTACCAGTGGATCCCAAAGGAACTGATGTTGTTCTTTCCAGAAAAAGGTCTGAAATTGATTATGAAGAAGAAAAAGCATGGAATAAGGAGGCTGAAGAAATATCTGAAGGGAAACTCCACTCTTCTTCCTCAGTGAGAGCTCCAAAGAAACAGTTATCGAGTCATGCTTTGTTAAGGCATCAGTTTACCACTGTACAGCCTCCAGAAAAACCTTTGCAGGCTGAAGAATGGAAAAGGCTGAGGGAAAGCTTTCAATCACCTGAAATATTTGAAGAAGTGATGCTTAACAGTATGGTTAAATGCAACAGCCCCATTGATGTGGCTAAGTCCTTGCTGACCCACGTGGCAAAGAGTAATGGTGACATTGCATATAAATTGTTGGTCAAGTATCTGGTATTGTGTGTCCAGCAGAGGCAGACTTCAGAAATTCTTGATGTGTATGATATAATGAAAAGCAGGTTTAAGATAATTGAAAGTGGGGCTTTCACCCTTTTTATCAGAGGGCTGAGTAATTCAGATCAATGGAGGAAGGCCTTGACTATTTTGGAAGAAGTAAAAAAGATGATGCCTCCCTCACGAGCACAGTATGAGTCCTGTATCAAAGCAGCCAGCCGTCACCAAGAAATGAACCCTGCATTTGAACTTTACCATGAAATGCTGGCTAAGGATTTGGTCCCAACCTTGGATGTCCTGCAGGCCTTTTTTAACTTCAGCAGGGGTATGAAAGGTGCTGAGTTACAAAAAGAGCTGTTTGGTATCCTCTTATATTTGAGAGAGAACCAATTATACCCTCACAAAACATTTATGCGGAGTATAAAGCTATGGTTTGAAAGGTAAATAATGTTTCAATAGCAAGCTCCATGAGGATGGGTTTCACATTATTATACAGATCAACTCTAATAGATCCCTCAACATCTCATTTTGGTTATTGCTTCTCCATAACAGATACATTGTCATGAAAAGATGCTAAATTAGTATAAAAATGTAAAATTCTTACTGATTTCACTTTTTCTTGAAAGATTTTACCTGTTAAGTGTTATTCCTTGGTATAGAAAGTAGCAAACTGTGATAGGTCATGGCTGTCCAAAATATGCGACTCTGTCGCTTTCTAGACTTGGTACATAAGGAATATTGACATGTAAGAGGAGTTTTCCTATAATCTATTGGAGTGTAGAACTAGTAAGTTATTTGAAAATTAGATAGTTTCTTTCTTTAAAGGAAAGAGGCAGCAAATATAGCTTAGATTTAAGTGAAGTTTAAATGTTAACTTTGTATAGAATAATAGAAGAGGAATAATCTTAAGAGGAGGCGCTTTGTTTTAGCACAATATTTAGCAGACCGTGCAGTTACTTTTCATAAGTAGTGATGGTCAGACTCCACAAACGACAACTGGTTATGCTATGCATTTTTTTAACTCTTGGCCTTGGTTTATGTGAGCTACACAGCCATTTTACAAGTTAGTCTTCCTGGATGGGAAATACACCTGTGGAATGCACTACCATCATTAGAACGGTTTATACTGCTGTCCCCTAGCTATTTTCATTCCTAGGAATAGCTAGAGAGCAGGCAGAGTAGGCCTCAGTGGAGATGAACTGGTTTAGTGGGTGAGAATCTGTCATGGGGTGCTCTTTTGCCAGTGAGTAGAGAAGAACTTACCCACAGGTATGTGCTACATGCACAGGAAACTCAGTATAATAAAAAGTCCTTGACAAGGAGACTGCATGGGCAATGAGTACATTGAAAGCTATATATTGCCTATATATAGTGGCAAACCAGTGCTGTAAGCTGAAGTTAGAAAGTTAGACAAACCCCTGTTTGTATCTTTAATAGTGTGTTTGTCTGTTAGAATAGTTCAGGAAAGATTGCTATAGACTCATGTTTTAAGACCAATGTTGGGTGCTTTACTAAAGGTACTGTTTAAAACACGAAGAAGAAACAAAGTGCGTAATAGAGGGATGAAATTAGATGATCAGTTATCCCATCTGGATTTTGTCTGTGAACCTGTACAAAATGCTCAGTTTTACCTGTATCTTCCAGTTGCTGGTGCTGAACTTAAATATGCTGGTGGTTGAAAATAAAATAAGCATGGAATTCCTAAAAAGCAATAGAATCTGATAACCTCTAGTACTGTTAGTCTTGCAAAACCGATGCAGATTGGGATGTAACTTTTGGTAACAAAGGAAACCCATGGTACAGTAAGCACAGAAGTGACCTATGTGAGTGTAACTGAATAGGTGTTAGTTTTAAAAAAATATTCTTCCGAAGAGCATACCAGGACTGACTAGTAGTGAGTAAAGCCAGAGATCTCAATACAGAGATCTGAGTGTTCAGCAGAGAATCTCAGTATTTTCTGTTATCTTTGTAAGAAGACGAAAGAACTGCTATGTATCAGTATGAGAAATGAGAAAGGAGAGCAGAGGCAGGATGATTATTCCAAAGCTCATGGCATGTGTGATTGTGCAGCCTATGGTAATAAGCAGTGGCAAAGGGAGAGGTGTCTCCCGTTGCATCTTGGCATGAGTATTCCTGTTCTGTAACCTATTCTGTTTTGGATCTCGTGGGCAAAAAGGAATATTTACACCAGCATGATGGCAGCTGTGGTAGTGGTGGTGATGTGGAGTCAAAAGGTCTCGATGCAGCATTTTGATATCTCTCTTTGGCATATCTTTCTCAATCTCTCAGGATGACACGTGCATAGAAATCTTGATACCTGCTTTCCCATCTGTTTTTTTGTCTGCTTTATGAACACGTAGGACAGCAACCTAAAAATGGTCAATGCGGCCAGGTTATTTGTAGGGTTTTTAATATTTAGGAACAACATAAACTGGGGAGGTTGGTGTTAGTTCTCTGCATGTTGTTAAATGTTGATTCTTTATATAATATTTTCAGGTATTGCTAAATTATATATGAATCTTTGTATGATTTCTTTGCAGAGTAGATGATCGATTGGTCTTTTATTTCTAAATGTTGACCAAAATAGAATTATTCTTTATCTGTAATTCAGATATTGTTAAATAAGAATCTAATTATTTTATTTATCTTTCCCTCTGTGTATATTAGTGTACCAGAAAGGAACTGGAGAGGACACCTAACCAGCATTAAAGACAGGTAAATGCAACGTTCTGTTTAAAAGTGAGATGTTGTCTTGATTATTCTATCTTGAACTCTTTTTTATAAGTATAAAAAATAGCTTTCCTTGTATAAAAAATTATTTTAATCCTTGAGAATATGAACCTTCTGGTGTATATAGGATTCCCAGACTCCAGTTTCCAGCTCATTCTTGTGCATTAAACAAGACCCAACATGCACATTTGGAAAGGAGTTATGCTAAGCAGAGCTAAGACAGAAGAACACAGACAAAAATAAGAGCTGCCATTTTACTGGGTAGCTTATTTGTTTACTGTTCAGGAATTAAAGACTTTTTTGGTTGGCTTTATAGTATCCAGTGTTTAACACGATATTCAACAGAGCAGCTTCGGTGTGTAAATAGATGTCTTGAAAACTGATACTGTTCCCACACTGCAGTTAATTTGTACAGGTGGAAGGGTTCTCCCTTTCCACCTGATTTTCAGTGAAGACAAAATGATTTTTTATGTTAGGTTTTCACGGGGATAACTTGGATATTCATTTCTATTACAGCAGTTTTCTTAATGACTGTAAATTCCTATTTTAAATGTTTATTCTATTTGAAACCTAATTCTGTGTTTTTGTAGCAATTTGGCAACTATAAATGTGTTAATTATAAGAATGTCTCCAATGGAGTATGATTATTTATGGTTGTTTATAAAAATATACTGCATTGCATACTCTGAAGTAAAAGCAAATGCAGTCTCCTGCTTTTGAACAGCATAACTTACTGTCCTAAGAGTAGGGGTTGTTATTATTGTGTAGAGTGTGTGTGTTACTATACTGTATTATGATAATTCACCATATTTTAGACAACCTTTTTCAGCCTTTAGACATGTAAAATTCTAAAGCTGACCAGCAGGGAGGGGCTGGTTGGAAATGTGATGCTCCAGCGCAGCCTTGGCTGTAGTGGTCATGAGATGGTCAAGTTCGAGATCCTCAGGACAGTGAGAAGAGCATGCAGCAAGCTCACTGCCCTGGACTTCAAGAGAGCAGACTTTGGCCTCTTCAGGAACGTGCTTAGTAAGGTTCTATGGGATATAGTCCTAGAGGGCAGGGGGGCCCAAGACTGCTGGTTCACATTCAAGGATCACCTGCTCCAAGCTCAGGAGTGTTGCGTCCCGACTAGATGGAAGTGCGGCAGGAGGGCCAGGAGACCTCCATGGATGGATAAGGAGCTGCTGAGGAAACTTAGAGGGAAAAAAGAAGCTTATAAAAGGTGTAAGTGAGCACAGGCGGCCTGGGAAGAATACAGGGATATTGTCCAGGAAGCTAGGGACCAGGTTAGGAAAGCTAAGGCCCAGTTAGAATTAAATCTGGCAAGGGATGTGAAAGATAACAGGAAGGGCTTCTATAGGTACGTAGCAAATAAAAGACAGACCAGGGACAACACGGGCCCTCTCCAGAAGCTATCAGGAGAACTGGCTACCCTGGATTTGGAGAAGGCTGAGGTTCTTAATGACTTCTTTGCCTCAGTCTTCACTGGCAAATGCTCTGACCACACCACAAAAGTCTTGGAAGGCAGGTGCAGGGACTGTGAGAACGAAGACCTTAGGCCCACTGTAGGAGAGGATCAGGTTCGAGACCATCTTAAGAATCTGAACGTGCACAAGTCCATGGGACCTGATGAAATCCATCCACGGGTCCTGAAGGAGCTGGCGAATGAAGTTGCTAAGCCACTGTCCATCATATTTGAAAAATCCTGGCAGTCAGGTGAAGTTCCCGATGACTGGAAAAAGGATAATATAACCCCATTTTCAAGAAGGGGAAAACGGAAGATCCAGGGAACTACAGACCAGTCAGTCTCACCTCTATGCCTGTCAAAATCTTGGAGCAGATTCTGCTGGAAAACATGCTAAGGCACATGAAAAACAATGAGGTGGTTGGTGACAGCCAGCATGGCTTCACTAAGGGGAAATCCTTCTTGACCAATTTGGTGGCCTTCTATGATGGAGCTACAGAACTGATGGATGGGGGCAAAGCAGTTGACATCATCTACCTGGACTTATGCAAAGTGTTTGACACTGTCCCGCACGGCATCCTTGTCTCTAAATTGGAGAGACATCAATTTGATAGATGGACCACTTGGTGGATGAAGAACTGGCTGGATGTCTGCACGCAAAGAGTTGTGGTAAACGGCTCAGTGTCCAACTGGAGACCAGTAACAAGTGGTGCCCCTCAGGGGTCGGTGTTGGGACCAGTCCTGTTCAACATCTCTGTTGGCGACATGGACAGTGGGATTGAGTGCGCCCTCAGCAAGTTTGCCGACGACACCAAGCTGTGTGGTTCGGTTGATACGCTGGAGGGAAGGGATGCCATCCAGGGGGACCTTGACATGCTTGAGAGGTGGGCTGATGCCAACCTTATGAAGTTCAACCAAGCCAAGTGCAAGGTCCTGCAGCTGGGTCGGGGCAATCCCAGGCACAGCTACAGGTTGGGCGGAGAAGAGATTCAGAGCAGAGAAAGACTTGGGGGTGTTGGTTGATGAGAAACTGAACATGAGCAGGGAGTGTGCACTTGCAGCCCAGAAAGCCAACTGTATCCTGGGCAGCATCAAAAGAAGCATGACCAGCAGGTCGAAGGAGGTGATCCTGCCCCTCTACTCTGCTCTCGTGAGACCTCACTTGGAGTACTGCATACAGTTCTGGTGTCCTCAACATAAAAAGGACATGGAGCTGTTGGAGCGAGTCCAGAGGAGGGCCACGATGATGATAAGGGGACTGGAGCACCTCCCTTATGAAGACAGGCTGAGAGAGTTGGGGCTGTTCAGCCTGGAGAAGAGAAGGCTGCGTGGAGACCTCATAGCAGCCTTCCAGTATCTGACGGGGGCCTATAAGGATGCTGGGGAGGGACTCTTCCTTAGGGACTGTAGTGGTAGGACAAGGGGTAACAGGTTCAAACTTGAACAGGGAAAGTTTAGGTTGGATATAAGGAAGAAGTTCTTTACAGTGAGGGTGGTGAGGCACTGTAATGGGTTGCCCAAGGAAGTTGTGAATGCTCCATCCCTCGCGGTGTTCAAGGCCGGGTTTGGATGGAGTCTTGGGTGACGTGGTTTAGTGTGAGGTGTCCCTGCCCATGGCAGGGGGGTTGGAACTTGATGATCTTGAGGTCCTTTCCAACCCTAACTATTCTATGATTCTATTCTGTCTTGGTTAAGAGATAATCTTACTGTCTGTAAACTCTGTTAGACTTTGAGAGCTAAACTAATTTGGATCACCTCATATGTTATCATGGATTAAGAATCTGTGAACAAAGTGGTGACAGCATGCAGTGTGGTAGTTATTTTGTGGTAAGTGTACGAACACTTTTTGTTTTGAAATAAACAAGTTTTAGGTAGTCTACCTGGATAAGGATTTGAATAAAATGAAGTAGTTTCAAGAAAAGAAAAAGAATATCAGAGTTTTGTTGTGTTTAAGTTAAATGGCTGCTGACAGAAAAGATCCTTAGGATTTAAGAAAGCAAAAAAAAAAAAGTTTGTTGGTTTTGTTCGGTTTATTTTGGTCCTAATCATAAAGGTTGAAGCCCTTAACGTATCTCTGAAACTCATGTGATTGTTACTGGACTCATCTCTGCAGCCAGCGTAACTGATGTCTTAAAACATGAGACTTGAGTTAAAAAATCCAGAAGAACTGTTTTTTCCTAAACTGAGTTTGACAATTTAATAGGCTTATTCATAGGTTATTCTGATTTTGTATAAGTGCTGGCAGTTATAGCTAAGATGCTCATATCCAGGACATGTTCTTCCTCTGTCACTGAGCTCCTAGTTTATTTGACCTGTGACAGTCAGAAGCTTGAACCCCCTGCAGACAAACTTTGACATTTGCTGACCATTTTTCTTTGAGAGTTACAAAAGTTTTACATTTCCAAGGCCAGAAAAGCTGCAGCTGCAGCTCAAGTTTTTTGAATCTATGTTTGAATTACTGTAGCATGTCTGACTTTATGCTTGATAAGTAGGTGCCATGATACTTCAAATCTATCTCAAAAAAGTAGTCCCTCAAAAAAGTAGTTAAATGGTCAATTAGCTGTAAGGACAGCTATTTATCCTACAGAGGTGAAAGCTGTCTGTGTGGGAATTTCTTGGCATGAAATCCTAAAATGATCAATGAGAAGTTACAAAAATTGCAAGTAGTTTTAAAGCTACAGTTGTGGAAAAGCAGCAGTTAGACAAAGGGTCCAGTCTTGTAAGATGCTGAGTGTTTCCTGTGCCTGTTTTGCCTCTGCTCCCTTTGTGAATCCGCATTGAGAATTCACAAGAAGAAACTGGCTTCAGGAGCTTTGGTTATTGGTAGGTGGTTGGGGGTGTGTGTGATTTATTGGGGTATGGGAAGGTTTGTTTTTTTAAGTAATCTGAAAGTGGTAGTTGCAGAAGTATCCAAATGAACTATCAGACAGGTCCTAAAATTTAGGCTTAATAATTTTGAAATAGTCTCACAGCAGTTTGTTAGGCCTTTCTTCTCTGTTGCCAAACTGTGATAATTCCTTAGATGTATTAATGGTAACTTTACATCTATATGAGCAGCCAGTCTCATTGCTTATATTACTATGTAGGCTAAGCCTGCAGTGGCCACAGTGGCTTAACCAACTCTAGCAGTGAATGTCCCTTGTTGGGATTCCATGTGTAACATTTTTTGATTCAGTAAATGCTCTGTCAGCATTGCAATTAATGCAGTCTTGGCATATGGTGTGTACATTAATGTACACTAGACATCAGTTGTTGGGAGAATTTAACATTTCTGATTGCCATGGTTTTAGAAAATTACAGTGACTTAGCATCTCTAGGATATCTCTGTGGAGACAGCCAGGGGAGAATAATTTGTTCTATTTTAACACTTAGAACTGAATTGTAGGATTTGAGCTTTAAGATTGTGCTTGTGCAAATACAGTATTTGGATGGATTTAGAGAAAAAATGGTTATTCCTTCAGTTCAAACTGCACCCCACTGGGCGAATGAAGGCTTCTGGACAGAGCATGATAAATTAAAAACATGAAACATCAACAACATATCCTGCATATAAGAGAAGCTTTAAGTGGGAGCAAGTGGCAAAAAAGTTATTGTCTGTCAGCCAGGAAGAGCCAAAGACCCATTTAGACTAAATGTTGTTTTACTGCCTGTTGGAGAAGCTATTATCTTCTGTTTGTATTGTTGGTACCATGGCTGGAGTGTCCAGTCTGGTGATGAACATGCAGGCTGGATCTCACATCTTGTATTCTTGGCAGAGGTGCTTGAGAACAGACATGACTGACTGTGTATTTTCTTAGTGTATGTCAGTGTCCTGTCTGGCCATTTCTTTTGCATTTTCACGTAGTTATTAAAGAATTAAGCTTGGAAAAACTTGTAGGTTTAACTCACAATCAGAGGTGCAAGTCAAGAAGTGTACTCATGAAGCCTATGTGTATTTGTAGCTAATCTGTTTGTCATTAGACTGATCCAACTAAATCACATAAAAATATTTCTAGTGACTTTAGTAGGTTTTGGATGCATCCCAGAAGGAGTACAACTAATGTTCTGATGATTGTACTGTTGTGGAGTTCTTGTAAAGAATGTCCTCATACACAGACACTCAGTAAGTTAGTAAAATTTAATGTATTTCTTATTTAAAAGTCTTTATCCTTTTATTTTCTTGTTTCCCTACTATTACAGTGGACAGTGCCCAGTTTGCAACCGTCGGTTGGAGGACAGCAATCTCACTGAAGAGGAGTACAATAATCTCAGCGAAAGAATAATAAAGGATGTGATACATGGAACCGACACTTTCAGAAAGACAAGCCCACAGGTAGGCCTTTGCACGCTGTCAGGTTCATTGGCTAGGGGGGTAATATACAATTTTTGTTCAAGTACTTTGAAACCACAAATCTTTTTTTGTTTGCATTAAACATTAATAGGCCATTAGATAGTGAAGTATCCATGTATCTTTTTCAGTTGTGTTTATAAAATGGGTCTAAATCATGGCCGCATTCATATCGTCTTTACTCTTATATTTTCCGTCAGCTGTTAATGGGTACTGAAACAATTCAAATGTAATTTATTTTTTTTTTTACATTCAGAAATGTATGGAAATCTTTTAATCCTTCAAAAGCTTAATTTTAAATATGAATAAAACCCAGTAATTAGAACAAAAATTAAACGTCTAGTATTTTGAGCTTGCAAAAAAATAGGAGTCCTAGTGTTTCTGAAGTTCAGTTTTGTATCTGAAGCTTACGTTCATGTGCTGAATGTTTCATTTTCCAATTGGGCAGCTGTTTGCCAGAAACAATAAAGAACAGATTATCACTTCAGTCAACTTTCACAACCCACCAACCAAGCAACTACCCCTCAATTTTAAATATACACTTTCATATTTATAATTACAATATACATTAGGAGTATGAAGCTTTTCAAAGGTCACTGTAAACATATAAGAGGGCATAATTCCCAGACACTATAATGTATTGCAGTTCTATTTCTTACTCCTTTTGTGTGGGGATTAGCGATTCAGCCCCAGCCATATGGAATGAAGCTGAGCTCCGCTAGATGGAGCACACGCCACATCTCAGCGTGGTTTTGCTTTAGCTTTTCAAGTATTGATGTCATTTTGTTGCAGCTGGCACCTCAGTTCTGCACCGGTTCAGGAAATATGGAAGAGGACACCAGGTTTAATTCTCAGGCTTTCTGCAGACACAGACATTGTGTAACAGTTGCAGAAACTTAAAACAATTAGTGTGGGGTGCTTGTACTTGCAGCCTGTTGTTCAGACATCTAATTTCCACACATTTTCTCCTCAGTTCAGGACTTCTGGCTGATCTAGCTGTGAATTGTACAGCGGAGTAAAAATTATCCTTAAAAATATAGAAATAATTTTAAGTATTTAATGGGTACTGGTGTTCTATAATATTAAAAGATAAACAAAAGGATGTGTTTCATTGCACACTGTACAGCAATATCTGTTCTCTGAAAGCCTTTGTGAAAATTACGGTTGAGGTTGGTTTATTAAAGAAAGCAACAACAACAAAACTTCTACTTCCTTAACCAGTTAACTGTCTTAGCCTGTGAGGTTTCATTTCTGTTCCTGTGGAGACTGCTGGCTTGAAAGTTTCAAATCTGTCAGGTACGCAGGGCTAGATTAGCAGTACCTGTTGAAGGCGGGAGATGTAGAAAGGGAGCTCTGGCTAACAGGACATTTCAAGCCCAAGCTGTGCAGTAGTGGAAATGATGTTCCCCCTGTTTGAGAACCTGATAGATCAAATGAATGTAATCTAATAAAGACTCAATACACTATTTTAAGTTTTGATGTCAATAGGTTTTGTTAGTCCATGTGATAGCTGAAATTCTGTCATTTACCACTCTGGGGCCACCCACTTGCTAGTTCCATATCAGCAGGCAGTTACCCGGCAGCTGAATGGAGATGAACTCAGCTGTACAGCTTAAAGTCTGCTCCCTCAGTGAATTTTGAGCATGGATGTGTGGGTAGAGGAGGCAAAACAGTGTTGTGATATGTCAGAGGTTTCCAGAAATAAATGTGGGACTTTTTAGTTGCCTTTGTGCTGTGAAAGCAGATGCGTGATGATGAAAATATGCTGCCCATTTTAGGTATGCCGGACTGTGTGACTTCTCCTGTAGCCAGGGTTTTCCAGAGGGGAAACTAGGTGAAAAGGCTGAAAATAGGATGTAAGCAAGTACATCTGAGACGGGGGTTTCCATTTTCCAGTCAGTTACATTTTTGTAGTAGCCGCAATTCAAATAGAAAAGATTTTAGCTTTCTATTCCTTCTTTTCTCCTAAGTAGTTTTCTTTAGTTCGCCTGTGTTTCTTGCGATGAAATTATTACTCAGGGAAACAGTTTGAGTTGTTTGAGCTGTAAAAATTTTATTCCAGTGTTTCAAATTGAATATGTAATGCATTGGAATCTTTTTGATTTTGGGGTCCCTCCCTCACTGAGGAATAGTCTTTTGTCTTACTTTTGCGGCAGCATTGTGGCTTTATTTGATTTTGTTTCTCTCACTTAAGAATAAATGCAGTCAGAGTAGAAAACCGGGAAGAAAGATTTGGTTTGTTGAAGACCTCCCAAAAGTAGTCTGTTGTGCTGCGATTAAAAAAAACCTAATCTTTTTTTGTAATTAGTTTTAGGAAGGAAAATCAAACAATTTAGATTTGTACATCAGAATGGTAGTGAACACGATTTACAAATACATTGGAAAGATGGCTTGCATGAATTATAAGGAAATACCTGTTATCTATTAAAAATAGACATCGATTCAGATCTTTATGTGCAGCTACTGAAAGGCCTATTAGGATGTCATACAATGATCTAATACAATGAGCTGCCACCTTGCAGGCTGCTGTAGAAAGAGAACAATTGTAAGATTGTCACCTTTTGTACCAGTGTCTATATGATGTTTTCAGTTAGATGCCTGTTTACTCTGGCTTCATTTAGTTGGGAGCTATGCCATTGAGCCTGAGATGATATAATTGGTATACTGAGAGGCAGAATCAACTTTTACTGTGGTGACTTTCATGTCACAGCTGCTCCCAGGTGTTTCTCTCAAATACCCAAACACAGTAATTTCATTCCCTTTGTGGCTACCTCATACCCATGATAAGCCTGAAAGGACTGCGGTGCAGGGGGAAGGAAACGTGGGAGATGTGTATGTGCTGTCAAGAAAGCAGGAAGAGATGGATTTGTGGGCATGTAAAGTCCCCACATTAGATCTGGACTAAATGTGAAAGGGCGTTTTACATATTCTTCTAGAATGTAGGGGACTGGAGGGGGAAGAGAATGTGACCCATTCATGTCAGTGTTATTTTTCAACTGAATGAGGTCGTGCTGTTTCCAAGGAGCTTTGAAAAAAGCTCTATCTCTTAGTTTTAGATTGATGCCTTTTCTGTAACGCTTTGGTTCTCCTTTCACATGTGCATGTTTCCCAGCTCCATGATTTGCCCCAAAGCACTGTGTGGTATATATCAGTCCTGTTTTGAATGGACTAATTTATTACTTCCAAAACCCCTATGTACTCTGAACTCTTAAGACCATGCCTGAGACAGTCTGCCCTAACTTCATCTGGCAGAGCCTTCACTCCCAACTTCTAGTGTACTTCTCATTCTTCTACCTGCCTTGTTGACTCTCAAGTTGTGGTCAGTCAGCTAAATTGCCTGCACTTGAGCAGTTTCTAAGGCGAGCTACCCTGAGATGCCTGGGTGATGATGGCTGTCCATCTTGCACCTGGATGTCATAGCTGCTTTGCTCAGGGAGGAAAAGAAGGGTAGTTAATTCAGTTAGGCCTTGTGAGTCTCCTGAGAAGGTAGGGCTTGAAGAGCAGAAAACACCTTCACACCAAATAGCTGCTGCTGTGTGCACAGTGTGTGCCACAGCCAAGGGTATGTGTGCTGTTTACCTCCTCTACATCTATTCCCATGTATGCTATCTCCTCCTGGTCACTACCAGGAAACAACTCTCTGAGAGGAGGAAGCGTGGAAGGAAGGGGAAGGCTAGGTGGAATTTCTCTTGTGGGTTCATGTGCCCCCTTACCTCCCAGATATGTGCCACATTGCAGCAAAGGGATCAGATTCATGGTTAAGAGTTTGTCCTCTAGAGTAGGAGTGCAAAAATTTGGCATGTTGCTGAATGCTGCAAAGCCCCTTGCACTGGGATGGGAACTGTTTTGAGCAGGAACATGTTGGTTCCTCAGATTTTGCAGAATAGAAGATTGATGACCAAGTCCGATGCTGCCTTGTTGCTTTTTAGTTATTTTTAGTTATGGGAAGGATATGGTCATTAGCTTGTAGATAAGGAGATAAGGGTAGGGTTAGCATTGCAATTGCAATTCAATACACTGATATCAAGCCTGAAGAGTCCTGGATCATGAAGATGTGCAGTCATAGGAGTCTAGGGAAACCTTTAAAGGTGAGACAACATTTGCAAGTAAGGTTGAACAGCTGCTGCTTTGTCCCCTCCACCCCACCCAGTTCTCTGCTAATATGAGCCACTGGACTTAGTAAGGAGAGGTTTAGTATTTGGTAGGGCAGAATCCTGCATTGCCTTTAGAGCCAGGTTTGCTGCTAGATCTTGTAACATCCACAAGGATAGAGGAGAGCTTGTCTGAGTGGAGATCAGGGTTAGCTGTGGGTTCATTTCAGTTGCCGTTTTCCTACAACTAAAGTTAGTTTGGGGGCAAGAGAGAACACTAGCCTCAGAGCTTGATCCACTATTCAGTCTTGTAGGTCTAGTAAGCACAGAATAAAGACAGGTAATGGTTTATGGCTGTTGTTGAGACAACTGCAGTAGCAGAGTGCTCAGAGTCTGAGAGCACTGCAGGCCAAGCTGCAGCTTTCATCCTGCTTACTGTCCTCCTGCCTCCATTTAGTTCAGGGTGGATGTTACACTTTTCTTGTGATATGATCTATTAGTGGGGAGGGAACTCTGAGGAAGGAAAAGGAGGGGAAGAGAGGAGGCCAAATGGGAAATGGGTGGTGAGAGACAAAGGCAGTTGTAATTTTTCTAAGGTTTCTCTTGCATATTCCCTTACCCCAGAGGCTCCCGATATTGGAAGCAAACAGAAGCACAGTCATTTGGCAGGAGGATAAAAGACTTAGCTGCTTCCTTAGCAGCAAGAAATAGATATAGATGAAAACATTATAAATTCAGCGCATATTTCTTTCCCTCAGTTACCTCAGTGTTAGAGAATCCTTCTTGAGGATGGGTCAGATTCTTCTGGGGTGGTCCACAATCCTCCTTTTCTCAATTCAGATAGCAAGGAATGAGTTGGGATTTCCTTCAGGTCACTTGGTCTCCTCTGCCATCAAAATTAGGCCGCCCTGCAACACAAGAATGTTCCTTTCTTCCAATCTATTGTCTAAACAGATTGTGTGCCAGTGCCTCATTACCCTCACAGTAAAGAATTTCTCCCTAATGTATAATCTAACTCTATCCTCTCTCAGTTTAAAGCCATTCCCCCTTGTCCTTTCACTATATGCCCTTGTAAAAAGTCTCTTGCTAGATTTCTTGTAAGCCACCTTTAGGTACTGGAAGTCTGCTACAAGGTCTTTCCAGAGCCTTCTGTTCTGCAGGCTGAACAACCCCAGCTCTCTCAGCCTGTCTTCATAGGAAAGGTGCTCCAGCCCTCTGTTCATCCTCATGGACCTTCTCTGGACTTGCTCCAGCAGGTCCACATTCCTCTTGTATTGGGGGCCCCAGAGCTGAATGCAGTGCTACAGGTGGGGTCTTACAAGAGCAGAGTAGGGGGAGAGAATCACCTCCCTTAACCTGCTGGCCACGCTCCTTTGGATGCAGCCTTGCACATGGTTGACTTTCTGGGCTGCAAGTGCAATAGTGTTTTTAATTTTGAAAGCACTGTGAATTCAAAATATTTGTGCCTTTGCAAGGGTTTGTTTGTTTATTTGTTTTAAAAGAAAGGTTCAAATGGTGCATTTCTATACTTATGTATGGCATTATGTACTTATGATGGCAGCCTTGCAAAGATGAGGTTATTTTTCCACTAAGGACAGCAGCACAAACTGCTTATTCCTCCATGTTAAGTGTGCTCAGGAAGGACATTTCAGAAGTGCATTGCCTGAATTGTTGAGGGCCACGTTTTGCTTTGGCCTTGCGACTGACCCTCTGCCATCTGACGTAGGCAGTCAGGAACAAGTCCTGCAACAGCACTGTCTGCAGGCAACATAGAGCACATCTCAGCCATGTCAATGTGCCTGTGAGTACCTTCTTGTTTGTGACAGTGTCTCTGAAGGGTGCAGCCACAGGAGTTTGTGAGTCCTGGAGTATTTGTTAGCTTTAAAAGCATGTAACAGAGGGCAAACAAACAGTATGCAATCCAGAGTACATAGTGTTACCATACACAATACTGAGAAAAGCCTTCCTGCTTATAAGGGTTCGAAGGGGATTTCCAAGCTTTGAAACTGTGAGGGAAATATTGAAACCCTTCAGGCATAGCAACAAACAGATTTAAAAGTACTCCAGCAAGGCACCTAAAAAAAAAAATTGGCTGGATTTCAGTTTGACAGCTGAATTTTATTTCTCACACTCTAATGCTAATTCCTGTGTTTTTCTTCTGATACCAAGAAACAGTGCTGAAAACAAAGCAACCCCCGTCACTTTGTATTTTATACAACTGTTAAAAAGTGAATGCTTTCACTTCTCTAAAAGCTGCTCTTACGGTACTGGAAAACACCCTGTTTGATAATAAGGGTAGAGTTACATAGTACGTAAGAGCAGTATAGTATTCTGTTAATTAGAATTTGTTCTTTCCTTGCACTTGAGAATATTGTTATTCAATATGGAGAGGGGAAGCACTGCTTTTTCTGCTGTACAAAGCTTAAACTATTGTGAATGCTTCTGGAAACAATATATGTTGAATACTGTAGTTTTGCACTTAGTTTGACTTCAGTGTTTCTCCACCATTCCTGATGAGTGAGCATAAACTTTATTATTTAGAAAAAGTGACAAGCAGCCTTTTCTGCAGTGATTTTAATAAGTTTTGTTAGGGTGTTTTCTTTTTTTCCCTTTCCACCCCCCCCCCCTTTTTTTTTTCAAATACCATGTGTTGGAATGAACATAATAGCCTTTCTTGTATTTAAAAGTCCTCTATGGATTTGTTCATGTATCTCCTTTGTATGTCATATTACTTTGGATTTTGGCATGTAGATCAGTAGATGTTTTGGATTCTTGAAGAATTTGAGCAATACCATGATTTTTATTTGTAGTTCCCAACATATTTCCCATTTAGACTTGAGGGAGAAAAGTGCTCAAGTGATCTGACCTTTCTGTGATCTGAAACATGTCATACCTTTCATCTGTTACAGACATTAAAATTGTTTCAGAATACTCATTTGAATTACTCTCATTGCTCTTATCAAAGTACATGCTTGTTTAGCTATGTTTTCTCTGTTTTGTCTTCATTGTAATGTTTATTTCTGTGTTAACCAGATTTAATATAGTAAATCGGTGAATACTAATAATGAATTCCACCCCTCATTTTTATTGTGCTTTTGAGGCTTGTAGTCTGTGTGTGCACTGGTATTGGAAGAAAAACACATTTCTGTTTATAAAGGTATGACAGAAGTTGAAATACTATTAATACTCTTACAGAAAAGTCCTATTTTCAGATTTATTACTACTGCTGTTACACAGCCAATATTATTGGCTCTGAAAGCCAGACCTTTGAAGTCTGAGGTCACACTTTTTTTTTAATTTTTCAATGAACTTTTTAAAATGGCAAAGCCAATCTTCTTTCCTTTCTTTCTCTTCTCTCCTTCTCCCTCTCCTTCTCCCTCTCCCACTCCTCTGCTCTGCTTCCTTTCCTTTTCAAACAATAATTCCTGTACTTCAGGTTTTTAAAACCAAACCCTACCTCTTGTTTTGCTGCAATACCTTGTGTTGAGAGATAAATCTCATAAAATGTTGTAGTTTCACAATCCAGTCAGTTCCCATAGGTAGCCCTGACTATGCTAAAAGGTGATCCCGATAGTCTCACCAGGCTCATTCTTATTCCATGTCCTGGCTGGATTTTCTTGGCAGGACAGACCTCTGTGCTTTGACCTGAATGGAAGGGCTGTTTCAGGCCAAAGACTGTTATATTGGCTCAGTTCATCCATTTCAGTCTTTCTCGTTGTGCCAAAAAATGTGTGTGTATAGGTAGAGGAGGGGACAAGGCTAGTAATGAATGGCTGAAAGGAGAAGATAGAAAAACCTCTTTCTGTGTCAGCACCAGTACATACCAATATGAAATGATGGTGAAATAGCACGAGTCATCCAGCTGGTGTGGAATACCAAAAAAATGTGAGACTGTTTTGGGCTTTTGCTAAGATGTGAATGGACTTGAGCCACCTGCATGCTAGTGGTTTAACAAAAAGTTGTTTTAAATGTCTAATTCTTCACATCAAGATAAATTCCATCATGGGTTTGTTATCGCTCACTCTTACTTCCAAATTGATTTACAAAGATAAGTTTTCTTAGCAGAAGGTGTGGTGAATCATTTCTAACGGTTGCATAGTTGGCATTCCCCTATTTTCCCAGATAGACAATGAATGAAATCAGGTGGGATTTTTTTAAATTCCCTTTTCTTTTGTATATGGTGCGAAACAGGACATCGCTGGAGCCTCCCGTGAGCATCCTGCTGCATTGCACGTATTCCTGCTGCAGGGAGGCATGTTCCTGAGGTAACAGCCTTGCTGCATTGCAACACTTTCCTGTGGCTCCCGAGCATTAAGAGGATCATGTCAATAAGCAATGCTGAATGTGTTTTTTAAGTTTTGGCCCTTCAGTTGTGAACTCTGTTGAAGCAAATTTGAGTAGCATTTCTGAGGCTGGGAGAATGGACTTTTCCTCGGAAACTTTGTGAGATGTACCCAGTCAGAACAAGTTAGAAATCAGTGTAAGGTTTGCTGTATTTGTTTTGGTGCTCTTACCTCGAGAGAGAGATGTTTTGCTACTTGTTGGCATGTTGAAGGGATTCATCAGAAGAGCCCCTTGTCGTGTTTAGCAGGACATTTCCATGTAAATGTTCCTTCAGCATATGCAGGGGTGTATGCAGATGATGTGTTGCCTTGTCCATTTGGAAGGGGAAGCCTGTATGAATAGCTCCTTTTTGCCTGAAGAAAGACAACCTTCATGTCACTGTTGTACTGCATTGACAATTACTGTGTCTGGTTTCTCTTGATCAGCTGTACCCTAGCTGCATCTGTGCTCTACTTCATTTACTGCTTATAAACATCTTACAGTTGGTTAGTGAGGGAAATATCTTTAGAGAATTGTGGGTGAATCAACTCTTTATTACTGTAGCTGTAAGATCTGCATAAAATCCAGACAAATCCTGATCTTTGAATGATAAGCATCCTTCACATTGTTTATTTTCTCTCTTTGTGGTGGGTTGACCCTGGCTGGATGCTGGTTGCCCACCAAGCCTCTATCACTCCCCTCCTCAGCAGGACGGGGGACAGGGGACTGGGGGGAAAGGGAGGAGGAGAAAAGAAGATGGTGAAAAACTTGTCAAGATAAAGGCAGTTTAATAAAGCAAAAGCAAAGGCTTGTGTGTGGAAGCAAAGGAATGCAGAAGATTTATTCTCTACTTCCCATCAGCAGGCGATGTCCGGCCACTTCCCTGGAAGCAGGGGTTCAGTATGCGTAGTGGTTGGTCTGGAAGACAAACATTGTAATAACAAACACCCCCTACCCCCTTTCTCTTACTTTCATTGCTCAGCAGACGCTGTATGGTATGGAATATCCCTTTGGTTAATTTGGGTCAGCTGTCCTGGCTATGTCCCCTCCAAGATCTTGCCCACCCCCAGCCTGCTGGCGAGGGGGGATGTTAGAGAGGCAGCTACCACCTTTCTAGCTACCAGTACAAAGCACAGCCCAATGAGGGCTGCAATGGGATAAATTAACTCTGTCTCAGCCAGACCCAATACTCATAGTGTGTGTTTGAATAATCCTTTCTGCTGCATCTGGATTATGTAGCCTGCTGCTTGTTCCCTTTTCCTTCACTGTATCCAGAGAAGATGGGAAATACGGCCACTTGAAAATTGTCTCTCAGGGGAGCAGGCCTGCATCTTCTCTGTTGTTCTTTATGTTTTGTTTTGTTTTTTTCTGGAAAGGAGCACTCTTGTGTGTTGCTGGGGAAATATGGATAGTGAAGAGTAAATGAACCGATCCTTGGGGATTTTTAGTCCATCTAAGGCTTTTCACTGGAGTCTTCCGTATTTGGTGACATAAATTAAACTTGGCCATTTGTCTTCTGCACTTACTCTGCTGTTAACTCCTCATCTCCCTGTGTGGATAAGCATCTCCTGTACCAGCAAACCATCTCTCCCTGTGTATTGCACCGTTTACTGGTAATGAGGCAAAATAATTGAGCAGATCTGAGAAGCTGGCAGGAACACACTGCCATGCACCTGTTGAGAATGGAATAGGAGACACGGACAGGAGGAATTGGCAGGGAAAGTTGGGTGGCCAAGGTATGATGCTGAAAAAGCTGCAGCATCTCCCCAGCTCCAAAAGTAAATCCCAGAGAACCAGGAGCTGGCTTCTGAGAGGTGCTGAGACTATCCTGGTGCCTCTTAGCAGGACCCTCCTTGCAGCTCCTGCTCCATCTGCCCTGCTGGGAGAGAGGGAGCCAAGCAAAGAGTGGGCAGAGGGGGCACTGACCCACCAAGCTCCTCTGCTGCTCCCCCAGCTCGTGCTGTAGTGTTCCCTCAACAAAGCACTCCACTCTGCCCATCAGGGGAAAGTCACCCCTTCAGGAACTGCTCTGGAACTATTGTCACTTGAAATGAAATACCACTTTAAAAGTTCTCCACAACGTGTTTGTTTTGTATTGAACCGAGCCCTTAAGGACAAGATAACATGTACACTATACTTCATAAAAATGGCTACTTGACTGTAACTATGTTACTTCAAATAATACTGCCATTTGTTGACAGTATGAAAACAATGCTCTACTGGGGTGTTTACTGTGTGTTTTTCATCTGCTTCTACTGACTTTTGACTTTTCTGTCTTCACTCATCTTTGTTTCAAAGCTCTCGTATTTTACCTTCATTCAGTCTGCATGTATTTTCCTTCTTTTTATCTTTCCCACATTTCAGATAGCCATCCAGTATTACAGTTTGGTTCATCTGATTTTGAGCCATGGGGAAGTCTACTGGATGGCACAAGTCTAAAGTCAGGAATCACTGTTGTTTGGGTTTGCATTTGTTTCTACTCCCCCGCACTGCCACCGCCTTTGCTAGTGAGGTCCTTTCTGTGTCTTGGTGTCCCTATCAGGTGGCAATAAGAATATTCTTCTGTATAAAATACATTAACATTGGGGCTGGGGGGGGAGGGGGAAACACTTCACAAGTGCCAACAATTTCTTTTTGTTTGGGATGATCGTTTTCTTGCCCAGCCTTTTATACTCTCTCAATAATAACATTTAAGCCATGGAGAAATGAAAGATAACATAAAAAGCAGTTGATTCTGCTGGTGCTAGACTGAGCCCTGTGTTGTCTGTGTTCTCATCAGTGTGCTTTTGACCAGTACGCCTCTGTTCACTTGGAAATTATGCCTGGAATTTTAACACCTGAGTGAGACATCCTTATCTCACTTGGTGGTTTGTGCTTTTAATACAAGTAACCCTTTTCCTGGTATAATTTGTCTTAAGCATTCTGACTAAATTTGAAGTCAGTGATCATTTGTTACTGCCTGACAGCAGTGTATTTTCTGGACAAACAAATTCTTTCTTTCATTCCTTTCTCTGAGGAAGAATTGTATGTACTCTATAGGCTTTTGTTTGGATGCTGAGGGGATGTTTTTTATTTAGACTTACATGTTGCCGTATGGCTACATGGGAGAAAGCAGGATTGGAAGAGTGCTTCTTGAATTTAGAGCAGAAGGCATGAAATTTGCAATTGTTTTGAGTTCCTATGAAAGTTCATTTATAGCCTGAGGCTGTGAAACCTCTGTTACCAATAAATAAGTCTTGTTAGTAGAAAGGTCATTTATGAAATCAGGTCACTGCCCACCAGGATGGCTTAGGGTTCCTCTGCCTATTAAAAACAGTCAGAAGCAGGAAGTAGAAATCTTATGCAAGGGTCTGCTAAAAACACTAAATCTTTCCTCAAAAATCAAGGGAGAAATTCCTGAAGATTTTATTAAAACTTTGTATTCTGTTCTCTTCCTGTGGGGGTCTCAAGCCTAAGCAATTGTGGTTTTCCTTCCATTGGAAGAACTAGATGGAGGCTGTTGGTTTGCTCAATCACTGCATTATGTTTCTGACCTAGTAAAGAAGTCCATTGTTTTGCTAGCCTTAAAGCTGCGTATTTCTCACAAATGGAATGCTGTGTTTCTAAATGTATGTTTATGTAAATATTGACTGGCGTTCAGAGATTTCAGAATTCTTACAGAGAAACTAAGTATGATGCTTATCTTACACTTGGAAATGTTAAGAGTTAGTAATAGTGTCACACTACTGGTTTGTAAAGTTGCTTCGTTTTGCAGCTGTTGTGTAACAATATAGCATGTATCTTTATAAAAGTGTACAGTTTGGATTATAATTCTGAAAATCTGGATGACTGTAAACTTTTGGGTCTCAGTTGTAATGTAATTTAAAATTATATTGGAAGTAGCCACTGTAACACGGCTTTTAAAGATTTTTGCATGTGTGTATGTGGTTGCTTTACCAAATGTGCAAGTAAAGATGTGAAGTGTAGCCAGCAAAGGCAAAGTGAGAGATTTAGGCTTTATTTCATTTTTTTTTTAATACAAAATGAATGAAGTGTCTTTCTGTTAACATATTCTTCGCCTGTATGTGTTTGTTTCTTTCTTTGTTTCAGGAATTTGAAGCCTTTCAAAAATTTGTGGAAAATCGGCTTCCATTTGATGTTGTTATTGATGGACTCAATGTTTCCCACATAAACCCCAGAAAGATGCAGTGTGAAAATGTAAGTGCTGGTTAAATATTCATTAAGAGTTTTGTGTATGCTGATTGTATTGTAAACCAGTGAGTGCCTCATTATTACTTATCCTCTTGAGGCATTGATCAGGCAATTTTGTAGCACATGTTACAATGAAGTTCAAAGTTATCTAGATTTCATAAATTAAAAATGATCAGTGGGAAGATGGTTCTTACATATTTGATTGCATTAGCCATAAAAAAATTGTACCTAAATTTCCTCATGTATCTAGTACTCATAGTTAGAGCTAAGGTATTGATAACAGTGTTAACAGGACATACACTCTGTGTGTTTTCATAGTAATAGGGATTTTAGGGAATAGACTAAATCGACCGTATAGGAAATTTAGTCTTATATAGTTTTGCTGGTAAGAGTTCTTAAAATAACACCTTTCTGAGTTCAAACCACCTCCTGTACAAGTTTAAACTTTATTTCACTTGCTGTTGCCTTAAGCATTGGAGTTCTGTGCTTAGAAGGGCAGCGAGAGAGGCAGTGAAGTTTCATGAGATACTGGCTCATGAAGAGGGTACTTTCCTTAATATAAAAATAGAAAAGGAAGTCTACAGGTTGTTTGGATGGGATCAGGGAGAAAGTGTGGATTATCTGAGAAGAATCTCAGGCAGCAGGTAGTGGCACAGAGTTTTAAGATCTAGAAAGAAAGACCTATATTGCCAAAGAGGGGAAGGAGAAATGAATGTCCTTCCTCAGTGCATGCCTGTCCCAGTGTGGGATTCTGAACAAGGTCCTGAATGGTCTGTAAAAGCTGTATGCAATGGAACAAAGAGACAGATAATTACTGCTGATTTCTGATCAGAAATCTTACTAGGAGGTATTAGTAGGCTGAGCAGCATAAAATGCCTTTGAGTTCCTCCTTAGCTTCTTCTGTATGGGAAGGACTCTGGGATACACGGTGCTGGGGAGCTCCAGAAGGATTGTATGGAGACATCAACTTTCTGTTTAGGTTGTTCCATACAGATACAGGTCAGATCTCTCTTGAATCCCAGGTATTTACAGATTAAGAGTTTTTTTAGGAAAATCTGCCTTTCCTTCCTGCACAACAGAGCAGGAACTTGGACTCACCCCTTCTTACCTCCAGAAGAAGATTCTCTTCACTAAAGTTTACTTGTTCTGTGAGCTGTGTTGCTATTAATTATTATTACATTTTGTCATGCACGAAAAATGTTAATTATTGGAGCTTCTGCCAGTGGGTCTTTTGCTGTTCCAGTTATCTGGATCCTGTTTTTAAGAGTGTGGAGTCATTACATGAGATAGGATGGACGTTCCCATTACTCCTGCCTTATACCTGTAGATATTCACTGGCTGGTAGAACCTTTTTTGGCATGGGAAATGTGTATTTGCACTCTGAGCAGCAAGAGTTCCTTCACTGCCCAAAAGTAATACTCTTCTAGACGCTGATTCTTCTACTAAAGACTTTTTCCTGTATTGAGCCTTTCTATTAATTGAAATAACTTTAAAATTATGTTTATAATAGATGTTTTGATACACAATTACAGTGTTAACTATGGAGTTAACAGTTTTTTCCAATTGGAAACATTGTTTAAACATGAGATCGTGCTGAATGCTGGCGAATCTGGTTTTATTTCTTCATGACCCCATGTTGTAACATGCCAGGAAAGGACTGTGTCTTTGTTCTTATTTTGGATACTTCTGACAAGAAGCATGTATTCATGTTTTCTTGCTCTTTTTTTCAAGACTGCTAAAAACAGAAAGGAAAAAAAAAAAACCAACCCTAAACCCACAAAGCAGAGCAATCCTTTCTTCCATCTCCAAACTTTTCTTCCAGAGGAGGGAGGGGAAGGCCACATTAATCTCTGCATGTATTGCCTTCCCTGGTTACTGGTGGTGCTGCCAAGTAATCCCCTATCTGCCACTGCTGACCTCGCTGAATGCTGTAGTATGTCCTTTGAGGGCTGACTCTGCCACAAAACATCCTCTTTTGAAGGCTGCTGTCCTCATGCCAGAGGCAGCTGAATGGAAAATGTGGAGTGGCAGGTCTGGGACATTCACAGTCTTTTAATAAAACTCTTCAAGGTACATAGGGAAGCATAGTGCAGAACTGAGAGGGTGGAGAGGAGAAATAGATGCAAGAGAATTTGGAGGCAGAGCACAAAGGATGGAAAAAGCCAAGAGTGAAGGCTGCTGAGGTCAAGCTTGCTGGCCAGGACAACGTGCCTGACCCATTTTGAAGAGGGGCATGCTGTGACTCTGTAGTGACCTCTTCTGTTCTACTTGAGAGATAATAAAGGAGCAGTGTTTCCAAGGACCTGTGTTAAAAGCTGCTCAAGCCACGTTTTGGTTGTCTAAAAGCTAAATTAAGTCTCCAAGTGGGAGTCAGTCTGTGCTCTTTGCAAGGCTTCATTACTGCAGCTGTTGGACCCAGTCAGGATATTGCTTTATACTTTTCTGTTCCAGTGTATAGTTAATATGCAGCAATGGTTGAAAGAGAAAAAAAAAAATGAGACTGTTCTCCATTGATAACACACTGCAAGCATTACTATTTGCAAATTGGTAGGGTTTTTTTTGGATTGTGTCCCTTATGTGATTTAGAGTGAACAGCAAAATAAAGGGCATTGTTAAACACAGGAGAAGGCCTAAGATTTATGTGACAATAATATGGTAATTTAAATACATTCTGGTCTTTGTTTAAATTTAACAAAAAATACTGTTCCACTTTATGATTTAGCTTTAAGAATTGTAACTGTTTTGCTGAAGACCAACTCCAGCTAACTCTTAGTCATATGATTAAAACAAGAATGTTTGCAAACATTCTGACATTTATCATTCCATTTAGGCATTCCTTAGGCCTATTAGGAAGACCTTAGGCATCTTGGGAAGGGGCTGGATTGTGTGAACAAGGCACAAATACCTTTAGGAATGAGAAGTTATAAAAGCAAAAGTTGAAGGAATGATTTTTACTCATTCAATCCCCAAAGTGTTCTGACATTCTGGAAAACTAGATATGTGATTTCCAGTAGCCCCAGGCAACTTCAGTCCTCACAGCCAGCACTTACTTAGCAGATCATCATGAATATTATTGACTTGGCAGATTTACAGGAACATCCTGTGGCAGTTTCTCTGGTACATGAGACTGTCGGTTTGTAATTACAGTCCCTTTTTTTCCAGGTTGGTTTTATACTAGGTCTGCTTCCTGGTACAAATCACCATGTGGCTGCATCAATTACTGACAAAAAGAGGAGGTAGCATGAGGGTGGGAACAAAGATTTTTGAGGGCTAGGGAATGGTTAGATCATCTGATTTGAAGGCACTGCACAATGTAGAACTGAGACCCTGGGTATTAGCCAGCACCTCTTACCAGCCCTTTGCTTCCTTACTGCAGCATTTTAAACTAGACATTAAAGTTGACTACTAATTAAAAGAATTATAGGCTGGAAATTATAATCCAGACAATAGAAACAAACTCCCATAAAGTCTAAAATCATTCAGTATTGTTTTTCTCCAGTTGTTTTGGGGTTTTTTCGCATTCTGGTGCTGTTCAAAACTGTACCTGATGTGTGTTTGCCGTGATGAGTTAGTCACTGTACTGCAAACGTGGTAGTTAATAAACTGAGGAATTCTTGCAGTTTAACTAAGCAGAGTTGATTCAGGCTGTGTCATGATGTTGAGTTAATCCTTTCCTCCAGATGTATCTAGTTACATAAATCCCTAGCCAGCACAATGGCATTTGGAACTCCCTGTCCTCTGCTGCCGTAATTCCCTGTAGTGCCCCCACCTTTCACCTTGCAAAGGTCAAGAGAGGGAATTTCCATGCACGAATTGTTTGGTTCTCTTACTAAACACAAACTGTTACATAATTATTAAATGCATTTTTGTCCTGTATACCACAATTTTCTGTAGAAGTATTCCTTGGAAGTGAGGGGGAACCCAGGTGCAAGCAGGATGTCTAGGCTCTGGAGCATCTTGCTTTGCTTGTGGGAGAGGAGTGAAGGGACTACAATGAACTGTGCTCCAGCTATCTCTAGACTGTGAAGGGCCGGGGTAGGGGATGAGGGAGGGGTAAGGGAGCACAATCAGCAAGTGCAATTTAAAGAGTACTTTGCTATTTTTAATTTACACTGAGACTGGTACATTGTAAATGAGGTATCAGTCAGCTCCTTTTTTAGCTGGTACCCATCTGGTGCTAGATGTAACTGAATATGTATTTCAAATGTGTGTTGGATCAAAGCTAACTCACAATTCCCTCTTCAAACAGTTTGGCAGTTGGGGTCAGCTCTGCCCTAACTTTACCCTCTCTAATCTCTGTATTCAACTCAGACATGTGAAAGACTGGTAAAATAGTTCCAGATTGAGTTCCATGAGGCTGACAAAGGAATAGTTTTTGCTCTTGGCGAATAGTTCAAAGTGATTGCTCCCAAACTTAATCAGCATTTCTATAAATGGACTACATAAGTTCATATAATTCCCACGTAAATTGCAGTATGCCTGTACAACAGCTGACAGAGCCAGATCCTTGCTGTTCCCCTCTCATCCCATCCCAGTCTGGTGGCAGCAGCTGGCATGGCGCCCCTACCACACCTCCTGCATGCAACAGCAGCCAGGCCTGCCAGCAAAGCCCCAGACTTGCCCTCCCACACCTCTCACAGCCTGCCACAAAAAGTCTGGCTGTGCCTGTTGTAGTTGGGATTCTTTGTGACAGGCGGAGGGGGCAGGACATGCCTTGCAACTATTCCTTTTCTCTTCCAGGGAAACAGCAGCAGACCTGTTGAGTGGAGGCTGCTCTGAATTGGAGAAGGGTTCTTTGACTAAGTGAATTGTGTGGTCCCGAGTAGCATAGTAATCATGTGTGAACACATTATTGCCTTTTGGTTTTCCACATGTTCAGTGTTTTTCCAATATTATTTATCAAGGTGATTAAAAGTTCAGTATTACAGTTTTAGTTATTCTAGTGGTTCTGTACTAGTTATTCCTGGACTCCCTGCCTACTTTAGCAGTACGGAAAAGAGTGGGGACAGAGAGGTTGCTGCCTCGGAAGGAAAGCTGGGAGTGAGAAATAAAGTTTCATCAGGATAGAGGGGAAAACCAGGATGTGGGATACTAGTCTACAGGAAATGGTAAATGGTCTTGTTAATTTTTTTTAAAAAGCCCAGCTGTGGCCACAGAATTGAAGAACCTTTATGAATTATATCCCTGGAAGCGCCCAAGGCCAGGTTGGATAGGGCTTTGAGCAACCTGGCCAAGTGGGAGGTGTCCCTGTCCATGGCAGGGGGGTTGGAACTAGATGATCTTTAAGGTCCCTTCCGACCCAAACCATCCCTTGATTATATGACTTATGCTTTGTAAATTCAGCTCAGAACCATTGTTTTGGTATGCACTTTATTCACATTTTCAAGGCTCATTTTCCAAATATCAAGACAAAAATAATAACTCTTCAAGTGACGTTAAAGTTAAAAAAGAGGGGGAAACAAAAAAAACCTCCAAAGAAAGAAGGCACCTATGACCCATCATTCGCTTGGGTTAGTAACCCAAATCAATTGTGAAGCATAATTTTGTTTCTTCGAAATTTCTTCTCTTTGCCTACAAATCCTCTATCTTGAAAAAATGGGTTAAAAAGTATTGGAGTAAAAGTAAAGCTTTCTCTCCTGCTTATTAAAAATTATTTTGAGGCCATGAAGCAAAGAAATTAACACCTGTTCATACATATATAGTTGACAAATACATGTAGTAACATGCTCAGGTTTTCATGTGGTAATTTTTTCCAGTCTTCAAGTCTGTCTTAACTGTGCAACATGCCTGTGAGAGATCAACTGCACAATCAGTGATACAAAATACGAGCTCTGCTGTATGAGCTGTCCTGCAAAACAAGCGGTTATCAATAAGTTTGACCCAAAAAAAGTTATGCTTGGAAAAGAATTTTTTTCTTCTTTGACTCATTTGGCAGCATCTGTGATTTGTTCAAGTACTTTACTGTCTGTAAATGAAGCAAGAATTAAGTAGATCCATGAGTCATTCTCTGTTCAGAATCAATACATCCAACAGAGGTCTTATTTGTCATACTGTGACAGTTCATCAATTCTTCCTCCCACCAACTCTTGTCTTACCACTCAACAAAGCAGTCAGACGTGTTTGTTCATTTGCTCCCAGCCTTTTTCATCTTTTTTTTTTCCTTCTGTCTTCTAATGGCGGTCCAAGTTTGCATTTCCACAGTAATGAAACATTTGCCCTATTGCTCAAGATTGGAGAAGTTTCTATCTTTGCAGCATATGTTTCATTCTTTAGATCTGTACTTTCATTTCCTTTATGTATTGCACAAATCATAAATATGAAGATCTTTGGTGTTTTCACTGAAAATCACCTTCAGCCTCTGTGTAATATGATCTTAGGAGAGAAAGATGCTCAAGCACTAAGGGTACCCTTGAAACTTCACCTATTTTTAGCGTTAGAGATGTGTGACTGAAACATTCAGCATTGCATTCATCTCTCATCAGTTAATTTCTGGGGTTCCTTGAATATTTCAGCGGGAGGACTGAGCACATTCTTCTACGAAGCCACATCTAAGAGACTGATACTGATATGCTGAAATCTTCCCCCTCCCTTCCTATATTGGGCCGTCCTAAAACAGAATAGATGAAGCTCAAAAATTTTGGTGACCAGATCCAGAAAAGCAAAGCTGCTAAGCTTCTCAGGGGAGATGAAGGAGACTAGACGCACTTGCCTGTGAAACCTAGGGGAAAGGCCTGGCCTGCAAGTCTTCCTGCTCTCTTCTGAAACCTGACAGCTTCCATTTGTGGCTAAAAGAAAAATAAAAGGTCATGTAATACATTGAAATTTGTATACCGATACAAATGGTGTGTTGGACATGCATTTCAGAGGTTCTAGAAGTACTCCTGCAAGTGGTTGGCATGTATGCTTCCATCGAGGAAACACACGTGTTGACTACATACCTTGAGCCACCAAGTTTGGCATTTCCCATAGGGGTACGCTCCAGCATGTTTTGCTGCTTCTGCAGCACTGGGGGGAGAGAGTAGGAGGTAGCTAGGACTTCTTAAGAAAGGAAATAGAAAGTCAGACTGGCTACCTGTGAATACAGGGAAACTTTCTCAAAACTTTTAACTTCCAACATTGTGAAATGGGGGTTGGGGGGGGAATGAAGCTGGCAGGATTCCGTGACTAAATGCCTCAATGGTTGACTCAAAGCAACTATTTTTCCTTTCAGAGGTTTCCAGTCTGATTTTGCATTTCCTGGTGAGAAGAACAGAGCAGCAGTAACTGAGCAGGTTAAAAAAATCTGACTATCAGGCATTTTAACAACTCCTCCTTGTTTTCTCCTGAAGTCAGACACTTCCTGGGGTTGCCACCCCTGAATTACTATTTGCAACCTCCGTTTCTGGCTATAAAACTGAATAAACCCCATGTGATTCAGTTAACTATCTCTATTGGTTTCTGTCTGATATTTTTAATTTCTACCTTTGTATTTGGCAATAACAGCAAATCAAAAGTTAAGGTAAGGACAGGAGCACCCAAGCGCTCCTTTTTACGAGAGGAATTGCATTGTATCTTTCATAACAAGAATTCTTCTAATCTCTAGGAATATAAGCTTGAAATTCAGCAGAGCAGAATCATAGAATCACAGAATAGTTAGGGTTAGAAAGGACCTTAAGATCATGTAGTTCCAATCCCCCTGCCATGGGCAGGGACGCCTCACACTAGAACATGTCACCCAAGGCTCTGTCCAACCTGGCCTTGAACACTGCCAGGGATGGAGCATTTACCACTTCTTTGGGCAACCTGTTCCAGTGCCTCAGCACCCTCACAGTAAAGAACTTCTTCCTTATATCTAACCTGAACTTCCCCTGTTTCAACGTGCCTTGATGATTCATGTCCCAGTGAACTCGGTAACTGTAGCAACAAGTTGTTTGTTGTGTGTTGTAGAGAAGACCTCCTAAAATCAGGATGATGAAGTCAAATTAAGGTATCTTCTGAACTGGATGAGTTTCAGTCTTGCTGTTTTCAATTCTCCCTTCAAAACCACAAGATGAGTTTTCTTTGGGCAGCCCAGCTGATTCACCTTATCATGGAACTGTTATCAGTGTGGCAGTAAGAGGTGTACAGGGCCTCCAAATCAGAAACCTGATCTTAGGGAACTGAACTGCTTCTTTAGAAGTGGTTTTTGTATGAAAGGTCTCCATAACTGTGAGAGACTGTAGTGTTATTAAGATATGGGAAGCAGGCCAGAAAATGTGAAGGCCAATTCTGTGTAAGAATAAATATTTTATTTGAGCCTGAGAAATGCTGGGGTTTAGTGCTGTCTTAAAGGTAATATAGATAAGATCCTCAGAACAATGACTGCATTCATTCATGTACCTCTGAATTTATTTATATATTTTGAAAAGCAATAAATTTTTGGTTCACACTTTGCTTTTACATCTGATAAGCTGGTTTTTAGTAAAAGCAGGAAAGAAAACATTTGAAAGCTGTGTTATCTGAAGGAGCCTAAACTGCATTTGGATTTATTTATGAAGTTACGAAAGCCTAAATTGTTTGAACAGTAGGTTATTTCCAGGGATTTCAGTATATTAACATGCTGATTAATGATCCAACAGTCTATTAGCCTGCATTTATTGTTTTTTCCCTCTAGTTGCGTTCTACTCGTAGAGCAAGAGTGGAAAAGACATTTATGTATAGGTAATTAAACATATTTAAATTGAGGTTATAAAGTTATTGTAACCTGCAGTGAAGTTTAAAACCAATGTTAAAGTAATTTTATTTTTTGTAATCTTACACTCATAGAAGGTCAAGTACAATTGTCCACAGCTTTTAATCTAAATTTACTCATAAACTGATTGTTTTGTGTTGTCTGGAACATGGAAATAGGAACTTCTATTTGAATCTAGGAGACTGGTTTCACCAGAATTAAAATTCCATGCTTGGTCTTCTGTTTGACTGTGAGCAACTCAGTTTGAAGTATCCTTGTCTTGCAGGTTACGCGTATTTAATATAAAAAGCCAAAGTTTCCTGTGGATTTTTCACTTATTTGTCATAGAATGAAAATTCCTAATAAACTTATTATTTCTCCTTACTTAAGTGTAAGAGATGGAATAATAAATAGATTTTAAGTAAAAAATAGATTTTAAATAACATTGAAAATTAACTGCACCTCATAAAGGCCATGTGTGCCACTGCAGCAGTCCATTGCAGCCTCCGATGGATGATGTGTAGTGGGCCTCTGCTGTGGTTAAATTAAATTGTGACATAGCAACAGAGATAGCAGGAGCAGGGAACAGTGATTTGGCATCATCTGTCTTAACTCCCTACCACCAATGCAATCGAAACATGGTCTTGCATAGTACAAGACATGAAATGCCTAGAAGCCTTGCAAGCATGTCTATTAATGGTTACAATCAGACCTGATCTAGCCATACAAAATGTAATTAAGCTATTCTCATACATGCTGGGACTTGTAAATGATTTTGTTGCTTGTTGTCATGTGAGGAACAGGACTGATGCAGTAAAAATACCAGTACCAAGAACATACTAAGCAAGCTATGGCTACCTTTGCCACTGGTGTCCTTTCAATTTGCAGAAGAAAAAAAAAAATAACCCACAGGCTGATTTCTAGCACAGGCAATGCTAATCTACATGGGTTCTTCCTCTGTCATATAGAATGAACTCTAGGAAATATGGGAATTTGGGGAACTGCTTCTAGAAGAAGAGTCATAGCAATATGACCCAAGCTGAAATAAACTGCAGAGGAAGTCCTGGGTTGCAGGATTTCCTGAAAATGAGCTTCGTATCTGCTGGGTCATCTCATATGCATGTCGTGCTAATGTAGCAGGTCAGTGGCTACAGAGGTTGATCTTGTGTATAAGGTCATCCCTGTCTTCATTTGTAAAGCAAAATAATTTCCTTCGTAGTTGCAGAAACACTTCCTTATTTGCTTCCCCACCTGATCTTCCCTGTTGCTTACATGATTTTACAACTTTTTAGATCTCCTGGCTTGTATTTTCTGAATGATAGATAATGAACTAAAAATTTAAAACTATGTATTTACTTATTAGTATCCATGGTCCTAACTGTTACACAATAGAAATCTTCACTCCCCATCCTCCAAGAAATATGCCTACCTCAAGATCTTAAAAATTAGTCATTGAAAAAGCATCATTTATGTTCTCCTTTTTATGTGCATTTCCATCAAATAAACATTTATATTCTCTACTCTATAAATATTATTTTCTAAATATGGTCCCAAAAATAGATATAAAATCATTTTGAATGCTTAATCTCTGGCATTGTACTTACTGCCTGTCTCATTGTTAGGAAAAATTGTTCTCATTGTTCTTGAGAAATTTTCTACTTCAAATCGTTTACTTATTTCATACTAATCTTTACAAGTATCTGCTGGTTTTTCCTTTACACACAGAGATACTAGCTTGTGGTGTGTTTCTTCCTGATTTATTATTCACCAGTCCTTTTATGATCCAAATAGTTCTTTTCACAGTTCTAGCTGGAAACATGTGTTGAAGTTATAATGAGTTAGGTGAGTCAGAAGCTGAAGAGGTTGTCAAAATTCCATAAACATAATATACTCTATTTTCCAACCAGTTTTGTGAAGTATTAACTGATACTTCTGACTAATTTTTCCAATAATTTCTACCATTTCCAGTGGCTGCATTGTCCTATCCTTGCACAGTGTTTCCTGTAATGACTGTTAAAACTGGACCTGTGTTTCTGTCATCCTAATGATGCCAACTTACCTTTTGCATAAATCAGAAAATATTAGTGATGCTTATGTCTGTCCTCATCATTATCCAGCATTCATTCATTTACCCACTCACTTCTGTCACTGCCAAAAAGGAAACTGTGAGTTGGCAGTAGGACTTCTTCTGCCTCTAGTATTTTGAGTCTTGAGCTTTTAAGGAGTCGTGTTGACGTGGCTTTGTGAGCAAGCTGTGTCCATGATGTGCCATAAGCTCTCTAACAGAAGTTAAAAGCCTATTCAGCTCCACTGGTTCTGTGGAGTAGTTCTTGACTTATGTGGTATACCAGTGTGGGAAGATGAACCTTGCTGATGCCGTCTCTCCTTGTTTATTTCCTGATTGTGTGATGTTTGGGTAAACTAGGTAGTGCTTACACTATATACTGAAAAAAAGAAAAAGTAGAAATATGATGCAGGTGCTTGTTAAAGCTGTGTTTCATTGCAATTTGAGCTTCTACATTCAGTGCAAGTTTGAGGAAAGCACAGTGGAAGATAGGTATTCCTTGAATACTACCTACACTACTACCTGATTGATTGATTGATTGATTGATTGGAATTTTCTTCCACCACAGCCCTAAGTTGCCACACATTTGAATAAACAAAATGAAGTAGTAGTAAGGGGGTTGCAACAGGTAGTTATAGAGCAGAAGCAGTCTTAATGATGTTGATTTACCCTGCTCGTTATTAGGAGTAGTTATCCTGGGCTTGTCTAATGTTAATATCACTATGCTGCTTTCAGCATCTGAGGTCATTTACCTGATATCTGTACAACCCTGCACTGTACTTTTTAAATCCATTTATGTATGATGACCCTAAGCCTCAACAGTTACATGAAATGGCTTAAATAAGAGAATTGGAGGCTTTTGACATTTCTACTTCTCGTTGATTTGTATGTATCTTCATACTTTCATGCCTTGCAGAGTGAAAAGCTCTGACTTTCCATTGAATGGATGTCCCCAGGCGGGCTTTCATAAATACAAATGCTAGAGGTTAGGGATTTCTTTTTTCTCATCCCACTCACTCTCATTTCTCCAAGTCCTTTCACTCTGCTAGCCTAGCTAACATAGCCAGTAATACAACACAGTGTTTTAACCCTTAGCTGTCTGCTAAGTTTGGTAAACAAAATACTACTGAAACTATAGCTCTCTCTTGCACTTAAGCACTGCTGTTTGGTCCTGGGTGCCCCAGGAGTTGTTAGGTGGGTATAAGCATCCTTTCCGTGGAAATGGACAAAGGAGGGAAAGATGCAACAGAATTCCTCAAATTTGGTGGCCAGTATAGTCATACACAGATATCTGGAAACTGCAGTGCTGAGTCCCCAACCCAAAATTTGCTTTAAAAAGATAGATCCTTTTATGAAATAGGAGATGAATGGTTCTTATTTGGCTTTGGCTGTCCAAGCCATTTTGATGTTCATAATTTCATATTCTCAGGCTTATGTATCTTGACTACAGGGTTGAAAAATGACTAAGTAGACAAAGATTTTCATATAACCGCTTGTTCCCAGGAGGTGGACCTTTTAGACAAAAGCCACATATCATCCATAATTAATTTGTAGGAGCTGACAATATTATCTGTTTGTCAAATTGATGTATCTTATCTTCCAAGTGAAAGAAAAATACTTCAGTGGCCTGTCCAGTGTCCAGCTATTGAGTATTGTGGGCTGTTATCAATAAACTTACATTAAAAGCATTGAAGTAAATTAGATCTTGTGGATTGTAGCTATTGTGGGGGGCTTTCAGACCTTCACTGCCTAGGATCTCCAGGCAGAGATGCTGCCTGCCATGTTACTAGTAGTAAAATGGCATGAGTTTGCAGTGATGTACAATGAAAGTTAATGACTGTGTTAAGAAAAATAATGCTTACCCATAGTTTGCATTCACTTATGATACACTGCATCATCTTGCTGGTTTTGCAGGAACAGTATGTTACTTACCAGGGCGTAAAGCCTTGATCCAAATAAGACAGTTCAACCTCTGCCTCATGGGACTGGCAGTGAAGGTGTACTGCTGTATATGAAAGTCCCCTAAGTTTTCTCTAAGCTGGTAAATACCAGTTATGCTCTTACCAGTATTAAACCAGTATTAATCTTCCTTGGTCCCTCCTTGCTGAAGGCCTTGGTGCATGGTCTACCTGGGGTAGGTGCACCTGACTCTGACCACACAGCTTCTCCTCCATCTCAGACCCTTGTGCTTTAGTTTGCTTCTGTTGATTTTTGTCCTGTTGAAGAAGAACATTTTATGTGTTCTCTTTCATATTAAACAAATTTTTCGTCTTTCTGACCTTCAAAGAGAAATCACCACTCCAGTAGTGTTTATTAATGTATTCATTTGTGTTAAGAACTGCAAAATTGTTCTTACTGGAACAATTGTTTTTGAAGGTAACCTCTTTATCTCTGAGCAGTAATCTGTAGCAAGCAACTGGAAAATAGTACTAATGAGAAACAGAAGAAAAGCAGTGTGAAAACTGTGTTATAAATATTTGGTGCATGTTGTAGTCTAATTGTTTTTTTTCAACTGCAAGCAATACATTTACTAGTGGGTTTCCCAGGTTATCATGTCATTCTACCTCGATGATATGTCTGTTGACCTGTGAGTGTAGAAATAGTCTTTATTTTAAAGTTTTTGTGGAACTTTAGTTTATTAAGTTTATTAAAACACAGGATGTCGCTGCAGAAGTGTAGGTTTAATGTGCCTTGAACAGCATCATGCCTGTGGCTTCTGTAACAGTGATCTCCCCAGCTGCTGCAGCACCTTTCCTCAAAGAATAAAAGTACCATCTGGGACTTTTTCAACCACAGATTGGAGAGGGGGAAAACACTTAACATCAGACTTAGGTCAGTGACGCTGTGCAGACATCTGCATAGGACAGTGCTGAGAGCTAAAATATTGGTATTTTTTAAACTGTCAGTTTCAGTCTTGCAAAGCCAGTTTCAGTCCTGCACCAAGTTATTTCCTATCTATGGAAAGGATCAGTCAAGCTTGTGCTTTCATTTTCATAACATCCCATCACCACTGCTCCCGCCACCAGCCGAAGATCCTGCTCACATTTTGTATTTTGTGTGGGTCAGAAGTTATGACCCACACAGTGAAAGTCCAAGACTGGCACTGCTGCATTTAATTCACAAATGTTCCCTCCTAGTAGCTAGCTTTTTACATAAGGAAGAAATGCTTCACTGTGAGGGTGATGAGGCACTGGAACAGGTTGCCCAGGGAAGTTGTGGATGCCCCATCCCTGGCAGTGTTCAAGGCCAGGCTGGATAGGGCCTTGAGCAACCTGGTCTAGTAGAAGGTGTCCCTGCCATTGTAGGAGTGTTGGAACTAGGTGATCTTAATGTCCTTTCCAGCACAAAGCACTCTATGATTCTTTCTGAAATGAGAAATGGTAAAAGAAATTCTCTTGTGGCCTTAACTTGTTGTATGCAGCTGCTACAATAATAGTAGAAATGCAAGAGTACAAATGTAATGGCAAAAACTGGATTTACAGTGAGAGCTGGGACAGTTTTTCCATTTAGTCAGTGGCTCTGATAAGTAACATTTCGCTTCTGAAGCCTATACAAAAATAAGTAAAACCTCATACCTTTTCATTTTCATGTAACTTGCTTCCTCAAGAAAAGAAGATAATGTATATGTAGTAGTTGTTGCAATGAAGCAATGTGTGGTGACCAGTAAGAAAATAGTGTCAAAGAAACAGCAGTGCAGGCAGAAAGAATTCGAGGATGAGAACAAAGGATAGTATTGATATGTGGAAATGCATAGGTAACACTTCAAGTCCTTTCAGCTTTTACATGGTTATTTTTCTGCCAGGTTGGACGGAGTCTTGGGTGACAAGGTTTAGTGCGAGGTGTCCCTGCCCATGGCAGGGGAGTTAGAACTAGATGATCTTGAGGTCCTTTCCAACCCTAACTATTATATAATTCTATGGGAAGAGAGATTTCTCTAGCTCATCTCCTTGGGGTGGAATGTTGATACTGGTAACTCTTTTTAATAATTTGTAGATCTCCAGGTTTTGATACAAAACAGTAAGCACTCAGGAGTGGTCTGGGTAAAAAAAAAAAATCCATGTAAGATGCCCATATGTATTGTCAAGATCTTGGTATTTTTATTGCAAGAAAAGGTAAGTAAGAGGAGTCTTTCCAAACCTAAAGTTAACTTACACAGGTTTGGTTTGTATTGTGCTGTTCTCTGAGCTAGTCAGTAGAATAAAAAGCAGGGATGGCTCTTCAAGCTTGTTTGAAATTGGAAATTTTATCTACAGTTTATAATATAGCAGAATATAATGTCAGAGCCTATTACAAAAATATTACTTCTATATTCAGAACTGTTTTAGAAATATCTTGAGCAGGTTGCACCTTCAGGTGAAATCAACTGAATTAGAATTATAATTAAAGAAATCTCCATTACTGGCATAATAGCCAGGGTAACCATGAATACAGGAAAATATAAATCATGCTATTGCTTCTGTACCTGACCTAAATCTGTTTACAGTTACTCTGCTTTACTCTCCCCACTATCGAGGATTCAAGAGGACTCATTAGCTTGTCCATTATCTCAGTCTATGGAGTATCCTTGTAATCCATTTTGACCTGGAAGTAATATGTCTACATTCACCCAGTGCTACAGTTGAGCCAAGTCCTCCAGTCAGTGGGAACACTGGGCTGTGCAGGGGCACCAGGTGCCTTAGTACACAGTCAGTTTGGACCTGGCTGCGAAAGCATCCTCAGGATGCCTTTGAATACAAACTTAGCTTGCAAGCAGCAGATATATATTTAGGCATCACCTCATCTGAGCAAACTGAACCTACCATACCTTCCTCAATCTGTATTAAATCAGCTCAGGTATCTTTGCTTCTGTGGTTTAGTTTTCTTTCTCAATCAATAATCTGCCTTTGTTTAATAGAGTTGACTGTGAAGTCAAGAGCAAAAGCTGGCATAAAATGAACTGCAAATTTTAATGAATTGTGGTAGGGAGTTAAGACATATCTCTACTGAATGCGTCAAGAGAGAGTAAGTCAATTCTAGGTGAGGGGTCAATGGAGACGGGTTAAAAGATGTTAAACTTTGCATGGTTGCCGTCACTGATGTATGAAGTTGTATGATAATGTGTTGCATCAATCTAAATAGTCCTACTGTAATACAGGATACAAACATTCTCAACAATATTGTTTCTGCAGTGTTGCAGAGATCCCCAGTGTCGTAAGGGATAATTCCCAAGGGTTAGCTGTTGGCTGTCTCAAAAGCGTAAAGTAAACATGGCTGATTAAGCTTAGTCACTGTTACTTACTCATTCATTTCCCTTTTTTTCCTTTCTTTCCCTTCTAAGTACCTGCCCCTTACTAGTCATGGGCAGATAATCTTTAGGGAGTTCAAGAAATGTGTATGCTGCCCCTGTAGTTGAGTAAAAAGGACTCTGAGACTAATTTACACTGTGTCGTCAGTAATAATGTAGAGAACGTAAGAAGCAGTTTCCATTGTGTTTGGTGCTGTGATAATGGTGTTGAATCTGCTTTGGTAAAATCACCAGGCAGAGTGAGAAGGGCCAGCCTTTCTTGCAAGCAGCACCCTTGGTTTTTTGAGCTTCTTTGGCTACAACATGTAACATGGGAACTAAAAATGATGACACTGTAAGTCACATAAATGTGGTGATGGTGAGAATTGGTTCCTTGCTAACTTTTGGAGAGAATGCTCACGCTCAGCCCCACCCGACAGGGTACTTACGGCAGCTCTGTACCTGTGGTCAGCATTGGGGTTTCCTCTGCAGTTTCACAGCTACAGTGCTGGGTGGGAGGCACCAATAACAACACATGAAAACAACGATAGGGGAGTTTGCTGCTGTTATTAGCACAAAATCTGATTACAGGCGTGTTTTGCTTTTAAATGGCAGTTAGTGAAACCAGATGTTTAGAGGACGGCAAACATGATTTGTTAATAACAAATCTGATTTAAACTCTGGGGGTGATTACTTCTTCATGCTGTACCTGTATACAGGTGAGGCACTTTTTGCTGAATCAGGGAATGGTGTGCCTCCCAGCAGCAGTGTTTAGGAGTTTCCCATCTGACAAGTGGGAAGCCACCAGTAATGTTCAAGGAGAAAGCTGTCCTACAACATACTAACCTTTGAAACTGGGACACGTTGGCACAGCGTGATCTAGTAATCCAAACAGGTGACAGGCATTAAAGCCCTAGGAAATCTATATTGTGTTCTGCTCATAGTTCCTTGTATGCGGTAGAGTAATTAATCCGTCTTCCTTGTGCTCTGTTATGCACTTGTGTAAAATGGAGGTGTAATGATGCATTTACTTCATAAGGCTGTTGTGAAATTTAAAGAATGAGGATTAATCTTGCAGTGTGAATAGGATTCCCTGCTCTCCCAGCTGCTCCCAGTGTTTGATCTCCATTAAATTCTGCAGAATTATGAATGTGGGTCACCACAAAACTATTTCCAGGAAATTGTATAGAAAAGTTCCCTTCTGATGGGAAACTGTTAATATTATTCTCACCTGAAAAGTGGTTCTTTAAAGTATAACTTGCTGATTTTTAAAATGCTCCCAGTTACTGCATTTTCAGTTGCTCTATTTCATATTTGCAAAGCTTGGGCTTTTTACATATGAGGAGTTCAACATCAGCATGATCCTGTGGAGTAAGCATTCTCTGTCCTACTGCTCTGCCTCTCCACCTCTTTTCATTTCCAGCTTCTCTGACCCAGAGGCTCCTGCCCTGGTGTGTGATTGTGCTATGATCTGGTTGACAGCATGGCCCAATAAATGGATTGTATCTGCACAACGGAGGGAGAGGGGGAAATTTTGTACTAATTTTGTAATCCTCTTTCTCAGGAAGATGAATAGCATAGGGAATGTGTGTTGTATATTTTTTAATGTTTTATATAGATTGTGTTTTGAACAGATTATCCAACCAAGCATCTGATGTTTGCTGCCTAAATTATGTGGAACATTCAAAAGGTGCATCTACATAGAGCTTGTGGCATAAAGTATGTTTGCATTGCATAGTGGCAGATAACAATTTTTAGGAAACCTTTGGAAATACCAGATTAATAAAATACTTGTGCCTTTTTAAGTGAGAGATCATGACCGCTGGGTTTTTGTTAGCAGTATTATGTTCCGTTTCCTCTGTGACTTAAAACAAGTGTTACCGTGTGTCTCATGTCTTCCTTTCTTGAGAAGCAGCCAAGGCGTGGGAGAAGACACACTTAGGGAAACCCCCCATGTAACTTCTGTGACTCCCTCAGACCACCCCTGTTAAGCCTAAAATGAGGTTAAAAGCTCTTTAGTAAAGTTGCATCAGGCCAGGGAGTGTGCAGAACAAAAGTACCTTTATCTTGTGAAAGCAAAAATAATTTCTGTGTTTTAGTTGTGTAAGTAAAGGTTCATCTCTGTGGTAAGCAGAGGAGGGACAGTGTGCTGGTATGCTAGCAGGAGTTTCTGAATTTTTTTATGTGATTCCCATTAATTTTATTATGATTTAAGCTTATTTTGAGTTTTTCCATTGCAAAACTGTAGCTAGTTTCTACCAACCTCCCAGTTTTTGCCAGAAGCACTTCATACTAGAGGACTTCATATGCTGATAATATGTAAGAGAAGAAAGTCCATATAAGTAACACGTACAAAGTATCACTAGTTACACCCTTCAGTTCGAAAGACTTAAGGGGTCTGGATCCAAGCCAGTCAGATTTTTTATAAACTTGGGAATAGCCCCAGCTGACCAATCTGTATCTGGAAATCCAGATGCCTTTGTGTTGAACCATAAGTGTAATTAAAAGGTGTTTCCATGGTTTTTATTGGGGGTAAACTCCAGGAGTTCAAATCCCAGCAGTTTGTTGTTGACATTGCAATACCACTAGTGCAGCTACATTCCTGAGACTCTTACTGAATCATAGCGTGCTTTTAGGACTTGCTTCTTCTGTTGTACCACCAGGATGCTCTTGCCGTCAAGTTTGTGTTTTGTTCTGGGGTTTTTTTCCACATGACTTTCACATGCTAACCTTCCCTTAACATAGCTAAACATTAAGCAAAAAGAGAAAGTATTTTCATTTGGAATTTGTAAGGGGTTGCTGAAGTTATTCGTGGTTGATACTTCTTCACTGTTGACTTCTCTCCGTGAAAATGTGTGTGGATGCAGTAGGTACATTCCTAACTTTTATTAAGCCTAATGAATTCAGCTTAACAAACTTAATTCTCTTTTGATATTCCAACTATTTGCAGGACTAGGCCAATGCATGAGAACTGGAAAATAAAAGTGACTGTAAACAAGTAAAATTGCTGAGCCAGTTTTTCCTGCCCAGATGAGACATTCCAAAAAGAAATGTCACTATTGAAAAACTGAAGTTCAGTTTTTTAATTTTTAATAACCACCTCATTTAATAATCAAATAAATTATGTGACATAGATGAGGAGATATGTTATTGCATAATATAGTTACTTTGAAAGCTTTCCAGTAACATAAAAATGGTGGCTTTTGTTTGTATCTTTCAATTCTGTGTTCCAGTAAGAATTCTGAAATGTATCTCCAAAGATTCAGGTCATGCACTGGAGACAATGCAGTTTTTATTTTTATGTGCCATTTTATAGGCAGAAATTACTGCATTTGGCCTTTTCCTGCTCACATTATGTCCTGTTTATTTTAACCAGGGAAAAGTAGAGTGTATGCATGCATAGCTGATGTCCAGTGCGATCTTCTGGAAGCAGGAAGTCAATTCTGATAGGTACTGTTAGGCTCTTGTACTTTGTATTAGCACTGAGACCTTATATCTCATGAAAACAGAGCCTTCATTCCATGCAGGTAACAGCAGCTTATAGGTCAACAGTTAAAAGTAATGTAGAAAATCTTCTGTCCTCCTCTCTCAGATCCTCAGATCCAGACTTACGGCACAGTTAATTTGATCCATCTGCAGGTCCTTTGTAGAGAGGGGCAGTCCCACACTTCCTCTCCCCGCCACCTCCAGCAACATGTTCCCATCAGTCATCACCTTTGACTCAGGTCTATCAATTGCGTGGCTGCAGGCTCAACCCTGCAAAAATACTGCTTTTGTTGGATTAGTGAGCTCATGGGTAGTTGTGACATTGTTAGATTGACACAATGGAAGTAGTGGGAATGTGCAACTGGAGAGAGGATTGAGTGGGACCACCCCTTTCCACTGATACTCACAGGTAGATCAAACTAAATGCATTGTAAAATTGGACCCAAGAGCTAGAAGAACAATTCTTTGTAGCCCCTGAGACAAAAGACAATGATATCAAATAATGGTCAAGATCACAAATAGGAAGGAAGGAGGGGAAGGAGCAAGAGAAGGAGAAAGGCAATTGGAGGTATTATAAGGAGAAGAAATAGGGGAGAGGGAGGGAGCTAGAAAAAGTAGGAAGAGGGATTAGAGAAAAATCAGGAGATTGTATATTGCCAAATACAGCAAATGCAGATAAAAATTAGGAAACGCCTTTCCCTGGTGGTTGAGCACTGTCCTTGGCCTTCAAACATGATGCTTCAGTCTCAAGAAACAGTTCTCTCTTTCTGGGCAGAACTGAAATGCCATTGCTTTGCGAACAGTCCACAGGAATAACCTGGAAGCTGAACACCAGCCGAACTGTGTGAAGCAGAGAGGGAATGCCGCAGGCACAAGTGCCAGTCCTGAGAGGCATTTATTGCCAAACAGGCGCAGCCCTGAGTCTGGTGAGAAGTCCCTCTGAAGAGAAGCTGGCGCAGCAGTGAATTTGCCACCTCAGGATGTTGGTTCATAAGTGGGAGGCTGGCCTGGATGTGGCTTTCATAAACCCTCAATCCTGAGGCCGCAGATTTCCTTTTACTGCTGCTTGCTTCCTCCCCGCAGGGCAGCCCAGATCACATGTAGTTCTCCAATTTCGACAACAGATGGGGCTGGAAAAGCGGGATGGCTTAGAGCTCGGTCCTCCTCCCATACCAACAAAGGCCTCAGTGCTGAATCATTTCCAAAAGTAGGTATTACCTAAATCCCAATGTGATTCAGTTCCCTCGGCTGACTCTGAATTTCTGAAATCTCCATACAACTCTTCCCGAGTTCATTCACGTCATTTAAGCTGGAAGAGCTGGGAAAAGTTTATAACAGCAATGCATTTTCTGTGTGGTTGAGAGCAGCTTCCTACAATGAATTGGTTTGTTGGGTTTTTTTTCTTTGTCATTAGGGATTTAAATTAGTTATCTACTCCATTCGTATTGCAGTTAAGAATTGTGGGAAATGGTGGTATGGTAGAAGTCCCGCTAACTGAGACACAGATGTGAAATTGTTTCCTGTCACTCTGTTTTTACAGCTAATAAAACCTTTGGTTTTGCTTTGTTTTCTGCAGCTATTTAATGCTGTCAACTACCTGGCAAAAAAGAATACCCGGTTGCTTGTGCTGGGCCGTAAACACATGCTGATTAACTCTTCAAATTGGAAAAAAGAGATTATGGAGGAGATGCAGAATAAGGCAGACTTCTTCTTTGCTGAAAATATGTAAGTTGAAGAAAATGATGTAATGGAGATCAACACCTGATTTATGTGCATTTTCCCATAGTTTTTAGCACCATTACCAGTATCTCCAGCTCTGTGTGTGTGAAAGGGAAATATCATATCCCTTACTATACTTTCTTCAAAAATTAATACAGATTAAAAGTTGCATTATGAAGAATTTCATCACTTGGAATCCTGTAAACTATATGGTTTATTAGGATTTATAACCATTAAAACCACTGCCAACACCACAGTGGCCTGAACCTACAGAATACCTGATAGCATCAGTATACAGTTGTGGTCAGCTGTGTTAGCCCTGCAAGGAGAAGAGATGAAGTTCATGCCTGGCTACTATTGCTTGGTAGTCCAGGAGCATGGAGAGTCTGGAGCGCTGACTTCCTTGCTGCTCCCAGAGGAGACCATTTATGTGGATGGCAATAGACCCTCTGCCTCTCTGTTTAGGAAGTGCAACCCCTTGCTCTTGTCCGGTCAAGCTGCCCTTGTCTCTAAACTCTATTTTACCAGGGAACTGGAATGGTGATGGGATATTCATCAGTGTTGCTGATGAATAAATATCAGATTAGCATTTGATTCATTTCCTGCAACTACTCACAGCCTTGTGAATGACGTCTGTCTTTTCCATTTGTTTTGTTAAGCTCTGAAGATGATGCCTTCTTGTTATATGCCACTCTTCGATCAGGCAAGCATTGCAAGTTTGTTACTAGAGACTTCCTCCGGGATCACAAGGCTTGCCTTTCCGACAGCCTGACACGTCATCTGTTCCGTAAGTGGCAGCGTGGACACCAAATAGCGTTTTTCCCCTCTGCAGAAGGAAAGCATATACATTTTTTGGTAAGTTTTCTGCTGCAGTCAGGAAGCACACAGAGCACATTGATTAAAGCTACACAATTGCAAACTCTGGAAGCAAAAAGATTCTTGAAATTATCTAAGAAATGGATTTGTACCAATGGGCTCAAAATGCCCATGTTTAAAGATTCACTGTGTTCACGAAGCATGCCACAAGCATCAAAACTCTCAAAAAGACAGGAAATGCTGCCGTAATGTTTACAATGTAAATACAAGTTTGTGTATTTCCATTGCTGTAAAACCTAAGTGCCAATATGTTTTCATTTGTTTTAAGCTTTGAAATATCTCCTCTGTAGTACTACTATAAAAAATCGTGCTTCTAATTCTAATAGAAATTCTAATAGAATTTCTTTCACCTTTGTTTTAAAGAAGCAGGAAAATACAGTTATTTCAGTATTCACTGTAATATTAGCATAACATACATAGAAAGTTTCATGAAGGAAAGCCCGGACAGTCAGATTAATAGTCAGTGTTCAGCAGCAGAAATTAGTGTCTTCCAAGCATAGTATCATCTTACAGCAGAATACTACTGGTATTGTCTAGGAGAGATGTATCCTTGTGAGCCATGAGCAGTACATTAACATACATTAAGGAGTGGGGCTGCTTTAAGATTTTTTTAGGGAAAAATTCATCCTGTGCCATTTCCTGTCATGCATTTTTTTGTTATCTGGTCTGTCCGCATTGTTATTGCCTACTTAAAGGAGTATTGCATCTATGCAGATTATTCTTTCTTGCTGCTCTGGTTAAAATTGTAAAATAATATTCATTATTACAAACAGACTGTAGAGATACAATCGTACAAGAATGACAGCCTTTCGTGCCGTGTTGCCATACATACATTTCCTTTTATGGAACCAAATACTGAAGGTAGGGTTACCTGAGTAACACGGCTTTAGCTGCACTTTCTTCCTTTCTTTTGTACAAAAGGGCTAGTAAATTTCACACCTTAATTCCCATAGAAGTGACTTAGATGATTGACATTCCCAGTCACAGCTGTCTTCTAGGTTATTCTGGACATTGTCATGGGGAAGTAGACTTGCGCAGACTATAGTACGTTCTGAAAACCAGAACTGACAACCCGTAATGTTTCTTTTGTATTTGTGTCATATACGTTCAGTCAGTATACCTGTAACATAACAGACTTTGTTAGATTTGTTCGACTAGACTCCCTTGAAAGTGTTAGTGATAAACCCTTTTCTTACATCCTCCTCAGCAAAGAGCAAGACAATCTCTGAGGAGGTACACTGGAAGAATAAACACAAGAGGTCATTAAATCCTATCAGTTCAAGCCTATAAACTCCACATCCTGAATTAGTTCCCAAATGATTTCATTTAACTGAACAGGAAAACAACAATTTTGCTATTTCTAGAAATTAAGTGCATTATGTTCAAATCATTATTATCTGGTAGAGATTGAAGACAGAATTTTAACCATTTATAATGACTCCTAGACCACAAAATACTAAAAGGTATTTTAGTTTTTCCTCCAGTACTAAAATTCAGAATTTGTTTGTTATAAGGAAATAAATGAGAGTTATTAAAGAGATGAGTCTATGGGGATTTATATGATAAATGTTGGATAACTACCTGTAACTGGTATTTTAGTAATGTATTGGGTAATGTCTAAAAAATGTTTTTCTCTGTCTTTATTCAACAGCCTGCTTTACGTTATGACTGTGTGGTACAGACTACAGGTGATACATGGCATATCCCCTATAAAGACATTTTTGAGGAAAAATATTCCTATCAAGTACCAAGAAAATGGCTCTGCATCCAACAGAAATGATGAACAATGTAATTGCACACGCTGAAGCTGCTTTTTTTTCCTTTTTTCTTAATCACTGTTGCTGACCAGGAGAACTCAGCAGTACAATTACGGGATTAATGTGTGAGGCCTGTAACTGAAGAAAATTCAGTAACTGCATTTTGTCAAAATCATTCCTGCAGTAAATCTGTTAACATCAATGGTGATCCAGCAGGGATGAATTACTTCCATTATTTCCATCTTTATGGGTGCTTTCTGTGGCTTCTCAAAGTAATCTGAATTAAAACTTGATTTTTCCTCTTGCAATTTCAGGGTTTGGGTGGGTTTTTTGTTTTGTTTTGGGTTTTGTTGTTGGGTTTGGGGTTTTTTTTATTCCCTCAAGCTTTTCACCTACACTGAAATGCATAAACTCTTGTACTTCAAAGAAATTAAGCAGGATTTGCAAGACACTTCAAAGTCTGTGGGGCTGACCTTGCAAGAGTGTTATGCAATGTCTGCCACCAGTAAAGGGAACTAAGAGGGCCAGATGATATGTTTACTGTTTGCCAGACACATATTAGCCCTAATAGGGCTAATTCTAATTACAATTCATTTGATCACACAGAATGCAAGAGACTTGTTATAGCAACATACATTAAGATTTTGATTGAAAGAAATAAGGAAATGGCCAGTGGGATATTGGGTGGCTCTTTCACACTCTTAAATTTGCTGCTTCTGACAGGATTTCATGTCACTGGAATAGTTTGCTTATGGAAATGCATGAATTTTTTAAACAACAATTGATGATAACTAGAAATTCTTACAGGCAACAGTAGAACAAAACTGAATTTTGAACAGAGATTTCTATAAAACCTATCCCACGTTATAAAGCAAGAAAAAGACGTATATATTCCAGGAGAAGTGTTTCAAGTTATTATTTGTGAGTATATAGTAAATGTGTTCATTTCCTGCACTTTCCATTTTAATGCAAGCCTTTCTTCCCCAAAAACTTAATTACACATTAATCTCAGATAAAGTGTCGTGGGTTTGTTGCATTTATCTTGTACACTGAAAAATCCTCTATTTGAAACTGAGCTGAACCATGGAGATCTTTTTGTATAGTACTTGCAGTTCTGAGCTTTTGCAGTGTCCCATGACAAGCTCTTAGCATTCAAGCATGTTCCCTGCTTTTTTTTTCATGTCGGAGAGCAATCCTGACACTTGTTCTACTCTTGTTATCAGTTTGTAAACCAGCAGGTGTGATGTGTATACAGTCATGTCCTTCAGGTACTGTGCAGAAAGTGTAGAGGAGCTGGGTACCTCTTAGGGTGACCTGGAACCTTGGTTTTAAATTCATCATCTTCTTGGCAGCATTCATCATAGACCCCGTTTCTGACAGAACATGCCAGCTCCTATACGTCACCTGCTTTCTGGAGTCCACCAGGCAAAGCAGAGAGATTGGATCTACTTCCCTCACTCATGAAACTGATTTAATTCTAATTTATCAGAAGATAGGTTTTGCAATTCTGTAAGCTGGAGAACTCCCACATCTCCTTGAACGTGCAAATACTGCTTTGTTAAAGTAAGCATCTGCTCCTGTACTGCTTAATTAGCAACTGTTGCTCTGTAAGAGGGTTACTTACCCTCTGTATGAAGTTCCATAACGGCATAAGCTGATGTGAATCAGTGATGTTATAGTCACAGTTTGGTACTACATCTGGTGCTTGGGCAGTCCTAACCAGTTCAGAGCTGGGTCTGCTGAATGCAAACCCCTTGAAAAATTGGGTTTGGCTACGTCAAGACTAGTGCTGTTGCACTGAACTAGCACCACTGCACAAGTACTGGTACCTGTGTGGTAGGGGAGCTGAAATGTCAGGCTGCAGCACATAGGTCCCTGCAGCTCTGCCTTAGGTCAGATTTAGCTGACCAGAAACTGGCACCTTATTCACTTCATTGCCAGACATGTTCATCCATTGAAGTTTGGTTTTTACCTCACCCTGGTCACTAAGAGACATGCATAATATCAACATCTAACTGGAATAAATGCATCCTCTACTTCCTTTTGACTGAGAATGACATGCCCCATACCAACAATTTGGGTTTCATCTCAAAAACTGTTCTTGCAGAAATACCGTAATACCTTCTAAATAGTAATACTTCATACACATTCTTAGTTTATTTTGGAGAAGATGGAACAGAATCTGCTTGATATCTATTACTTTGTATACAGTGATACAGTAAAAATCCAAGGATTTTTAATGTCTGTCTAGTAGCAGTTTATTAGATTGATGGTCCACGCTGAATGCTGGAAAGGCAAGTCCTCCAAATGTTGCAGCAATTGGTACACCCAAAACTATGGCAAATGACACTGACTGCCCTTTGCAAGCACTCTGAGTGAGGACAACAGGAATCAGAAGTAAGTAATGCTCAGCTTAGCCTGCCATGTGCCATGGAGATGGAGTCTCACTGGCAAGGTAGCCCTGAGGCAGACTGAACTGATTCAGCCTGTGCTATAGGTATTTTGTGAATAGCTTCCTCTCCAAGCTCAGACGCTTGTTTACTATGTTAAAGAACATCAGTGAGAAGAGTCTTCCTCAGGATCCTGCAACAAAGACTTTGTGTGGTGGATCAGAGGTGATCCACACTAAACCAAAAATACATGATTGCTCTGCTGAAACAAAACCATACTTTGCAAGTTGACAGAATTGCTGTGTAGATGGAGAAGACTTCTGGAAGCTATATTCTGAGAGTAGCATGATTTCCACTCCATCATGTCCATGGTATTGAGCAACTATTACTCTTTCCTTGGTCCAAGTCAAATATTGAATCTCTGGATGCAAACACTTAAGGATTTTCTTGCTTGGTTACTTTATGGCAATCAGGCTGAATGTTAGATAATTACTTCCGGTTTCCTATCCCCTTTTTTTCAAGTGGAAAAAAAAAAATCCAACATTAAACTCCAGTGTTACAGAATGGAGGAGCTTTGTACGTGAAGGACTGTGAGGGCAGAAATCCTCAGCCTGGAGAAACACAGGTCTTCGAGAGATGTAGAGGCCATAAGAATCACGAGTGTTATGGAAGGGATGCACAGGGATTGTTTGATTGCAGTGTCTTACAGTGCAAAGGTGGCACCAAATGGTGCTGGCAGATAGTAGGTTCAGATAAAAGGTGAGGTTTCAGATTAAACCAGACAACACATCGTTATGCTGAGCAACGCTTTGCCACAGCGTGTCATGGATGCAAGAAGTTCATGTGAGTTCAAGGGGAGACGGGCATGTTCATGAAAGAGAAATCCAGCATAGCTTATTAAATACCCAGACACAACCTCTGCCTTGGGAAGTCCCTCCAGACAGCTGGAGACTCAGGGAGTGTCTCATTGAAGGCTCTCTATAGTCTTAATACTTCTCCTTGGGCATCCACATCTGTCCATGGAGCACGGGGCTAGGCAGACTTTGCCTCTGACCCAGCGGAGACCATCTTGCGTTTTCATGTTCTCTGCGTTCCAGGGAGAAGCATCGCAGCATTGAACACTTCATGTCTGCCCACAAAGTGCTTCCCTAACAAAGGGGACAAACTGTCTGTGTCCTGTAATACACAGGGAGATTAGAAAGCAAGGTAAAGTATACTGAAATACTCAAGCAGAGTCTTGATGTACAATGCACACGAAATGCACCTGCGACCTGCTGTTCCAACAAAGAGTAAGCTCATCTGTCATCTTTTAAAACAGAGGTGGGATACCATTCCAACTCTTCTGACGACCGACTTTAAAAAAACAGCCTTCCCACAAGGAGTAGGGGAAATCCAAGATGCTGAAAGGCAAGAAGAGCGTAAATTCACGAGTTTAAATTTGGGGAATTTCCCTTTGTACTGGACACCGATTAAATAGAATCTTTTAAACATCACACTGTAGCGCAGCTGCGGCAACAATTCCTCATTACGAGTATCTTAAACGCGGTTTTTGAGGTTAGTGTATCCCTGTACTTTAAAACGACACTCATTGCGTGGAACGTGGAACGGCTGTCAGAACGGCGCGGGGCGGTGCTCCCCGGCTGGCCCCCGCCCGCCTTCCCCCACGCAGCCCCGCTGGTTAAACGCCTTACAGCTGCCGCGTTTCTCTCACGACATAGGCGACATGTCGCGACAGAGGAACCCTCGGCCGCGCGCATGCCCGGCGGGGGGGAGAGGGGAGGGGGGGGGGGGGGGTGTGGGTTGGGTGCGTGGTGCGAGTGCAGGAAGAGGCGCCGCTGCTCTCGCGCATGCGCGGTGGGGGTGGTGGAGCGTGACGGTGCGCGAGCAGAGTGCGCCTCGGCGCCTGCGCGGCGCGCGTGACCCGGAAGTGGTCCGTCGGGTGCCGTGTGTGCGGTGTCGGCGGGGCCCTGCACGCTGAGAGCCCCTCGGCCGCGCCGCGCCGCCGCTCCCGCCATGTCCCGAGGCTCCAGCGCCGGCTTCGACCGCCACATCACTATCTTCTCGCCCGAGGGGCGCCTCTACCAAGTCGGTGGGTGTCTGGCCACGGGGATGCTGCTCCCGAACTGCCCCGTCACCGGCCCGGCCTGCCCGCGCCGCTTCCCGCCCCGCGGGGCCGCGCCGGCCCGGAGAGCCTCCGCCGAGCCTGGCTGCCTCTGGGGAGGGGGGAGAGCGGCGCTGCCCGCCGCCGGCGGTCTCGGTTCCCGCCCTGCCTGACCCCGCGCTGTGCGGGGAGAAGCCCGGTGGGAGCCTGGAGCAGCTGCGGTCCCGGCCGTGCATGGCGTGAGGGGCTGGGAAGGGGATCCCCGCGAGAGACAAGGGAGACTCTCCCGGGTGTCCCTGCGCGGGAGCGGCCGCCCCTGGCTTCCCAGGGTGCGACTTCAGATGCTCGGAGGCCAGGCTGGCAGCTGTCCAGAAACTCTGTGCTCTCCCTGAAGTGGGTTTTTAGGTTTTTCAGTTTCTCTTGCCAAACTTAGAAGCATTGTGTTTTGGAGTCTGGGAACTTGTATAGCTGTTTGGAACAGGACTTTAGCTGCCTCAGATGCTGCATGTCAGAGTAACAAAGTCAGGTTTCGGAGATAACCCATGCTCTCTCCTGTTACACCTGAGTGCCATGTGTTCTGTGCCTCATGGCCTGTGAGACAGCAGCAAGCAGCCCTTATTTCCAGGGATCTTTGAGCATTCTGCAATTAAGCTGCAGCATAGCTTCATCTTGCTTCTTCCTGTAACCGCTGTAGGCCTGAACCTTTTATTCTTATTTTCACAGTGCACCTGGTTCTGCAGAAGAGCCTCATGGTGCTCCTTCTGCAGAATACTCTGTACCAGCATAGTCAACTTGTGGTCTGGCAGGACAGTTCACTGAGAGTGGTCCTGGAGGATCCTCACAACAAGGCCAGATGAATTGCTCTGGCAGCATCATCCTGATGCCTTTTCTCCCTGGAGCTTAGTGGTTCTTCCCCAGCTGCAGTGGCTTCATGAAGCGGCATGTCTGTACTGCCGTCTGTTCTCCAGGAAAGAGGTTGCTAGGACCAGGCTGCATGAATTCTCCATGGTAGTCAGTAGTTTCTTTTGTGTCTGCCCTTGAGTTGTTCTCAGAATGAAGGCTAAGTGAAATAGGCTTCATGGGCTGGCAGCCCAGTCTTGAGCAATCCTTTTGCCAAGGAGCAACTAGAAAAGCACCTGTGTGTGTCTATACACAGGAAGAAGTTACCTGTACTAGGTACCTGCATACAGGTGCTGTCTCATTCCTGCAGTGTGTACAAGGCTTGTGTGCAAGGGATTGCATAGTAAGCCTTATACATATGGATGTTAGGGACACTGCTTCCTCACAGAGGATGTCAGTGGCTCTGTGATGGAAGAGTCATGGGCTCCAACCTTCTGTTGCCATTAGAACAGGCTGGTTGGTCTGCATCACCTTTCTGGCTGTTTCTCTGTTTCAGTACTATGTGTTGGGAATGATTTCTGCATCCTGTAGCAGAGGAAACCAAGCCTTAGTTTTCTACCTCCTGGGTATATTCAGCAATTAGGTTAATGTATGAGAAGGGTGCATTGCCCCATACCTTTTACTGGTTTCTTAGAACCAAGTCTCTGCACGTGTATTTGAGAGCCTCTGCACACAGCCTGAAGCTGTCTTAAAGATATTTTAAGTACTAATATGCTATGGGAATTAAAATACATAGGTGCGCATAGTTAACTTCAAGCAAGAATGAGCTCACTCTACCCACTGCCAGGCTGGTAACCCTGGCGTGGTGCCACACTAGCGTCTCTGTTGGTCAGCATCTAGCCTTAGCATGGGCAGAAAGCTCACATTCGCTTGTGGTCAAATATCAGAATCTAGCTGCCCATCTTCCTTCCCTCCCTTCCCTTCTGAAGCTTATGTGCCTTTAAAGTGATCTCATATTATAGACTCGTAGAATGTTGAGGGTTGGAAAGGACCTTAAGGTCATCTAGTTCCAACCCCCCTGCCATGGGCAGGGACGCCTCACACTAAACCATGTCGCCCAAGGCTCTGTCCAACCTGGCCTTGAACACTGCCAGGGATGGAGCATTCACAGCTTCCTTGGGCAACCCATTCCAGTGCCTCACCACCCGCACTGTAAAGAACTTCCTTCTATCCAACCTGAACTTTCCCTGTTTAAGTTTAAATCCATTACCCCTTGTCCTATCACTACATAGATATATTAGAAAAGTGTCAGTTATTTCACATATATTTTTCATTGCTGTTATTAAAATCCCTCAGAGCATCAGTGTTATCTTGCCACCTATTAGTTCCTGTCTTCAAATGTGATGTTTCATCTAAGTGGAATTTTGGTAGGTGAAGAAAATAATTATGGTCAAATTTGTCGCTGTTGTGATGTTTTCAGGGAATAGCAAGGGATGGCTCTACCCAAAAAGAACATGTGCAGTGCT